>NC_134023.1:47240920-47868976 GCF_040712315.1 Castanea sativa | reverse complement strand
TCCAATCAAACACTTCTCTCTCTCTCTCTCTCTCTCTCTCTCTGTGTGCCTCTGCACAAGCCGCCTCATAAACTCAGTCCCCCACAACCCCTATACTTTGGACTTGCTACTTTGCTAGTACTAACTCACCTAGAGAGCAAAGAAATAGCCAGAATGCCCAAAAGGGTCGGCTTTTAGAGAGTGTGTAGCGAGCTTTACACAAAGCAAAAAAAGAAAGAAGAAAGAACTTCATGTCCACGCCATTATAGTTTTCAGCAGAGACACACTCAAACTCATTAGGGTTTTAAAAAAAAGAAGAAGAAGAAGAAAGCTTTGATTTTGATCCCACTTCTTCACTCCCTTTTGGTTAGTTTTATTATTACACCATTATCTCTCTCTCTCTCTCTTTTTGTTTTTCATTTTCACTCACAAAGTCTGTATATGCAGGTCAAAAAAAAAATGCTGGACTACGAATGGAGCAACCCGAGTACAATGATGTTAACGGGCGAAGAAGAACCCGGCCCGGATTCCGACCATACCCGCCAAATCTTCGACCACTACACCCAACAACAACATCATCATCAGCAACAACAACCTTTTCACGACCACACTGGTTTCAACCTTCATCATCATCAACATCATCATCAAACCACAGCAACTAATACCGGTTTCTCTCACGCGCACGCGAATTTCAACCCGCACCAAACCCAAACCCAAACCCACTCGCAATTCCACTCACTGTACGATCCACGCGCTTACTCAAGCGCGTCTGCTGCTGCTGCTGCTTACAACCAGCAAGCTCCCCAGCTACTCTCCCTCGACCCCTTACCCGGCGCCGCCGTGGGGAGCGGCGCCGCCGGGTACCTCGTAGTCCCGAAGAGCGAGGACGCCTCGTCTCGTCCCCCAGTGGACTTCGTGTCCAGAATTGGCCTCAACCTCGGCGGCCGGACCTATTTCTCTTCCGCCGAGGACGAGTTCGTGAACCGGCTCTACCGCCGCGCTAGACCGGCCAACGAACCCGGTTCGGGCAACTCCCCTAGGTGTCAAGCTGAAGGGTGCAATGCCGATCTCACTCATGCCAAACACTACCACCGCCGCCACAAGGTCTGTGAGTTTCACTCCAAAGCCTCCACCGTACTCGCCGCCGGGTTGACTCAGCGATTCTGCCAGCAGTGTAGCAGGTTGTTTCATATTTACGGAAATACCCTCCCCCCCTGTTTTAACATTACACTATACCATTACCTACTACTACTACGAGGTTTTATAAGTTTTTATTACAATTACAATCTTAATGCACGAGATTACGATGATAATGTTTTTTTTTTTTAAGGACGAAACTGCCCCTGTGGATTGTTGCTCTGATCCAATGATTGCATAAACGTACAGAGTGGTAATCCCGAGGGCATTTTCGTCATTTTCCCGTTTTCTAATTCGAAATGACTGAAACGGAAACATCATGTTGTTCTGTCTCTGCTCAATTGCTAAACATGGTGGTTTTGAGGCACATTTGCAAAAGACGTACATGCCCCTGGAAGATGTAATAATCGTGAGCTGAATCTAATGATTGGAGCTTCCGTACATGTGGAAATCCCGAGGGCATTTGCGTCCACGAATTTCCGCAAATTTTTTTAAAGCAGTTTCCATTTACGTACGCCTATTTTAATTTTTGATTCTTATGTTGTACTAATTTGGTTGTACTACAATCGTATAACTAACCAAAACAGTTAATAAATAACTGCATTATTAAAGTTTATTGAATGCAAATTATTTGGTTTAAGTTTAACCTTGATTTTTTTTTTTGTAAATTTTTTTTCACACAGGTTCCATCTTCTTTCGGAGTTTGATAATGGAAAACGTAGCTGCCGAAAGAGACTGGCCGACCACAATCGTCGCAGGCGAAAAACTCAACAACCTAATCAAGAAAATCAGAAGTCTCAACCCGACAATGCCCAGAATTCATCAATGGGTAATCTCACAAGTAAGTCATTTTCAAATTTATCATTAAAATTATGTACTCTTTTTCGTAAAAAAAAAAATGTCATTTGAATTAGAGCTCATTACTATTATTATTTTTTCTTAAAATACTTTTTTATTAAAAACGCTAAGAAAGATAATTTAATTTGGAGATCACTTGTTAATACCATAACAAGAAGTTAGAGACGGCACTAATTATTATGCAATATTTCTATATTATATATGATTGTTATTTTTCATATTACTATTAATTAGATACTAATTAATTAAGTAGAGCCTAAAAAAGAAGAAAAAAAGGGACTTTTGGCTCATGGGATTTGGTTTTAATTTCTTGAATTTTATTAGGGTCCCCGCCTGACTCTGGAGCTCCCTCATCATCGTCGGTGACCGTAGCAGTCTCACCGCCACGAATGTCGTTGGATTGCTTCAGGCAACGACCTTATCAGGCAACAGCTTCATCAGCCTCGTCAAGCTCACTTTTTTTCTCAAGTGGGTAAAAATCATCATCATCGTCAAATGCAAAATTAGCGGGCTCTTGTTGTAGAAATATAATGGAGGAATATTTAGTAAAATAACATTAGGGAACATCATCTTGTTTATTTAATATTCCTTTTTTTTGTTATTATTTTTTTCCTTAAATTTCGGTACTTTAGTCTAAATTAATTGGTGTTTGTAACATGGGTACGTACGGAGCATCTAATATATCTTTTTCATGTACCAAGAATTTGGAATTTATGTTGTTTAAATTTTATTTTATTTTATTTTATTATATTTTTTACTGCAAAAGCAAGCTAGGAAGGTTAATAATTCTGAGGGGAATCGTCAGAGTTATTAGGCCACAAATTGGAATTTTTCCCACAATAGTGTCTGATTGGTTTGCAGGTAGAGTTGTGACAGGCACGGGTGTACAGGTGTACATTCATTTAAGGCATTGCATTATTCAATTTTGTCTGGTACTGGAATTTTCCGGGAAAATGCAGTGATCATGTAAAAAAAGAAAGAGTGAAATTGACCACGTAGCACGGAAAATATTTTCCTGGGAATATTAAGGGAAAGTGGTGGTCAAGCCGTCAAGCTGTCTCCTATGTGGAGGCTGTGTACTGTACTTATAAGCAAAAGTTATTTAATAAACAGGAATCAAATTCTTGGCCATGCATAAATCATAAATCTTAATCTCTCTCTCTCTCGTATTATCGGAATCTGTGTCTATTTTCTTTTTCTTTTTTTCCCATAAGGGATCCTCAAAGTTTTCAACTAAGCAGCTATCTAGACTCGAACTAAAGAATACACTTAATCAAACCTGAAATATGCACTTTGAAACCAAATGTTTAACCAACCCACTAGGTTGAATCTGTGTCTGTGTCTATTTCTGTGTGGCTATATATTTTCTTGTTAGGAGAAATGTAAAGATCTTCAATGGGGTCCATCAAGGTGGGCTCTACCTTCAACAAAAGCTGTTTATTGCAATGGCTGATTGATTTGATTATTGAAATGTGACCAATATTTCTTTGCATAAAGTTGTGTATGAATTGGAGCACGAGGTGTGCTTTTCTTAGAGCTGTAAGTGATATATGTGTGATTCATTGACTTAAAAAATGCACGTGATTGACCACAAAAATACATTTTATGTAGATATAAAGCTTTTTTTTTTGGGTGTGCTTTTGCTAGATAATTTTGAGAAAGAAATGAATGGATGAGATTAATTTGGAATTTATACTTTCTATATATACAGACAATGCATCTAGATTAAAGTTACAGGGTGCCAAAAATGAAGTATATATATTAAGTTCTTGTGTTGTAATTTCATGGTTGTATAGAAATAAGTGGAAAGCTTGGTGAGTCAATATGTAGTGTGTTTGTATTTGTTTTTTATGTTAGACGTTTATTTGTTGAAAATTAACTATAGTACAATAGTACTAAGAAATTGTACACAGCAAAAAGTAAAAAGAAAATCTCACCTATAACCAAAGAGAATCAACTAAGGACATTTGATTTGACAAGAAGATTTGCTACTAACCTACTAAAATGTAATTTTCATATATACTCGTACGGCACATTATTCAAATCTATTGAACTTACTATCCAAGTGTGTTAATGAGTTAAAACTCTCCTTCTTAACAAAAAGGAAAAGCAATATGATTTGATAACTTTGTGCAAGTCTTTGCAACTGTTGCTGTTGTGACACAATTATTGAATTACACTTGATGAAGACCAATAGCTAGAGTAACAATATTGCAACATCAATAAAGGCATTTGCAAAAACATTTTACTTTATGATGATGATGATGATGATGAGAGTGCATGATATATAATTGGATTTCAAGTATTGCTTACTTGTTGTGCTAATAATGGTTAGAATATTCATATTCATAAATATATAATCTTAAAGCAGAAAAGCCATGCATGCAAAAATCCTTGCCCTTTTAACTTTTTGAAAAATCTAAAATATGGATGAGTCCGACCCAAAATGTCATATTATATTATAAGATAAAAGGAATACAGTTTCAGTCTTTTGTACCAATTGATAATCATAGAGCTGAAGAATGAGATCTTATGTTTGTTTTATTCTTACATCGTTTTTATATTATTGATGACTTTATGTCAACTAGTGAACTGTGAAGTTCACAAAAAAATCAAGTATTGTAGTGACTTTTTAGGTTCCTTAATTTTCTCATCAGGAAGCCTCCTAGCACCTTCGAGGAAATTTATTGTGGACCATATCTTCTTCACTTTCATACTGTTGATTTATTTATCGTTTTTTGCTTTGAAGGAATGAAGTAGCTCTCTAAGCTTTGTTTGGTTCTCAACAACTACAAACTAGAAACTTTGGAATCATTGTGTTTCGTGCTTTGTAATTCAACGTTTTAAATAACACAACCAACTTGTAGTTTACCCTTTTTCTCAAAAAACAAAAACAAACAAAAATCCTAGTTTACCCTATTAATATTTAGGGACTTTAATTCAAGGAAGTGAACAAAAAAAAAGTTGACTAACTCTTTCATCTCTCCTTCCCTTTCTCTCATTTCCTTCCATCCAAATAAGAGCTTACAAGATGCACATGTTGCCCGAATTCAAATCCTATTATTTCCTCTTTAATATCAAATTAAAGTTATACTTTTTTTGTGGGGATATGGAGTCCTAATGACTATTAGCTCGATAACACAAAGCACATCCTAAGCTTAAAAAAAGGTTTGGATTTATTTCGTGGATACTAAATATCCGAGCTAGCCCAATACAGTTTGAGGATTAAGACAACAATTTTAAATGGAGCATTTTCTATATTTATTAAAATATTTTTGAAAAAAAAAAGTAATATCATTTTTTTCTTACCTTTTGAGATGTAAAATTGTTTATTAAATTTTTTGTATCTAGGTGTTACTAACATCTACTTTCAATTGATCGTAACACTAATCCACTTAATTTTCTTGCGACATAATTAATATTACATAGAATTTTTAATTTTGAAAAAAACTACTTTTCTCACAAACAATTTCAAAAATTTGTTAATAAAATTTTGTAAACAATACATGCATTTGGAAAAGAATTTAGTTAGTATGTTTATATCATCATAATTGTTATATTACATGTTTGGACATCATTATGATAATATTTATTATTTATATTTCATTGTATTATTTAATTATCTTCCAACTATTTTGGATCAATCTCTCATTAATTTGTGAGATTTGATATAAATTTATATTAGAATATTATATTCCTAACAATAGAGTTATTAACCGGTCCCATTTGAGATTCAACTAATTCTTCTATTCTTAATTATCTCTTTTTTTTTCTTAAATTTTCTATACTCATATTGATTTTTTTAGTAATTAAAAAACATCTGCAATTAAAAGAAGTACTATCTACAATAAAAAATTATAATATGACAAGAATAAATAAACTTTAAAGTCTAGGGTAATAAAATATATTTCATCGAATTCCCTATTGCAACTTCATGTGATAATAGAATCACCGAACAATCTCAATCTTCTCGAACAAATACATATTTAACACATAGGTCGATCAATTAATAATAACCAAACCAAAATTCATTTTATGTAAACAAAAAAATATCATGTTGTAGGAGTAAAATTTATATAAAAAGAAGGGGGAAAAAAGCAGAATTTTTAATTTACATCGGGCAAAGCAATTAATACATGGGGAAGAAAAAGTAAAATCAAATTTTCAATTTGATTTAGATGTTGAGAGAAATTATTTTTTGATGTATGACCATATAGGAGATTGGGTAACTAATATTAACATTCTACTATACGGGGGACTTGCTTACAAAATTTGAAGTCTCAACTCATTATGGAAAATTTATAGTCAATGATAATTTAGCACGATTACAATAATTTCTTTTTTGTATAAACAGTTGAAAATTTTAATTGGATTGGATTTTTATTAAAGCAAAATTTTGAGGACCTTATTGTTGTGGGAGAGAGAGAGCACATAGACCATCTATATATTTTTTTAATTATAAGTTTCTCAATAAAGTTAATTATTGTAACAAAATTTTGAGACATTTTTCTAATGGAAGGCCTTAGGCAGTGACCTAAATGGTTTAGCCTAGGAGCTAGCTCTTTTAATGGGTTCAACGTCCATACCTGTTATATTATTATTATGTTCAAAATTTACGAATCATAATCCTAATTCTTTGCATAGTTCCAACCATTACCTTAATTTTATGATTAATTCATGGTTAGAATAATGTTATTTTTCTATAAATATTGTTCAATGGATATAATATAAATTGGTAATAAAATATTTGTAATAATAAATATTTAACCGTTTAATGCTTTATGTTCTTTTCTCTCTCACATATTCTCTTTTCCTTTCAACAACGAAGATAACTTGTTGTAAGGTACAACGAAGATAACTTGCTGTAAGGTTAAAGTTTGTGCATTTCCAGAGCTTGGCAGGGAAAATTCATTAACAAAAAAAAAAAAAAAAACCCTCATATGATGGGAAACTACTTGCTCAATCCTCAATCTAAGAAATGTAAAAGGTTACCAAAAAATTTGTAGCTCAATTGATTGGTAGTGTTTCCGTTAACATTCAAGGTCTAAATTGCTCATTTCCCAACTATCAAATTATCAACAACAACAGATATTTTTTTTTTTTTTTTATTGAAAAGTTTAAACCCCACAGAAATTCAAGGCCATAGAATAGTATAGAAAAATTAATTAATACATCCAAGACTTTCTAAATAAGTAACTTACTGATTTATCAGCTAGTTATTCACAGTGATAAAAACCCAAAAATAGTAACTTTTAACACAATTATATATAAATAAATAAATAAATAAAAACGGATTTATCAAAAAAAGAACTGCGGTGTTCAGTGGCCCAATCCATTTATGGGTTCATTAATTAGCTGGGGCTTCACCTAAACATGACTTACTTTTGCAGCCATTTGGCATCTGGGTTCTTGATCTATTGTCTATTGATCATAGTCACGAGTACTCTTGTCCCTGTGTTCTCAACTTCAGATCATAAGAATATTTCTTCTTCTTTTATTTTTTTAATGGTACTATGCAATTAATCTCCCTTGGGGTACATATATTTCATGGACACTGAAATCATGAGTGACCCAGTGTACAATCCCATCGTTATCAATTATTAGAAAAGTTTGGAGAAAGGTCACTATCTTCTACCTTTCACTTCAAATGTCATGTCCCCCTATACAAGGCAATGAAATTAAAGGAAAAGTAAAACCCTTAAATTTTACTTCATATACTAAGAACTTTATTAATAAAGGTGGAATCAACTTGATCAGCTTGTGATTTTTGGTCATTTTCCTTGACTAGATTATTGGTTTCAATAGATTTCTTTTTTAGTTGAAGGATAAAGTTTTTATAGTTACAATCAAGACTTAATGTGATATTTGGAATTATGCGAATTGGATAAGATAAGCGTGTATTATGGATGCATTTACTAATTCTGTATCATATAAGTAATTTGATTAATCCTTGTAGGATATAAGTACATATTTAACTAGTTTTTTTCCCGTTATTCAAACACAAAGTTTGGAACACGTTCTAACTATGATTTTTGTATCTTTTAATGAACCAATGCATGTGGTGGAGAATTTGCTGGCATTTGATAAAGCTGAGCTAAATTGTAATAAACTTAATTTCTCCTAATATTATGTTATCTCCTCTTCATACCCAAAAAAAAAAAAAAAAAAACAAGTACAAGTTTGCTGAATATTGTTATACTTAGAAGAAATGCCAAACAAAGCAACAATTTGAGAAATTATAAAAATGTTGGAAGCACAAATGGGAAGGCCTTAAGTGAAAAGAATTAGAATGAAAATGTAATGAAATTAAAGCCGTCAATCATGCAATAACATGTGGCCTAATATGGAAGCAATTTCGAGCTGATTGATTTGATGTGAAGTGGAAAAAATTGGTTACTACTTCCGAAAAATTCTTAGGTAGTAGTCTCGGAGTATAGTGAAATGGTGCTCCCTCCTCTTACATTCATAATGGACTCCACCATGAATTTAATGAGCGGACCCCACCATGAATGTGAGAGGAGGGAGTACTATTCTCCGTGTTCCGGGAGTACCTAAAAATTAGTCACTACTTCCATTTAAAAGACCATGCATTGTTTCAAGTTCTTTAAATGATTTCAATCCTAATTTGAATCAAATCCAATGCTGCAATTGCACTTTTACCCCCGAATCAGGAACGGAACCAGAATTCAAATTTAGGGGGGCCAAAGTTTTTTGTTCAAGAATTTTAAAAAGTTAGAATATTAATACTAAAGGTTGACAACGATGCATTATTAGTATTCATTTTTTATTCATTTTTTGTATTTTTTTTAAAATCAATAATAGATATTATAATCAAGAATAAATTAATGCTAATAATCCATCGTTAAAGTAAATTTTTAAAAGACACCAACTGATTCAAGTGAGCAATAGATCTTTAAAAAAATAAAAAAATTTCAAGGATTGAGTTAAAGACACTAATTGATCCAAGTTGCTAGTGACACTAATTGGTGTGTGGATGGAGTGATTAGTAGCAAAGAAATTATCTCTATAACTATGGGACGGAGTTACTTGAGAGATCCAAAAAGCTCTCAAATTAAAGGTAAAAATTGGATTGTGGTTCTTGGGTTTTTGTGATTTGTTTTGCTAGGATTTATAATTGATTTGTTATATTTTTTTTAAACTTAGACCATGTCCAAAGAATTTGTTATTATTATCTGAATATGTGAATTGTTTTGTAGATTTCCCTTGTTGTCCGGATTTGTAAATTGTCCAAATGTTTAGCTAAATGTTTTTCTTGATATTCTTGGGACAACTAGACAAGGGATGATTTGATAATTTTTTTCATTTTTGTTTCATGGGTCAGCTTGTAAATTGCCTATGAGAGGGGGGCCAAGTATATTAATTTTAGACTCAAAAGTATATTTTTTATGCTAATATATATACTAGGGAAATTTTTTTCAAAGGTTTAGGGGGGTGGGGGGGCATGGCCCTCTCAAGCCCAAGGTAGTTCCATCCCTAACCCAAGTACATTTTTTTATAATTAAATTACATGGATCATTTTTTTTTTTTGGAGATCAAGAGAGAGAGAAGTTTTATATAATAAATCTGATTTACATATAAAGAAATATTACGTCCTCAACATTTTTATAATACTTCCATAATACTTATAAGTTGTTATTGGCTATTATTGATGTGCAAAAAAGTAATTTCAATAGTGACTTTATATTAAGACTAATAACAACTTACTATATATGATTTATTGTAATACATCGTTAAGAGTGTTACGATGAATCTCATTGATTCTTTAATCCAAATTTCCACAGTAACTCTTGATTTTGGGCAACTAGGAGCATTGGAAACTTTGTTTCAAATTTTGTTACTATAGTTGAAACTTCCTTCTAAAGTGTTTGGTCTTTTCTTTGGCAATCTCAATCGAATGACCCACACTCTGAATCTATAAATGCGTTACTGATCTAATTGCTGAAATCATGATTGTAGAGTCTCTTTCAAGTCTCAAACTTTATATTCTGTAAACCTATTTCTTTGTCAAAACACCAAGTTACCACTGCTGATGCTTTCGTTTCCTCACTATTCACCCTCATGGAAGTTCTCTTACTCAAAGCTGCGATTTAAGTTTCCTTGATGATCTTGCAACAATTAATACTCCAATTGCAACAAAATTGTTTTCTCTAAAGCCTGTTTGCATTGAGAGAGAAGGGAGGAGAGTAGAGTAAAATTAGCTGAAAATATACTAATTTTGGACCAATTTTACTCTACTCTACTCCGCATCCTTCTTCCTCAATCCAAACCGACCATAAGAGTTGATCCACAAAAATTTCAAAAGCATACTTTGTTGGTCTACTAGCTAACATAGAACATTCTTTTCTTTTATCTTGAAATTGCACTTTCTTTTCTATGATACCATACGACTATAATAGCATCCTATAGTGAGAAGCTCCTCTACCTGCTTATGGTTAGAATTAAGGTTAACTGATTGAATTCAATATTTTTTTTATATTTCAACATTTTGGGATATTTAATAATTTATTACCATATCAAAAAAGGTGGCCATAAATTCTGAGTTCCTGACTACAGTACTCTACCTCCCATTTAAAAATTAAAAAATTTCATGAGTTGGACCTCATTCATGCATTAAGGAAGAGTATAAACTCACATAAAAGAATGAGTGAATTATGAATTGAATTCATTATTATCACAAACTGCTCAACTTTGGAGAGTGGATAATACATCACCCGTCTTATTACTAGGCTCACATGATCTCAAAAATCTAATTGATGGGAAATAATTTCAATTCTTCTACAGCCACATATTTTGCCATAACTTAATAATATGTACGATTGTAAATGATGAACCATCAACTGCACATGAATCAATTACTTTTTCTTTACCATTAATTAATTCAAAGTCACACATATCATCAACATCAAAATGTGACATAGGGTGTGGCCACATACTTTCTCGAATAATACTGTCTAGATTTTAGAGCTACACGATGGGGTTGTTCATACTTCTATGGCGAGTAGACAACTACATATACGGTCTTCGTTCTAGATCAGTCTTCATTACGAACTTCACACGTATAATTTGATATGATGTTTTGGGCAAGTAGATTGGTCTTTGATGTGGAAGTATATACCATGACAAACACACCGCACAAACATTCTTATATCCGTGTTTGACATTCTCACTGACCAGAACTCTTCTCACTCCTACAATTTGAGCTCATGTCAAAAACTGTTACATCATTTCTCTTTCATTAGCATGAGATACACAAATGTGTTCACTAATACACAGCTTGAGGTACTAGTCCATGTTAATATGTCTTGGCCCTCTTGGGGCATCATGAATCACGATACCTAGGCTTTTTTTCTTTTCTTTCTTTAAAAAAATAATAGAATAAGACAAGAAAAAGACATCTAAATATATATCTAATACATTTTTTCCTTCCATTGAATGTGAAAGAATCAAAGTCCTTAATTTGTGTATATGTATCAATCAAATTACACACAAGAAGCATAATAGTGAGACCACACTTTAAATGTGGAGAGCATTGAGATCCATTCATCATGCTAGAGTAATGATAATATAACTCTTAAACTCACGTGTTAATATTTGTAATAAAGTATAAGTATAACCTCAAAATTTACTGGAAATGAAACTCTCCACTTTAAATGGATCAATTTTATGATTTAGATTAAATTTTATAAATTTGAAGAAGTATAAACCATTATATTATTCAAAATTTGAAATGAGATGAGATAGTAGGTACATTATTAGATCTAGAAAATAAAAATCTAACTCTAAAATAAACAAAATGGAAAGAACTAGAAATGGAAAATTTTACAATTTTTGTTTTATTATTTTTACAAACTAGGATATCCAAACATCTTCAAGTATTTGACTAGATATTCTCCTGGGTGTATACAGTTCTCTTGTCTCACACACACACAATAAGTTATTATAATGAGAATTTCCTTAGGGGTGGTCTCAAAGTACTAGTAAGAAGATCTAAACTCAAGATCTCATGGATATTATGAGACCTTAAGAACCACTAAGCCAATTCTTTGACTTTAGAAATTTATAAATTAAAAGGAATAGGAGATGTTCAAGTCTATTAATGACAATAAGAATTTAGCCAATTGTTTGACTTTAGAAATTTACAAATTAAAAAGGATAGGAGATGTTCAAGTTTATTGATGACAATAAGAATTTAATTATCATTATGGATTATGGTTGTACTTTAAGATTAAGTCAACTACTTTATATTTTGCTAAACAGCAATGTACATAACAAGAAACAACAAACAAAAACCTGCAGAAACAATAAAAAACACAACCAAACAAAACCAAAAATATCCCACCAACTACTTTGATATAAACTACAGTGACACCTTTTATATATATATATATATATATATATATATATAAATTGAGATACATAGTAACATAGAGTAATATCTTCTAAGTTTATAAATATTTTTGAATCCCTGAGAGAAAATCCAGAACAAGAAATGGAATCTTTTTGTTAGACAAATGTGAAGGCACATTTTGCCTCATTGAACAGAAATACACGGCATTTTTTTCTCTCTCACAGCTTCCCAAATGTCCAATTTGATTGGTCCCTAACTTTTCCAAATACGCAATTGACATATTTTTTTCTCACTCATTGCAGTAAGGTCCAACTTTGATTGTCAGCATATAATTTGTGAAGGGAATTTTGGGACCCCTACCCCTACACGACCCCCACAAGGCAAAGTACCATATAACTACACTGAAACTGTGCATGCATTTTGATAGGGCATACTTTTCAAACCTTGCACGTGGAGGCTTTCTTTAGGGTAGTAGGGCTATGTGTGGGTCAGAGGAGTCAGAAGCAAGATGGTTCTGCAATTTCACGTGCAGTACATGTACGAAAAATATATGGTGTTTATTAGGTGGGGACCTGCTTCTAATAATGCTAGAGATACCCAAAAATAAAACATAAAAATTCATATATTTCTAAAGCAATAATTTTATGATTAGTGTTTTATATAAACTTATCGTTAGATGTGAAAAAGAGCATTTGATTTTTTTTTTTTTTGGTATCGCTAGACTTATTGTTTTAATTGTGACATGAAATTAAATTTTCAATGTCAAGGTCTTAAGGGTGACAAAAATACTTGACAATAGATTGAATAAGTTAGATCGAGTCAAATGCGGTTTGGGTTAGAAACATGTTGGATTAAAATATGTTGTAAAACCTTTAAGTGTCTGTTTGTTTCAGCTTTCCCAACCTAAAAGCACGTTTTAAAACTACAAATATAATATATGCGTTTGGTTAGGTATAAAAAGCAACTTTTTGAAAAAAGTTGCGTTTTGAGTTTGTAAAGAAAACGCGTATTGGTAGAATAGAGCTGTGAGGAGCATTTTACAAAAACTCTTGCACGTTGATAAATCTATCCCTTGGGGTATTGGTTCAGTTATCAAATTGCCCTCACTTTTACTTAAAACTCTAACTTTGCCCTCTGATAAAACAACAATCCTTCACGTCAGATTCCTCATTCCAACATAAACCCATAAATCAACAATCCTTCACGTCAAAAAATAAAAAATACCGTGATTCTTCTTCTACTGCTGTAGGCTTCTTCTTCAATTCCAACATAAACCCATAAACCTACTACTGCTGCAGGCTTCTTCTTCTACAGCGTGATTCTTTCCTCTACTCTGGATTTCTTTTTTCTTCTTTTTTCCTTTCATACTCTCTCTCTCTCTCTCTCTGTTGCTTCTCACAAAACAAGCAAATATGAAAAAAGAAAAAAAGAACAAGCCGATCTGACCCAGCCTGGTGGTGGGGAAGAGGACGAACGACGGTGGAGCGGCGGACATGGTAATGCTGCATGGTGAACGCAGATCTCCACAGGCTTTGTCCTTTCGGCGATCTAACCCAGCTTTTTTTCTCTTTTCTCTCTCTCTCTCTCTTTCTCTTCTCTGATGTGAAGTAATTTTTACTTGCTGGAATGTTCTTGAGGAGAAAAAGAAAATAAAAGAAGGGGGATAGAGATAGGACAGTGGCAGTGGACACGTGTGTGGAGGAGAATGAAATGAAAGAAAGAAAAATAATATAAAGAATAAAAAATCCTAATTGAGAAATTCTACCACAATATTTTCACAATAAATTTTATGTAACAGATTGTTATTAGTTAATATTGACAAGTAATAAAATAATTTCAGTGGTGGGTTCAAATTAAAACTAGTAACAACTTTCCACATAAATTTTGTTGCAAAAGTATTGCGTAAAATGTTGTGAACGTAACACTTCTCATTTAAAAATATTGTTGTTAAAAAAAGAATAAATGATGATAAAAAACAAAGAGTATTGTAAAAATATTGTGACATTTTATTATATCTCTAAACTTTTTAAATTACTACTATTTTTTTTAAGAAAAAAAATAGTGTTATTGACAGAATATTTTTATAACAATTTCATAATAAAGTTTACATAGTAAATTGTTATTGGTTCTCATCTAGACCTACTAGTGACATTATTATTTTCTTTTCTTATCATTAACAACTTGTTATATAAACTTTATTGTGAAATTTTTGTGAGAATATTGTGTCCATAACTTGCATTAAGAGAGGTAATTAAAACAAAGAATTCTCTTTATATATATCTTGTCCTTTTTGGTAATTTATAACTCAAACTGCAACTTTTATAAGTTTTAACCAAACACTCAACTTTTTCAAAAAACACTTTTTAACAGTTTTTACCAAACACTCAACTTTTTCAAAAAGCCCAATTTCATACCGCACTTTTTAAAAACTCCACTTTTTCACAAAGCCCAATTTCAAAAAGGTGAACCAAACTTACCCTAACTTAGACTCAGTCTTTCATGGGTCAAGCAAACCCGCTACGACCTGTATTGTTCTCGTATAGAAAAATAAAATATAGATTTGAAAATATTCTTTTTTACTTTTGTTAGGTTCTAAAAGTTTTGAAATAACTGGCAAACTATGAGCATAAACTTATCTAGATATAGGGTGAATTTGGTTCAGCTTTTTAAAGTTGGGCTTTTTGAAAAAGTGGGGTTTTCAAAAAGTGAAGTATGAAAAAGTACTTTTTGAAAAAGCTGAGTGTTTGGTAAAAACTGTTAAAAAGTGTTTTTTAAAAAAGCCGAGTGTTTGGCTAGCACTTATAAAAGTGGTGGTTTGAGTGGTAAATTACCAAAAAGAAAAATGTAAATATAAAAAAGTTTGTTTCATACTTAAATCAACTACTTCATCATACTTAAATCAATTTTTCTCTTTCTAAAATTTTTTTTTCTCATCAATATTAGCTAATAATAATCTACCACTTAAGATTTATTGTGAAAATATTGTTGTGTGGGGCAAAAGGATCCCGGTGGGAATGTGGGCCTTTTGGGCCTTGTTAAAGAAGGCCGACCTGACCCTGGGGTTAGAGATTGTTGGTGATATGGGTCGGCCTATACGCCGAGGATCCTAGGATCTAGCCGAGGATGGTTTTCCCCTCGGACTGACATCAAAGAACCTGAGACTTCATGGTAAAGATTAGGGAATGATACGGTCAAGACCAACGGTTAAAGGGAGAGAACCCTTGAATGTCCTAGAAGCGCCGATGTTGGAAGAATATCAAAGGTAAAGGCTGCTACCTCCACATTAAAGACCCTGCACCTACCACCCTGGCCGCATTAATGAGGAAGTGACACTTAAACAGTGGAAGGGAAACTTCTAGTTACTGTTCAAAGGCACTAAGAAAAGAAATATCTAGGCTAAGGGAGGAATTGGGGGGCAACACGTGGATAAAGTATTAAAAAGAGGAGTATTTAAGGAGGGACCGGGAACGAAACGGGGACGGAACTTTTTGTAACCTAAAAAGAAGAAGGAAAGAGAGAGATATAATATAAGAACGACTTTCGGCTTACGTCCGAGGAGGTCTATTTACATTACTCCTTTTTGTCTCTAAGTACTTGGAATCTTTAGTTTGTCATTTCATCCCCATACACTTCTAACCTGGGTTTCAAGCCCACACTCTACAAATTCTTATTGTTTAAGGCTCATTGGGTTCCGAGCCCATAACTATTCTTTGGGTCCAGCGCAATTGTGCACTTACAATTGGCGCCGTCTCGTGGGAATCTAGTCTAGAAGTAGTAGGGATATTATGGCAGTGCTTAGGCTCATCATGCGAGTCACAAGGGTCACAACCCGAAGATCATTTCGAACGTCTTGAACAACGTAGGGATCGTGAGGGAAGCGTCCATACGTAATATCCGAGGGGCTAGCCATACTCATGGAGGGGGTAGCACTACCCACGATGAGGGCTCGAATCCATGCGAAGGAAATCAATCGTTTGAAGAGGAAGTTACGCCGTGCTAAACGTAAGGTTTCCCCGTCCTCATCTAGTTCTTCCTCGAGAAGGATGGGGACATGGCTACGGTTCAAGGTCATATTCCCCCACCAAGGCAACATCCTCTCGGCGAGGAGAACGACCAGCCAATCCGCGTACGTAAGAAGCTTCGTCCTAGGGGTTTAGGCAACGATACCATGAGTAGGGCGTTGCACCAACTCTCTAAATCTCCGTTTTCACGAAGGATTGAGAGGGGAGGCTCCCCGTGAGGTTCACCCAGCCCACGTTTACCATCTATAATGGCCGGACTGATCCGGTGGAGCACGTGAGTCACTTCAACCAAAGGATGGCGGCACTCTCATAACGAGACTTTGATGTGTAAAGTCTTCCCCTCCACGGGACCCGTGGCTATGAGATGGTTCAACGGTCTCAAGTCTGGTCTCGTAGGCTCGTTTGGGGAACTAACTAGGGCGTTTGCTTCTCGTTCATTACTTGTAGCAGAGTCCCTCCGCCACCGGACTCATTGCTATCCATGGTCATGAAGGAAGGGGAGACACCGAAAGCATACTCCGACGATATTGGGAGATGTTTAATGAAATAGACGGCGACTTTGATGAGGTGGCGCTAAATACCTTTAAGGTAGACCTCCCTACTGATCACGACCTAAGAAAGTCTTTGACGAAAAAGCCCGTCCGCAGCGTACGTCGTCTTAGGGATCGTATTGATGAATATAAAAGGGTAGAGGAAGACCAAGAATGGGGAAAAGGAAAGGAGAAGGTTATCCCGCAGAGAGAAGGGATTTCTTTCGATGTCCTATATCACAACAACAAGCCGAGGAGGGATTACTTCGGACAATCCGGCTCGGCAAAGACCAGCCGTAAATACGTGTTCCGAGAACCAGCATCGCTATTAGAAAAAGTTCGTAAAGAGCCCTTCTTCGTGGTCTAAGAAATGGCAGGACCCCGCGGAAGAAATCAAAACCTTTTCGTCAGACCACCATCGATGTGGGCCACACTACGGAGAACTGTCGAACCCGGTGGAACCATCTAGAAAGCTCGTCGTGAGGGAAAGTTAAAGCAACACTTGTGTCGCCCACCGGGCAAGCCGGCTTCAAGTTGGTTCAAACAACCGCCGGAATAGTTCATCTCTACGCATCGGGGACAATTAATGTTATCTTCGCCGCACTGCAGGACAGGCTCAGTCCTACTAGGGTTATGGCGGTTTCCCATTCGCAGGCCGAGGATGTGGGTAACAGCCGAAGAGATTAAAGAGCACTTTACCCGTCTTGGGTTTCTCCGAGGAGGATAAAGTAGGGACTATCCAAACCCCATGACGATGCTCTTGTGGTTACCCTCGAATAGGTAATTATGACGTGAAGAGGGTAATGATAGATCGTGGCAGCGGTAGCATATCATGTACCCCGATCTATTTAAGGGGTTAAGGTTGGAGTTGGAAGATTTAACTCCTTATGACTCACCTCTTATTAGCTTTGAAGGGAGAGCCGTTGTGCCAAAAGGACGGAATCCGTTTACCCGTTCAATCCCAAGACGAAACGGTGAAGTAGATTTCATTGTGGTTGACGCGCACTCTCCATATACCATCCTCGCCAGCCACGCCGCACGCCCGGGAGCCGTTTCCTCTACCTTGCACGTTAAGGTTAATTCCCTCGGGGAACATGTTGAGGAAATCCTCGGCTACAGCAGTGGCTGTGCAATGCATCTCCGTTTGCAGCATTCGTCGCCGAAGTCGAGTTATCAACCTTGCCCATCCAGGAGTCATAGCAATTAACTTCTTCCGAGGCACTGGAGCGATGACAGCGAAGATGAGGCCGTTTGCGAGGAGTTAGAGAAGTTTGTAATAACCGACGATCCAGAGAGGTTCTTTCAAGTTGGCATACGATTGCCACACCAAGAAAAGATGGAGTTGTTGAAATTTCGAAGGATAATCTAGATGTCTTTGCATGGGACCCCTATGAGGCTCCGTGTGTGGATCCGAACTTTATTTGTCATCATCTAAACGTCAATCCGGCCATTGTTCCGAGGAGGCAGCCACCTCGGCGATCTTCCCGAGAACATTCCGAGGCCGTGAAGGAAGAGGTTCTTAAACTCAAAAGGGCGGGGGCTATTAAAGAAGTTTTCTACCCCGAATGGTTGGCTCATACTGTTGTCGTTAAGAAGAAGAACGGCAAGTGGAGAGTATGTGTAGACTTTACCGATCCGAACAAGGCCCGTCCTAAAGATTCATTCCCAATGCCACGGATTGATCAACCGGTAGATGCTACTGTCGACATCCTCGATGAGTTTCCCCGGACGCCTTTCGGTGTTACCACCAAATCCCCTTGGCATTAGAGGATCAGGAAAAGATCGTTTCATTACTCCAACGGAACTATCATTATAAAGTCATGCCATTTGGGTTAAAAATGCCGGGGCTACTTATCAAAGAATGATGACCCGAATGTTTGAACAGCAATCGGGGAAAACCATAGAAGTATACGTGGATGACATGGTGGTAAAGAGTAAGACGGTACCTTCGCACATCACAGATTTGGCCGACACCTTCCAAATGCCGAGGAAGTATAAGTTGCGCCTTAACGCCTCCAAGTGTTCTTTTGGAGTGGGATCTCGGAAAGTTCTTAGGATATATGATCACTCATAGGGGCATAGAGGTGAACCCATGCGGTTAGGGCTATTCAAAATTTGCAGCCGCCTCGGAACCCAAAGGAGATTCGTAAATTGACCTAATGATTGCTCGCGCGTTGAACGATTTATTTCTCGCCAGCGATCGGTGCCGTCCTTTCTTTCAGAAACCTTGTTGAACAAGTGGAAAGGGTTTCGTGGACCGAGGATTGTGAGTCAGCCTTTTCCAACAACCTAAGCAATATCTATCTCGGCCACCCATTTTATCTCGCCCTGAGGTGGACGAGGTTTTATTCGCTTATCTTGCCGTGGCTATTCATGCGGTGAGTCTAGTCCTTATAAGGAATGAAGATGGAGTGCAGAGGCCGATCTACTATGTTAGTAAGTCCTTGAATGAAGCCGAGGTGCGCTATTTGCCCTTAGAAAAAGCACTTCTGGCTGTAGTCCACGCCACGCGCAAACTTCCTCATTATTTCCAATCTCATACTGTGGTTGTTTTGACCCAGTTGCCGCTCAAGGCTGTGTTGCGTAGTGCTGATTATTCTGGCAGAGTGGCAAAATGGGGAACCATTTTGGGAGCCTTTGATGTTAAGTACAAGCCTCGCACTCCTGTGAAAGGTCAGGTCCTCGCTGATTGGTGCGTAGTTTGCCGAGCCATTGTTAGAAGAAACTTCAAAGGTAGCGCACATGGGTGAAAAATCGGTTGGTGTGATCACAAACCGCATCGCCCTCGGCTTGGAAAGTTTATGTGGATGGGGCTGCTAATCATAAAGGGTCTCGGCGTTGGTCTTGTTCTAATGTCCCCTGACTGAATTGTCTTTGAAAAATCATTGAGATTGGCTATCTCGGCTACTAATAATGAGGCCGAGTATGAAGCGCCTTGGTAGGCATGCGAATGGTACATAAGATGGGTGGCAAGGGAAATCCATGTGTTCTCGGACTCTCAATTAGTGGTCGGCCAAGTCATGGGGACCATGGAGGCTAGAGATTCCGTAATGCAGAATATTTGGCCCAAGTCAAGCGTCGGCGAGCCGAATTCGACTCCTTTGCCTTAGTTCATGTCTCTAGGAGTGGAAATACTCATGCAGATTCTTTGGCTACGTTGGCAACATCCTCGGCTCAAGGTCTACCAAGGGTTATTCTCGTTGAGGATTTGGTAGAACCTTCTCTTATAGTCGCTAACGCACCTCGCGTCCATCTAATAAGGCCTGGTCCTAGTTGGATGGATTCGATCATATCTTTTCTCAAAAATGACATCCTTCCCGAAGACAAAGTTGAAGCGTAAAAGGCACGTCGAAAGGCGCCGCGTTTCCGGTTGTCCGAGGACCGAAGCTATACAAACGATCCTTTTCGAGACCGTATTTGTTGTGTGTACACCCCGAATCAACAGAATCATTACGGAGGAATTGCATGAAGGAATTTGTGGGAGTCATACTCGGGGGAAGGTCCTTAGCTCATAGAGCCCTTACTCGGGGTTATTGGTGGCCCAATATGCAGAGGAGGCTCGTGACTATGCGCTGAAAGTGTGATCAATGTCGAGGTTCGCTCCTAATATCCACCAACCCTGAGGGGTTCTTAACCTCTGCCCAGCCCCTTGGCCTTTCGCACAATGGGGCCTGGACATTGTCGGGCCATTTCCGAGAGCCGCCGGCAACAAAAGATGGTTGCTCGTGGGAAACGTACTATTTCACTAAATGGGTTGAAGCCGAGCCATTAGCCAATATCCGAGATGTTGATTCCAAGAAATTTATATGGAAAAACATTGTTACTAGATTTGGTATACCGCACACTCTGTCTCGTACAACGGCGTTCAATTTGACAAAAACGCCTTTAGGCAATATTGTGGTGACATGGGTATCATAAATAGATATTCTACCCCAAACTATCCTCGAGGGAATGGGCGTGCCGAGGCCGTTAACAAAGTCATAGTCAATGGGCTCAAGAAGAGGTTGGATGATGCGAAAGGCAGATGGGTAAGAGCTCCCTCATGTTCGTGGACATATCGGACCACACCACGCAGTCCACCGGAGAGACACCATTTTCTATGACTTATGGAGCCGAGGCGGTGATACCACTAGAATCTGGTTTTCCTACTCTAAAGACAAGTTCTTTTAGCCCCGAGAATAACCAGGACTTTTGGAGAAAGATCTTGATTTACTTGAGGAACGGCGTGAGGCGCCTATGGTCCAATTGGCTTATTATCGCAAAAGCTAAAACGAGGATATGATGCCCACGTGAAGCTAAGGCCACTTGCACCTGGTGATCTTGTATTAAGGAAAGTTGTAGGCACTTCTAAGAACCCAGCATGGGGTAAATCAGGACCTAATCGGGAAGGCCCCTATCGCATTGTTTCAATAGCAGGCATAGGGTCGTATAGGCTAGCTAACCTAGATGAACGAGTTGTACCACGTCCATGGAATGTAAATAACCTTAGAAGGTATTATTATTAATCAAATAAGCTTTTGTCAATTAATATTTTAAAGTTATGGCTAGCTCTTATATTTGGAGTTACAATTATTGAGAATCAAACGAAACTTGGTTAAGTGTAGTCCTCGGACCACAAACCTTGTGGAAATTGATGTCTTGTCATTTGTTAAACGAACCTTAGTTATGCCTAGTCTTCGGACCTCCTACTTTGGGAAAATTAACATTTGAAGTTACAATTTTTGAGAATCAAACGAAACTTGGTTAAGTGTAGTCCTCTGACCACAAACCTTGTGGAAATTGATGTCTTGTCATTTGTTAAACGTAACCTTAGTTATGCCGGGTCTTTGACCTCTACTTTGGGAAAATTAACATTTGAAGTTACAATTTTTGAGAATCAAACGTAAACTTGGTTAAGTGTAGTCCTCGGACCACAAACCTTGTGGAAATTGATGTCTTGTCATTTGTTAAAACGAACCTTCGTTATGCCTGCTCCTGACCTCCTACTTTGGGAAAATTAACATTTGAAGTTACAATTTTTGAGAATCAAAGTAAACTTGGTTAAGTGTAGTCCTCGGACCACAAACCTTGTGGAAATTGATGTCTTGTCATTTGTTAAACGGTAACCTTAGTTATGCCGGGTCTTCTGACCTCCTACTTTGGGAAAATTAACATATGAAGTTACAATTTTTGAGAATCAAACGTAAACTTGGTTAAGTGTAGTCCTCGACCACAAACCTTGTGGAAATTGATGTCTTGTCATTTGTTAAAGATAAACTTAGTTATGCCGGGTCTTCGGACCTCCTACTTTGGGAAATTTAACTTTTGTAGTTTAAAGTTTTGTGAACCAAACATAAACTTGGTTAAGTGTAGTCCTCGGACCACAAACCTTGTGGAAATTGATGTCTTGTCATTTGTTAAAATGTAACCTTAGTTATGCCGGTCTTCTGACCTCCTACTTTGGGAAAATTAACATTTGAAGTTACAATTTTTGAGAATCAAACGTAAACTTGGTTAAGTGTAGTCCTCGGACCACAAACCTTGTGGAAATTGATGTCTTGTCATTTGTTAAACGTAACCTTAGTTATGCCGGTCTTCTGACCTCCTACTTTGGGAAAATTAACATTTGAAGTTACAATTTTTGAGAATCAAACAAGAACTTGGTTAAGTGTAGTCCTCGGACCACAAACCTTGTGGAAATTGATGTCTTGTCATTTGTTAAACGTAACCTTAGTTATGCCGTCTTGACCTCCTACTTTGGGAAAATTAACATTTGAAGTTACAATTTTTGAGAATCAAACAAACTTGGTTAAGTGTAGTCCTCGGACCACAAACCTTGTGGAAATTGATGTCTTGTCATTTGTGAAACAACCTTAGTTATGCCGGGTCTTCTGGACCTCCTACTTTGGGAAAATTAACATTTGAAGTTACAATTTTTGAGAATCAAACAGAAACTTGGTTAAGTGTAGTCCTCGGACCACAAACCTTGTGGAAATTGATGTCTTGTCATTTGTTAAACGATAACCTTAGTTATGCCGGTCTTCGGACCTCCTACTTTGGGAAAATTAACATTTGAAGTTACAATTTTTTAGAATCAAACGAAACTTGGTTAAGTGTAGTCCTCGGACCACAAACCTTGTGGAAATTGATGTCTTGTCATTTGTGAAACAGTAACCTTAGTTATGCCGGTCTTCGGACCTCCTACTTTGGGAAAATTAACATTTGAAGTTACAATTTTTGAGAATCAAACAGAAACTTGGTTAAGTGTAGTCCTCGGACCACAAACCTTGTGGAAATTGATGTCTTGTCATTTGTTAAACAGAACCTTAGTTATGCCGGGTCTTTGGACCTCCTACTTTGGGAAAATTAACATTTGAAGTTACAATTTTTGAGAATCAAACAGAAACTTGGTTAAGTGTACTCCTCGGACCACAAACCTTGTGGAAATTGATGTCTTGTCATTTGTTAAACGTAACCTTAGTTATGCCAGTCTTGACCTCCTACTTTGGGAAAATTAACATTTGAAGTTACAATTTTTGAGAATCAAAACAGAACTTGGTTAAGTGTAGTCCTTGGACCACAAACCTTGTGGAAATTGATGTCTTGTCATTTGTTAAACAACCTTAGTTATGCCGTCTTCGGACCTCCTACTTTGGGAAAATTAACATTTGAAGTTACAATTTTTGAGAATCAAACAAACTTGGTTAAGTGTAGTCCTCGGACCACAAACCTTGTGGAAATTGATGTCTTGTCATTTGTTAAACAGAACCTTAGTTATGACTTGTCTTCGGACCTCCTACTTTGGGAAAATTAACATTTGAAGTTACAATTTTTGAGAATCAAACAGAAACTTGGTTAAGTGTAGTCCTCGGACCACAAACCTTGTGGAAATTGATGTCTTGTCATTTGTTAAACAGAACCTTAGTTATGCCGGGTCTTCGGACCTCCTACTTTGGGAAAATTAACATTTGAAGTTACAATTTTTGAGAATCAAACAGAAACTTGGTTAAGTGTAGTCCTCTGACCACAAACCTTGTGGAAATTGATGTCTTGTCATTTGTTAAACAGAACCTTAGTTATTCCGTGTCTTCTGACCTCCTACTTTGGGAAAATTAACATTTGAAGTTACAATTTTTGAGAATCAAACAAACTTGGTTAAGTGTAGTCCTCGGACCACAAACCTTGAGGAAATTGATGTCTTACCATTTACAGTTACAATTTTGAAGAATTAAACGAAAGATTGCTTAAGATTTATCTTCGACTATGACTTTGATTAAACTTAACTTCGATTATGCCTGGATGTTAATACCTTACCGTTTATTAACTCGGATCTTACAACCTACTAAAAACAATGTGTTATGCATTATAAGGGCTTAATTGTTATATGAAGTCCTCTTTCCTTTTTTAATCGAGGTATTATTCAAAGGAATTAACCATGTCACCTTGTATTAAATCTTTAATAATATACGCATGATTATGTGAAAGTTATGACTATGCAATCCTTGGAGTTAGATTTTTATGCTCAGAAACTTCGATATGACTTAATGGGAAAACTTTTGTAATAAGTACATAAAGAATAAAGAAAAAGCTAACACAATCCAAGTGAAAAGCAAACGAAATTGTTCTTCATTAATCAAGGTGAATATACATTACAATATATAATTCAAAAACAAAAAAAAACAAAAAAAATGGAAAAAAGAAGCCCAAAGCTAAGTCCTAAGCCGTTGGAGGAGGATCTTGCCGAGAAGTACTAGTGCCCTCGGTCTTTCTCAACTGCGCTCAAAAGGAGTCATAACCTGCTTTCCTTTATCCGCTGTCTTTGGTGGAAGGACGTTGGGTTCCACTATCCGGTTCAAGTCCTCTCGCATCCACCCCTCCTTCCTTTTCTTTATTGGAACCGAAGGTTCTGGAGGATCAGGAATTTGCCGTGGGACCATCGAGGTAGGACAGGAAGAGTTGTCTCGGGGGTAGGAGAAAGCAGAGCCTCTTCAATCTCCTGATTTCTGGGGGAAGCCAAACGTTCTCGACTTCCTCAAATCCGAAGATCTTGGGAACTCCCGCTACGTTTAAAGCTTCCCCCATACTTTTGACAGATATTCGCGGCATAAAGCCGCGAACTCCTCCTCGTCACCGCTCCTGGCTACCCCTTCATCAAAACTTGCTCGCTTCGCAGCTTGAAGAGAGAGTTGGAAGGAATCGGCTTCTTCTTTCATCAGCGCCAACTGCGTTTCTTCGATCCGAGCACTCCTTTTTAGCTTGGGAGAGCTCTTCATCTCTTGCATGAAGGAGCTTGCGCCGTCCTTCTATCTGGTCTTCATTGTCTTCAAGTTTGACTCGACCCCATTCTTCTCTCTCCTCACTCTACCTCCGAGGTCGCTTTTCGTTCTCGGAAGAAGGGCTGTCCCCAAGGACTTCTCGGTCTCCACCCTAATTTCGAGCTCAGCCCGGCTACTTTCCGAGCGTCTTCAATAAACTTTTCAGCTACAAAGACCTCCTGAATAGCCCGTAAAAAAGCATGATGGAGTTAGGAATAACAAAAACTAATTTACTTATAAATATTGTTAAAAGGAGAAACACTTACCAATGCTAAGTCTCTTTTTAGAGAGAGGAATAGTTGTGGTTGGCCCATCTTTTCCAAGGTCTCCATGTCCTTCGGGCGCCAGGCGAGGGCGTTCTAGGACCTCGGCCAGGTGGTGGGCGTGGCCTTGTTGAACCGCCCTTATACCGGACCGACAGATAGGAGCGCCGTCCAGCCTTTAGATCGGGGACCAAGTGGCCGGTGCTCGTGCACTACGGCCTCATCCCCGATTTCCCCGGCCAAGTTCACTCGGCTCTACCCTTGCCTTTGTCCGCCTCTGCCGCCGGGGCCGCGGGAGTTGTTGGCGTGGTTTCTTGGGGTCTTTAGTAATCGTCCCCTCATTATCTCCCTTCCTCTTCTTCTTGGGATCCTCGGCTTGTAGTTTTGGCTCGCCTAGAGGAGGAGGAGGAGGTAAGGGCCGGGGGAACTTGGACGTCCCCGTTTCTTCTCCGCAACTTTGGCAGCATCAGTGAGAAGACCCTCCATTCGTCCCATGCCTTCTACGGATTCGTCCTCTAGGAAGCAACTACAAACCCCGCGATTCCGCAGGCCTCAGTGGCTTCTTCCTCCTCGTCGGAAAGTACCACGAACCGGTTTCCCGCGAGGTCTCTGTCTTCAAGATGGAATTGGTCTATCTCGTCAAGAGTGTGTGAAGAAGACACCTCCTCTTCCTGAATGACAGCTTGTTTGTGAGTGTATGGCGAGGGACCTCGCTATCGGCCGGTTGTACAAATAGTGTCAGAGCGTCCGGGAGGTCACCGTCGTCCAAAAATGGGGCCGAGCTACGTTTATCCTCTTCCGTCTTCGGCCGCCGGCAATAATGGCGTCCTCTATCTCCTCGAAAGTCTTTGGAAAGGGGGGTGTATCCTAGAATGAGATGAGCAGCCCGAGTTGTAGGTCCTGACTAACGAATACCTCGAGCGAAGTACTCGGTTTAGATCTAGCAACGTTGGCGTTGACTTAGACGAGGACGCACGTGTTGCTTATCCGCAAAAGACATCAAACAAACAAACCTCGGTCGATTCACACAAATATTTAACGAATTTAAGTAAATACAAATACGCATTTCGTGTGTGTGTTAGGAGAAGTTGTGTTGTGGGGAGATTAATCCTATGGTGTCGCACCGGATCCCCCCACCGAACCGGGCATGAGGCCGTCGTGCCGCTCCCAACACGATCAGGTAGTCGTCCTTCATGCCTTTTGTTTGATTTTGGGCAGCAGGAGATTAGCCTAACGGTGCTAGACCGAGATTTCATATAATAGCCTACCTTAGAGAGTTTGTGGGACTCATATAGGAACACGACATCGTGCCATGTGAGGTTTAAACTCATCTCGCTCGTTTAGAGCATCTACACTACCTAAAACTCTAAAAACATTTGGAAGGCATTATCGGGGCACAACCGTGGTTGCGAAGATACTCCCTCATTACGGGTTTCATTGGTAGGGTCATCCCACCCTCTATGAAGGCTATCATAGGAATGATAACCTCTCCCTCTTTCCTAGAACCAGCCACGGCCGTTGCCGCAAATATTCTAACCCTACGTCGCCGGAATATGGTATTTGGCTCTAAAGCCTTCCATCCTGCCGGCGGTATCAACTAGACACTTGAATCTTCCCATTACAGAGAGACGATAGACTAAACTTTAAAAGGGAGAGTGATTGTATTGGTAGCCGAGGACTGTATCCGAGGAGAAAAGGTCAAGACTAGAGAGCAAGAACTTACAAGGTTGAAGGTACGGGTTTCCACGTTTTTCCTTGGTGAAGAATGATTGTTGTTGTTTTGATGGGATTGATCCCCGATGACTTAAATGAAGGCGCATGTTCCCGAAGCGTCACGACGTGCGAAAAGGCGGCCTCGAAAATTATGTCCGTCCCGCCTAAAATTTCGTGGAGTGAGGAGAACCGTTGGATGCCCATCTCACCGTGAGCGTGGGAGACAAAGAGTAACTTACAGGAATAAATGCGCGCGTTTTCGAAAATGAAACCGCCAAGTGTCATCTTCTCGGGACGCGAAACGATTTCCACACGTGTCGTCACTTATAAAGTGTGTAGAGCATGTGTTCTCATCGGATCAAAACCCTATTTTCTCCTCGGATGTCGAAAATTAGAGTTTTGAGGGGCTATTGTGTGGGGCAAAAGGATCCCGGTGGGAATGTGGGCCTTTTGGGCCTTGTTAAAGAAGGCCGACCTGACCCTGGGTTAGAGATTGTTGGTGCTATGGGTCGGCCTATACGCCGAGGATCCTAGGATCTAGCCGAGGATGGTTTTCCCTCGGACCGACATCAAAGAACCCGAGACTTCATGGTAAAGATTAGGGAATGATACGGTCAAGACCAACGGTTAAAGGGAGAGAACCCTTGAATGTCCTAGAAGCGCCGATGTTGGAAGAATATCAAAGGTAAAGGCTGCTACCTCCACATTAAAGACCCCGCACCTACCACCCCGGCCGCATTAATGAGGAAGTGACACTTAAATGCTGGAAGGGAAACTTCTAGTTACCGTTCAAAGGCACTAAGAAAAGAAATATCTAGGCTAAGGGAGGAATTGGGGGCAACACGTGGATAAAGTATTAAAAAGAGGAGTATTTAAGGAGTGGGACCGGGAAACGTAAACAGACGGAACTTTTTTGTAACCTAAAAAGAAGAAGGAAAAAGAGAGAGATATAATATAAGAACAGCCTTTCGCTTACGTCCGATGCCTATTTACATTACTCCTTTTTGTCTCTAAGTACTTGGAATCTTTAGTTTGTCATTTCATCCCCATACACTTCTAACCTGGGTTTCAAGCCCACACTCTACAAATTCTTATTGTTTAAGGCTCATTGGGTCTGAGCCCATAACTATTCTTGGGTCCAGGCGCAATTGTGCACTTACAATTGTGATAATTGATACTGATTTTAATTTGAGCGTATGATTACAATTAATTTTTTTCTCTTTCTAAAATATTTTTTTTCTCACCGATATTAGATAATAATAACCAACCACTTAAGATTTATTGTAAAAATATTGTGATAATTGATATTGATTTTAATTTGAACGTACTATTAAAATTATTTTTTTCTCTTTCTAAAAAAATTATTTTTTTCTCACCAATATTAGCTAATAATAAAATACCACTTAAGATTGATTGTGAAAGTATTGTCAAAATATTATGATAGCATTTCCTTCTTTTTTTCCCACTTTTTTCCTCCTCCACACACGTACCCTTCTCTTTCTTTTTCTTTTTCTTTTTTCCCTCTTTTTTCCCCCTCCACACACGTACCCTTCTCTTTTCTTTTTTGTTCTTCTTTCCCCATTTTCCCTACTACTTCCTCCAAAACATTCCAGTTTTCCATAGAGCTCTTTTTTTTTCTTTTTTTTTTTCTTCTTCCTTTCTCTCTTTTCTCTTACCACTTCATTTGCAAGTTCTACTGTGCTTAATCTTTGCTGCGTGATTCTCTCTTCTCTTACCATTATACTATGCTTGATCTTTGCTGCTTGATCTTACCGCCGCCTGTCTTCCTCTCCACTGGGTCAAATCAATTTTTTGAAGGGCAGAGCAGAGAGATGAGATGAGAGGAATGAGGAATCTGATGTGAGAATTGAGAACATCTTCTGATTTGTTGAAGGTTAATTTGGTAATTGCTCACAGAGTCCAACGGATATATAAATCAACGTGCACCGGCTTTTCCAAAATGCACCTCGAAGCTCCTTTATGGCATTGCGCGTTCTCTTCACAAACCCAAAAATCAACTTTCTCCAAAAAATTGCGTTTTATACCTAACTAAATGGATTTTTTGTATTTGTAGTTTCAAAACGGGCTTTTTGGGTTGGGAAAGCTGAAACAAACAGGCACATAGATTCCTAAGTCTATAGGTATGATTAAACAGTATTTAAGTTGCTGCAAGTCAAAATACAAGAACACGGAAGTTGCAGGTTCAAGAAATTCAAAACATGCCAAGTTTGACCAATTGAGACACAGATCTGCAGAATTTACTTAAAGCTCAACAGCTCATTAAGCCCATTAAATTATTAGGGTTTCAGATCTAATTCTCCAAGTATTTAAAGAAAACCCTAAGACACGTTTTAAAGGAGTTTTTAAAGAGAGAAGAGTGCATCTTGTGCCTCCAATTGTTGATCTAGGGTTTTTGTACCCAAAGCTCTCTAAATTCTTCTACTGGCAATATTTTTTGAAGAAACTCAAGATCTGGTGTTGGAAATAAGTTGCTGCATACAAGATCAACAACTACTAATGATCTAAAGTTTTGAGTGGGAACTCAGAATCACAAACATGGATATTTGTGTTTAACAAATTTAGATAGAAGAGTTAGTGAATTCGGAGCTGCATGTGATCACGTGAGTAAGTACTACAAGAAATAGCATTGGATTTAGGGAAAAATCTATTGTAAAACTTTCATTCTATCATAGTGAATTTGTTGCCTTGAGGGTAGTTTAGGATAAATCTTCCCCAAGTTATTCACCTTGAAATTGGATGGTTTCATTGGTTTTCTTAGGTCATTATATCACTTGTCTTCTTTACTTTTCCGCATTAAGTGATATGATTATTTGTGTTTAACCTAAATCTATGTAATAAACCAAAGTAACAACTTGGTTAATTAATTAGATTAAACAATCTAAGTTTACAGGGTCTAAACCAACAAACATCTTCTTTTTATTATGTATAAAAGAACGAAAACACTTAAAATAAAAGGTTAAATAATACACAAAGTCCTCACTTTTGATTCCAAAGTTTACTATACTATAATAATTTCACAAAAGAATGAAAGAAAAGGTGAATGCCATAGACCAAATATCATCCTCATGTGTACTATTGTAGGATATAATTAAAATGTGAGATAAGTTAAGTTAAACAAAATCGTAATGAACATTCCAAATTTTATCAAAAAAGATATGATTCTAGTAGGATTACACATGGTTGCTTAGGACAACCTTTGTTTAGCTCAACTAATTTAAATAAGTTTTAAAAAGACAATAATTTCTCATAGAAAATAATTAACACTAAAAAAAATTTCACAAAATTTATAAAAATAATTTTATCATGTTTGCTATTTTCATAAATAGTGGATTTGCATAATGCTTTATAGCAATTTTTTTTATGTATATACACGACTAAATAAGTTTGATATAAAAATTGAAATAAAAAAACCAATCTATATCCACAACTAACGTGACTCTTGCATTTATATGTCAATGTTCTTGCTTGATTTTCTTTCTCTAGATATTCTACTCGCCTGGCATTTTGCTCACACAACTTTTGGACAATGGATCAACAAGAAAATGTGAAGTTAGGAACTATGCTATTAGGTGTGCGTTTGGGAAACAATGAAAATTACAAATTATTTTACTATTCAGCTTTTTTTTGCTACTATTTATGGGCCCCACTGCACTTTTTAGCATGGAGGGCGATACCGTACTGTACCAACCGGTACATACCATACCGACCAGTGCACTGGTACAGGTACACCCCTATTTCGTATAAAAAAAAATACCGGCCATACCAGCCGGTAAATGAATACCAGACCGAAATTTCATACTACTGTGTGTGTGTGTGTGTGTGTTTTTTTTTTTTTTTTGTAATTATGGCAGTTTTTAAGGGCAAGATGGTAATTTAAATTCCCAATTCTAACCCTAAACACTACCCACCCAAGCTGCAACCCTCACTCTCTCGTTCTCACTCTCTCTTCTGCAACAAAAAATCCCACCTCTCTCATCAGTACTCTCACGCCATTACTTCATTCACACATTCAGGTATATAAGTTTGCTACGTTTGTTTTAATCAAAATATAAGTTTGCTGTCCAAGTGCTTGAAATCCAAGTGTTGCAATTAGAATCTATGTTGGTGGAGTCACTTAATGCATAAGGTGTTCTAATGTTCAATTGTGTCATTGGTTTTCTCAACATATTCTAAGAAACCAATCGTACTCGTTATTTTTCTTGCTTTTTAATTTTTATAATCACATTACAGATGATTAATTCATTTGTGCAGTCTATTATGGTAATTTTCTATATCTAATAGAATTCTCATTTAGTTTCCCTCTTTTTTTTTCTTTTTCTTTTTTCTTTTTTGTATGCAGCTATGTTTGCTCTTGGTAATCTTTTTCTCTCTCAGCTGTTCTGTGTCTCTCTATCTCTCGGCCAGTCTGTCTCTCACTCTCAGATAAAATTTTGCCTTAATTTTTGCTGTGTGGAATTATATTTCATGTGGAATGGAGATTCAGATGATATGATAAATAACAAATTAATTACTATGTTCATGAATTGGGTTACTGTGTTCATGAATTGTTGTTTCATTCTTCATTTTGGTTAGCTTGAGATATTGGGTTAGTATTAGTAATTTACAACTTAGTATTATTATTAATAAAAAGGTAACTTTGAATTATTAACAAATAATTGATGGTATATATGCAGTGTAAATTATGACTGAAAATCAGTCAAGTGTAGCATCTGGCCCGGTTGTAAGATCCGAGGATCCAGCATGGGCTTATGGTCGTGCTGTGCCGGATGTGAGAAATAACACCCAGTGTACTTTTTGTTCTAAAATGATAAGGGGGGAGGAATTACTAAGCTCAAGTAAGTTGGGATTCCGGGTGATGTTGAAGCATGTAAAAAAGTATCCAACGATGTAAAATGGCAAATGAAACAGTTGCTTGAAGATTTAAAGAAAAGTAAACAGAATACCAACAAAAAAAAAAAATAGTAAACAAATTGCAAATCCCTATTATTTAGAGGAGGATGATCATCATCATCATCATGATGAAGGTAATAATGATAATGAGAGAGGGGGTTCAAAGAGTCACTCATCAGTTAGTAATTATAATATTAAATCCTTTTTTGCTCCGAGAACAACTCCTGGTTCTCAATCATCCATAAAATCTTCTTTGGCCTCAAAGCAAATGGTTAAAAAGGCAAGAATGAATTTTGCAAGGTGGTGGTACCATGCTGATATACCTTTCCATGCAGCTCACTCTGTGTATTATCAAGAAGCTTTAGATAGTATAGCAACTATTGGGCTTGGTTTTAAGGGACCTTCTTATCATGACTTGAAGGGGCCTTTATTACAAAAACATGTGGGTGAAATGAATGATTATCTCTTAGATGTGAAAAATGATTGGAAAGTTTATGAGTGTTCAATAATGTCAGATGGGTGGACAAATAAAAAGAACCCTCTAATCATTAATTTTTTAGTGTATTGTCCAAGAGGTACCATGTTTCTTAAATCCCTTGGTGTGTCAGGCCTAACAAGGGATGCATATACATTGTTTAAGTTGTTTGATAAAATTGTTCAAGAAGTTGGGGTTGAGCACATTGTGCAGTTCATTACAGATAATGATTCTGCTTACAAGTCTGCAAGAAAGAAGCTAATGCAGAAATATTGGTCTCCTTGTGCTACCCATTGCATTGATTTAATGTTGGAAAAAATTTCAGATGTAGGTATTTTCCTATCATTCATGAAACCATTCAAAAGGCTAAAAGGATTACCAAATTCATATACAATCATGGTAGGGATTTGATTCGTCCAGCCATCACAAGGTTTGCAACTGAGTTTTTAAGTCTTCAATGCTTGACTAAGTTCAAGAAAGAACTTAGGCAAATGTTTACTTGTGATCAATGGGTTGAATCTCGATATGCTAGAGATGTCATGGGAAAGGAGGTGGCTACAATTGTTTTGGAAGATAATGAGTTTTGGTTACAATGTCAACAAATAGTGAAGGTTAGTGAGCCTTTGGTTAGAGTACTACGTCTTGCAGATGGGGATGAAAAACCATTAATGGGATACTTGTATGAGGCAATGGATAAAGCAAAGGAGAATATAAAAGTAAGGTCGAAGAATAAAATTTCTGCATATATACCATTTACTAGTGTCATTGATGCTAGGTGGGATAAACAACTCTATAGTCCATTACATGTAGCAGGTTGTTGTCTCAACCTTGGAATCTTCTTTAGGCCTTCATTTAAGAAGCAAAAAAAAATGACAAAAGGCCTACTTAATACCATTTACAAGGTTGGTTCCTGATCCTGATGAGCAAGACAATCTTAGTTCTCAAATTGAAGCATACAAAAAGTCTTTAGGTGACTTTGGAATGCCTATGACAATCCGCCAACGTGAAAAACTAAATCCAAGTATACTATATATATATTTCATTTGAAAGTTTGTTATTTGCTTTGTACTAAATTAATACTTTCTTTTATTTTTGAAAGTTGTTTGGTGGGAGCAATTTGAAAATGACACTCCAGAATTATAAAAGTTTGCAATTCGAGTGCTAAGTCAGTGTTGTAGTGCAACTGGTTATGAAAGAGTTTGGAGCACATTTAAGTTTATCCATTCCAATAGGAGAAATAGGCTTGAGCATAAACGTTTGAATGACTTAGTATATGTTCGTTATAATCTATTATTACGAGAAAAGTATGTTTTTAAATATATTCAATTTTTATTTTGAATGATTAGAAACTGTCATTAATGTATGATATTGATTTTGATAGGAACATTAGAAGGACAAAGGATTACTTGGATCCTATAAGCCTTGATAATATTAATTTAATGGAGGATTGTAGCTGAGGAATCTAAATTTCTGTTACTAACTAAGGAAGATGTGAATTGGGCTAGCATTGAAAAACCATTAGCAACAATGATTTTGGAAGATGATGATATTGATGATGATGTTGTTGTTCTTGATAAGGATAATGGTGACAATGATGTTGTGTTGACAAATGCTAATACTCATGTATATTATGGTCCTGATGTAGATCCTTTTGAAAGATAGGAGTAGATGATCCTACGTAATTTGTGTTAACTTAATTATTTGTATTATTTGTTTTCTTTGTATGCAATGAACGATTAAGTTTTTTTGTTTTTTATATTGTGTTTTTTTTTTTTTTTTTGTATGCAATGAACAATTGAAGTAATGTTTTATTGTAAACAGGAGGTAATGTTTTATGGTAAATAGAGATTTTGTGTTTGTGTATTAAATATATAAAATAGCGGTAAACCCGAAACGGTACACCGGTATTGACCGGTACCCAAAATATATCGTACCGGTGGCCAAACCGGTATAGCCTCTGGTACGGTATTGACTTTCTTGCTTTTTAGTACTATTCATGGCCCCACTGTACTATTTCAACTTTTACCTTTATCTGCAATACTTTCAGCAATAAGTTTTTAATTTTAGCAAAATAAGCGGTATCCAAACAAACTCGAAGTGTAGTCATTTTCCAGAGGTGGAATGAAGTAGCCTTCTATCACCCTACCAAACGAAAGAACTCACTTCTTGGTCTTTGAACTAGGGTTGTAAACGAGCTGAGCTTTATAGAGTAGTGCATGTTCAAGCTTAGCTCGTCAGGAAAAATCAAAAGCTCGAGTTTGGCTTGAGCTTGTGACAAACCTAAAAATAGGTTTGAGCTTGAGCTCGTGGAAAGCCAAAAAACTTGAACTTAGCTTGGCTTGGCTTGGCTTGATTAATTAGTCAAACCAAACTCAAGCTTAATATCAAGCTCAAACTCAAGCTCATGTCAAGTTTTTGAGTTTGAAATCTAAAAAATTACATTATTAAATGCTTAAATCTCTAAAATTAAGAAAAAAGAAAAAGAAAATGGTATATTCATTTTATCATGAATCAAGTCTTACTTATGATTAGCTATTATTCAAATTAATAATTTACATAATTAAATTCATTCATTCATCATTCCTTATCTACAGTTTTAGCAATTGTTCAAAATACAATTTTACATTCACGTTAGATTGTGAATAACTAAAAAAATACATGTTTGTAACTATTATGAATGAGAAAATACTAATATGTTTCATAACTTTATTTTAGATGATTGATAGGGAAGGATCATATGCGGCTTACTTAATTATTTATTTATTTATTTTTAAATGTAACTATAGTCTAATTAAAGTGGTTCTTGATTAGTTTAAAGGGAAGGGAAAAATTAAGGTAATATAGGTAGTGGTCTCATGTTTGCCATGTCATTATTAAGATATGTGTAATGAGTAGATTTAGTTAACACATATAAACTTATAAATGAATCTATACTTGAATTGTTGTGTATCAAGCCTAATAGCTCACAAGCTTGTTCGTGAACAAATTTTTTTGCTTTAGTTCAGCTTGTTTATTAAACGAGCCTAAAACTAAGGCTCAAGCTTGGTTTACTTATAAATAAACAAACATGAACAAGCTTTTTATCGAGCCGAGCCCAAGTTGTTCATAATCGACTTTGTTCATTTACCGCCCTACTTTGAACCCTCAGTTCAAGTCAAGTAGGCAAGTCTAGGATAAAAAAAAAAAAAATGTTCCACCATTGACACTTGAAAAAGCAGCTTTCAAGGTCTTGTTGCTTGTATCTTGATGATTCAGCCAAGTTCTGAAGGCAAGCTAAAATACATAAAGTACTAGATAGATAAATCTTATTAAATTCGTGTGTATGAATCTGTCTTTCTTGAGTTTACATTTTTGTTCTCTATTTGTCTATTCAATTGCGAAACAATTTTTCATGCTAGAATAGTAGGTCATCGACAAGGACATAACTTAGCCCCCATCCCCCCTCCAAAAAAAAAAATATTCCATTTATTCTTTCAAAAATAGAATTGAGTGATTGGCTTAGTAGTTTTTTTTTTCTCAATTTCATTTTTTATTGTAAATTTGCTCTTATATTTGTTAAAGTTTTGGATCATTTGTGGCCATGAAAACTTCATGATAATAGTTTTTTTTTTTCTAAAAAAGATCACCATCAAGTATAACTTTTATAAGAGATAATATGTTCTTTTTTCTTATTGTTATTTTTGCAAATGTCTGATATTAAACTAAACAACTTGTCTATATTTATTAGAATTTAAAAAAATGACAAGTTCTACCGAAGTTGATAATTTTGTATGCACCCCAAACAAAATTCCCTTGGTCCACCCATGATCATATATAGTAATTATGGTTCTAGGCATTGGATGTAAGGTAAACAATTATTGATAAGTTTTTAAATGATTGTATAAGAAATCTAGAATTCAATCCCGACCTACACCAAAAACTAATTGGTATCTTAATCTGATAGTAAATAGATATCATAAAAAACGGACGTCATCCGTTAAAACTCTCTTTAAAAAAAAAAACTTGTAGTATTTAAGTTGAATTTATTCGATACTACTAAATGTGTACAAAATTGATAAATTTGTCATTATTTCATGGCCTTGGAAAACTAGTTTTGTAATAGAGTGAGACTAGTCAATCAATAATTACGTACACTCATGAAAAATTGTAGATCCACAATCAATCCCTCAAATAATTTTCCTCAGCCTTCGGTCCTAAGCCACGTGAAGACAGCAAGTCATAATTCATTAGTTTTGAAGCAAAAACAGAGACAGCTGGTCATATAGCAATGATTATGGTAGAAGTAAAATCTCATTCTAAATTTGGTTATAAGGACAAATTTAAAGTCTCAATTTGAGCCATGAACTCTGCGAAAGAAAGTTAACTTTGAAATAATGTGTGTGAACTTTGTTTTGTCTTCACCAGTTCTTTGTATCTTTGGGGAACCTTTTTCACATGGTGCATATAGTTGCACTATTTATACAAGTCTAGGACCTCTGTTTAGTTTGCGTTGATGCTTGTGTTGGCTGTCTTTTACTTGACCTGCAAATTTTTTTTATAAAAAAGATACATCAAAATTGCAGATTATTAATAAAAATCATTAAAATTTTCTGACTGTGAAGGGTTTTTTTTTTTTTTTTTTTTTTAACGCTGGTTACCTGTCAAAGATGTAGGGATGAAACCATGATTTTATCTTTTTGAGAGTCAAAATATAAATAAAATAATTGGAAATTAAAAAAATTAATAAATATACTAAAATTCAATGCTAACTTATTTCAAGATCAATATTGTTATATAGCTATCTGTTATCTTGTAAGATTTAAAGGCACGTAAATGCTAGATACTAGAACACAAATAATTAATAAATTTGACAGTTTAGGTATACCTTCTAAATATCATGAGCAAATCTAAATAAATTACTAGTAGCTGCAAACATGCACATGCATACTCAACACAATCCAATGGATCTTCCTCTCCATGCTCCTCCTTTTAAGACGGCTCTGGATGTGGCAAACCACCTGATCTCTAGAAAGAATAAGATCTATGACTTTGTTTAAAGTCGGGAGTAGAGAGTGGACATAGCCTCATATATATAATGAACATGCAGCCATCATGGATCAAGCTTAAAACTCTATATTGTCCTCACATCAAATCGGTGTAAAAACCCAGTAAAACAAGGTGTACTAAGGTCAAATACTAAATTTGACCACAACATATAAATAGGCTCTCAAATATATTATCTGAGTCACATCCAACCCATTTTATAAAACTAAAAGTCCAATTAATGGAAGTTCAATTCTAACACACCCAACCGCGTAGAAGGTCAGGAAATAGATTTTCTTCTAAATGGATTATAAATGAAATTGTTCCATACATAAAAATCCTTAATGATTGAGAAAATTATGAAACTTTCGGAGCCATAAAAACCATACTCCTAAAAAATTCAGTCCCACCATCCGAGGAGGAATGAATACCTTCACAAACTATCATATCCTAGCTACCAGTCTATTTTTATGTCTTCACACTAAATGATACAATCAAATAACTGTTAACCAAAAAGGAAAAAAAAAATTCAGATTACATGAGCTCCATGAAAGGAGTTCCACAAGTCAGAACATTCCTCATCGTCTTTATTTTTACCCCTCATAGACAATAATCCGAATGCTGAGCTAGAAGCCTGCATGAGGTCTAAGGTAACATGGGTGTCACTTTCATGGAACTTGTCCCAACTATGTGGCTCAGGAAACATTTGGTACTGATGGGGTATAGGAGAATTGGACCTTGGTTGTTGGGCATCTCCTAGTTCCTCCATTGCATGGTGTTGTGTGTGCCAGTCTCTATCAAAAACAAGCTGCCGAGCTAGGATGGCTGCACGGTGTTCTGCTATCAATTCGCGCAGTGCTGCACTAGATCTTGTGGAGAGATCAGCAGGAGAAACCCAGGAATCGGTCTTCGTTGACAGAAGAGAGAGAGCACATCCTGTCGGTGATGATGAAAAGTATGGAAATCTCCCACCTAAAAATTTGTTCAGAAAACAAAATTTTACATCGATCCAGACTTCTACTGCTACCTAATCTTCAATTATATGATATATACTTGTTTGTATTAGGAAAATACTAAAGCTAGCACCAGTTTTTACTACACATGACATGGCTGAATATGATTGATTTCGCTTCAATGATATAATAAAGAAAATTATTAAAATTAATACTGATGTTACTACAGAAAGCATAACTTAATTAATTGATTTCACTTTAATGATATAATAAAGAAAATTATTAAAATTAATACTGATGTTACTACAGAAAGCATAACTTAATTAATTGATGTCACTTTGATAATATAATAAGGGTCTATTTAGATACCGCTTATTGCTGAAAACAAAAAACACCGTAACAAAATAATTTTTAAATGTATGAATAATGCTGTGGAACCCAATTTTAACTTAAAATTTGCTGAACAGTGCACAGGACCCACAGAAAAAATGCAGACGCACAATGAAACACGCAAACGCGCTATCCAAACTCACACTAAATGAATATCAACCTTATTTTTATCATCCTTAATAAGATGTGCAAGTCAAGGATTGCAACTGGAAGGGACATATATTGTATGACTACTACAACCAGTATCATTTGTCTGGCCTATCCAAACTCATTCCCTGGTGTCACTTTCTGCTAGTCTTCCAAATGTCACGTGTGTGTATACGTACAAGTGTTTTATAACTAAGAATGTGCGTAATGAGTTTTAGCCTTTACCTAAAACCCTTTCGCTTTAGGATTGCTTAACAAATGAAAATAATGGATATAATTCCTCAATAATTTTTAGCAATTTTGAGATATTCAATGGGAGAATAAATTGCTCAGATATTCAATGTAAACTGTAGAGGGAAAGTCTGGCTTTCTATTCCATCAATTGGCCAGATACAGAACCTTTCAACAGGGCATTAAAAAATTATTTAAAACTTTCTCTGAGAGGAGATGGGAGGATGTATTTGATGGGAAACTTGTAAAGAAACTCCAATAAGATACAATTGAGTGGAAAGCTTGCATGAACTCAATTGCTATCCAGTGTTGTTATTATAACCAACACAGTAAACAGTGTAAAATTATATCTTGTACCATACATAAATAAACAAAGCCTTAAAATTAATCATACAAATAAATAGGTTTGAGCCGTTACACACTGTTGGGAATACACGTGTGAGTAAAGTCCCACATTGAATAATGATAAGAAGAATGAGTGGTTTATATAACATAATTAAGCACATACCTATTAGGCTCAAGGAATTTTGGGTTAAAGTGTGCTTCTATATGTTATATTAATCACTCAAGGAAGCATCCCAAATGGGGCCCTTTTGCAAATGGAGCGAGGACGGGTCTATTTCGCAGTTGGAGATCTATAAAAGTACGAATTTTTCGTTGATGATAATAACTGTGCCTTTTATTTTGATGTTAACAAATTTATGATTAATGGTTTAACTCTTCCTGTTCATTTCTCTTATCATACTCCAACTCACACTGACGATAGTGTTCCAGCTCAACATGGCATAGTAGGCTTAAAGTTTAATAACATGTACTCAATACCAATTTGATACTATCGCTTCTATTATTACAGTTTCTTCCTTTTGTAAGCATTGTACTTTAAGGAAAGATGCATCAATTGCCCCTTCATGATTTTGTTTCCATAACAACAATCGAAATGTCATGAGATTTGTATACAATCACATATGAGGTCCTACCCTATCATTTCTTATATGGAATCTAAGCATTATGCTTCGTTTGTTGACGATTTTATTAGGTTCACATTGTTCTTTCCTCTCTAAAACACAAATCTCAAGTTTTGACATCATTTATCATTTTATACAAACTATGGAAAATCTTTTTGGACATTCAATCAAACATGGATTGGGCCTTATACTAAAGATTTTCCGTCCTTATATTCCTCCAAAGGTATCTTACACCAGTATACTGTATACTTATACACACAAATCTTCACAAAATGGTATTTTTAAAAGATAGCATTTTCTTTACCTTTGAAATATGAGCCATATGCTTTTACTATTGTTTGTGTTCGTCATTAATAGCCTTCCTCCACCTAATTACTCATCCTTCAAGACTTTGGATGTGTTTTTTTTCCCTCTCTTCATCGTTACACTCTCATTATCAAATTTCAAACCTCGCTCTACATAGTGTATATTTCTTGGTTATGCATCAAACTCTAAGGACTATCTTTGTCTTGATCCTACCACTCTTCCTACTTATATTTCTTGACATATTCTATTTGATGAACTGATTTTTCCATTCAGCCATTCCTCAACTGTCTTCTCTTCATTACCTATAGCTTCTACCACAAACACTTGGCCTAGCAACCTCCTATTTTTTCATGCTAATACTTCTTACTTCAACTTCAATTCTAGATCATGCCTCTTCTCATGTTGCTCCTATCTCACCGGCTCCCACCTCTTTATCTCCTCAACATCAAGCTTTCTATTCTATCCCTAAACAACATCCAACTCTTCCGTACCAACATCTTCTAGTCCCTCACCCAAGAGTGCTCAATCATTAGGCCATTTAGGCAATAGTCTAAAGCCCCCAGATGGAAGAAGGACGCTAAAATAGAATATATTATATATATTTGACTTATAGTATTGCAATAAATAAATAAAGTCCGTCCTCTCACCTAGCAAAAAATAAAGAACCTCTTCTATTCGCCAATAGACTGCCTTGTCTATCGGTCTTACTATGTAAAATTTTTAATTAAGCCCAAAATTTAATGAATAAAAATTATTTTTAAAAATATAATATTCTTTTTGAATGTTGAGCATTCTATTAATATGTTTTATTGTGTTTGTGGTAGTTTAAGAGTGTCAAAATTTTCAATCTTCCACAAATTTTACTGTTCCTTTCTCTCTATCAAAATTATAATTATAAATAATAATTTTTCGAACAAATTCATTACTGAAATCCATTGCTCAATACTTAAGAGTCTAGCATTGCCAAGATAGACAAGGATCATCTCAAACATGATGTTTATTCTTATACTAATTGTTTAGAGTTATTTTTAGAATTAAAAATTTAAAATGCATTTTATAAATAGATGAAAATAGTCCAATTAACGTGTTAAGTTATATAAAAATGCTAGGTTTTTTTTTTCTAATGCATGTATCATTTATAAAATCTATATATATATATATATATATATATATATATAACAATAGGTGAAGCAGACAAAAACTCAAATTAAAATTTCAAATTAGAGTTCCAATTTTGCACCATGTGTCCTAAATCATTTATTCTTAAAAGTTTTTATTTCTTAATTTTAGAATAAAATGTGGGACCACATCATAAATATTCATCCAAGTGAGTTATTAAATACAAAAACCAAAGAGTCTAAAATATATGAATCGAAAAAAAAAAAGTGTTTCATAATAATTTTTTAAAAAGTTAACAAAATATAAAAATGACTATCAATAATATTTAAATTATATATATGTGAATTATATTATGCATCTTATTGTATATTTTTAAGTGTATCCATGCATATGCATAGGGTTACAAGCTAATATATATTAACTAACAATACATTTACACTTGCATTATGCAAAATGAAGTTATTTAAAAATAAAATTGATAAAATTCTATGTAAAGTCAACTATGTCACAAAAATGTTAAGTGAATTAGCGATATTATCAGTTCAAAAGGAAATCTTAACGAAACTTTAAAAAAAAAAACAACAACAACATAGTTAGTAGTAATCTTGCATCTCAAAAGTCAAGAAAATAGATTTTTAAATGAAAAATAAAATATTAAAACATAAATATTATTCAATTAATAATTTGATATTTAAAATAAGATTATGCCCCACTAAAACTTTTCACCCTAGGCTCCATAATATATTGAGTTGGTCTTAGACTGTGCCCTATTGTTGCGGACTACAAATTTAAGAAAGGTTTAAAATGAATCCGTTTGATACTGAATTGATGTATTTGACAGAAACGACATCATTTAGAATTTACAATTCTTTTAAAAAAATATTTATTTTATATTTAAAATACTCTACATATATGAAAATTAGCAAAGTGGGCCATGTGGCCAAATTGTGCATTAAAAAAAAAATTTAACATGCCAATAACATGGTTAATATTTCATTATTTTAGCATTATCATCGTTGTATATTAGTATGAAAAAATCAATTCAATTGAGGTTAAAGTTATAAAAACACACAAATATCAAATTGATAAATTCTATGTAAAGTCAAATATGTCACAAGAAAGGTTAAGTGAATTAGCAATATTACTAATTGAAAAGGAAATCTCAACGAAACTTGAAAAAAAAAAAGGCAACAACAACAACATGGTTAGTCGTAATCTTGCATCTCAAAAGTCAAGAAAAAAAAATTTTAAATGAAAAAAAAATTTTAAAAAATTTAATATTTAAAATAAGAGGATGCCCCACTAAAATTTTTTTGCCAATGCCAATGTAGACTTGTTGGTGCTTTGCAATACTTAATGCCCACAAGGCGAGTTTTATTTTTTACATTGAATCATGCTCTTGAACATATGCTGATATGCATTCTCGCTCATTTTGTGCCTACCAAGCATATAATGGGATTCGTTCATAGCACTCTAATGCAGAGCCTTTTGTTTCAATCTGACACTTTATGCTTAACTGCGACTAATGCAGATTGGGCTAGGGACCAATCTCATCAATAGTCTACAACTGCTATCATTGTTTATCATAACAGTGTCACCATCACTGGGACTCCAAAGAATTCGATAACAGTGTCTCGATCTATATAGAGATTGAGTGTCAGTCGCTTACTATTGGTGCAGGCGTATAGCTTAGTTAGCATGGCTTTCTATGCTTCTTTGTGATTTAGGGTGTGTTTCGCTCATCAGCTCCTACAATCTAGTGTGATAACACGATTACCCTTGTTCTCACACTATCCTAGTGTTCCAAACACGTACTAAGCACATCGAAGTGGAATCCTCTTGTCCTTCATTTACAGTTTATCTCTACCAACCATCAAATTGCAGATCTCTAAAGCTTACATCTCTCCTTAATATTTTCAATTGCGAGTCAAACTCATGCTCTCTTATCGTGAGCATTCGTTTGATGGGATGACGGAGTGTTGCACTCAAAACTTGAAACTTGCATCAATGGTGTAAGGCTTTCATCAAGTCTTACACACAATTTGCTCTTTAGGTGTATATATTTATTTTCTATCAAAGTAACAAGTGGGTTCTTGTATGCTAATCATTTGCACGATGATTGAACTAAGCTTTCCTTTCAGCTAAACTTCCATCACTTACTATATACCTAAGTTTGCATAGGTAAATCAATTTTAATATAATTTTCTAGATTGAAAAAATGTGACTTTCTACTGTTTTATGAGTTATTTAATTGTTTTTAATTCCAGCATTGTGTTTTTTTCTATATATAATTTAATAATTACAACAATGAGGAGAGGGTTTGAATTCTAGTTCTCTAGTAAAACAGATGAGGTAATGCTAGTGAACTACAAAACTCTTGCCAATTCCAATATAGCTTGAAATCAACATCTAAACCCTTCTATTTTAAATCGTACATCGTGTGACTAAATTTAAGGATAGTAGCGAACTTGCAACAAGTCATAATGCGTAATAGATTATTTACAATTTGTGTGGAAAGAAAACTTCCTCAAAATTTTTCTTTCCAAATGACTGAAATTTTGGGGTAAATAGAAAGATCATCCAAGGCTATAATATCTTACCATCAAGCTTGCCAATTGGACTACACTATACAGATCTTTTCGACCAACCCAAATCAACCAAACTTAACCTCAATTTTAGGGGATTGACTAAACAAATTTTTTTTTCCTTTTATGATCAGTCGTTAACCATCACTCTTTTGCAGATGCCATCATGTCCATAGCTAATTTCCTGAAAATCTTGACCTATGCCTTTTTCTGGGTTTTCCTCTGTCCTGACTCTTTGTAATTAACTTTCCTGACCTGAAACCAACCCGCCTAAGAAATATGATTCTTTTTCTTCATAGCATATTCTTGTCAATTCAGCAAGTGATAGTAACATATGGCAAGCAAGTCAATCAGATCATGGCATCAAAACACATTTAGCCAAATTTTTGGAGCCTAAAACTTAAGCTACCTTCCAATAATTCTTACGTAACAGAAATTCTCACTTAATTCTTACTTTAAGCTGCCTTCCAAGATCAAATAGAACCCTAAATGCACCATCAATCTTGATTTTTTACAACAATGTCGACTGAAATTCTCAATCAGTTCTACTTCTAACACCAAATTAAAAACTGAAACTATTATCCAAGTACTCTTAATAAAATTTCAACATCCATAACTAAAACATTACACAAATCAGTAAGCACAAAGGTTAAGTATGAGGAAAGTCCCCGAGGAATCAATGTTCACATATAGAAAAGTGAAATTTTGGAACTAATTACTAGTTGATTCTATGTTTAGTTCCTCCTCTTTTCTATGCAGCTTTTGTGTAGGGTTTTCATTGGTTTCTGGACTAGTTCCTCAATAATATTTGTGACATAGGTCCCATCTCAAGGCTACAACTCTCCTACCATCTATATCCGTTACCCAAATTAGAGCTTGGCTTGTGTTGAGTGGTCCAATGAATTGGACACGCAAACACAATATGTGTTCAAAAAGGACTACATATCACTCTCGTATCTAGTCTAGGCAGCCCAAACTATCGTAACGTTATATCAACAATAATGAAATTTTCTTTGTATCCTATTTTCACCATAGTACCCAAAAAATATGAAAATGACATGCCATGTGAATGTTTGGCAATTATGTCATCTATGAATTTGAAATGTAAATTTTACGAAGTGTGATCCCTGGTTTGCTCCTAGGTCTTCATCCCCAAGCAAATGATTTACCCAAGAGAAATTTAATATGCCCCCAGTACAACTTTCTAAATTGAGCATCCCACAAACGAGAGCATCCCAATTAGGAAATAGTGCAAATTATGCTAGAAATGGATTGGTTATAAATTTGTAGCAAAATCAATCTTCTATCCAAAAAAAAAAAACGATTTTCGACAAAACAAGTAGTATATATTTATGGATGTACCTTGAGTAGAATTCTTGTTAGCAGCAGAATCATGACTGCTCTTCCTTCTTCGTTCGTTGTGCCCTGCTAATCTCCTCCTGCAGCTCCTCTTCGACTCATCGAATTCTGACACTGCATGAAACCTGCACTCATTTCACACCCATCACTCCATCACTTTTCTCTCTGTTTCTTTTTTCACCAAGTAAATTTGAAATCGTCTTCCGAATAGAAAAGGTGAAAATTCAAAAAATACATAAATAAATAACAAATAGTATGTGTGTTTTTTTTTTTTTTTTTTCCATTGATAGAACTTTCACAGTTTCACTCTCAAAGAAAGGCCCACCCAATAAAGTTGATTAGCAAAATATAGAAAAAGAAAGAAAAAGTCGATGATCAAATTACTATTCAATCTTAAAATCTTCTGTTCCTATAAAAGTCCTTGGGAGTTTTTTTTTTTTTTTATAACTTTTTGGGCTCGTTTCCCTAGGCTAATTAACATGGAAACTCCATAGGAAGATGAAAAATTAAAGCGTGTATAGTATGTAGTGTTATGTGTATGTACCTGCTACACTGCTGACAGAAACGCTGGTCTAACCCTAGAACCACCACTTTTGGAGCCTTTGAGTGCATTTCACACACCTTGTGTCTCCGGTGATAGTCCTTGGCGTTTATGAGTGCCACGTGGCACCCGTCAACCTGGCACCTCGGAACCGTCGCCGGCAACGTCGAGCATGACGACGATGACGTGGCGGCGGAGGAAGAAGTAACAGTAACGACACCACCGCTGTGGTAGGGTTTGCCTCTCTTGCCTATAGATGATGATGACGACGTCGATGATGGGATTGGCAGAGACACGTGTCGATCACCCAGAGGGTTTGTAGTGGTGTCCTGCTCGAAGTAGTGTCGCTTGCCGAGCTTTAAGCACATGAGGTGTGGGTCCGGGTGGAGGTGGGACCCATCTCCGGCGTAGAGAGGCTGTTGATTGTGGTGGTGATTTTGGTGTTGGTAGTGAAAGTGGTGGTGGAGCAAACCTAGACTATCATTGTGGTCGGAGAAAAGAAGGGCGTGGGATGCACTTGCATCATCACGGGTGGTGTTGGGACTCCCCGCCGTGATGGAAGTGTCGTCTGCGGCGGCGGAGACGGCGGCCGTGGTGGTGGTGTTGTAAAATGTGTTGTTACTATTAGTGTTCCAATCTAACCTTGAAGTACTAAGCTCCCAGATATCCCAGCCTAGACTGGCATTATTATTACCATTTTGCCCTCTATTACCGTTGCTCTGACCAAACATGTTCCCGCCAATCTCCATCTCTCTCTCTCTCTCTCTCTCTCTCTCTCTCTCTGTATTGTCTTTGTAGGGTTATGTTGTGGTTGATAGGTTGGTTTTGGTTTTGGTTTTGGTTTTGGTTTTGGTTTTATATAATGCGCATGAAGTGGGATTTACTTGGGGTTGTGTTAGAAGAAGAAGAAGGAGGAGGAGGAAACAGGAAAAGAATCAGAGTCCAGAGAGAATACTGAATGGTGTGGTTTCTTTGTTCTACTCCAATGGAGTTAAAGTCCTGAGAGAAAAAGCTGCAAAGCTGCAGAGAGAAAGAAAGAGGTGTGGGGGAGAGACAGCATATGTGGCACGTGAGATACAGTGGTTTGGATGATGTAGCGCACGTGTGATGGTGGGTCCAACAGAGCTTTTATAATCGGTTGACTTGACTAATAGTCTAATAGTAATTAGAGTAATAAGTTAGCCAAAAAAAAAAAGTAATTAGAGTAATATTATAAAAAAATTGTGAAAATATTGTGCTTATATGATTTGTTACTAGCGCTATAAATGAACCATACTATTTAAAAATAGTGTAGAGGGGGGGAGGGGGGAGATGGAGATGAACTTGAACCTAGGCCTAGAGCCAATGGCCCTGCAAACCACATCTTAAAAGATAGGCTCAACCCAAAGATGTGGAAAGAAATAAAGAAGCTTGAGGACTAAAGAGCGATCTCCTGAAATAGATTCCGTGGAGATCCGAGTTGGCTACCATTATCGAAGCTCCTATCCAATGAAGCAAGCATGGCTTATCATTCGGTGGATATGTAGGGGACCATGAGCGACCATGTCCCTTCTCTATCCGAGATGCCACCATCGTCAAATTCGCCTCAGGAAACACTTTAAAAGGATGAGAATCACAAAGGCAGTCACTTCCACATTAATAAGATGTTCTCTACCTAATCTCTTCTATATTTAATGCAGACGGACTAGCCTGAATAGTGCAAACACCCTCAAAAGTCCTATTTCATGATGAAAAAGGGGCACAACAAAAGAGTGATGTAACAAGTATCTTGAAATTCCATATGGAAGCAAGCCAACTGGGGAGATAAGGGAGGGAGAGTGTCTATAAAAGAGGGGAGGAGTGCAACAAAAGGGTGGTTGAGAAATATGGAGAGATAAAGCCTAAGGAAGAACAAGAGAGAGAAAATTGTAATAGCTGAGTAGATTTAAGAGCTTTTAACTTTCAACCCAACTCTTTGTACCTCGGGAAAACAGTTTACATATCTATAAATAGTCTTCTTATTCCTTGTCACCTTCTAATAAGTTGTTTAGATCTCCCATTGTGGAAGTTTTACCCTATATTTTGTATAAATTAATTGTCCAAGTCATCTACTCAGTCACTATAATCTCATACAGTGCTTGATTTTGGCTCCCATAATTGGCACCATTTGTGGGAAAATCCACTAAGTAATAGGTCTAGAAGGCGGTTTGAGTAGGAGGATGGCAAATCGTTCAAGGAGTGGGCTTGCCCACCTCTCTTTCCCAAGTGTTTCAGAAAATTCGATCTACAAGAATACGCGTGTGTGATTTGAAGTGCATAAGGAATCTCGGGTTCAATCCTCGTGGGGTCACAGCAAGGAGTTGACCTCTCCTTCGCATAGGGAGAGGTCAATCACTAACTTTGCGGGACCCTCCCTATCCAGTAGGGATAGGGAAATGGATAGGCAAAGGGGGCAAGTGTTGGCCCTACAACTGGAGGCTAGAAAGAATGAAAATCGCCTTTAAAGAAAGGATGAAGACTGTCTCCGCCGAAGGACCCCTAGCCCTACACTAAGTCATCCCCGAAGAGCAAAAAGTAGCATGAGGGAGCATTGAAGAAACCATGATAGGAGGCAACCCCCACCGCATAGAGAGAGAGAGAGAGAGAGAGAGAGAGAGAGAGAGTTGTAATTGCTGAGTAGAATTAAGAGCTTTTAGCTTTTAGCCCAGCTCTTTATACCTTGGGAAAAACAGTTTAAATATCTATAAATAGTCTTCTTGTACCTTGTCACCTTTTAATTAGGTGTTTAGATCTTCCACTGTGGAAGTTTTACCCTATATTTTGTATAAATTAATTGTCCAAGTCATCTACTCAGTCACTGTAATCTCATACAATGCTTGATTTTGGCTCCCACAAATAGCATGAGCTTAATTAGCTCAGAAAAAATGGCTTTTTTATATCTATTGTTTAGCAAACAAGCCAAACTCAAACCCAAATTTAAGCTTAACTATAAAATGAGTCAAATCCAAACATAATAATGTGTTTGCAAATGAGCTCATGAATATGAGACTTAATTTAACTATGTAAATATTATGTGTATGAATGTATATTTGCCTTTTTTTTCATTTTTATAGTATGTGTATTCTTGTGTAAAAATATATTTATATAAGTTTGAAATTGGATTATGTAATGCTAATTGTTTTGCTTTCAGTAAAATATTTTCAGTGCATGTCTAGTGTAACATGTAAATTTTTTCAAGTACAAATTACCAAAATTGGCAGCTTCGACAATTGAACAACATAGCCACCAAATGGGGGGAGAGCTACTGTGTGATTTGTAAAATATTTTACAAGTTTTTTAAGGTAAACATTTTACAAAGGATTTTACAACCAATGAAAAACATTTTCAAGTTTGAACAAATTTTATATTGAAATTAGCACAGTAAAATGTTGAAAATATTTTCCTTGAAACATTTGACAGTAAAACAAAGGAAGCATAAGTTTGTAAAATAGTTCATATGATATCAAATTATTATCCTCGGCTTATTGATAGTATAAATAACTTATTCATAGTAAAATAATTCATAAATTTATGAAGGGATAACAAAATTTAGTCATAGATTTACCATATGTGAGAAAAGAATGAATTAATTAAACAGCCCGTGAGAAAAAAAAAATGAACCAAATTTAAACATATAATCTTGTTTGGTCATGAATTTAAGTTCAACTGTTATTTGAAATAAAATTCAATAAACAAATTTGAATTTTATTATTGGGTTTGGCTAGACTCCTTTTCTTTTTTTAATAATACCCAATTTCATTAATCAACAAATAATAACAATAGATTTCCTCAGTTTCTCAAAAAATAAAAAATAAAAACAAAGGGAAAGAAAGTACTTGTTACAATACCCAAACAAAAGACCCGATAAAGAGCTTGTTTGACTCAACTCGCAGGACGACTTGATGCATTGAGGGGCCTAAGGCGAAAAATGAATTGAGGCCATTTATATATTAAAAAATGACTTTAAAAAAAATAATCAAAATATTGCTTAAATTCTATTCTCTTGTTAGATGCAAAATTACTAATTAATATGAACTACCTTGAATATTTTTGTTAAAATGTCTATAGACGCAAAAAATTTGACAAAACATTTCACACTGTTGATGTAGTAGATTAATAATGGTAACTAAAAAAGTGACATTAGTGGTGGACCTATATGAGAATTAGTAAAAAATTTCCAACTCAATTGTTGTGAAAAATCTTGTGAAATTTTTTGTGTATTGCTCTTTCTTTTTTTTAGAAGTGCTAAATTCATAACATTTTCACCACAAATTTTAGGTGTTAAGTTGTTACTAGTTCTAATTTGAATCTGCCATTAAAATTATTTTTTTAACCACCAATAATAGCCAGTAATATCCTGCTACTTAGAATTTATTGTGAAAGTATTGTGAAAAATATTGTGAAAAATATTATGAATGTAGAATTTCTTTTACGTAATAAAATACTATTTTATTTATTGACTAATATTTAGGCTTAATTAATAACATTAAAACAAAAAAAATAGTTCTATTGGTTAAAATTGGGCCTATTTTTTATCTGATACCTTAAGCGATTGCCTCCCTTACTTATATGCTAGAACCGGTTGTGTCAACTCGTTTACAACATGTTTGTTATTAATTAAAATAACACATTTATATCAAAGTCATCGGTCTTATTATGAACCAAATCATACCAAAAATTCCAAGTGGTATGAAAGAAATGCACAAAAATACTGTACTGCACGTCAAAAAGAGTCATATATAGGTATGTGAGAGAGAGAGAGAGTAGATAGCTGATAAGACTCAAGAGGGCCATAGAGAAAGAAAGATCAGATAGATATTCATTCATTTCATAGCTAGGGATGACTGGTGAGGTATAGAGAAAGAGACCTTTTTCTTTTTCTAGCTCTCTTTTCAATTATGGATTTAAACAATTGCCATACATGCAGTGTAAGAGACCGTGTACTACACTGTCCCCTCACTACTAATTCGAATGCACTTCCTACGTAAATTTACATGTAAAAACCTCAGCTTTTGACATCATATTGTACCGCTTATCATGCAAAGACCAGAGAGTGTTGGTAACGCGCTTTCTTGGCTCGTGACTCATACATATTCCTCAAATATATGCAAAATCCACGTAGAATCCATTGTCACAAAAAAATTCCGATTATCCTTATTATTATTATTAAGATTTTACTAATATATACCCTTAAAAAAATTATTTATTAGGAAATTTTTTAAGAAATTTTTTATGAAAAAATTAAAAAATAATAATAATAATTTGACAATTTTTTGAATTTTTTATAAAAAATTTCTTAAAATAAATTGTTATTGTCTCCTATTATTATTATTGTCTTTTTTTTTCCTAAATCATTATTTTTGGGGATTGGAAATTCTATATCCTTTAGAAATAATTTATCTGTCTTGTTGAAAGTTTTATAAATAAAAGTTAAAAACTAAATTAAAAAAAAAAAAGGGTTTAGGAATCCAACCACCAAACAAGAAATTTTCATATATAGCCAAATTTAATCCATAAAACAAATAGATTGATTTTTTGCTAAAGTGTTATAGAAAAAAATAATAATAATCAGGTAGGAAAACCCCAAAAAAAATGACATTTGTGTTAAAAAAAATCGAATGGGGCCCACAAACGAATACTTTACCTAACTTTTAGACCAAAAACATTATAATGACCTGCAAAAAATACTGGCCATTTGAGCAATTAAGCTAGTTGAAGCAACCAAAAAGAAAAAGTTTTTTTTTTCTTTTTTTTACATGACTCACATGAGACTCACAAACAATACATAATTTAAGTGAAAAAAAAAACTAGTTTATAATAATAGCCAAAGACACACGCAATTGGCAAATTTTACTAATGTTTATAAATTTGTATTTATACTTTAAAAAAAAATTGTTACAACAAATAGGAAGGGAAATTAAAACCCTAATTATCCTCATAAGAGAAACTAAATAATATCAAATTACAATAATTTTGACAAAAACCATATGATTAAAATGGTAATTTTGTCCCTCATCCATAACCCATAAAAACATTCACTCAGGCAAAGGAAGATTCATCAAGAAAAGAGAGTAAAGGACGAATAATTCCATTGGTAAGGTATTAGATCTCTCTCTCTCTCTCTCTCAAGTTTCTAGGATATGTTTATTTCACCTGAAAATATTTTCAAGCGTAAAATAATAATCTCCATGAAAAAAATATTTTCCAAGCATAATATATTTTCAAGTATTTGATTGCATTCTCGAAATTTCTCTCAAAAATATTTGGTTGTGTTCTTGAAAATGCTTCATATAACACATTTTCTATTACTTTCTCACATTTCTTAGCTCACAAACAAAAATATATTAAGAAAATTCCAACCTAAATAACTAAACCAAAAAAAAAAAAAAGAGGAGAACAGGGATCGAGATAGAGTGAGTGAGATTGAATTTGGGAAGATTTGGTTTCATGATGGCAGAGGGAGAAGAAAAAAGGTGGGCTTTGCGGTTGTTAGTTTCAATTTCGAGATGTTGAGGGTGGGTCATGAAGGAGGGTAGGTCGCGAAAGAGGCCAGGGTTTTGTGGTGGTAAGGGTGAGTCATAAAGGTGGCTAGGTGGTTTGATTTTACAGTGGTGAGGGTAGGTCATGGTAGTCCAATCATTCATTGGAAATGTCGTGGAGGTTGACTAGGGTGTCAAGGTGGGTCTAATGCACAAATGTGAACACCCATTGAGGTGTAAAATATTATGACCAAAAATGAGAATGGAAAACATTTTACACCTAAAAATCCCTTATTTTATGGTCAATTTAAAGTTATTTTTAGGTTGACCAACAATTTAAGTCACCTCAAATGCTTGTAAATGTACAAATAAAATCAAAAATCAAAAAATAATTTATATCAAAACAAACATAGCTTAAGTAGTCAATATATTAGAACGCCAAAAAAAGATTCTTTTCTATAATTTGCCAGTGTGAGTGGGATCATAGACTACACACTTTCAAGAATTAATAAGATGTTTTTAGAGTCTTAAACACCCAAGTCAGGAAAAAAAAAATTAAGGAAGAATAATGATAGTAAAGCAGTCTTCTATGCCCTCAATGAACCATCAAAATTGATCTTAAGTTCAAAATACAATTAATTGATTAAATCCATGACCAACTTAATATATGTCGTTGATTCTTCAAATTAAAGAGCTTGTAAAAAATCTGTTGGGGTGCCAGAAATGAAAGAGTATGAAAAGAATTTGGGTTTTCCCGCTGTGGTAGGAAGAAACAAAAGGCTAGTTTGAATTACATTAAAAGTAGAGTGTGGGGTAAGCTGCAACAATGGTAGGAGAAGCTACTCTCTCAAGCTAGCAAGAAAGTCTTGTTGAAGATCATGGTTCAAGCCATCCCTACCTTTGGCATCTTCTGCTTTAGGCTTTCAGTTGGTTTGTGCCAAGACATTGAGATGCTGATTTGGAAATTTTGGTGGGGACGGAGGGGTGATAGAAGAAAAATCCATTGGAAAAAGTGGGAAGTTTTGTGTCAACCAAAGATGGAAGGGGGTTTGGGTTTTAAGGATTTATGTAAATTTAATGAAGCAATGTTGGCAAAGAAGGTGTGTGGAGGTTGATTCATGGTACAAACTCCCTGTTCTATAGAGTATTTAAAGCTAAATATTTCAATAATTGTTCTATTTTTGAAGCAAATTCTTCTTCGGGATCTTTTGCTTGGAAAAGCATTTTAAGGTCTAGGAAATTGATTTCTTGAGGCTCTAGATGGAGGATTGGTGATGGTACGCACACCCAGATTTTTGAAGATGCATGGCTACTACAGTTAGATGGAGGCAGAGTTCTTACTCCACCAACTCTCTTGTTACCAGAAGCTATAGTGGACACTTTCATTGATCCTCACATAGGCTGGTAGAATACTCATCTGATAGACCTGTGTTCTATCCACAAAGAGAGTGTGTGTGTGTGAGAATAAAGAAAAACAATAGAGATTTTTCTTTAGTCATGAAACAAACACAAGAGATATTGTAATTGATTTGAGAATATTGAAATTGATTTGAAATTTGTCCTGTGGTTTTTTCCCTTCAAGAAGAAAGAGTTTTCCATGTAAATATTTGTGTTTTTGTGCGTGATTATTATTTGGGATTGATAATATTTGTGATAATATTATTCAGGATTCAACAGTGGTATCAAAGCTTGGTTGATTTCATTGTGTGAATTAAGATGGAAGAGAATGGATTGCTTTCATTCAGGTGGAGCTATTCCAAGAGGAAAAGAGGATTACTTGATTAAGGTTGAGCTATCCCAAGAGGAAATAAGATAGTTAAGAATAATTGATGGAATTTGAATCAAGGTGGAGATTGTTGGGAAATTGCCTCAAATTCTAATTGGAAAGTCAATTAGATTCCCTAATTGAAGAATGAAAAATTAATTTGGGTTTCCTTATTGTGGAAGGAAAGACTATTCATTAATGTGGAAGGAAAGTCTATTCTTTATTAAAGAAATAATGTATTCCTAGTTCAAGAGGAAATAGGAAAAGAGTCTTATAAATAGACAATGCTATAAAGAATTTAATGGCTTTAGCCCGAGGGTTCTCCCTATGGAGAGAAGGAAAATAGAGAGTGAAATCAAGAGAAAAAAAAAAGGATTTTCACTTGGGAGAAATGCAATAGGAAGGAGAGAGTAAATGGTTGCCGCTTTTGAGAAGATACCAATGAAGAGAATGTAAAATATTGCTGCCTTCAAGAAGATAACCAAGGAGAAGAAAGCAACTGGTTGCTACCTTCAAGAAGATAGGCAAGGAGGAGAGAGCAAATAGTTGCTACCTTCAATGAGATATTTAAGAAGAAGAGAGTAAAGTGTTGTAGCATTCGACACAAAAAGTGAGTGAGTGTGAGAGCAAAGAAAACAAAAAGGTTTTTCTTTAACCGTGAGACAGAGAGAGTGTATGTGAGAGCAAAGAAAAGTAAGAGAGATTTTTCCTTAGTCGTGAGACATACACAAAAGATATTGTAATTGATTTGAGAATAGTGAAATTGATTCGGAATTTGTCAAATGATTTTTTTCCTTTTAAAGAGAAAGAATTTTCTACATAAATATTTATATTTTTGTGTCAAATTGTTATTTGGAATTGATAATATTTATGATAATATTATTTGGAATCCAATATTATTTATACATACAGAAAATAAATGCAAATATAGTCAGATCAAATTAATTAACCAAATATAATCAGATCAAATTAATTACAGATTTAATGCTAATTACAATCAAATCAAGACAATATAATATCCTCCAATGTTTGTGCTTGAGATATTTCCGTATTTGCTTTAGTTGCTTCTGGTTTTATGGCTGATCTTGTGACTGATTCTCATTATGCAGGAATAACGTTTGCCAAAAAAAAAAAAAAAAAGCTATAAGCTAACTACCAAAACAAGAAAAGTTCCCGAACGGCTAGTGATCAAAGAATATGGGACCTCAGCCTTAGGGACTATTGTAATCATACGGTAACAAAGATGGGACAACTGTTAGATTTTGTGGGGAAAGTCAAATCTTCTCAGGACCCCTTAACCGACAACATGAAATGACCCCTTCTTCTTCTTCTTTTTTTTTTTTTTTTTTTTTCTTAACAAATGAAAATTTTTCAGCCAGTGGAATTTTCTACGGTTGATATTTGATAAACATTGTATATGTAAAATGTTTTACACGATTAAACTCTGCCAAATCTTTTGGGAGTACAATCAGAGACCACGTGCTTTTTAAGAAAGCATATTTGTTATAATTCGAATCTTTCTATCTTTATCCCTTGAAAATAAGTCTTTTTTTTTTGTCAATAATTCAAAAAATAAGTTATACTCTTAAAAAGTGTCAATTACCACCTAAAAAAAAAGTGTCAATTATTAATGATGTTAATTTCAATGGAAATTGATAATGTGCTTCCCCATGCGATTTTTTTTGAATTATATCATGATTTAAAGAATATTTTAGGACACTTATGATACATTAGAATAATGATTATTTGGTACCAAGAATGAATAATGATTAGTAGATTAGAATAATGATTACTTGAAAATAGGAATGAATATTAGTTTTGTCAAAAAAAGGAATGAATATTAGTAAGAATACAAGAAGTCAAGATTAAATCATTATTTATATTCATTTATTTGGTGATAGTAGATGAATAGAATATTTTACTTTTATTTCACAATTTGGTACAACATGATTAAATGATAGAATGGAATCACATTAGAGTCAAATTTCCTAAAAATCTCTTACAAATTTTTAGAGTCTTACTTAATATCCAATTATATGTGAATAATATCATTGTCATATATTCAATATATATATATATATTCAAAAAGATTTTTTTTTTTTGAGAAGGCAAAAAGAAAATATTGATCGCTTACCTGAACATTAGATTTCTAGCATGATGATATAGGAAACAGACTTAAAAATTAATATTAAAAAAAAAACATGTTTCATAAATCATAAAAAAGCTAATACATTTTTATAATTTTAATTAATAAATCAGAAAAAAGAGTTTGTAATTTATATCCTTTTTATTAGATTTCATACCATAATAGATGTTTTTTTTTTTGAGAATCATACCATAATAGATGTTAATTATTCTTAATTAATAAAATTAGTGCAACCAATAATTACAAATGTTATTATTTTATTAAAAAAAACCTTTCCTGATGAGGAGGAGAGGGTAAATAATTTCAGCGAGTGGCATCGATCCAATGACTGTTTTGGGGGATTGTTATTTTTTGAATAATAACATGGAGTCATGGACTAGTAAATAACTAATTCGAACATTTTGATAAAGAATAATTATTCACATTAATTACAATGTAATTAAACAATTGAATGACAATTTTTTTTTTTTTTTGGTTATGAAAGAATAATAATTTCATTGTAGAATTTATTCTTAGCCTCATATTCGATCAGTTTCTAAAGAAATCATACCGGATTCTTGCTTTAAGAAAACATATATGACTTCAGCAAATGGAAGAAAGGTGAGCTAAAAAATAAAATGACAAAGTAGATTTGCTTAAGATTTGGGGGATACCCACTAAATAAGCCCGATCTTGGACCGTCCGTATGGAGAGTTGGAGATTTTTTTTTTTTTGGTTGAGAAAAGTAGAGAGTTGGAGATTAGGACCACAAGAACTTTCACGGAATGAATCTAATAAAAAGAGAATTTTAGGATCTGGATGAAAGAAGCAATGAACGAAAGACACACCAGAGAGAGAGAGAGAGAGAGAGAGAGCAAAATAGCAATTTGTTTATGTTTAAATTTTAAGTTTTTGTAATTTAAGGCTACAAAAAAAACTCACATCCAATAAAAAAAATATTAGGTGGAGTTGTAACTTAAAGTTCAAGAAGGTTATCATGATCGAGATCCTACACAGTATTAGTGAGAGGGTTTGGGGATTGGATCATAGCTAAGATCGACACGAAATTGTAAGATCCTACTTTTCAATAAAAAAAATATATTAAAAATTAGGGTAAACTATGTATTTGGTCTCTATCCTATATACCATATTTCAATTTGATCCCTAACTTTTTAGTTGTGTCAATTTGGTCCCTAACCTTTCAGTACCGTGTCAATTTAATCCCTACAGTTATCTTTTGAATGAAAATTAATGACGTGTCTAATGGCCAAAATAAAAAATTAGCTTCTATTGACGTGACAATAAACTAAAATTTTATTTTGATTGTTTGCTATGTAAACAATTTTCATCTAATATATAATGGCAAAGACTAAATTGACACGACATTAAAAGGTTAAGGACCAAATTGACACAATTGAAATATTAAGGACCAAATTGAAATATGGTATAAAGGCTAGGGACTAAATATGTAGTTTACCCTAAAAATTACTTATAATTATAATTCATGATATATATTAAAGAAATATTGAAAAATATATTTTTTGACACAAATTAATGAATTTACTAATAAAAAGTAAAATACCAAATACATAAATAAAGTTCAAAAGGAGTAGGGGTAGATGTATTAAGGGGAGTGTCATTGCCACTACCACCAATGTCACCTAAAGACATTATAAGACATGATAAAACGAGTTAGAATTTACTGTCAGGAACCTAAATTTTTTGACCTAAAGCAAAAACGAGCTGACCCGACCTAATTTTTTTGTGAGTCAAATTGACCTGACCTGACTAACCCATGAATTGACCGGTTTTAAAAAATTTCGGCTAAAATATATTTAGACTACACCCTAGGTGCATAAAGCACAAAGCATGGCTGGTTGGCAGCCTACTACCTAGCCAGTAGCCAATAAGAGTCACATGACAAGTTGACAACCCATTTATTAAAAAAAAAAGTTTAAATGAAAGGAAAATTGAACACAAGTAAACAAAGCAAGACATTTGATTTGACTATACGTTAGTCTACCACTACTAAGGGTATGTTTGACAACTATTTTTCTCTTTTATTTTCTGTTTTCAAAAACAATTTTCTATTTTTGAAATTAAAAAACTTGTTTGGCAACCCAAAATGGATAGAAAACAAAAACAATTCTCAAAACTCAACTTGTGAAAGAAATTGAAAAACATGCAAAATGCTGCTTTCAGTTTCTAATTTTCAAAATTTAATGAAAACACGGATTTAATCTAATGAATTTGTCTCATTTAATGAGTTAGCATTAAAGTCAAATCCTAGTAACAACATATTTTAGTATTTTCAATTTTTTTCTTCAAAAAACTATCTTTTTAATTTCAATTAACCAAACATGTCTTTGATTAAAAAAATATAAGAAAATTATTTTTTCTTTATATTCCCAAAAACAAGTTTTTGAAAATAGAAAAAAAAAAAAAAAACTATTACCAAACATAACCTAAGTTTCTAACACATTAACATTACTTGTCTACTTACACAAAGTGACAAAACAAGTTAAAGCTACTAAACTTTTTTTTTTTTTTTTTTAAGTCCAAACAAGCAAACCAAACACCCAATCTTCAGACCAAGTTTATATATATATATGTATTGTGGGAATGATATTATTAATGGTGTAAATCAAGGTGGTTGATATCATATCAGTACCGGTCGATATGTACCATACTGGTATGTATACCGGCATCGAAATGTCAACATTTCGTACTAGTTTAAATATTGGCCGTATCGGCCATGTACCAACCGATTTCGGGCATTACCGGTCGGGCATTTCGGGCTTCTTTTTTTCTTTTTTAGTTTTGTAATTTTGAATTTTATAAGAGTAGAATGGTAATTTATTTGTATTAACTTATTAGTATTTTTTTTTCTTAGTATGCAATGAACAATTAAACTTTTTAGTTTTTCTATTGTGTGTGTTTTTTTTTCTTTTAATTAATGCTAAAGTCCAAAACCATGAATAATTTGTTGAATTGTGGTAATGTTTTATTGTAAACTTTTAAATTTATTATAATACACACACGCACATACATACATATGTGTGTGTGTGCATGCGCGCGCGTGTATATTTATAAATATTAAAAAAAATTAACGGTAAATCTTAAATGGTATACCGGTATTGACCAATATTGAAATATATCGTTCTATTGGTCAAACCAGTACAGTTTCTAGTATGAGATTGACTCCCTTGTTGTAAACTTAAAATATATATATTTTTGACGCTCCTTAAGATCTATCTCTCTTTGAAATTGTAAATTTGTAATTACAAGCATTTTGATAGTGAGTTATTAACATTAAAGATTTTTTTCATCATGAATTTATGACTGTAAAGAATTTTAGTCATGCTCAAAACTGTCAGAATTAGAAGGATATTAACTAGTGGCATTAGGGGCAATTCATTTCTTTGATTTATTTTATTCATTCTCTCTAAAAAGGTTAGCATTCATTTGTTTTTGTAATTTAAAAAAAAAAAGTTAGTTTGAAAAATATGGGTCAACCCAATCCAATCCGCAACTTGATTGACCTGTTTTGACCTGCATACCCGTTTGACTTGAATTGAACCCGACCCAACCCTCCCTTCTGCCACGTCTAGACATTATCACTTCCTCACTTGGAAACACAATTTTTCTCATTAGATTAGTTTAGAAAATTAAGTCATCACAATTCACAACAAATAACTATGCTGAATTAAGTCATACGCTAGCTAAGAACACATGATATCAATTAAAATTTTATTGATCACAATAAGAAGTAAGCAACTGAAAGCCAATACATCTCACGACCAAGAAAAAAAAAACTCACTATTGTTGTCAATGGTCTTTCTCGTAGTGGCTTCATTGTCAGATTTCTCAGATTCTTGCACTTGCCTTCAACTCTTTGGTAGTCTAGTCTGCTCTCTTCTTTTATTTCTTTTTTGATTTTTTTATTAGGATAAGTCATTAAGGTGACGACTTATTATTGACGTGACTCTTAGGGTTTTACTTTTTTTTTTTTTAATCAATTTGGGCTAGGATTAATAGGCTAATCTGTTTATTACATTTTTTTTAATCAATTTGGGGATTTTTTTTTTTTAATTTTCCTCTATACCACAAGATCTTTAGTATCAGTATAGGATCGGGTACTTGTAAGATCCTAGGATCCGGATTGGGATCCCACTTGGATTTGACCTTAGATGCTAATGAGATTCATAATGGTTTAGGGATGTAGGATCTTAGAATCGTAAGATCCTAAGATCCGGATTGGGATATTGATAGCCATAAGTTACAACTAAGTTTATTGCCAAACTTTGTCCTTAAAAGTTATTATTTCGAATATAAGTCAAACTCGAGTTTATTACCTAACAAAATTATATGTTCAAATCTGGTTTATTTTCCTATCAAACAAGCTCAAGCTTATTCATGAGCTAATTTGATTAACTTATTCTTTTCTTGTATATATTAAAAACTAGGACTAAATTTCTTTAACCTTTTACAAATCTACACTAATATCTATATGCTAAACTATAATAAAAATTATTTTTATTATGTTAATTAGATAGAATTTTTTTTGTATATCACTTTATAGAAATTGGATTCACCAACATTGTATTGTTAAAAATTGTATACAATTTTATTACAAAATGAACTATTTATATCATCAATAAATTATAAAATAAAAAATAAAAATCTTATGAACTTATTTTCAAACCCATACAATCTATTATCAAGTTTATATAAGTATAGTTTAAACATTTACATACAATAATATATATATATATATATATATATATATATATATATATATATATATATATATACATTAATTGAGCCTTATAAAACTCATGAGATTGTTCAAAAACACATTATGATGTTTGAGTTTGGCTTCTTTAATAGTTGAGTCTAAACTTAAGTGTTAGTTTGGATCATTTGCTAAATAAATGAACATAAACAAGTCTTTATTTTCTAAATAAACGAACATAAACAAGTTTTTATTTTCAAGTCAAGCTCTCATAAGTCATAAACAACATAATTCATTTACAATCCTAATTATTTAATCTTCTTTATTTTTTATTTTTTATTTAACACGTCGAGTCTAAATTAAGCATTGGAGAAATTTAACAAAAACAATGAAAGACTCAGTCTTAGATAATGTAAAATTAAAATCCTAAAATAAAATTGCTTTTATTAAAAAAACTCACAACTTAAACTCAATAACCAAGCTTAATCAAATAAGGGAGCAAAAAAAATTAAAAAGGAGAAATATTATTCTAGCAGTATTTTTTTTTAATAAAAAAACACTTTCTTATTTTAAGAGGTCATCTAGGCAATTAGTTTTTATTTTTGAACCCTAACTATGGGGTCATGGATTTTGGGATTTGGCCGAGAGCATGTGGTTTTGGCCGAGAAGCATGGGTCGTCCGAGTCCAAGGAGCACTATTTCCTCGGACTAAAGTTAAACGCAAATCTAGTATAGATTCTAATGATCAAATATGACATTTCAGGAAGTTCTAATGATAGCAACGAGCACCATGAATGTACAAGAGGGATAAGGGCTCAAAAATATCTAAGAGGAAGCTGCTACCACCGCATTAATGAGGAAGTGATCTCTGAACAGTATTATGGCAGCCTTACAGCCACCCCATAAGACTTTTAGAGGGGGCTGATGGGACAAGTATCAGCATAAACCATCAACTGTCCACATGTAAGGTAAGGATGAAGGGAGAGATGTAATATAAATAAGGGTAGAGATCCCAGAGAGAGGAGGACGAAAAAAGGAGAAGAGAAAGCACTGTAGCAATCTCAATAACTCTTGTAACCATTGTCATCCAATATATACTAGAACAGAGCTCCTCGGATTGTGCCGATGACAAACTTCCTTGCACAAACCGGGTACAATTCTTGTTAGCTCATCATCCGAAACCATACTAACTGTTATCCATGCACTAAAACCTAGCTCTTTGACTCACTCTCTACAAATTTATTGTACTGGGTTCACTGGGCCAAGATCCCTTACATTTTGGGCTTGGTCTGAAAATCATGTCCCTACACATTCATTGGTCAATTGTTTATTGGGAGCCAATCTTAATTTTAGGGTTTAATATTTAAAATATTTGTAGAAATGTATACATGAAGAAAATTTTAATATTTTTGTTGGCATCAGCCCCAAGGCCAAAGTGTGGTTTTGCCCCTACCTCCTAGTGTTCTAAACAATTTACTTAAATTAAAAGGGGTTGCTATTGTAATATCTCTCTCTCTCTCTCTCCCTCTCTCTCTCTCCCTCTCATATGTTATCTAAATGAATTAAATTAATGGATATGATTATGATAAAATCAACATAAGATGAATCAATTGAGAAAAATGAGGCAAAAATCAATATTTAACTTGATAAATATTCCTTAAATATTAATATCAAAGCAAGCATTTAGATTATGGCCTGATGTAAGCCTAGACCTATGGTGCCACTTGGCCCAAAAATTTGTATAAGGTCTCAAAAGCCCCCATTACATAAACAAAAAGCCTTCAAAATTGTACCAAAATGTTTCAAAATCATGGAATGATAATTTTTTTTTAAAGAGAAATATAGAAGGATTATGCATTCTTTCAACTACCTTAAAGAAGGCCCCAAAATACTAAACCAATATAAATCTAACCCTATTGGAATTTTAAACTGTTTCAATATTTATTTTTAATTTAAATATTAAAAAATTAAAATGTATCATTTTAGACCTCAAAATATAAAAAACATATCTTAATCAAGATTCTAGGCGTATTAGCAAATTTAAGTGTAAGCTAAAGGTCATGTCATTGAAACTCTAGGCTCTTTCAATTGTTGTTTTAGTTCTTTAATAAAGATGATACAAAATCAAATTTGATTTTTTTATAGGCGGATAGTAAAAGAAGGAGAATGGAGATGTGAAGATAGAATCAGATAAATAAAACATCACTAAATGATGTCATTACCACGAAACCATCACTTAAAACCCTTTTTAGTTGATATTAATTTGATTAACTGCATTTTTATCTTCAAAATAAACTTTTTTTAAGGATTGGTAAACTCCAAGAATTAATTATATAAATAAATAAGTGCATATTGAAATACTTTTAGTTTATGTCCCAAAAAAAAAAAGAAAAGGTTTCAATAAGAAAAGCCCCCCAAATTTGTATTTTACCATCTAGAAACACTAAAAGCAAGCATTACCCTAAATAGTAATTGTAAAAAAAATATACCATTGTGCTACAGTAGCCTCTTATTACAAGTAAGAGGCTACTGTAGCAAGATTGTATTCTTAAATATTATTATTTTATTATGTTTTCAATTTTTTATTAATAAAAAGAAGAGAGACAGTTTTACGTTGTATATTTTATTGTGTAAATATATATTATTTTAATGTGTTGTATAGGAAAATAAATGTTGGGATGTTGGATGTGTTGTAAAATAGTATGATATAATAAAGGAAAAAATGCAAAACTGACCCTCTAACTTTCATTGTTTTTCATTTGAATCCTCTAACTTTCAGTTTTGTCAATTCAGTCCTCTAACTTTTAATTTTTGTCAATTTAGGGCTCCGTTGCAACTCATTAGTGCTGCCATTAGAACTTCTGAAATGACGCCATTTTGCTTGCTCTTTTTCCTTGTTCATTTTTTCTCGGCAGCCAAACAGTCAAACAACAAATACTATTACGGTCTTACTCAATGTAAAATCAAAGAAATTCCTCTAATTCAACTAATTGAATCAATAAATCTAACCAGAAATCCAAAAAAATAGAGGAAAAAAAATCTAATTCAAACGATTCGAAAAAATGAATGAAAGATTGGGATTATGATGAGTACCTAAGTGATCATCTTGTGCTTGAGAATCTTTTCTTTGTCGAGAATCTTGATAGCGATGTTCACACCGGTGTCAACATTTCGAGCAAACTTGACCTTTGCGAAATTGCCCTTGCCTAGGGTTCGACCAAGCTCGTACTTCCCCACATGTGTCTCGTTGTTATTGTTGGCCGCTGCCGACGACTTCGACGCTATCTTCTTTCTCTCAATCTCTCTAAAAATTTTCTCTCCCTCCAAAAAAAAAAAAACACACTCAGTTCCTCCAAAATTGAAATGGTTTCTCTCTCTCTTTTCAGAGCTAATAGATCAAGACCTCTTCTTCTTGCAAGGTTGCCACACCTGAGACTTTACCATGCTTCAATGTTTCTTTGTTTTGTTTTGATTTCAGGGGAAGGGGAATGTCATCGTTCCCCTTAATGTTTTTAAATAAAAAAAATTGTTTTTAAAGATTTTTTTAATTTTCTTTTAATTTTGAATTTATAAAAAAAAACATGCAAAACGGTGTCGTTTTAGGAGTTCTAATGGCAGCACTAACTAAGTTGTAACGGAACCTTGAATTGACAAAAATTGAAAGTTAGAGGATTGAATTGACAAAACTGAAAGTTAGAAGACTGAAATGAAAAACAGAGAAAGTTAGAGGGTCAGTTTTGTATTTTTGACTATAATAAATAAAGTAGTTTTTGAGATTGTAAAATAGAATTTAAAAAAAAAAAACTGGATGCAGATTTAAACACATTACATGCTCTAAGAAGATGTGCAGATTTATCTTTCATTTAAATCAAGTATGTAATGTGTTTCTCTTAAAAAAAAAAAGAAAAAAAAAAGAAGGTATGTAACGTAACACAGACTGTAAAGTGATTGATACAGTCATAAATTAGGGTAGGCCAAAAAAATGGGTTCCACCTAAAGATATCTCTCCAAATACAGCGAAGATTGACCAAGATTGGCTGATTGTGACCACTCTTCTTTCCATTCTTTTGTAGATAGTCTGAATTGTTGTAGAAAAAATGGTAGGTATTCCTGTAATTATAAGTGCTACATGAGAAATTAAATTATTCAGAAAAATAAAAAAGAAATAAAAAAGTGCTACTGTTACATTTACAGGGCACTGACTTTAATCTTCCGACATAAACTATAGCTTGAAGCAAATCAAATTTAATAACAGAGGCTAAAATTAGCAAAAATGCCCTGACTACAATCAAATACAACCCTTTTTGCTTGCGGTAAAATGGTAAACACAAATCATTAGGTACCTCTTTTAGATTGAAAAAGTATTTATACAAACACTGTACCCAAAGTAATTTTTAAAAACTAAGTAATAAAAGAAAGTAAAAGGAAAGCATTCTGCATCTGTCACATGAATGCAATATATTTTTAAGCTATCATCTCTGGTCTCTGCTTTATTCTAAAAAAAAAAAAAATCTCTGGTCTCTGCCATGCAGAGAAAAGAACATATTAATTGACTGACATTGATGGTACTTGTCGATATTATTGACATTTTGGAAATTTGGTAAAATCAAAGATCTAACTAAAGCAGTCTTTTCAATCTGCCAAAAATTACAAAAACACTTATAGAAACAATAAAAACAAATGGTACAGTGAATGATTTTATAGCACTAGTATTGCTTTTCATAATTAATTATTTTTTATTTTATTTTTTAAAAATTGAAAAATTATTGATAATTTTTTTAATTTCTAATAAAATATTTTAAAAAATAAATATTTTAGTATATGTCCTACCCTAGTAACAATGTGAACAAGGGAATGATGAAATAGGCTAGGCAAGGATTATTATTAATTTTTTTTAAGGTAAAGATGCAAATTTTTAAAAAAAGCCTACAAGTATATAATATATACAGATGAATTAAAAGGAATAAATAATTTAATGTGTGCCTACCTAATATCAATGTGAACAAGTTAATGATGAAATAGGCAAGGATTATTATTAATATATATATATTTTTTGGGTAAAGATGCAAATTTTAAAAAAAAGCCTACGTGTATATAATATGTACGTATGGCTCAAAAGACCCTGATCTGTTGGGCATCCAAAGATGTGGGACCCAATCGAGTGAATGAAATTTTCTGACACTGTGGTATTTATTTATGGTCCACCATCTGATGTTGCTGGTGATGCTATCTTGTCGTACATGTCCCAAAAGAAACTTTTAATTAATAGTTCTGCAGAGAAACATTAACAATTTTCACAGCAAACAAACAAGTTCATACAAAGCAGGGAGAGAGAGAGATACAAGAAGGAATTCTCGACTTTGTACTGGAGAACTGGGTGTTTGACACGTGTACATAACAAACTTTGATTCCCAAACAGTCTCTCATTCACTCGTACTAAATCAAACAGAGTCGGGTAACTGTGAGACATTGTGAAGAATAAGACTACATTGTTTCTTTTAATGAAACACAAAGAAGATTGCAAAAGAGATGAAGAGGCGTGGGGAGAAGGGGGGACCAAAACCCATCTTCAATTCTATGTGTTCTCTCTTCTCTCTAGGGGACCATTCTCAATTTGCATGTAGGAATTTTTTTTAGGTCCTAAACTTTGCATAAAGATGAGTGTGTCTTCACTTAATTGTACTTCCAAGTGCTGACACTTTCAACTCCTAAATCTATATCTGAAAGTGTTTAAGTACTCTTCTCTTATTTTTTGCTCTAAACTATATTTGAGTAGCCCTAATTATTGTTGCACACATATAATTACATACTACAGTACACAGCTTATGAAGAATAGTGTTTTGAAAACATAATTTCAATTATAATTATGACATGGTGAAATTATGTTATGAAAACATGAGTTTAGTTGTGTATCTTATACACAATGTGTAACTATCATTATTCTAAAAAGTAGATACTCAAATTTCTACCATCAAACAAATCCAAGAAGTAAAGTTTTGAGTGCATGTGTGAGTTCAATTATTGTGGTTGTCATAGACAAGTCAAAATTTAAGTAAAGTATATTTTACTTTTACACTTAAAAGTTTTGATGAATTATCATTTTGGATACTGACATTTATTTTTATCATTTTAGTCTTTACACTTAATACTTATGGTATGCTTAGATTGTGAGGGAGAGAGGAGTACAATTGACTTAAAATTAACTTATTTTTAACTAATTCTACTCTACTTTCCTCCACTCCCCCTCAATCCAAGCAGGTCCTTAATCTTCTTGTCAAATTGGCCCATTCTTATATATATGTCCATAAAAATGTCACTATACACATGTCATGAGATCATATTTTATTAGACTTAACAACAATTTAATAAACAATAATACTGAATGGAATGATCAACTTTATAAAAATTTTAAAATTTATGGACTAAAATAATTATAAATAAAATCAAGAGAGAAACATCATAATTCATCCAAACTTAAGAGTGTAATTTGGATTTTTATCTTAGTTAATACCATGACCGTGAGTTCCCATTTCATAATTTCTGTTAGTAATATATTCTCTATTACAACTGAAAAATTTTAGTTACTAATATAAATTATACAAAATTCAATCGTTAAAGTAATGAACCCGATCTTCAACCTTTTAATTTATTTTATTTAGTGACCCACGACCATGTCTCATGAAAATTTATTTTATTTAGTGACACATGGCCATGTCTCATGAAAATCTAGATTATATATCAAGATTTTTTCTATATTAATGTTGCTTAAAGTTGTGGCATTTGCTTCTTCAGTCATTGCCAAAATGGAATGATTGTGAAATTGATTTAAGATGGAGGCCCCATTTCATCTCAAAACGCAGACTTTTCCTCTCTCTTTTCCTTTTTTTTTTTGTTTTGTTTTGTTTTGTTTTTTTTTTTGCGTAACATACTCTACTAATCAGTAATCACTGAATTGACATGACACTATCACCGGACAGAAAATAAAGACAACAAGGTCTTGGAGTAATTTAAAATATAAATATATTATGACTGAGAATTCTACAGTTTCTCAGGTTTTTGGACCAAGCTTTTCTGATAGTGTCAGGATTTCAAATAAATTTAAGAGGATAAAGAAGCTTCTTCTATTCAATCGATATTACAGATATATTTCTCTATGAGAACTTATTAGGGGAGATATTAATAAGTGATAAAAAGTGTTAACTTAAGAATTATTTTTTAAAATATTTTATTAGAAGGATAATAAAATAATAAATATTGTTGACAATTTTTATATTTATTAAAAAAATTGTGTTAAAAATTTTCTATTACATTATATTAATAATTGTCTTAAGAGTATCCATTAATATGATTTCATTATATTTCCATATATACATTTTAATATTTTATTCAAAACTTAGAAGAATTTTACATTTTGCTTGGAAGTTCGTACAGCAGGTAATGATAAGTCATGAATGAATGATATTAATGGAAAAAAAAAAAGTACCCATAAAAAAAAGGAAAAAAGAGAGAGAGTAAGGTATTCCTTCTTCTTTTTTATTATTTTTTTAATGTGTTAGGAGTTTATAAAAAGAAAAAAAGAAAAAGAAACGGGAATGAATCACTCCACCATTTTTATTTTTTTGGTGAGGAATGCATATAAAGGAATGAAATAAAATTAAGAATCACTTTTATTGATCTTATCCATACTTTTTTTTAGAAAAGACTAATACAAGGTAAAATGAAATAATAGTAAGGTTAAATATTCATTTCATAAACTCTCGTGTGCTTGGGCCATAGAAGTACTAAGATGGATGATTTCTTGTGAAGTTCTAATGTTGCACCATTTTCTTTTACTTCTCAAAACAATAATATATACATACATATATATATACATATATATATATATATATATGTATATAACACTAAAGAAAATAAAGTATATTCCACTTCATTATTTTATAATTTTTTAATGCTCCCATAATAATGATTAAGATTATCTTTATAAAATCTCTGTAAAATAAAAATTGAGAAAGTTTAAAATTATGGTAAGAGATTACCCACAAAGATTATCTTTTTTTTTTTTTTTTTTTTTTAAGAAAGAATTTTCTTTTGTGAGAAGGGAAATTTGCAAGAAATATATGTAGTTTCAGGAGGTTGTTCCATCAAGCTGAGTCAAGATGGGGGCCATTTACCACTAACATTGTATCTCTTTCTCTGTGAGCTCATTAATGAATCTGGGTCCTGATTTCTCTGAATCAATGGATCTGAATTCTGAGCCGAATTTGTTCATGGGCCCCATCTTCTAATTTCTCCCCGCTGTCAGCCCACAAACGAAAACCCTCAATAATTTCACACTTTTAATCATTTGTATTTTGTACTACCTGCTCCCAAAATCTAAACCACACAACAAAAAATAATAAATAAACTACCATTATATGAAGAGTTATACCATGTATCGGCTACATGTATGTCCTCTCTTACAGCATGTTAGTCTCATACATCAGTATGACCGACTTGCATGAGAAAGAGACTATATATAACCGATACATGGTATAATTTTTCTATCTATAGAAACTTGAGCTTGTCACTAGCTCATGCATACTCTCTCTCTCTCTCTTATTTTTTCCTTTTCATCTCTCTTGACTGGGATCATAAGATGCAAGATTTTGAGGGGTCAAATTTTGATTGGATGGCCATAATTTGTTTCAATTAAAGGGATGAGTTGAAGAGCCCATAATAGATGAGATTTGTTGTGATTGGTAGACCCTGAAGTTCCCCGCATAGTTTTTATTTGATAATTCAATAATTGGAGAGGCGAGATTTAAACCTAAACATCTTTGTTAAAAATACCAATAAGTGCCGGTTGAGCTACAGTCACAAAGTCTTTGGCCACCCTATACATTCAATCCAAAAGGGCATTATTTTATTGCTCTGCACATGATTGTGTTGGGCTGCTATGTTGATTTTGACACTGATCTTTGAAATTCCAGTGTTTTGCAACTGATACGACCCTGTTCTTTAATTTGTGGTGGACTTTGACAGTGCTCAATATTGTGTAAGGTTTTTTCAACCATCATATGAAAATTCTTTCTTTTTCTTTAAGTAATATATCTATCAAGGCTGCGGTCATAATTTCCACAATATTCGTATAAACAAGACTAGATCCCAAATATTTTTCTAGTATATGGCTAATAGGAATCATTAGTTATTATTGTTATTATAATCACCATTGAACTCTAGATAGTAAATTCAAACTCTACGTTTTAGACAACCACATAAAAAAGAAAAGGGCTTCTTCAGTGATTCAGCCTTCTTGGCATGAGTTAGTTTTGGTTTGTAAACTTTACCTTAAATTCAAATAGCCTGGGCTTTTCCCATTGAGGAAGGAGAAGGTTTGGGCCCAGATAGGCGGTTGTAGTCACTGGTCAGTGTTTTTGTCTTTAGAAAATTTTTATTAATAAAAAGTAAAAACCCAAAAAAAGTTCCGTTGAGTTAGGTTTAATTTATAACTGTGTTGATAGTGACGTTTTTAAGGATCATCAGTTGGGACACGCAACCCGTTAGCCAGGCTCATTGGGATGCTACCTTTTTAGCATTCATAGCCATGCCCCTTACGCAGCAACGTTAAGTGACGGATCACGTGGACGAGTCAGAGGTGACGACCTTGGCTGCAAGGTCTTCGGCTGACGTCCTTGGCTGACGGATCACGTTGGCATACGTAAGCTGACGACAGTATAGGAGGTACACGTGGGTGACGACCTTAGCAGGTGAAGGCTGAAGGAGTAATCCAACTTTCATTTTTTAGCCTATCTTGACTTCTGCTTATGTGAATATAAGGAAAGTTCTTGCGCTACACGTTGGACTTTAGTCAAGAAGATTCCTATAAGGAAAGGGCTCAATACAATAGGCAAAGATCCGCGAATTGCTCTTCTAAAAGGAAAGTACTTCCTCGCCAAGGCGTTTATTTCGGCTCTACACCACTATATAAACCCCAAAAACCCTCATGACAAAAGGTACGCACAATTGCCTCAACTTTGGCACTCTAGGGTTGTTTTAAAGACTCTAACTTGATCGTCGGAGGGTTTTTTGGCCGGCACCACACCGGTGCTCTCTGTCGATCACCTACTTTCTCTTTGCAGGTGTTGCTTCAATCGGAGGAGTACTCGCAGCTTACTGGTGACTTCTTTGGCATCATCAGGTGGCGCCGTCTGTGGGAATAACAAGAGAGACATTCAGCCTTGCTCTGTTCCTGAGACAAAAAGTTGTATGGTACTCACTCGATCGATGGCAACAATCAACAACCAAGGCGACGAACCGCATGCTACAGCGCTAGAAAGGCAAGTTCAGACGCTGGCTGCTGCCGTCGAGCGCCTTACTAAACAAAATCACGACTTAGAAGAACAACTACGGCAGGTGACCGCGCACCAAAGTGCACCAGGGGAGGACCAGGAAGTAGCAAGCCCGGAAGGGAGGAATGCCGTCGAGCTGAAGGTAGCACCGCACCAACAAGGCCTGGAGCGGCCGGAGACAAACCCGCCATACGCCCCTCGGACTCCCTACCACCTCGTATCGCGGCCGAGATGTAGGAGATAAGGGAACGCATGGATGTGATGATGAACGCCCTTAGAGGACGGGTGTCCGGCAACTCCGGACGACCTAGTCCATAGAACGGATTCACCTTTCACGGCTTGGTGAATTCATGCCCCGTTCCTCCAAAGTTTCGCATGCCCCATGTGGAAAACTACGACGGATCCAAAGACCCGTTGGACCACGGAGTCTTTTAGAACCTAATGCATCTTCGAAGGTGTACGGACGAAATCATGTGCAGGGCTTTTCTTACCACCTTGAAGGGGCCTGCGAGGGATTGGTACACCAGGCTGACGCCTAATTCTATCGGCACCTTTAAGGAACTGGGCGCACAGTTCGTGTCCCACTTTATTGGAAGTCATCGGCGCAAGAGGTCTATTGCGTGTATACTGGGCATTAAGCAGCGAGAAGACGAGACGTTAAGGTCCTATATCGCCCGCTTTAACAAGGAATCCCTCTCAATAGACGATGCGGATGACAAGATACTTGTGGCAGCATTCACGAACGGGCTACAAGAGGGTAAGTTCTTATTCTCTCTATGCAAGAATGACCCAAAGACTATGTCCGATGTATACTACAGGGCGGCGAAGTACATGAACGCGGAGGATGCCTTCGGCCGCAGACGACCATAAACCCGGAAAAAGGGAGAGACGGGAAGATACGAAACCCGATAATGGATGAAAGAGGGGAGAACCGAGAGGGACGAGATGATCGACGACCAAGCCGCCTACGGGAAGGTACACGAACTTCACTCCCCGAATACGCCCATCGACCGGGTGTTGATGCGAGATTAAAGACGAGGAAACCTTGGCCTTTCCCTGGAAAAGCTGAAGGGAGATCCCAACGGGAGACCAAGGGATAAATACGCGATTTCATCAAGACCACGGCCATGACACCGCCGATTGCTACGACCTGAAACAGCAAATAAAAGCTCTCATTAGGCGAGGGAGGTTACAAAGGTTCGTCAACAAAGAGAAGGCGGACCCGCCACAAAATCAAGCCCTTCGGCAAGGTAATGATCGCCCCAGGCAACCCGTAAGAGACATAAGGATGATTGTAGGAGGCACCGCGAGGGCCGGATCTTCCAGAAAGCCCGAAAGGCATACATCGAACGATCGGAACGTCCAGTCGGCAAGTCCTGCGCTTGGAAGATCACGGATTGGAAATCCCCCCATTGAATTCTCGGAAGTAGACGCCCAGCGCCTTCACCATCCCCACGACGACGCTTTGGTCGTCACCATACGGGCAGGAGACTACAACATACACCGAGTTCTCGTAGACAACGGTAGTTCAACAGACATCCTTTACTATCCTGCTTTTCAACAGATGCGAATTGAAAGGGAGCAACTAATTCCGGTTAATGCCCCACTCATTGGCTTTGGAGGGGCGAGGGTACATCCACTTGGCACTGTCACTTTAGCGGTAACCGTTGGAGACTACCCACAGCAGGTCACCCGGAACATAACATTCCTGGTAGTCGATTGCTTGTCGGCCTACAACACCATCATAGGACGTCCAACGCTTAATTCATGGAAAGCTGTAACCTCGACATACCATTTGATGATAAAATTTCCTACTGATCATGGAATTGGAGAATTGAGAGGAGATCAGGAATCCGCACGAGAATGTTACGTGGCCATGATGGAGATGGACAATCACATTCAAGCCATGAACATAGAAGAACGTCGGGTGGCGACAGAGCCCGTCGAGAGGCTCGAAGACGTACATCTCGATGAAGCCCACCCGGAGCGAACAGCAAAAGTTGGAACCCTGGCCGACCCTGCGGTACGCCAGAAACTCACAACTTTCTTGAAAGAAAACAAAGATGTGTTCGCATGGAGCCACGAAGACATGCCGGGAATCGACCCGTCGGTCATGGTGCACAGGTTGAACGTATCGTCATCTTTTCCGCCCGTCCGACAGAAGAAAAGAACCTTTGCCCAAGAAAGAGACCAAGCAATAGCGGAAGAAGTCCGCAAACTGCAAGAAGCGGGATTTATCAGGGAAGTGTATTACCCCGACTGGTTGGCGAACGTCGTAATGGTCAAAAAGAACAACGGAAAATGGAGGATGTGCGTTGACTTCACGGACTTGAACAAAGCATGCCCCAAAGATAGCTACCCCCTCCCGCGGGTCGACGTCCTGGTGGATTCTACGGCCAAACATCAGTTGCTAAGCTTCATGGATGCATTCTCCGGGTATAACCAGATCCGAATGGATGAGGCTGATCAAGAAAAGACTTCGTTCGTAACAAGCCAAGGCCTTTTTTGCTACAAGGTCATGCCCTTCGGCTGAAAAACGGCCGGCGCTACCTATCATAGGCTCATGAACAAGATGTTTGCACGGCAGATTGGAAGGAACGTCCAGGTGTATGTCGACGACATGCTGGTCAAAAGCCAAGAAGAAGAAGCTCATCTGGAGGATCTTAAGGAAATATTTGATACTCTTCGCTCCTACAACATGAAGCTCAACCCAAGCAAGTGTGCCTTTGGAGTGACGGCGGGGAAAGTTCTTGGGGTACATGGTATCCCAAAGAGGGATCGAGGCCAACCCGGACAAGATTCGAGGGGCCATTATGGGGATGGCCCCTCCTAAAAATATCAAGGAAGTACAAAGCCTTAATGGTAGGGTCGCTTGTGCAGCATTTGTGTCGAAGGCTGCGAGATAGATGTCTACCTTTTTCCGAACATTGAAAAAATCCTTTGAATGGATCTGCAGTGTCAACAAGCATTCGAAGATTTAAAGGCCTACCTCTCTTCCCCGCCATTGCTAAGCCCTCGCAACCCCGGGGAGAAGAAGCTGTTCCTCTATCTGGCCGTTTCCCCGGCGATCGTCGGCGCGGCCTTAATCGGAAGACGGTAAGATCCGGCGGCCGTGTACTACGCGAGCAAGGCATTGCACGGTGCAGAAGAAAGATATCCCCCCATGGAGAAACTTGCCTTCGCTTTGGTTACAGCGGCCCGTAAGCTCAAGCCGTATTTTCAGGCCCATACGATAGTCGTCCTAACTGACAAACCTTTGCGGCGGGCAATGAGCAGCCCTGCGGCTGCCGGACGAATGGCGTTATGGTCCGTAGAACTAAGTGAGTTTGACATACAATATCGCCCCCGCGTCGCCATCAAGGGACAAGCGGTAGCCGACTTCATTGCTGAGTTCACCAGCGCGGAAGGCGAAGAAGACAAGAATCCCCAATGGGGCATTTTCACTGACGGGTCATCCAACAAGAAGGCTGGCGGGGTAGGGGAAGTGCTTAACTCTTCAAAAGGCGACGAGCTCAAATGTATGATTCGCCTCGATTTTCCTACAACTAACAATGAAGCTGAGTATGAAGCCCTGATAGCAGGTCTAGAACTTGCTCAAGTTGTAGGGGCCACGAACGTGGTTGTTCATTGCGACTCCCAAGTCGTCACAAGCCAGGTAAACGGCGGGTACGAGTGCAAGGGTGAAAGAATGAAGAGGTACTGGGAACAAGCAAAAAAGAGGATGGACGGGCTGCAAGCCAAGATAGTCCAAATTCCGAGAGGAGAAAACGAACATGCCGACCGACTTTCCAAAGCCGCATCTGCGGAAACTATGACCCCCATCGACAAGGTACTTTCTTTCATTCAATCCTCACCATTAATTGACGTTGTCTGCATACAGGAAATTGGTTCCGAAAGCAATTGGACCACGCCCTTGATCTCCTACCTAAAACATGGCACATTGCCTGATGAAAAGGAGTGCCAGGGAAAGTGAAGGTCCGGTCTTGCACGGTTTGTCTTGATAAAGGACGTTCTCTACAAAAGGGGCTTTTCTCGACCATACCTAAGGTGCGTAGGCCCCGGAAGAAGCGAGACTATGTTATGAGGGAAGTACACGAGGGGATATGCGGCAACCACTGGATCACGGTCGTTGGTACAAAGCGATTCGGCCGGGTACTATTGGCCAACAATGCAAAATGACGCCCAGTTTATGTGAGAGCTTGCGACAAGTGTCAAAGGTTCGGCAACATCACTCGGCAACCGGCGGAAGAATTGACCCCCATAACCGCCCCATGGCCGTTCGCCCGGTGGGGGGTTGGATATCATGGGACCATTCCCGATGGCGGCAAGGCAGTGAAGTTCCTCGTCGTCGGCATCGATTACTTCACCAAATGGGTTGAAGCCGAAGCCCTAGCCACAATCGAAAAGAATATAAGGGGTTTTGTATGGAGAAACATTGTCTCAGGTATGGAATTCCAAGAGTCTTAATTTCGGACAACGGTAAACAATTTGACAACGACTCCTTCGAGCCTTCCGTCGAATTAGGAATCAAGAACCATTATTCCTCCCCATCCCATCCTCGAGGCAAACGGACAAGTAGAAGTCACCAACCGATCCTTGCTCCGAATCATCAAGACTCGGCTCGAGGGGCAAAGTGGCGTATGGCCGAGATGCCGCCCCGGCGTGCTATGGGCATACGAACGACAATACGAACCCCCTACGGAGAGACCCGCTCCACGGTGACATACGGAAGTGAAGCGGTCATTCCAGCCGAGATAGGACTTACAAGTTATAGGGTGGCCAACCACGACGAGGGAAGAAATGATCAAGAGCTTCGTTTACAACTGGATCTAATTGACGAAGTAAGGACGGCGGCTGAGCAGAGACTCGCGCGATACCAGGACCTCGTAAGCAAGCACTACAACTCCCGAGTCAAGCACCGAGACTTCAAAGTCGGAGATCTTGTTTTGAGGAAAGTAATGGGCGCAGCCAGAGATCCCACACAAGGAAAGCTCGGCCCAAACTGGGAAGGACCTTACAAGATCGTATCATGGCGAAGAAAGGGCACCTATCACCTAGAGACTCTTGACGGACAGAAACTGCGGCACCCATGGAACGCCGAGCACCTCAGAAAGTACTACCAGTAAAGAAGATAGCAAGCAAAACGCTACCCCTCATTACCAGTTTACGATCCTTAATTATTTGTTTTAGCTTATTCTTGCCTACAGTATATTTTAAATAGGCTGAAAACTTATCTTTCCTATTTTTTTTGAACAAAAATTTTACTTATGCATTCATCATAATAAGAGGAGGTTCATTCAGAAATGACTAGTGAATTTTTTATGTCTTGAAGAAAACAACAGGTCCTCTACATCCAAGTCCACAAAATGGACGACATTCTTATAAGTCCACAAAGTGGACGGTCTACATCCAAGTCCACAAAGTGGACGACCTGCTTACAAGTCCACAAAGTGGACGGCCTACATCTAAGTCCACAAAGTGGACGGTCTACATCCAAGTCCACAAAGTGGACGACCTGCTTACAAGTCCACAAAGTGGACGGCCTACATCTAAGTCCACAAAGTGGACGGTCTACATCCAAGTCCACAAAATGGACGGCCTACATCTAAGTCCACAAAGTGGACGGTCTACATCCAAGTCCACAAAGTGGACGACCTGCTTACAAGTCCACAAAGTGGACGGCCCACATCTAAGTCCACAAAGTGGACAACCTACCTTCAAGTCCACAAAATGGACGACATTCTTATAAGCCCACAAAGTGGACGGTCTACATCCAAGTCCGCAAAGTGGACGACCTGCTTCTAAGTCCAAAAAGTGGACGATCTCATTACTAAGTCCACCTAGTGGACAGCGTCATAAATAAGTCCACAAAATGGACAATTTTACATCTAAAATCCACAGAGTGGACGATCCCAATATAAGGACAACGGGGTGGACGACCTCACTACTAGAAGGCCTTACCACCAAGCGCATAAGATGTACAAGGGCAATAAAATGCTGATATGATCCCTTTTGAGCACGTCACCTTGCCATGATGCAACAAGGTGACGTTGTTATGTTCAAAGTTAGCTGAAAAAAAAAAAAAAAGGCTGACGCCGTTAAGAAATTAACAAGCATGGTCAAGTTGTCCAACGACGTCGCCCATGAAACTGACGGAGTGATAAAAACGACCCCAAGTTTTCATGGAAAAGAAGCTGACGCCGTCATCAGTTCAAAAATTGAATTGAAAGAAAAAAACCCATCACCCTTAAGCTGACGAGCTCATCGCGGGCGTAACTTTGACTTATAATAAAAAATACGACGGATACATGGCAAACAATAATCAACGTCGTTGCTCAGGAAGCTGACGGTTTGATAGAGCAGCTCAAAGTCCGAGTCAGACGGGGCAGTAATGATCGACGCCGTCAAAAGATTGATAAGCGAAATTTTTTAAAAGATAGTGGACAGGCTGACGTTGTTTTCTCTGGCATGAAATAATTAAAATAACGCCGTCGTCTAGAAGCGACGGGATCATTATGATAAGGAAGAAACATGCTTTGAACATAAGGCAAAATATTAAGATTAACATAAACACAGTCTTTACAAAAGCCCAAAAAAGCGGGCGTCAAGCATTAAAGATCGTCTACACTTCCCTTTAAAAAAAAAAAAAAAAAAGAAAAAAAAAAGAAAAAGAAAAAGAAAAAATGCTCAAGTTCATGAAGTCGGGGGATCTTGAGGGCTTCCGTCATCATTAACAACAAAAGGCTGAACGGAGGGGCTGACGGTACAGAGATCGTCGCTAGAAGGATTTGTGGAAGTAAAGTTGACGGGCTGGTCTGCGGCCGGCTGAGCAAGGACAACACTATCGTCCCTCCGATTAGCGTCGTCACCTTCCTCATTGACGGTGTCTCCTGCAGGGGTTGACGGGATAGATTCGTCCATAGAAATCTTCGACAAGTCCAAGTCAGGATAAATAGATTTCACCTGCTTCAAGCAATCCTCAAACCCGTCCCCGTAATAGGCAGCACAAGCGTCAATGAAAGATGACGAGTCCTTGAACTCCGTCACCGCGTCATTCCTAGCCGTTTCCACTGGACTAGGATGGACTTCAACTCTCTCTCCACCGTCAGCTTAGCCTCTTCTTCCCGCTCACGACGACGGCTTTCCTCCGCCCAGTTTTTCCTTGAAGCCCTTGACTCATCGCCCAATATGCGGTTCGCATCCACATGCGCATCCGAGGCCGTCGAGTTGGGTTCTTGACACGCTCTTGCGGACGGGTAATCACCCCTTCCTTGGCGAGCACCCTGCGTGACGGAGCCTTCATGCGAACCATGGCCTGGAAGAAAAAGGGGACAAGACAACGTCGGGGGTACGAAATAGGTTGGACACCAAAGTAGAAAGCGAAGCTTACTGCGGTAAGGTCAAAAAGGCCCGACGCCTTTATCTCGTCAACGGCTGCTCGGCGCAAGGGTCCATTTCCTCGTCCTTCAAAATGGACTCTGTCACCTCTACGGCGTAGTCCTTGTGGGTCGACGGACGGCGCACGGATCCTTGGACAATAGGCTCCACGACGAGGTCATCGGTCCCTTGCCCGCCCCGATGAGCGGACCTAGGAGGTGGACGACCTTAGAGATGACCCGTCCCCCGGGAGTGGGGGCAACCTTCTTCCCCGGACGGTCTACCCGCCGTCGGGGTTTTCTCTTGGCGCGGCCTTCCCAACGGCACGAGGGGCGACGGTGGGGTTAACTCGCCCCCGGCCTTCTCTTGCTGTTTTTCTTAGCCGCTGCTGCAGCTCTAACCCTTTGCTTAGCTGACTCCATTTCTGCAAAGAATAAGGGTTAGAAAGAAGCAACGTCAGGATAAAAACGAAGTTGAAGGACAATCACGTCGGCGAGAATAAGCGTTCAATTTGCAAGCCTCCTCCGTCGGTTCAGGGCCACCGCAATATAAATGAAGAGTGTCTAACGTGATTAGATCCCGACACTTCCTCTCGTCCAAGGGAATGGCCGTCACTCGACGAATGAAGTCCTCTTGCTCCGCGGTGATACGTGGACGGTTGTTAGCTGCAATGAAAAGTGACGGGTTAGGACAGCAAATAAGTAGACGGAGCGAGAAGGGTCGACGGGATTAACCTGAATCTCTAACATATGCCCATGTGTTGTCAAAACCATTGGGCATTGTCTCCCACTCCTCTGGATGACATACCCAATTCGTTCCTTCTACAAAGAAGTATCTGCCCTTCCACTTCCTATTGGAGTCAGGCATATCGGACACTAACTTCAACTCCTTATCCCTTACTGCAAAATGATACACTCCTTTTGACGAGGAAATGTCTTGAGGACGATAACACCAAAAGAACTCGTCCAAGGTGCGACGGTTCCCACCACTGGAACGACCCCACAAGATCTCGGCACCAATGAAGGTTCGCCAAGCATTGGGGGCAATCCGGCCGACGGATATCCCAAGGAAGTTAGCTAGGCGACGGTGTAATGCCGTCGGCGGCGACCTTAGCCCGGCCGCGAACATGGCATCATACATGCCGACATCCGCGGTTCGTCAGGAGTAGCACTTCTCACCTTCCTCGGGAAGACGAATGGGAATATCGTCTGGTATTTGATAACGGGACCGCAAACTTTTAAAAACGTTCTCCGTCATCGTTGGGGAGAAAATTGTTGACGGACCACTCGAGGGTAAGACGAAAGGACGGTCGTCACTAGAGGATCCCGAGGTGCTCTCTAAGGCTTCCTCGTCGTCGTCACTCTCTCCCCCGTCAACGATACTTGCATTTTCGTGAATCCCCGGTCTTCATCGTCTACATCACCGCTCACCCCACTTCTCTAGAACTCTCTCGTCACCGTCGGAATGAGTTGACGATTCTCTTCGACGACCGGAGATAGGCCCTCTGCGGGCTCACGACCGACGGGAAGACTTCGTCGTAACCCGCTCCGTCGCGGATCGGCAAGCGGTCACTCGGCGTCTCCCTAGACATCTGACTACCTACAAATGACGGGTTTCTTTCTAAGATCCTAGGCAGACGACTTCACTAAAGGGCGACACTGTAAAAAGTAAAAAGTAAAGTAGCGAAAACTTACGTGTAGGAGGACGATCTCAGGAAGCTGACGGCTGCGCGATTGACGATGTGATAAGGCTGGTAGTGACGGATTCGTTCTCTCAAGATGGACAAGGTAGAAAAAGTGGGAAAAAGGTAAATAGTGAAGTATATATAGGAGAGAGGAGGCGCGGAAGACGAAGCGACATACCCGTCCAGACGCGGAGCCAATCAGTCTATGACATGTGTCCCACCATTTAATGAAGATGGCACAAACTACCACGCACGAACCCTTTCCCCAATAACAAGAACTCCATGACCCGTCACTCATATCTGACGGGATAATGGAGTTGGGGGGCAGTTGATAGTGACGTTTTTAAGGATCATCAGTTGGGACACGCAACCCGTCAGCCAGGCTCATTGGGATGCTACCTTTTTAGCATTCATAGCCATGCCCCTTACGCAGCAACGTTAAGTGAAGGATCACGTGGACGAGTCAGGGGTGACGACCTTGGCTGTAAGGTCTTCGGCTGACGTCCTTGGCTGACGGATCGCGTTGGCATACGTAAGCTGACGACAGTATAGGAGGTACACATGGGTGACGACCTTAGCAGGTGAAGGCTGAAGGAGTAATCCAACTTTCATTTTTTAGCCTATCTTGACTTCTGCTTATGTAAATATAAGGAAAGTTCTTGCGCTACACGTTGGACTTTAGTCAAGAAGATTCCTATAAGGAAAGGGCTCAATACAATAGGCAAAGATCCGCGAATTGCTCTTCTAAAAGGAAAGTACTTCCTCGCCAAGGCGTTTATTTCGGCTCTACACCACTATATAAACCCCAAAAACCCTCATGACAAAAGGTACGCACAATTGCCTCAACTCTGGCACTCTAGGGTTGTTTTAAAGACTCTAACTTGATCGTCGGAGGGTTTTTTGGCCGGCACCACACCGGTGCTCTCTGTCGATCACCTACTTTCTCTTTGCAGGTGTTGCTTCAATCGGAGGAGTACTCGCAGCTTACTGGTGACTTCTTCGGCATCATCATGTGTGATTATTAAATTAATTAATTAATAAAAAAATTGATCTTGTATAATTTTAGGTGATGTTATGATACCCAATACCTTTTAATTAGATGCAAATTTTGATAAATCTATCATTGGATTATACTATTTTCTTCAAGCTTGCAAAATTTTTCAAGAGAATTAGAGATTAATAATTATGTTATCTATCAAAAATTTCAATTTCAAGTTTTATATTTTAAATTATGCAAAAAAAGATAATTTTCTAGATCGAGTAATAAATAGTATCCGAATGACATGAAATTTTGCAATCGGGTTGATAACATATAGATAACATGTAATCTAACAATAGAATTTTTAAAATTTTAATTCAATAAAAAATTATTAAGAGATGTAATTGTGTAACATTACATTAAACACAAAGGAAACCGAGCTAACTTGTGGAAATTCAACCTTTGCACGTTAATCGTAGTATAGTAAAGAAGGACGATAGTTACTATTTTCATTTGTTATCTGGCCCATATTGGTCTTAATATATTGGGCCAAATTTATAGGTTACACAGATTGGGTTAAAGCTATGGACCCCACCCTCAAAAAGAAAAATGCAAGCTAGACATTAATGAATGAATCGTTATGTGTTCTGGTGAATCAATTTTAAAAAGGTGAACTTCGCTAAGAGTCTTATGGAGACATGTGTTACGTAAACTTACCGCATCGTATTCATATTTTCACTTCGAATACAATTGGGTGAAATAAGGAAAGGATAGAAGTGTGAAAGATATATATATATATATATAGAGAGAGAGAGAGAGAGAGAGAGAGAGAGAGAGACTTACCGCATCGTATTCATATTTTCACTTCGAATACAATTGGGTGAAATAAGGAAAGGATAGAAATGTGAAAGATATATATATATATATATATATATATATATATATATATATATATATATAGAGAGAGAGAGAGAGAGAGAGAGAGAGAGAGAGAGAGGACTTCAGCCTTATTGGCACATACATTTAAAAAAGAAGAAGACATTTTGTGTTACACAAACTTACCGCATTGTATTCATATTTTCACTTTGAATACAATTGGATGAAATAAGGCAATGATAGAAGTGTGAAAGATATGTATATCAACCTTCTATGAAGGTCCAGGGATCGACCCATCTTTGTTATGAATTATATCAATTTACAAGGGTTTTTATAAACACATGAACAATTACTTATTTTTTGTGTGATTGTGATTGTTTATTAAAAAATTACTAGATGTACAAACTGTTGATGTGGTTAGTGGATATTAATAAATGAAAAAGTAATGTTAGTGGTGTGTTCAGATGAGAACCAATAAAAATTGGCTATAACAATAGTTTGTAAAAATGTTGTAAAATAGTTTGTGTTTGTAATATTATTTTTGAAATTGACAATTAAGTCGTTTGGGTCTAAACAACATTTTTTTTTCTTTTTCAAAATTCTGGGGTTGTTACTGCTGTTTAAAAAATAGTTTTCAATATCTAAACAACAATAATAATTTTGATACGTATTTCTATAACACTTAAATACGTATTTCCACAACATTGAAAACTGAATAACAATACTTAAACACGGCTACCAAATAGACCCTTTTTTTCTCTTCCACATATCATTAGATGGGTGTGGTGGTGGTAGTTCCATATATAGAATCATAGATAACTCCTCAAGACAATTCACATGAGTTGAATCCTAAAAATTCGTATTCATAGCTATCAGTTTAAGATTAAAAAAAAACCACTAAATTTATTCTCAATTTCTCTAAGACATTCTTTGAACAATTCAAAATCATTTTTATTTTTCAAATATTGATAAAATATCTATTTCCCAAGTAAAATCCTTAAAATTCATAAAGTTTAGTTTGAATTTTTTTAGTCTTGGCATTAAGAGAACTAAGACATTTTGTTAATTATACCTCAATATGTTCACCTCAACTCGTATGTGTGGGTTAAGCATATTTTGGTACAAGTCACTTAAGCTAAATAACACCATCAATTATAAAATAATACAACCTTTCTCTCCTTATCAATGTGATTTAGGGTTTAAAAAAAAAAAAAAATTATACACACACACACACACACACACACACACACACACTAAAACACTAACTCCTAGCTATCATGGTAACACTTCATTTACCCATATAATTCTCATTTTCTTATTCAATCAACTAAATTATTATTAGGCTAAACACCTAATGTATTTCAAATACCCCAACATTGTTCAAAACTAAGCTTAGTAGATATATTACTGTTTCTAAAAAAAAAATGAAACTTTAATTCCAAAATGAAGAACGAAGTTCATCTCAATGAAGATTCTCAAAAAAAAAAAAAAAGCTCATCTCAATGAAGAAGAGTTTTTGGAATCTTGTTACATGTAAATTGATCGAAATTAGTTGCTGATCTATCAAGAATTAATCGTACATTCAGTTTTTGATCTAATGCGTTTTACATCAAGTCGGCTAATAAGTGGGTTTTTGTAACCATAATAGAGAGCCAATATAAGGGCACTATTAAGCACAAATTTTTGTAAGGTCAGAGATAAGACCTTGGCCTCCACCTATCCAACTAATGAGTTCAAAAGCACATAAAGAAATACATTCCGCGATCTTGAGGCTGCCATAACAAAGGAATACTATCTCAGGATTTGCTGCAAAGATCAAATCTTCAAGAGGTTTTTGGAGTCACGAGCGATGAGTTCATGCGACGAAATTCAGGGTAGAAGAGTCCATGGATTTGCAGTTTTATATTGTCACGTCAGTAAGTACTACATAAAATAATAGTAGATTTAAGAATAAGTTTTTTATAAAAACTTCCTTTCAATTAGTGGATTTGTTTCCTTGGGGTTAGTGGATAAACCTTTTTTTTTTTTCCTTTAGTGTTGCCATTGGTTTTTCATGTCGTAATCATATTGTTGCATTATTTATTTTTCATAATTTATTGTTGTTGGCAATATTGTTTATATGATTTGATTAACCTAAATTGATTTTAGTTTCGTAATTGATTAACTACGGGTCTAATTTCTCATAAAATCAACATTAGAGTCTAAATTTATACCAACAAAGTTGTAACCTTACCAAATAACTAAAATAGACTAGCAAATAAGTTGAAACAAATAGATTCGTTCTTTACTTATTAGAATGCCAAGAAAAATTTAATAAGACATCAACATAGTTCAAAAGAAATTATTTTGCACATTTGGTTTAGTATATTTTTTTCTCATATAAATCTGGGTCTTAAAAGGTAAAATTGTGGAAAATTATTGAATATTCTGGGAGTACCATAAATGCGTACTCTTCCATCTTACATGAATTGTGGGTTATACTATAAATTTAATTAGTGGGACTCATAATTATGTGAGAGTAAGCAAACTTTATAAAAAATTATTAAATACTTTTGAATTACAATTAATTAAAGTGGTAACACAAAAAATTTAAAGCTTAAAAGGTTATGTGAAAAAAATTCAATTTTGTATCAAGTTGCTTTTTTCGTTTGGTATGGAGTTCTATCTATGTATCATAAATATAGGAAATCACATCATTTTTTTTTTGGGGGTGGGGGTGGTTTCCAATGATACCCATTTGGTTCACCTATTTATGGAAAGTTGTACTAATAAAAATTGGCCGAAATCATTAAAAAATCATATGGTAAATCAAATACAGCCCAAACAAATAACTTGTAATTGACCAAAAAAAAGTTCAAATAAATATATGGGACGTTGTAAATTAAAAATCCTTTTGCTGTGTATGCTTTCCCTTTTTAATGGAAATGACATCCATTTCATTCAATCAGCTTATATACCAAGGCAAAGCATTATCTGTTTGGATAACATGAAAATTTCGGGTACCGTTATAAAAGTTGATAAAATGACCTTTCTTGAAAAGAAATATATGATCAACAAAAGGATGTGTATATATATATATATGATGATGCTGAAAAATTACCAATAAGTTACACGCACTCTCAAATCGAAACAACACCTACAAAACGAAAAACAAAGACCTATCAGAGAGCACCGGTGTGGTGCTGACCAAAAACTCTCCGAATGTCAGGTTAGAACTTTTCGCAACCCTAAATTGCCAGAGTTGAGTCAATACTGCGTACTTTGATTGATGAGGGTTTTGGGGTATTTATATTAGTGTAGGGTTATCATTCATGCCTTGGCCAGGAAACCATTTTCTTTTAGGATAGCACCTCTTCGATTCTTCATACCTTATAAAGTTCTTTTCCTTATAGGAGTCTTTTGATTATGGTTAAATGTGTGACGCAAGAACTCTCCTTATTCACGTTTGCGTGGAGATCGAGCAAAGCCATATCAGACTTATCATGAGATGCAAGTTGATTCCGATTAGGAATCCTTAAAGCCTAATCAATACAAATAGAGGCCAGATGTTACAACCGTCCGCTACGTGTCCTAGTAACATCGGCCCGTCGACCATCCACACGTCAATACCATACCGTCATGTTTCAAGGAATGATCCATCTCCTATTTTATCCTCTTCAGTTGCCCCTTCACTCCTTGAGTTCGTCACTACAAACTAGACGGACCCATGGAGTGAGGGGGCAACTGAAGAGGATAAAATAGGAGATGAATCATTCCTTGAAACATGACGGTACGGTATTGACGTGTGGATGGTCGACGGGTCGATGTTACAAGGACACATAGTGGACAATTGTAACATCTGGCCTCTATTTGTATTGATTAGGCTTTAAGGATTCCTAATCGGAATCAACTTGCATCTCACGATAAGTTTGATATGGCTTTGCTCGATCTCCACGCAAACGTGAATAAGGAGAGTTCTTGCGTCACACGTTTAACCATAATCAAAAGACTCCTATAAGGAAAAGAACTTTATAAGGTATGAAGAATTGAAGAGGTGCTATCCTAAAAGGAAAGGGTTTCCTGACCAAGGCATGGATGATAACCCTGCACTAATATAAATACCCTAAAACCCTCATCAATCAAGGTACGCATTACTGACTCAACTCTGACACTCTAGAGTTGTGAAAAGTTCTAACTTGACATTCGGAGGGTTTTGGCCGGCACCACACCGGTGCTCTCTGATAGGTCTTTGTTTTTCGTTTTGTAGGTGTTGTTTCGATTTGAGAGTGCATGTAGCTTATTAGTGATTTTTCGGCATCATCAGTTGGCGCCATCTGTGGGAAAGAAAATCAGCACTAGAGGGTAATCAGCCTTTGCTCTATCCCTGAGACAAAAAGTTGCATGGTACTCACTCGATCGATGGCAACAACCAACAATCAAGGCAACGAACCTCACGCCACAGCTCTAGAGAGGCAAGTCCAAACGCTTGCGGCGGCGGTTGAGCGCCTGACCAAGCAGAATCATGATCTAGAAGAGAAACTGCGGCAAAGGAATGCACACCCAAGCGCATCAGAGGAAGACCAGGAAGGTGCTATCGCAGATAGGAGGAACGTAGAAGGACCTGAGGGTAGCAACTCTCTGAGTAGACCGGACCGGCAGGACATTATTCGGCCATCCATCTCGGACAGCTTACCAACTCACATAGCAGCTGAGATGTAGGAGATGAGGGAACAGATGGATGTGATGATGAACGCCCTCAGAGGTCGAATCTCCAGCAACCTGGATGATCTAGTCCATAGAACAAATTCGCCTTTCACAGCGTTCGTAAGTTCATGCCCCCTTCCCCTAAAGTTTTGCATGCCTCAGGTGGAGAATTACGACGGATCCAAGGACCCATTGGATCACTTGGAATCTTTCAAGACCCTAATGCATTTTCAGGGTGTACCGGATGAGATCATGTGTAGGGCTTTTCCCACCACATTGAAAAGACCTGCGAGGGACTGGTACAGTAGGCTGACGCCTAATTCCATCGGCACTTTTAAGGAATTAGGCGCACAGTTCGTATCACACTTTATCGGGAGTCACCGGCATAAGAAGTCTACCGCGTGTCTGATGAACATTAAACAACGAGAAGACGAGACTCTAAGATCATACATAGCCCGCTTTAACAAGGAAGCCCTTTCAATAGATGAGGCGGATGACAAGATACTTGTAGCGGCGTTCACAAACGGGCTGTGGAAGGGTAAGTTCCTGTTTTCTCTGTATAAGAATGACCCAAAGACTATGTCCGAAGTGTTTTACAGGGCAACGATGTACATGAACGCAGAGGATGCCTTGCTGGCCTGAGAGGAAAAACCAAGAAAAAGGGAAAGGCAGGAAGATACATGATCGGAAAAGGGACGGAAGATGTCTAGAACTGGAGAGCGACGGGAAGATCGACGACCTAAATCACCCGTGGGAAGATTCACGAACTTCACTCCTCTCACAGCCCCAATCGACCAAGTGTTAATGCAGATCAAAGATGAAGGAACTCTGACGTTTCCTGGCAAGCTGAAGGGAGATCCGAACAAGAGGCCAAAAGACAGATATTGCCGTTTTCATGGTGATCATGGCCATGATACGATAGATTGTTACGGCTTAAAACAGTAAATTGAAGCCCTCATTAGGCAAGGAAGGTTGCAGAGGTTCGTGAGGAAGGAGAGAACGGATCAACTCCAGGAACAAAATCCCCAACGGGAAAACGAGCGTCCCAGACCACCTGTAGGAGACATACGGATGATTGTAGGGGGCACTACTTCGGCAGGGTTGTCCAAAAAGGCTAGAAAAATCTATTTGCGGATGGTTCAAAGCATCCAGGCGACAGGTTCCTCACCAAAAATGGCACGACATGATAACCCCAGCATCGGGTTTTCAGAAGAAGATGCACGACACCTTCACCACCCGCATGACGATGCACTCGTCGTCAGCATACAGGCAGGGGACTACAACATGCATCGAGTTTTGGTGGATAACGGAAGCTTAGCAGATATCATCTACTATCCCGCGTTCCAGTACATGGGGATTGGTAAAGAACGACTAACCCCAACAAATGCACCACTTATTGGCTTCGGAGGAACAAGGGTCTACCCTTTGGGCGTGGTCATGTTGCTTGTGACGGTTGGAGATTACCCTCAGCAAATAACCAAGGACGTAGCTTTTCTTGTGGTCGATTGCTCTTCTACTTATAACATCATCCTCAGACGGCCCACTTTCAATGCATGGAAGGCTGTAACTTCGACCTACCACTTAATGGTCAAATTCCCTACCGAATACGGGGTTGGAGAGCTACGCGAAAATCAGGTGGCTGCACGAGAATGCTACGTTACCATGATGAAAATGGACAACCACCTTTAAGCAATGAACATTGAGGAACAGTGAACGGTAGCAAAATCGGTGGAAGAGTTAAAAGAGGTACACCTTGACGACTCTAGGCCCGAAGGGACCACTAGAATTGGCACCTTGGCTAGCCAAACGGTCCGGCAGGCGCTTATAGTATTCCTCAAGGAAAACCAAGATGTTTTTGCATGGAGCCACGAGGACATGCTAGGAATCGACCCGTCGATCATAGTCCACAGGTTGAACGTATCACCCATATTCTCCCTTGTCAGACAGAAGAAGCAAGTATTCACCCCGGAACGAGACTGTGCCATAGATGAGGAAATACAGAAGTTACAAGAATCAGACTTCATACGCGAAGTGTACTACCCAGATTGGTTGGCAAACGTAGTAATGGTCAAGAAGGCTAACGGGAAGTGGAGAATGTGTGTCGACTTCACGGATCTAAATAAGGCGTGCCCTAAAGATAGTTACCCACTCCCGCATATTGATACCTTGGTGGATTCCACCACAAGACATAAACTCTTGAGCTTAATGGATGGCTTCTTCGGCTACAACCAAATTAAATTGGATAAAGTTGATCAAGAAAAAATCTCATTCGTAATAAGTAAGGGGCTTTTCTTCTACAAAGTAATGCCTTTCAGGCTTAAAAACGCCGAAGTCACGTATCAGAGATTGATGAACAAAATGTTCACTCACCAAATTGGCCGAAACGTGCAAGTTTACATAGATGATATGTTGGTGAAAAGCGGTCAAGAGTCCGACCACATGAGCGACCTCCAGGAGACTTTCGATACCCTACGATCTTACAAGATGAAGCTGAATCCGAGAAAATGCGCATTCGGGGTAACTGCAAGAAAATTCTTGGGATTTATGGTATCCCAGAGAGGCATTGAAGTCAACCCAGAGAAGGTAAAGGCGATCATGGAACTATCTCCTCCAAGGATGGTAAAGGAAGTACAAAGCTTGACCGACAAGATAGCAGCCTTGAACAGATTCGTATCAAGAGCGACGGACAAATGCCTCCCTTTCTTCCACACACTGAAAAGATCATTTGAATGGACAGACGAGTGCCAAAAGGCATTTGAAGAGTTAAAGTTGTATCTCTCTGCTTTGCCGTTGCTCAGCCCATCTATGCCGAGGGAAGAATTATTCCTATACCTTACCGTATCCTCAGTAGCGGTCCGTGTAGCTCTTATTAGAGAAGAAGGTAAGGTATAAAGGCCCGTGTATTTTGTAAGCCGGGCACTAAGAGGAGCAGAAGAGAGTTACCCTCAAATGGAAAAACTTGCATTTGTCTAATAACCGCAGCTCGAAAACTCAAACCATACTTTCAAGTGCATACCATAAATGTCTTAACAGATAAACCCTTATGAAGAGCAATGAGTAGTCCCAAAGCTGCCGGACGATTGGCGTTATGGGTGATCGAGCTGGGTGAATTCGATATTCGATACCAACCATGGGCAGCCGTGAAAGGACAGATATTGGCAGACTTCATCGCTGAATTCACCATCATAAAAGACCAGGGGGCAGAAGAGACGCCCATATGGAGAGTCCATACAGACGGATCTTTCAATAAACATGCTGGCAGTATAGGAGTTGTACTCTACACCCCGGAAGGAGATAAGATCGAATGCATGATCTGTCTAGACTTCTCTACTACCAACAACGAGGCGGAATACGAGGCCTTGATAGCAGGACTAGACCTTGTAATAGCTGCAGGAGCTAAGAGTGTGGTCGTATATTCCGATTCTCAAATCGTGACCAGCCAGGTTAATGAGAGCTATGATTGCAAGAATGAAAGGATGAAAAGGTATCTTGAGAAAGTGAAAGGTCGAACAAATAACCTCCAAATCAATATGGTTCAAATCCCAAGGGAGGAGAACTAAAAAGCCGACCGACTCGCAAAGGCAGCTTTAGCAGAACCGATGATCATCCCAAAACAGGTACTGTCCTTCGTCCAGCTCTCATCATTATTGGATGACATTAGCATGCAGGAGGTAAGCAATAAGTATTGTTGGACGGCTCCAATAGTGGCGTATCTCAAGGAAGGCAAGCTACCCGATAATAGAAAGGACGCAAGGAAGTTGAAGGTTAAAGCTGCCCGGTTTGTTTTGATTAAAGACGTCCTATACAAAAGAGGATTCTCCCGACCATACCTAAGATGCCTCAGCCGCAAAGAAGTGGACTACGTAATGAGGGAGGTCCATGAAGGAGTTTATGGAAGCCATTCTGGATCAAGGTCTTTGGTGCACAAGCTACTCCGAGCAGGATACTACTGGCCAACCATGCAGAAGGATGACCACACATATGTCAGAGCTTGTGACAAGTGCCAACGATTTGGCAATTTCATAAGGCAACCAACGGAAGAACTTACCCCTATGACGGCCCCATGGCCGTTTGCACAATGGGGATTAGACATCATGGGTCTGTTCTCGACAGCTGTGAGGCAGCTAAAGTTCTTAGTGGTTGGTATTTACTGCTTCACCAAATGGGTGGAAGCAGGGGCTCTGGCCACTATCACGGAGAAGAATATCCGTAGTTTTATATGGAGAAGTATTATTTGCAAGTATGAAATTCCGAGGGTGCTGGTTTCGGACAACGGGAAACAATTCGACAACGACACATTCAGAGACTTTTGTTCCCAGCTTGGGATCAAGAATCTCTACTCGTCGCCCGCTCACCCGCAGGCCAACGGACAAGTTGAAGTTACGAACCGGTTCTTACTTAAGATTATCAAGACCCGGCTCGAGGGGGTAAAGGGCATATGGCCAGACGAATTACCAAGTATTTTATGGGCTTACAGAACAACGGCGAGAACACCGACAGGGGAAACACCGTTTCGATTGGCGTATGGTAGTGAGGCTCTCATACCGGCAGAGGTAGGACTAACAAGCTATCGTGTGGAGAACTACGACAAGAGTAAGAATGGCGAAGCTTTGCGTTTACAGCTCGACCTTGTAGATGAAGTCAGGGCCGCAGCTGAATAGAGATTAGCACAATACTAGGACCTGATGGCAAAGCATTATAACTCCAAGGTTAGGCATAGGGACTTCCAAGTGGGAGATCTGGTCTTGAGAAAAGTACTCGGCGTTACAAAAGATGCCTCCCAATGGAAGCTATGACCTAACTGGGAAGGACCATACACGATCATTTCATGGCATAGGAAGGGAACGTACTACTTAGAGACACTAGACGGAAAAAAGCTGAGTCACCCATGGAACACAGAGCACCTAAAGAAATACTACCAGTAGGCGAAGGACAGAGACGACAGCATCATTTACCTCATTTCCAGTTTATCTTTTAGTTTTTATTTCCTACAAGTACTTTTAGAGCCAAATGGCGTTTTTCTTTTTTTATGAACAATATTCTAGCAATCCATTATATTAAGAGGAGTTTATTCAGAGCATATGGAAGGTATTTTGCTCAAAATCTACCAAGTCCAAAACAGTGGACAGATCATCCAAAAAGGATGAAAATCTAACAAGTCTACACAGTGGACGGATCATCCAAAAGGATGAAAATCTACCAAGTCCACGCAGCGGACGGATCATTCAAAAGGATGAAAATCTACCAAGTCCACGTAGCCGACGGATCATCCAAGAAGGATTAAAATCTACTTTCCACACAGCAGATGGATCATCCAAGAAGGATGAAAATCTACCAAGTCTACACAGCGGACGAATCATCCAGAAAGGATGAAAGTTTAACAAGTCCACATAGTGGATGGATCATCCAAGAAGGATGAAAATGTAACAAGTCCACACAGTGGACAGATCATCCAAGAAGGATGAAAATCTACCAAGTCTACGCAGTGGACGGATCATCCAGAAAGGATGAAAGTTTAACAAGTCTACACAGTGGACGGATCATCCAAGAAGGATGAAAATCTACTTTCCACATAGTGGACGGATCATCAAAGAAGGATGAAAATCTACCAAGTCCACACAGTGGACGAATCATCCAGAAAGGATGAAAGTTTAACAAGTCCACACAGTGGACGGATCATCCAAGAATGATGAAAATCTAACAAGTCCACACAGTGGACGGATCATCCAAGAAGTATGAAAATTTAACGAGTCCATAATTTGGACGGGTCATCCCAAGAGAGATGAAAACCTACCAAGGACACGCAGTGGACGGGTCATCCTATCCAGAACGCAGTGTACAAGTCCACAAAATGGACGGATCATCCTCTCAAGGATGAAGATGTGAGTCCAAAAAGTGGACAGATCATCCTCTCAAGGATGAAATGTATTAGTCAAATTGTGAGATGGACGGACCGATGACTCAATCGTACATACAAGTCCACATTTGGACGGACTCCTACGACATGATTAGATTACCTATTGTATGAGCCATAAATTAAAAAATGCACGTTGGATAAAAACAAACGGATAAAAACAAGCAAATAAGCTAGTTAAACCCTACAAGAGGGATTATGTCCATAAACAACGTACGACGGTTAAAAGCTGTCCTTAACATCTTTAAAAAAAATCCTACTGATGCTAGTGGGGAGTGCTTTCAAGCTTCTGTTCGTCATCCGGTTGATCTTGAGCAGGAGTCTGGCCTTCGTCCACAAGAGGAGCATTAACAGCAAACAAGTTTCTGTACTCTCTGAATGGACGGAGTGAGCTAATGTTTGCCCTTGGACGTCTATAGAGACGTGGGGCACATCTAGATCTGGATACGAGGCCTTAACCTGACGGAGGGCATCATCAATATATATATATATATATATATATATATATATATATATATATATATATATATATATATATATATATATATATTGTGTGTGTGTGTGTGGATACTTTGGGAAGTTCCTGATAGAAATCCAGCAAGTAACTATAATATGTAGTCCCCAGACATGGTAGTTGTTAATTTATGACTTTCCCACTGCCCAGCAGGCCGGTTGAACATTGAGTCTTCTACACGCCCAGCAAGCACTATTGTTCATGACTTACTCACAGCCAATGAGATAGATTGAGTCATCCTCACTCCTATTATATATATAATACACAGAGTGAGAAAGTTAAAACCACAATGATATATATATCTCAACAACCACATGTACTTGCTTCTGGTAGTTATAGCCTTTCTCTACTTGAAGAAAGTTTGAATACACTTCACACACACACGCACACACACAAATGCTATCTGTAATTTCTTGAGGTACACACTTTTCAAATGAGCAACCATTTCATAAATTTCCATTGATATATTTAAAAGTTAAGCCGATGTCCATTGCATTGTATTAGCATACGTGTGACATTGATGTATAAAAATTAACTCATTATTAACTTAGCTTATTCCTTCTAGTAATAGTAATAATAATAATAATAATAATAATAATAGCAACAAATTCTTAATCCACTTCATAGTTGGCCTAAGCTCATGTCCCCTACTACAATAGTGTTGTTTAAATTCCCTAATCCTAACTTTGAATGACATGATATATACAGTATTTGTAACTCTTTTTTTTTTAGGTATAATGTTATGTTCTTACCAACTTTCAATAAATGCAAGTACATTGTCTGCAAAAATTTAATCCAAAAGCACAAGCCCACTAATCCTGGATATATATTGGAAGTACAAGTTAAAATTAGCTGAATAAAAATTGATCATGGGTACAATTATAAACTGAGTTTTTGAGGTTTCAAAAAAAGGTTTGACTAAACTGTGTTGAAGAAAAAGGGAAACCTTAAAAGTTGCAGCTAAAAGATAGATTGGCTTCATTTACAAGATAAGCTCTAGCAAATGAAAATGAAATAATAACAAAGTTGATGTATATGAGGTTGAGAGTTGGGACTAGTTTGTCTTTCAATTAATGTAAACGTCAAACTTCACACTGATTTATGGATAGGATATAAGTCACAACCGTTACCAGAAAAAACGTAAAAAGCAGCGATTCACTCACCAATCATCATCATCATTTTCAAGCCTACCTGACTCAGAATCTAACAATTGAAAGAGAACCATTAGGCAGATTCTTCTAAAACTCCCATTACATCACTATCATAATTCACACCCTTTAATCATTCCCATGTCATACATTTTCAAACTCTAGTCCTCCCATATCTTTTCTTATCTGCACTGCTTATTACACGTTACATCCTGTGTACACATTTCTAATATCATAGGTTAAATATGAACATACTAAAAAAAGTGTGATATTTATTAAGAATATTTTCACAGCAAATTATAAGTGATTAGTTATTATTAGTCGCTCTAATTTAAACTTACCATTTGAAATTTCTTTTTTACCTACTAATAACAACACATATTAACTTGCTACTTATTATTTATTGAGAAAATATTATAAACATTTCATTTCTCATAATTATTTCGCATAGTAATAAAAACGCAGTAATTTCATGACTCCTGATTGCAGTTATTAAAACACACTATATATGTAAGTAACATACTTTTCTCCTTAAAAAATGTGTTGAAATTAGGAATATTACATGTATATAGAATGTTCATTAACAACTATTCATGAATATTTTCCTTTTCTTATATATCCAAAAGAAAAGGAAAATTTTATTAACTTCACATTTATAAATTGGACCTTAGCTTTTCAATAAAGCTCCCTCCATATTCTTCCAAACCTTCAAACCAAGCAAACTGCCAATGTTTCTCTCATTCAGCAACTCTCTCATCTCTCTCTTCTTCTTCATCTTCTTCATCTTCATCCTCGGCTCGCCGCCATGCATTCCGGCCAGAAAAACACCCGGTTTCACTTTGAGTAATCATGTAACTATACAAAGCTATAACAGCAAAAGCTTTCTTGACGCTTCAATAGGCAGCCAAGTAATCCGCATATCGGAAATCAAAAAACACTTGCATCGTTTCGGTTACTTCCATTTTCGAGACGATACTTTCACTGATAACATTTTCGATGCCCGGTTCCAATCGGCTCTCACACTCTACCAAGAAAAGCTCGGCCTCCCCATTACCGGTAAGCTCGATACCGCCACGGTTTCACAAATACTCACCCCGAGATGCGGCGTGCCCGATATCCACCACAACAAGCTGCATGGGACAAAACATTACGTGTATTTCCCCGGAAAACCTCGGTGGTCTCGCCAAATGCCGATGATGCTCACCTACGCGTTCTCGACGGAGTACATGATCCACAACTTGACCATATCGGAGATAAGGGTCACATTTAAACGCGCATTTCGGAAATGGGCTTCTGTCATTCCCGTGAGTTTCACTGAAACCGATGATTATGGCTTCGCCGACATAAAAATAGGGTTTTACAATGGCGATCACGGCGATGGAGAGCCATTCGATGGGGTTCTCGGGATTTTAGCACACTCGTTTTCGCCTGAAAGTGGTAGGTTTCACCTTGATGCGGCGGAGACATGGGCGGTGGATTTTCAGAAGGAGAAATCGACGGTGGCGATAGATTTGGAATCGGTGGCGACCCATGAGATTGGCCATTTGTTAGGGTTGGCACATAGCTCGGTTAAAGAGGCTGTAATGTACCCTAGTTTGAAGCCTAGGGATCAGAAGTTGGAATTGACAATGGATGATATAGAAGGAGTGCAAGCTTTGTATGGATCAAACCCTAATTTTAGGTTTAGTTCTATGTTAGAGTCTGATATTTCTACAAATCATGGTGTTGGTTTGAGAATTACTAGGTCATATAATGAGTGGGTTACTTTGTTTTTGATTCTTTGTTTGTGCATGTAATTTTACATGAACACTTTTTTTGTTTGTTTTTTGGGTGTTGTAGAGGAAAATTCCCGTGGGGTAGGGAATAGGGTACAGGAGATAAGGACTAATATTTTGGGGCTCTTCAAGTTCAGATAGGAAACAAAGAGGTAGTCACAAAGCCCAAAACCATGGGGTGCTTATAATGACTGCCCTTTAACTATAGATTTGAAGTTTGAAATAGTTTTAGGGTACATGATTTTATCAGAGTTCAATTCTGTGAGATTACAATATTCTTTCTTCAATTTGAATCCTTGCTTGCACACACTTTGTTAAGATTGTAAAAAGAAAACAAAGTTAAACGAGAATTATCTTATTAATTTGTGTCAATTATTATTGTACATGATACAGTTAATCAGTACCTTATATTTCATTTCTCTAGAGCATGTGTAAAATTTTATTAATATTACAGGTACAAAACAAAATTACTTGGTTTACTGCTAAGAACAAATTATTTATCTCATTAAGGATAGTAGATTACATGTAGAAAACAAAATTAATTGTTTTAAGGATAAAATTTAGGTATAATTCCATATTACACCTAAGAAACTGTATATAAATTTTATTTGTATTTTATTAATAGGACCAATTTGGTTTGATAGGACCTTGTGATTCATTCCTTACAGTTAAATTAGTTAATTACTTTGAGTTTAAAATCTGCCCTGACTATTGAAAGACAGCATCTATAAAATCATACATATGTAAGCAACCAAACTGAACCAAAAATTAAGGTCTCCTTTCTCTCCAATTTTGAATTTTAACATTATGCTATGACAGACTTTTGTTGCTTAATCAAAACCTTTTGGCACAACCGCGCGGTTGTCTAGACCAGAAACATTTGATTTGTTAATCATCTTTTCTGTATTCGGTTGGGTGTGGACTGGATGAAACGAAAGCTACTGGTTAGCTTTTTAGAAGCTAATTAATGACTATGTTAACAAAGAAACTCGAAATCCAACAGCAATGTGAAAACTTTATTATTTCGTGACTTTATTACTAGAACTGACTCAACAAATCAGAGACCATTTACCAGTAACAGAGAGCAAATGGCACATCACCATCAAGTTGGGTGATATGATATTATATGGCACACCAACTGGGTTGGTTGTGTACCCAATTCACACTGTGAGAAAAAATTAATGGAGCAGGACTTTCGGATGATAAATAGTCAATATCAAAAGCCTCATTCTTCGATCTTCATCGGTAACACCAACAAAACAAAAAATTTAGGATCATACACAATTGTTTACTTGGCAAGCTGTAATTAGTGGAGAAAAAATTGTTAGTTCATATAAAGGTAATAGGTATCTAATCATGATTTACCATATAAAATAGTTGTGATAAAAATTGTGACATTTTATTATATGGTACTTTCACCATATATATATATATATATATATATATATATATATATTTACTTGGTCAGCTGCGATTAAGATAAAGAACCAAGTCATGGGGAGAAGCAAACGGTTAAAATGAAAAACTATGTGACAATTGATCAAGTGGAGGTTAGGGTGGTTGAAGGCAATCTTCTATTACTACCATTTAAAGAGTTTTTCTTGTTTGAGATCTTCAATTTTAATACTCAAAATACCGGTACCTTTAATTCACTAGTTTGTAAAGCTTAAATAATAAGTTTTTATTTTTATTTTTTTTAATATTACTGATTTTAAAAACTCCTATATTTTAGCTAAATTTAAAAAAAAAAATAGTTTTTTCTAACCACATTTCTCACACATGTTAGTAGTCAAGCATAATTAAAAAAAAAAAAAATCAAATCCCACGTTCAGGTTTTATTTTTAAAACTCATCCAAAATTTTTGGGTTTAATTTTTGTGTTCTTTGATTATCTTTGTTTTCTCCATCTAACCTTTGTGATTGTTGGCACTGAGGGGCCAGTTAAATAACATCAAATCTGTGATTCTAAAGTAAGGTGAGTCTCTTCTCCGTGATTTTCCACCTTGGTTAATATGATTCACATGATTTTCTTAATATAGTTTATCTATTTGTTATATTTAATGTGTTTGATGTTTTAATTATGTTTGAAATGTTCTAATATGATTTTAGGCTGTTTATAATATATTTTTGTTCTTCTTGGTTTGTTATTTTGGTTTTGTGTAAAATATAACATGTATGTTTATTTTATGCAGTTTAGTTTAATTATTTGTTTTGTTTCATGTTTATTTGTTTATGTTGATGCTTTGTGTTTTTGTTTTATGTTAGTTTAGTTTTTAGGGTTTCTAACATGCTTGTTTGATCTCACATATTATATATTTGTTTGATTAAATCTCTAAAAATGTATTTTTTGGAATCTATGTTAAAGGATGTGTGTGCATCATCGAGTATGCGTGTGTGTGGTTCAACCATGCGTACGCATAGTTAAGTATGTGCACGCACTTTGAATCTAGATTAGGGTAAAATCTTGTTTTTATTTGTTTTAATCATTTTTCACATAATCTTTGATTTTGTTTGACTCTGTTTTAGGTTAATTATTTAGGTTTAATTATTTTCCATGTTTGTTTTAGTATTTTTTTTTCCATGTTTAGTCTATTTGATATTATTTCCTTATGTGTTTTTATCTAATTTTCAACTTGCCATGTTTTATTTATTTCCTTTTATATTGTGATATGTTTTTAACATGTTGTATGTGTTATTTTTATTTAAAGTGCATGATGTATGTTTAGGTAAAGGATTAGGACTGTCTTAATAAATCCTTTAATTAAATATGGCCTAGCAACACATAATGAAGGCCGGCCCACAAGCCAGGCAGTCTTGGATGCCTAACACTTTTCCAAATTGTACTCAAACTTCGGACTCATAATCTGGTATGTGAATTCATGTGTGTAAGTGATTGGCCCAAAAGCCCGCATATGGTTCTTAAATCTAATCTAGGTGGTGACTCCATTAGTTCATACCTCCAATTGAATCTTGGTTAGAGATGGACAAGAGGGAAGCTATCCATCTGGCTTAGTCACTTGTGTAGACACCTCAATTTGTACTCCTTACGACTCGAGCCCTTGTTCTCCAATGATAACATCATTCAAAGGCCCAAAATTGGTTTAGGGCCCAATCTTGTAAATCTTTAGCTTTAAGGATGTTTTAGTGAAAGAAAACCTGCAAGAACCTTAAGTATGCATGCACATGTTGTAAGCATGCGTATGCATACTTCAAGTATGCACGCGCATGTAGGGTTTTAGTATATCTGTATAGAAATTTTTTTATGTAAAATTTGTACAGAGCTAATCCTTCATTGGCTGGGAGTTGCCCTGCACCCCTCTATGATCACCATAAAAGGCCCCAAAGGCTCTTTTCCCAAAACAGTCCGAATCCACTATAAAATAGTGAATCAATGAGGGAGTTTTTATTTTAAAATAACCTCAAGTTAAAGTTTACTTGGTTGAGACCTATTCTAGTCTTAACCTTCAAGTTTTAATCTTACTAACCTTCTGGTTTTGTCTTAATTAGATTGACTGAGGTTGAAAGTCAAATTAAAGCACAAAGGAGTTCTTGTGTTTGAGGTAAGGATCTAACTTGTCTCTTTCATATTTTTTGTTTATTGCTTCAATATCTCTGCTTTAGGTTAGGTTTTATAGTTTTCGTATTAGAAGCATGCTAGGTTCTGTTTAAATTGCAGTTTTGTTGTTACTCAAAGAACTGTGTTTCTAGGCGAGTATGTGTGCACATGCTTCATGCATATGGTTCCTAGACACGTGCTTTGGTAAGATCAGTCATTCACATATACACATGGTTCCTAGACCTAACTTAGTTGCTGACTCCATTATCCACCCCTCTGCTTGGTCCATTTGGCTGAGGTGTACTTCTCATGGGACGAAACCGTCATGGCGCTTGCGCCTGCAACTTGCCTTGGGCCCCTTTTGTGCACCTCTTCACTCGGGTTTGTTCCCCTTCTATTACTTCTTGGGTCCTACAAAATGGACAATATTGACACATGTTGCCATTGGTTTTTAATCCTCAAGGGCTTTCATTGTTAGTAAATATTCATTATATTTTGGGTTTTAATGGATATTTGTAATGGGTTCTTGGGTAATGATTTGTAAGCTTTTAAAATAATAGTATTTGATATAAGCTTAATTATTTCAATATGCTTCGTAAATAATATTTACTATTTTTATATAATGACTTCCATGATTTTTTGAGAATAATATAGCTAATGTTTGTAGGTTCTAAATAATACCTAATAATCATGACATGAATTAAATGATGAGCTTGTAAGATGAATAATCTACCATAGCATCATGAACGTAAAATAAATAGTGACCATGAGTTTTTCATATGAATCTCATGGGTTTAAGAAAAATAATCACAACTTCCCATGAGTATTGAAAGTAGATAAGTAGTCATAGGTTCTTAAGATAAATCCCATGGATATGTAACAAAATTTAAACTGATTGTGGTTGTGGGTTTGGGAATTTAGATAATTTCATCATTGAGGTTAACATATGGTATTTTCCAAGTATTAAAAACCTTGGGTTTTTTACTAAATATTGCCAAGTAGCTAGCTTGGTCTTTTAATAGTGCAAATGTGAATTGGGCATTTGATATCGCCAATGAGAATTGAGTTTTTTTTTTTTTTTTTTTCCCCCAGATATTTTTCCATAGACTTGAATCATGGTATTTGATCATGGGTTTTTCATAATATTTTATATTTGCGGCCCAATCAAGGAGAATAGTTGCGGGCTAGCTTGATAACAAGGTAAAGATATTTAGAGAGGCCCAATAATTCATTGGTGATGTTTTAGCATAAATAGGTGGTGAAAAATATTCTAGGGTTTTTCCTCCTCTATAACTTCAGCCTCCTCAAAAAAAAAAAAAAAAAGAAGAAGAAGAAGAGAAAATCCCTCAAATTTAGGATGTGATTCCTTTTATTTTCGAACGTTTTTTCTTTGTCAGCTCCTGGCCCACGTTTAACCTCCAAATATATATATATTTTACCAAATTTGTGGCAAACTAAAAAGTTGTAGATATTTGAGTCTTTTTTCTGTGGCCACAAAAATCAGTTCAATTGGACATTTGTGCAAAACATTATGGTAACAATACTGAAATAACACATGATGTTTCCATATCACTGCAGGAATTTTCCAATTTTGACTTGGGTGAATTTCTTTCCTTCTTTTTTTATCCTCACACTTTTTTGACTTATTTTTAAAACTTTAAAAAATAATGCCCAAATTGATCTTGATCCTTGGATTCTCTTGGTTGCATGTCTGCTTGATTAGTTGACTAGTTTTAATCTCTTATAGGAGGAAAATACATGTAATGAATATATTTTAGAGAAATATTTTAAACTCACATATTTGAGTGTACTTAAGCATTTAATTGATATGATATTTCCTACCAAAATTAAGATAATAATGTAATTTTAAGCTGTTGTCAAATAACTATTAGTTTTGCTGCACCAGTTGTAGCACACTCTACCTCGTATAAGTTTTATCATATACATTATCATTTTTTTGAATGTTTAATATGATGATACGAACTCCTACAATCCAATATCACTCATCCATTACCAATATATTCTCTCCAAACCTTTAGAAAATGAGTAATTTTATCTAACATATTGTGATTATTAGTTCACCCATCAACATATGTAACTTGAAACTTATGAGACTCTTACAAGCCAACATGACTTTTGTGAAAACGTTACTGAACGTAAAAATAATGAAATCTTGTGACCCTAGCCAATTAGCAATACTTAAATTGTAAGCTACTTAACGTAAAACCGCTCATTCTTCTTAAGGGTCTGTGCGGTTTGAGGAGTGAAAAAGTAGGAGGATGGAAAAGTGAGAAGATGGAAAATATTTAGTTTTCCCTCTTGTGTGTTCGGTTGGAGGGGTGGAAAAGTGGAAGGGTGGAAAACTCTTTTGTTTGGTGTGAGAGAAAAATGGAAGGATGAAAAATGTAATTTATATAAATTGACTATTATACCCTTATTACATAATATGTAAGAAATAGATTTATTTGTACTCATTACATAATATAAAATTTATCACATCATATATATAAATTTATATTATTATTTTTATTATTATAATGTAAAAAAAGAAGAAGAGAACGTTGAATAGGGTCATGTTGAAAAAAAAAAAGTCAGGTCACGTTGTGAAAAAAAAGAAAAATAAGATTTGAAAAAAAAAAAAAAGAACGTCAGGTCATGTTGTGAAAAAAGAAAAAGAAAAAAAAAAGATTTGAAAAAAAAAAGAACGTCAGGTCACATTGTGGAAAAAAAAAAAAGAAAAAAAAAGAACGTCAAGTCACGTTGAAAGAAAAAAAAAAAAAAAGAACGTCAAGTCACAATAAAAAAACGTTGAAAAAAAAAGGTGGGAAGAGGGCATTTTTGTAAAAGTGCTACCATAGCACTTTTCTCTCCAAATTTTCCTTCCTATTTGGAAGGAAAAAAAATGTGGGCCGGAGAGAAAACTTTCTCCTGGGTTTTCTCTCCTTCCTATTTTCCTTCTCCAAACGAATAGTAAAAAACAGTATTTTCCTCCCTATTTTCCTCTCTTTATTTTCCATCCTCCCTGTTTTTCACCCAAACGGGCGGACCTCAAGGTCAGTACTGCTAGACAGCACTTGCTAGGGATGAATAGACATAAAATTAAATTGTGTTTATTTCAAAGGTGTCAAACCATTCAATTATATATAAGATATGAGTATTAAAGCCTTAAAGATCATTATGAAATTAGCTTAAACATAAGAATTTTTTGAAGCAGAAGCAGATAAATAGACAAGAAATTTGTGAGAAAACTTTGCTAAGGATGACAATATTTGTTATCCTTATTCTCATTGAAGTGAAAGCTACCGACATCTACTATACTGCTTTTCATCCTACTTTAGCTCTAATACCGCTTCATCATCCCTTAAAACTTGATGATGTTAATCACTATTGTTAAAGTTTAGACCCCTGTAAAACACAAAATGTTTAACCTAATTTATTAGCCAAGTTGTTACTTAGGTTAATTATTCAGATCCAGATTAAACATATATCACCTGTAATCAACACAGCGGAAATTAAATGACACAGGATGTGATGACCTAAGAAAACCAATGAAATAATCAAGTTTCAAGGTAAAAAATCTGAGGAGGATTTAACCTAAACAATCCACAAGGCAACTATTCACTAATAAAATGAAAGTTTTTACAATAGATTTAACCCTAAATCTATTGGTACCTCATGTAGTACTTACTCACATGACTACACGCAGCTTTGAATCCACAGACTTTTCTATTATGAATCTGTTGCACACAAACGCTCCTGTTTGTGACTCTAAGAACTCTACTCAAAGATTTAGATTATCAACTGTGGTTGATTTGATGCAGCAACTTCACTCCACTGGAGCTAGCAATATCGATTTGATCTCTGGTAGGTGCTTGTTGAGTTAAAAGGTTACAGAACCTCACAAATCTCACACAAGTAACTCACAAGACTTGAAAAAATGTGTATTAGGGTTTTTCTTTTATACCTAGCCATGTTGGACTCAAACCCTAATGTAGACAACGCATTTTGTACTCCTAACGACTTGGGCCCCCATTCCCCAATGATGTAAGGATTCTAAAGCTCAAGGTTGGTTTAGGGCCCGATTAAATGAAAATTGAATTGAGGAAAGTTTTTATAGAAAATATAACTTATTTTTGGACCAAATAAACCATTTTTGGAAAATAAAAACCACGAAAACCCTAGGGCATGTGTACGCATACACGTGTATGCACACGCATGCTCAAGCTCTGCATGTGCATGCTTCATGCGTGCGTATGCATACTAACTAGGTTTGGAATGAATCCTACATCGTCTGGGAGTTGCCCTAAACTCTCATTTTTCGACTATATAAAGCCATAAATGGTACATTTTCAAGGAGGATGAATTTTGGGGAGAGAACACATAAGATTCGCTAGAAAATAGTGAATCAAAAAGAGAGTTTTTCACAAAACATCCTTAAGTTAAATTTTATTTGATTGGAACCTTTGGTCTTGATCTTTGAGTTTTGAAGTTTACTAACTCTTTTTGAATTGGTTGTGACTAGATTGATTGAGGCGAACAGTAAAAATCAAGCTCTAGTGAGTTCTAGTGTTGAAGTAAAGTTTCTAACTTTGGCTTTTTACTTTTCTTTTCTTTTGATTTTGTGTTTATATATGTGTTTTATTTGCTTTAATATGTTTGTTTAGTTTAGGTTTACTTTGTGCTTGTGTTCTGAGCATGTTAGGTTGTTAGATTTTCTGTTTTTTGAGTTTTTCTGTTCTAAGTTTTTGGGTTAAGGTTTTGGTTGTGTATGCGTGAGCATGCTTCTTGCATGCGTACACATACTCAAAGTATGTGTACGCATACAAATACTCAAAGTATGTGTACGCATACAAATGGGATGTGCACGCATGCCCTATGTATGCACACACATACTCTTGCCCAAAAACCCTAATTCACTCCTATTTGCTTTTCCTTTGTCTTATTTATATGTTCTAGCCTCTGTCTAACCTAATTTATCTGTCGTTAAGTCTCTGTTTCTTTGTTTTGTTTTGTTTGTTTTACCTCTTTTATGTCCATTAGGGTCTTGACTTGCTTAAATACCATGAACATGCATTGATGCGTATGTATTGTGATGCAGTGAGGTAAGCAAGGTAAACCATGCATTATCACATGAACATGCATTTGGTTGATGAGTATGATATGGATGATGAACATGATATGCTTAACAAATGCTATGCCTTTGATGTCTAGATGCTTTAACATGTTTGTTTGATTTTGCCATATGATGTTTCTGTCCTTGGAGATTTGTGTTTAGCCATGATAAATGAATGATTAGGTTTGGGATGATTATGCCATGTTGTGTGCCTAAGATGCATGCTAGTGTGTGTGGGTTAGAATAACATATTACAATTGCCTTTAATGAGATTAAGATTTGGAATACAATGAGTGGAAGCCGACCCATGGGTTGGGTGGGGTTGGATGCCTAACACCTTCCCATCCCTATATCTAAACTTCAGACACATGTTCTGGTAAAAGATTAGTCCTTCCATGAAGGATGCTATATTTATGGTTTCTAGACCTAAACTAGGTGACAACTCCATTTATACCCTCTGCCATGGTCCATCCTAGGCTAAAGTGTACTTCCCAACCGCGAGAATTACACCACGTCGCAAGCGCTTGCACCCATACCTAAACATTTCGCTAGCTATTGGGCTTTCTTAAAAATTTTGAAGATTGCAGTTTGATAGGTCGAAGGTCTCTATTGATCGGTCGATCTCTTCAGTTTTTGAATTCCTTTTTCTGCAACTTGTATGTTCTTGAATCTGGACTTGTATCAACTTGAGCAATGTCTAAAATACTTCTAAGACTCTAAGATCTTATACTAGACATGTTTTTGTACTTGGTTTGCCAACATACAACAAATTTAATTCCTAAACATTTAATCTTAAATATTTCGAACCTAACAACCATTTTCATGATTGCATTAAAGGTCCATTTACTTTTTGTGAGAGAAGAAAACAGGGGAAAGAATTTGAATTGTGTTGTACGTGCTTTTAATAATTGCATCAACAAACAGTTACATGAAGTTGACTCAAATTATCATGCCGCTAAAAAGTGTCAGCTTAACTGCAATAAAAAGCATCCAGTGGTTGTCTTTCTTTTCGGACATTGCTTAGCACGATGTTACAATAGCCATGTCAAGAAATACATTTAGATTTAGTACTCTCTCTCTCTCTCTCTCTCATGAATGTAAATGTGCTTCAACCTATGAGTAACCAGTATCTTTTTGTAGGCTCAAATCACTTAGATTAAACTCATCCAACACATGAACCTAAAATTAGCCATTACACTAATAAATCATGACTTTTTATATGATTTTCCAATTGATTTTATGAAATAAATTCATAAGAACAAAATTTAATCCACATTTCAAAATTCTTACCATAATCATCAAACTCATGCCTGAATTTATATTATGACAATGAGAAAGTATTAAGAAAAAAAAAATTCCAAAATTCCAAAAGAACGATACATTTGAAAAAGAGAAGGGTCCAAACTATAACTTATACTTTAAGATTCTACATTCTAGTATATGCTTTAATTTTTTATTAACTCAAGTCTTAAGTTCAAAACTCGACAATTATATTGGTAAATGTTATTTTGAATCTTAAAGAATCCAACTTTTTAATTCATTTTATGTGAAGGATCATTTGGTTTGTGTTGTATTTGATTGAATATCTCTTTTTGGCATTTGTCATTCATCTAGCTTCCTCTCTTCTTGTATTTCTTCCAATGTTCTCAAGTTGGTACCCATTTAGCTTTATTGATAGTTGTGGGTGCAAGCACCCACAACAAGTGTTTGCAAGCGTCCACAAACAAGTGGTTTCCTCATGAGAAGTACGCCTCGGCCTGGAGTGGTTGTAGCTTGTTAAGGTGTTAGGCACTCAAGACCGCCCAACTTGTGGGGTGTTGCTAGGCAATGTTTAAATAAAGATGTTATTAAAAGAGACATAATCCTTAACTCTAAGCATACATCATGCACTTAATTAAAGAACACAATCAACATCTAAAGATCACACAAAACATAAAAGGAAAAAAAATTAAACAGATTATATCAAACATGGAAAGTTCACAATCAAATAAAACACATAAGGAAAAAAATTTCAAATAAAGTAAACATGGCAAAAATACTAAAACAAACATGGAAAACAATTAAACACAATTAATTAACTTAAAACAGAGTCAAACAAAATCAATGAACATATGAAAAATAACTAAATTAATAAAAACAAGATTTATGCCCAAATCTGGGTTCAAGCTTTGTACACATACTCGAGTATGCGTACACATCCTCGGCACAAAAATCCAAATATCAAATAATTTATTGTAAAGAACAAAGATATAGTATGTGAGATCAAATAAGCATGTTAGAAATTCTAAAAACTAAACTAACATAAAGAAAATTAAACAAAACATTAATATAAACAAATAACCACAAAAAAACCAAATAAATACAAAAAAACCAAATAAATATACTAAACCCACATAAAATAAATAAACATGTTAAACTTACATAGAAACTAAAATAACAACATAAAAACTTTAATAACTTATTAAAATAAACCTAAGGTTAGATCAAAAGATCATAACATCAATCAAATATAATAAGAACACTTAAGACTACATGAAATGAAGAATTATGTGAATCCTATGTTTGTCTGTTTAGACCTTTTAAAGCAGATTGTTTAATCTAATATATTAGCCAAGTAGTTACTTAGGTTAATTATGAGATCTAGGTTAAATAAAGAGAGATCATATCATGCACAAAAGTGGAAAAATAAAGAACACATCGATATGATCACCTAGGAAAACCAATGAAACTAACCGCCTTAAGGTAAAAACTTGGGGAGGATTTGACCTAGTTATCCTCAAGGTAAAACAAATCCACTATAAGAGAATTGAAGTTTTTATGAAATATTTAACCCTAAATCTATTGCTACCTCCAGTAGTAACTTACTGACACGACCACGTGCAAACTCCGAATCTACGGATTCCTTCTCTCTTAGATTTGTAGAACACAAACTCCCACATTTGTGACTTTGAGATCCTACTCAAAGGTTTCAGATCACAGCTTGTTGATCTTGAGCAACTAGATTCCACTAGCACTTAATTGTAGATCTTGTTCTGTTAGACACTTGTAGAGTTAGAAGGTACAGAACTTCTCAGATCTCATAGGAGTAACTCATAAGTCTTCCAAGGGTCTTTAAAACGTAGTTAGAGTTTTCCTTTTATACTAAGGAGTATTGGACTAAAACCCTAAACATTTTCGTGGGCTTTGGCTTGTGTAGATACTTGAATTTGCACCTATGATTTAATCAAGGAAGATGACTACAATGACCATTCATGTACCTGTAATTCATGATTGCATTACATGCATTAATTTGTTTATTGCATATCATAAAAATGATCTTGAGATTCTAACGGTTGCGACGATATGCCCAGTTTCCAAATTGGACCGTCAGATTGAACGATATCGCATGATCAAGTTTGTACGGTTAGCATGCATTGTGTTTAGGTAGAATCGACCACACATGATTAATTTAAATTAATTCTGATTGGTTAGACAATTAAAACTAATAAAATAAATTTGTATTTGGAGTATTTATCTACAAGATAATCATTGCTGAAAAGACCTGAATTATCAGAAAAAGAGTTTAATTTTTATAATATGGATTAAAAATGCGTCTAAGTGCAAGTCCCGACTAAAAAAATCTCAGAAAAGGAGTCCAAAATGGACTAGAACTCAAAAGTGGGTCTGGCAAAAGTGCCATTCGGCACTTTTGGAGTGCCGATTGGCACAAATTCAAGCCTCGGCCCGAGGGCACTTAGATTGAGATAAAACTCATCATTTTCGATTTTTTAGAGATAAGGACACATCCCAATTCGTATTCTGATCATCTAGCTAAATTTTTGAACACCCCAGCTTCTATAAATAGGGGTTGCATCTTAGAATTCAACACACTTTTTCATGCTCTCTGATTTCCCCTCTTTCTGACTCTCCTTTCTATTATTTTCTCTCTTGTGTTAAAGACGTTCTGGGGGCTCTAGCCTTAAGAATTTCTTTTTTGTAAGCAAGGTATTTTAGGTTTCAAAGATAATTGAATAAATTTCTTTGAACCCTAAAATATTCCCTTAATAAGAAGAGTACGTCCATGCAAGAGGTGGTTTTTCTTTACCTTTTTTTTTTCTTTTCTGTTTCTTTTATTTTGATGATGCATAAGTAAATATTCATTTAGTTTTAATTTCTAATGCTCATATCATGTATTGTCCATATTTTCTTGTTGAAATATGTTCTTGATGTCTTTGTTGTCATGATTTTCCTTTTTGAGTTTCAAAAATCTACGTGTTACCACATTTTTTTCAAAACCAAAAACTGATCTGTATCTTCCTTAGATGCAAATATGAATTTTTTTCTAACATAAAAACAGACTTGCATTTTCCTTAGATTCAAATCTGAATTTTTTTCTAATACAAAAACTGATCTGTATCTTCCTTAGATGCAAATCTGAATTGTTTTTCAAACATAAAAACTAGTCTGTATCTTCCTTAGATGCAGATCTGAAATTTTTCTAACATCAAAACTGATTTGTATCTTCCTTAGATGCAGATCTAATTTTTTTTTTGAAAGATAAAAACTGATTTGTATCTTCCTTAAATAAAGATCTAATATTTTTTTAAACATAGTAGATTTTGAAATAATAAAGAAAGTCATAAGTAGTGATGTTTTGTTTGGTGCAAGTAGCATAGGTTTATTTCATAAGTGTAGTCCTCTTTTTAAAAATCTTTTTTTTTTTTTTTTTACTTCACATAAAAGCAGGTCTGATTTTTTTATTCTCTACAAATCTTGATTTTTTTTTTTTTAACTTGTAGAACAGATCTTATTTTTTGTTACAAACCAAAAACCAATTTTTTACGTTGTTCCAAAACAGATTTGACATTTTTTTTATAGCAAAAAGCCTTGTTTTATTTAATAAAACAGATCTGATTTTTTCTTCACCAAAACTATTTTTTTTTAACCTATACTAAAACGGATCTAATTTTTACGAATCAAATCAATTTTTTTATTCCCAAAAAAAGATCTGAATTTTTTTAACAAAGAAGAGGATGCTTTCATGAAGTAGATTTATGTGGTTTAGTTTAGGGTTAAGTTTGTCATGTACGCAACATATCATTCATATCATACATTAACGGTACATCGGTCATGAGAGTCTAGAAGACCAGACTCTGTCTGGGCAGAATGAGTGCCTAACACCTTCCCATTCTATAACCTAGCCTTTGAATTTAGTGTCTTTGGATAGATAGGACCCAAAGCCATGTAATATTCAATTTATCAAATTTGTACTTTTCTTATTCAATTAATGATAATGGAACATTTTAGACATGTAAAGTTGTATTTAATTTTTTTTTTTTATTTTTTTGTATAAAAAAATAAGTGGCGACTTCACACTACTTACCCAAAAAGAGAGGTGTCTTGAAAAAGCACCTTAGTCTCTTTTTTGAGAGCACCGAGTTTGCGGTCTCTCACAGTGGCGACTCCACTGGGGATGTCGAGGGCTAAGCTTTGTGTTAGACTTAAGTGACCAAATATGTACCTTTGTTTTTGCATGGTCTTGCATGATATTGTTGTTTTTTTTGTTTATTTATCTTTGTTGAGATGTGGTATGATATTTTGTTGTTTGTATTGTTTGTTAAGAGCTTTCCCTAACTGTCATAGTGTGTGCCATCAAAACAACAAACATGTATGCACCCCATTCAACAACATGTGGTGGTAGTAACCATGGATCACTGGTTTTCATTAGATTCGGGTACCTAGTGGCGAACTCACCAACTCATAGCCTAAAGTCACTGGATCATTTCTTGTTGACTGTAAAGGATAGACCATGTCGTTCGGACCAACGTAATGTTCATTACATTACAAGTTGGGAGGTGTAACGTCCTAGGTATAGGAAATAATAAACCCACCCTACAACGTAATGACTTAGAACCTACCTTTAGGCCGGTCCATGTTTAAATTGCAGTGCATGTTGTGTGTGTTTGGTTGATTGATTGATGTAGATGGGGACCTAGCTTTGATTAACCCGACCAAGCCTGTCATTACGGGAGAATTTGGTCAAGATCTGAAGGAAGGCTACAAAGAGAACCTAAGGCCGACACTCAAGCCAGTAGCTCCAGTTCCAAGCCCATCACACCCATTACAATACTGAAGCTTGTAAGCATAGAAGATACTCCACTGTTGCAACATCACAATCCCATATTTGACCTACAAGACAATTCAAGCCACAAGAAGTCTGAAGCTCCTAACACTATGGCAAAAGAGGGAGAACATCCGAACACTGAAGAACCCATGAACACCCAAGAGCTACTCAACACCATGGTAGCTAGTCAAATCCAGTTGAGGAAGGACATGAACCTTATGGTGCAACAGTTTCAGAGTCTGAAGAGTAACCAAGAGGAGAACAAGGCTGACCATAATCCACCAACCATGGAGAGTGAGAAGAAGATCAACGAAATAATGAACAAAATGGAAGAGATGATTAGAAGAGCTCGTAACATGGAAGACCTCATGGAATACCAGTCCCTCTCATTTTTCCCTGATGTGAGAATACCTCCCAAGTTCAAGATGCAGACCTTGAACAAGTTTGACGGGACCGACTGCCCAAAGTCCCATTTGAAGATGTATATGAAGGCCATGTAGCCCCTAGGTGCAATAGAGGAACTTCTTGCTTAAATGTTCCAAAACACTCTGACTGGAGCCGCTCTTAGGTGGTTATTCAACCTAGAAGATACTAGAGTAAGGAGTTGGGAGGACATCTGCCGTGAGTTTCACAAGAAATACAAGTACAACATAGAAGTGGATATAACAAGGAGAGATCTTGAGACTACAAAGCAAGAGCCAAAAGAATCTTTCTCTACCCTTATTACCAAGTGGAGGTCCAAAACTGCATAGATGATGAATAGGCCAAGTGAAGAAGAACAATTAGGTATGATTGTAAAGAATTTATTACCTGTATACTACAAGTACTTGTTTGCTTAGTATTTTCCTAATTTTGTAGCTTTGATTGCTGCTAGAACCTAAATTGAGGATGTAATAAATAATGACACTATAAAAAATGATGACCCACCGAGGTTTAAAAAGAATTTAGGATCTAGTTCAAAGGTTGCATAAGTTTCTAATATTCATAAAAATAATCCTTATTAATTGATTACACCCATTGCACCCGTGCAAATATCACAAGATCCACCTCCAAGGCCTAGGAGGGAATTTCATGAGTTGTACATGCCTGTGAGTCAAGTGTTTGAGAAACTAAAAGCAAAAGGGTTACTGAAGCCCTTAAACCCAAGACCAATTCCAAACCCACTACGTTCAAGATTTGATGTGAATAAGAGGTGTGCCTACCACCAAGGCCCTAGCTATGATACTGACAAGTGTTTCGGCCTTCGTCATGCAATTCAAGACTTAATAGACAACAAGGTGATTGCACTGCCTATAAGGCCTAGCATCACTAATAATCCCTTGCCCAACCACAATTTTGGGAGAGGACTGAGGATTAATTGCTTGATGATTTAAGAAGAAAGTAAAGAGGACCCATCTAAAATAATCTATGATCTGCCTAAATGTTTTATGATGACTTGGGAAGAGTTAATGGGAATGACGTCCACTGTAGGGTATAACATATGGAGTGAAGAAGTAGCCGAGGCCACAAATTACTTGACATCCACAAATGGGGGGAGACACTTCGAACCCCAACCAAATCATCCAACATCCATAAATAGGGGGAGACACTTCAAACCCCAATTAAGCAACCCGATACCTACAAATGTGGGGAGACACTTTGAACCCCAATCAAGCAACCCGATACCTACAAATGTGGGGAGACATTTCGAACCTCAACCAAATCATCCAACATCCATAAATAGGGGGGAGACACTACAAGCCCCAAGACATCGACCTGAATGACCAGACAAAAATTGCCCACATCACAAGGGGGGGGAGACATTCAAACCCCCATATTTTGAGACAGATAACCCAATACAAGCCTTGAACAAGGCCACCCAAAAAATACCCACTGAGGAGGATGAGGTCCTTAAGCAACTACAAAAGACACAAACCAACATATTTTTATGGGGTTTACTCATGGCCTCGTACATGCACCGCCAAAATTTGGTTGACCTTGTCAACCAAATCCAAGGCCTTACAATCATAACCTCTCAAGATCTGAATACTATGATTGGGTCCATAAGTTGGGAAACCACTATTTCTTACTCTGACAAAGATTTGACAAAGAAGGGGAAGCACCATAATGACCCATTGCATATTACTGTAGATGCTAAAGGCAAGAGGATCCCGATGGTTCTCATTGATGATGGAAGTGCATCAAACGTGTGTCCTTTAAAGACTGCAAGTTGCTTGGGTCTAAGCATTGAAGAATTCATGCCTACTGATCAGCATATGAGGGCATATGATAATAGTGGAACGGAGGTCTTGGGAATTGTAACATTGGAGCTTACTATAGGGCCAATGATTAAAAAGGTGGAGTTTTAAGTCCTTAACATAGCTTCATGCTTCAATATGCTCCTTGGGCGACCATGGATCCATGACATAGAGGCCGTACCTTTATCCCTATACCAAAAGGTTCAGTTTCTGATGAAGGAGCTATTGTAGCCATATATGGCAATACTTTGACTACGCCAAAGCCTATCTTTGGTATTGATTATGAGAAAGAGCCATTGACCTTGGATGGCTTTGAGATTGAGAAGCTTGGTTTTGAAAGAAGAGAAGAAGAAGTGGAGAAGATTCCTATGGACTTTGCTCCCTATAGCAACAAAAACGTGGTAGCAATGATGATGAGAATGAATTACCTTCCGGGAATGAACTTGGGGAAGACTGTGAAGAAGCCAACTATTCAAGACCTAATAATTCTTGCTTCCAAACCACCTTTTGGGCTAGGCTATAAGCCCACTGACAATGGTTTATTAGAAATGGAGGTGAAAAAGATGGCCCGAGTCAAAGCTAAAGCAAAAAGACTTCCTTGTCCTCCAAAACCCCTAAAGCCCTATACTCCTACATTGAACGGGAAGTTTGTCAAAGCTAGAGATAATCAATGCTATTAAGGATTTCTTGAACCAAGATTCGATCCTGAGATTGGAACTATGATGCTTGGATTTGAGCTACTACTTGATTGCAACAACAAGCTTCCAGAACTGAAGAAGGAAGACACAACGTGGGTTCCTACTGATTGGGCTAATTATATGGACCTTGATGTAATGACTACTCTTGTTGGAGAAGCCATTTGCAATATAGAAGATGAAGAATACTGGGAGGCTTGCCAACATGCACTAAAAAGCCTACATGAAGATGAGGAAAGGGAAGAGGCCCTCAGTAATGATGATAAGGGTAGCAACAACAAGAGTGATAGAAGTAGTGATAGCAGTAGCAGTGGCAGTGGACATGGTGATGATGACAGCGACAGTGATAGTGAGAGCAACAACAATGAAGACTATGATAGCTAATATAGTGGCAATGATTAGGGTGAACCCCCTGGCGATAGAGAGGATGAAGACGAGGGGCTTTACTACGAAGACTATGATGATGCTATAGACTATTATGATGGAGATATAGAAGACGATGCTGATTATGCTGAAGCTGAACACATAGACATGGGAAGCGATGCCGTAAGTGATCAATATAGGTTAAATTTGCTAGAGGACGTAGGTAAGGAGATTGAAGAAGCCAATGATGTAGACTATGATGATCACCCTTATGGGCGTCTCTAAGATTGGAGCTGTATCACTGATGTTAGTTTAAGGTTTGGTCCTCGATATGACAAGCGTGGTAGAGAGATTACTAAGTTGGGGTCATTCCATAATTCAGAGCTTGGCTCACTAACCCTATACATTGAAGAAGAAGACGACATAGATTCTAGATTGGCCATTCTAGAACAAAAATTGATGATCCATAGTCTCAGAATCCTAACACTTGAGAATGTTGAAGGTGATAATGAGAAGATGGAAGGGGACGGGTCAGAATACCTCCCTCAACACACCCACTTGAGTAACAAAGGGAAGCAAGATCTGTTTGGTGAGTGGATGGATAACATAGAGCGTCTGGATAATTATGTGACTGACAAGCCCATAGATATAAAGATTGATGATGAAGCCATAGATTATTTGGATGAAGACCCCCTGGTACTGATGCTGAGGGAAGAAGGAACTTGCTGGGAGACGCTTGCCATCACTGAAGCCACAACTGAGTTGAAGAATTGGGCATGGGAGGGAGCCGCCCACCCCATGGAGGACTCCGTGAAGAAAATCAAGATCGTCAAGTTAGTCACTCTTGCTAAGAAGATCAAGATTGTTAAGCTAGTCACCCCTGCCAAGAAGATTGTTTTAGTCCCCACTAAGTCTATTTCTGCTAGTATTTATATTCCTGTTAAGTTTGTCTGTGATAGTATTATGGTTGAGTTTGATTTAATTAAGTCTATTGAGTCTGTTGAGAACTCTTTTCCTTATAATATGATTTCTTATTCTACTTATTTGTTGGCTTTGAATGTTTTTATTTCTAAAATTGGTAAGGAAACTCTTAATAATAAAGAATTAAAACAAGGACACCTAGAACCCATAAAAGAAGAAACCCAACCTATTAACCTGGGAACTGATGATGAACCTAAAATGATACAAGTGGGCAATACTCTAACGACCTCTGAGAAAGATGCATTAGTGGCACTGGTGACATAATTCAAAGAGGTCTTTGCATGGTCATACAAAGATATGCCTGAGATTGATACAGATATAGTACAACATTGCATTCCAACAGATCCAACCATGAAGCCAGTCAAGCAGAAATTGAGAAGAATGAAGCTAGAGTGGACTCTCAAGATCAAGGAAGAGGTCGAGAAATAGTATAATGCAAGGTTCCTGAGGGTAGTCAACTATCCAGAGTGGTTAGCTAATGTGGTTTCGGTACCAAAGAAAGATGAGAAAGTGAGGATGTGTGTAGACTTCCTAGATTTGAATAAGGCTAGCCCAAAAGATGATTATTTTGTTGCCTCATATTGACATCTTGGTTGACAACACAGTAGGTCATGCCTTGCTATCATTTATGGATGAGTTTTCAGGGTACAATTAGAATAAAATGGCTCTAGAAGATATGGAGAAAACCTCCTTCATTACACCATGAGGGACATATTGCTACAAGGTCATGCCATTTGACCTCAAGAATGCTGGTGCTACTTATCAACGTGCAGCCACCACTTTGTTGCATGACTTGATCCATAAAGAAGTAGAGGTTTATGTTGATGATATGATAGTGAAGTCTAAAGAGCGTGAAGGGCATATACCAGCTCTGAGGAAGTTCTTTGAAAGAATCCAGTTCTACAAGTTACGATTGAATCCGAAGAAGTGCATTTCGGAGTCACATTCGGAAAGCTATTGGGGTTTATGGTAAGCTAGATGGGAATAGAAGTCAATCCAAACAAAATCAAGGCCATTGTAGAGATGAAGCCTCCAAGGACTGAACAAGAGATCCGAGTGTTTCTAGGGAGGATACAGTACATCAGTAGGTTCATAACTTAGCTTACCATGACATGTGATCCGATTTTCCGATTGCTCAAGAAAGAAGTTCCTACAGTGTGGAATGAATAATGCCAAAAAGATTTTGAAAAGATCAAGAATTATCTGATGAAGCCACCAATACTTGTCCCACCAGTACCTGAAAAGCCATTATTGTTGTATCTCATTACAACAGATACAACAATGGGGGCTTTGCTTGCTCAATACCTAGAAGAATCTAGGAAGGAGAATGTGATCTACTACATTATCAAGAAGATGATACCTTATGAAGAAAAGTATTCACCAGTAGAGAAGACATGTGTAGCGCTTGTATGGGCAACCTCCAAACTCAGACATTATATGCTTGCCTACAAGGTCTTGTTGATTGCAAGAATGGATCCATTGAAATATCTAATGAGTCCTGCTTTTATCATAATTTGATATTAAATATGTAACTCAGAAATCTGTAAAGGGGAGAGCAATTGACGATCACTTAGCCCATTGTTCACCAGAAAAAGCTGAAGAGATCCAAGGAGACTTTCCAGATGTGGATATTATGCAGATTGGGGTGGAATTATGGAAGATGTGCTTTGATGGAGCAACTAACCAAAATGGAAGTGGTATTGGAGTTCCCCTAATTTCTCCAAAAGGGATGCACATCCCATTATCATGGGGTTATAAGCAGCCTTAGGTCTTGGAGTAAAAGAGTTAGAAGTATATGGAGATTTGGCTTTGATAATATCTCAGATTCAGAATAAATGGAAGATCATCGAAAAGAGGCTAATGCCTTATCATGAATGTCTTTAGAGGTGGGCCGTGAAATTTAGTAAGATCCAATACCAATATGTGCCAAGGATGCATAATCAAATTGCAGATGCTTTAGCAATAATGGCATCCATGATGGATGGACCTAAGGAAGATGAAACAAAACCGATAGTGGTGGAACAAAAAGAGGAACCAGCTTATTGCATGACAATAGAAGAAGATGAGGGAAAAAATGGGGAAGGTGAATGGTATTCAAACATCCTACAATACCTTAAGGATGGGACATACCCACCATCTGCAGATAAGAACGACCAATTGACCATCAGAAGGATGTCCACTAATTACATTATCTGTGGGGAAAGGTTTTACAAAAGATTATATGATGAAATTCATCTCCTTTGTGTGACCGCTAAGAAAGCACAGCAGATAATTGAAGAGGTTCATAAGTCAAGCTATGGGCCACATATGAATGCACACATACTGTCCCAGAAGATAATGAGACAAGGTTATTACTGGACTACTATGAAAGCCAATTGTGAAGTGCATATCCAAAGGGGCCATCAATGCCAAGTCCACGGAGATCTGAAACACATGCCACCTATGCCACTACATACTATGACTTCACCTTGGTCGTTTTCTACATGGGGGATATATATTATTGGGAAGATTCACCCAATTGTATCCAATGGCCATTAATTTATACTTGTTGCTATAAATTATTTCACTAAATGGGTGGAAGCTGCCTCATACAAGGTCTGAGCTCAAAGAAAGTTGCTCAATTCATTTAGACAAATATCATTTGTAGATATGGGGCACCGCATGAAATTATCTCTAACAATGGGCTGCATTTTGATAGCACAAACAAATCACCAACTAAGTTAATATGCAGTGGAAAATAAAGTTGACACAGTGATTTGTTTACGAATGGGGAAAACCATCGAGGCAAAATCTCATTAGGTGAATTTAAGGTCACCACTCCTGAGAATCCACTATTATCAAAATAAGCAGTTACAAGTATTCAGTACTTTATACCAACCTACAGTTGAACCCTTACCCCAGTACACAATTGGACTTGTTCTGTAGCGACAATCTCTCATTTTGAATGCATGACTCCCAGTACGTGACTAACCAATAGATTCGTGGATCCTAGTACGCGGCTTACTTACCAACTTAAGAAAGATGTTGGCTGCAAAGTTCTTCAGTTCATCAACACAATGAAGATCACAAAGGTCCTTGGTCACAAAACCCAATGGCGTACAAACGCAGCAGCTTCTTCAAGAGAAAGATGAACTAGGGTAAATTCTGTCTCTGGTAACAAAACTTTGCTTCACACTCGTGCAACCTTTAATGGCCCTTAAAATAATCCTTATATATGTTTAGGGTTGTGAGAAAAGAAAGCCTAAACATGTACACATAGATTAGAGTGAAATCAGATCTGAAAAACTGATTTTCATAAATCTCGATAGATAGGATATTTATCAAGCAGCTATTGAGCATCGGGCTAAAGCAGCCTTTTAAATCTCGATAGATGCTCTATTGAGCTTTAAAATCCAGCACTTCTTCACTTATTTCTTGGACAGATTTGCATGGCTTCAATGCTTGGACTTGAACTCTTGTTCCTTGAAGTATTAAACATATCCTAGATCTACCCAACTACAAGTAAAGTGTGTTTTGTCAAAGGATTAGCCAATTTTAAATGACATGTGTTCCTAACATCATTCACATATGTCCTAACAATCTCCCTTTTTGACAATCCGTGACAAAACCACAACAAAAAAATGAACATATGAGAAAAGTCATAAATCACTCAAGTCATACTCACTTGTTGAATACAATAAAATCTATTCTAACATAAACTCTTGAAAAACTTTGCAAGAAGAGAGTTCATGGAAAGAGAGACTTTGACAACCTGTATTTTTGAAACACTTTAAACAAAACTTATCACGGAATCTTAGTGTGAAATAGAAATAAAAAATTGCATACAAGTAATAAGAAGCATGTGCATAAAGAGAGAGAAAAAACAACACATGAAGAGATAGGTGAAACTGTAATAACAACCTCAATATATATATATATATATATATATATATATATCAATAATGAGTACAAGTTTTTCTATCACAATGTAAGAACAATGTATTTAAAAATAAAGAAAAGAGAAAGATACAAAGAGTCCTCACTACATCCCTTAAAGATAAAAACACTAAGCACTCCCCCTAACAAAAATATCTCCTACACTCCTATACTAACTCTCCCCTTAAGTACATGACTATTCTCATACCCAAAACTACTCCCCCTTTTTGTCACGAATGACAAAGGGAAGTCACTGAGAAGCAGTCATCTCCTCGTCGTTGGAAGAGCTAGCACTATCATCCTCATCACCATTGGAGTCACCACCATCGTCCTTATTCTCAGAAGCCTCTGAAGAAGGAGAGGGAGACTCTACAAAACCACCAAGGCGAACCTATCGTTGTGCAATACAACCGACATAGGTGTTCACCTAACATAACTCATTACTGAGAGTGTCAAGGTGAGCATCCATGCGCTGAAGCTACGCCATGATCGCCTCGAGCGTCACACCATCCGTGAAAGAAGAAAGAGCGAATGTGGATGGAGCTGAAGAAGCCAGAGGAGTCGCCGTCTCAGTCCGTGGTCACTTCGGTCGAAGATGGGCCTCACTCCGTCTAACGGTCGCCTCATCAATGGCACACATCACGAAGAAGTGATTTGACATGGAAAAGGAGACAAAAAAGTGGCGAAGGATCCTAGTGATATCAGAAGGAAAGATAAGCTTATCACAGGTCGCCGTATCCCCATATACATTTATAAGGGAGAGAATGAAGTGAGAAGGGAAGTTTATAGTAAGGTCCCTTAAGAGGGATAACAAAAATTGAGCATGAGGCTCTGTGATAGAGTTATAGTGAGACAATGGATGGAGAACGAATGTCATCACCATGTTAAGGAACCTTGGCCTTTAGGAAAGGCCGAGCAATGGGTGTTTTGATGTCCACCCCAAGATGAAGGTGTCTCACAAAATAGAGACATGGGTTCGTCTTTAGACACAACCTTAAGACGATCATAGCCGGGGTAGTTAGGATGCGCTACCCTCGGTACGTGTAGCACATCGGATATAAGATCTGGAATGACTACAATGTGCGTACCTCAAACGCAAGTGATAAAATGAGGTATAGAATAATCAAATCCATGCATATTGGAGTAAAACTCCTGTATGATCATGGATGGACAAGTGACTGGGACGTCACATAGTGACTCCCAACCCCTATTGTAGATGACAGTGGGAAGGTCAGTATCGGAAAAGTCCGATAGGATAACTTGGCGTTTTAAATGAATGCCTTGTCGAGAAAAGTTCTCCGAGAAGTCCTTGCGAGCTTTCTCATCACGGAACCGAACGTGAGAAAGGGTAGAATCAGAAGTAGATGCCTCGGAAGGGAGTGGATTTACGTTTAGGTGCCATGATGCAGACTAACCGAAAGAATGAGAGAGAGAGAGAGACAAGCAGAAAAGTACTAACACAATTAATATCAAAAGATAGAAAAAGAAGGTACGTACGCATAAAAAATGCATGAACATGTGATATGCAACAATAAAAACATCATGGGCTCAGCCCAATCCAAACCTACTAGCACACATCATTGCAGCAAGGTAAACACACATCTAAAATGCATGAATCTTTGTTAAATTTGCATATGTGATGCAATGCATTAACTTTTTAAGATCATTTGAACAAAACCCATCCCAAAAGTTTTGCAAAAACCTCATTAATTTTGAAAAATCCCAAAATCTTTCAAAAACCCCAAAAGTTAAGTCAAAAAGATGAAATGCATGATATATGAAGGAATGAAGATCATACCAGATGAGGAAAACACCCTTGAGACCGCAGATTGAGTGGGGAAGATGAAGATGTTGATTGGGAAGTGTTTGGGGGAGAGAAAAGAGAGTTTCCGTCGAGAGAAATCAGAGAGAAATGAGAGAAAATCGCACTGAAGCCTATATATAGAAATCATAAAGCTTGATGGATCGAGAGGTGTCGAGCTTTAAATCTCGATGGATAGAGCTATCGAGGAGCTATCGAGAGGTGTCCACGGTAAAAGAACCTTAATGGATCGAGAAGCTATCAAGGAGATAGAAACTTTCTCGATGGATCGAGAAGCTGTCGAGAAGCTATCGAGACAAATTCTTAAAAACTTTGATGAATCGAAATTGCGATAACAGTTGTCGAGAAAGGAAGATCAAGAGGCTCGATAGATAGCCTAGCTGTCGAGAGGTATCGAGAAGCTGTCGAGATTGCTCAAAAACAGTTTTTCAAATAAGATAAAAACACAGACATGAATGCAATCAAACATGCTACTTAACCAAGGATCCAAACAACATTTTAAGCTCTCAAAAACATCTCATAACAAAAAAATTTCAAGCATATAGTTCCAAAACAAACACACACACTAGACAAGTCGAACCAATTTTATATTTAAAAAATAAGTGAGCATACATTAACACATGTATTCCTTGTAATGGCCAAATCACATTGTACTTGCACATGTATTAAAAGTAGAAAAGAATGTTGCGTGTTGTGTGTAAAAACATCGCAAGATTGCACAAGTGTCTACATGTTATGACGATTTAAGATATGAGCAAATCAATTTAACTCACACTTGATCATAACTGCTTGATGGGGACTATCACCTTCGAGGTACATCCTATAACTCCCATATCTCCTAGAAGACACACTTGCAATCATATATAAAGCATATTGATTCCTTTTGCTTTTATTTATTTATTTTTTTGCATATTTTTCTTTTTAAGCAAACCATGCATGGGTATATAAGAGAGAGAAAAGAAATAATTAATTATGTTAAACTTTTGACATTGCACTTTTGCTATGCCAAAGCATACAGATGTCATTTCATGATTGGCGAGCAACAATGGTGAGATTGTTATTTATGCCTTTCTCTTAGGATTATTTTCTCTTTCCTGTCAAAAAAAGTGATACGAGTGTTAAGTACAAGAGATTACTTAATCTTACTCATCACAAAACACGAGCCACAAAGCTCACTTGCTCAGTCGTGCATAGAAATGCTCATCTAAGCTATAAAAGACACAAAGTTTAGAAAACTTTGTTTCAATGGCCATCCAAGGTACACAAGTACCAATGTACACAAAACACACACTATTTTTGTATTTTTATGATTTTTTTTTCAAATTTTTTAAGAAAAACAAAAGCAAAATTGAAAACAAAAACAAACAAAAACATGTTTAACACAGCATATTATAAAAACTAGATGCAAATGCATGAGGAAGGATGAGAAGAAGAAAAGATCAATCCATGGAGATAACACCGATGTTTTGACGAAGGAATTCAAACCGTTTGCTATCAAGAGGTTTGGTGAACAAATCAGCCTTCTGATCATCAGTATGAATGAAATCAAGAGTGAGGGTACCATCTTCAACAAGCTCACGAATGAGGTGATGTCAAATCTTTGTGTTTAGTTTGAGAATGTTGAACACGATTTTTAGAGATATTGATGGCACTGGTATTATTACAATAGATAGTGAGATGTTCTTGACGAATACCATAATCAAGGAGGAGTTTTTGCATCCAAAGAAGTTGAGTGCAACAGCTACCGGCAGCGATGTATTCAGCCTCTGCAGTGGATAATGAGATGGTTTTTTCTTTTTGCTCATTCAGGAAACAAGATTATTACCCATATAAAAACAACCCCCCGAAGTACTCTTTCTATCATCAGCATTCCCAGCCTAGTCAACATCAGAATACCCAGCTAAGACATTATTTGTGCCCTTGCTATACCACACACCAAAATCGGCAGTGGTTTTGACATACTTTATGATTCTTTTCAAAGCAGTCATATGGGATTCTTTGGGATTAGCCTGATATCTAGCATACACTCCCACACTATAACTAATGTCAGGTCTACTAGCAGTAAGGTAAAGAAGACTACCTATCATGCTTCTATAAAGAGACAGATCGACACTTTTTCCCAACAAATCAATAATGAGTTTAACATTTGGGCTCATAGGGGTTCTAACAGAACTAGCAGATTCCAAACCAAACTTTTTCACAAGATTTTTAGCATATTTAGATTGAGATATGAATATACCTGACTCTTGTTGACAAATCTGCAATCCAAGGAAGTGATATAACTCTCCAATCATGCTCATATCGAACTCGGCTTGCATGAGTTTGGAGAAACCATGAGCAAGTTCATCCTTTGTTGACCCAAAGATGATATCATCAACATAGACTAAAGTAACTATCAACTTGCCGTCTTCCCTTTTGATGAAGAGAGTTTGATTAGCCTTTCCTCTTATAAACCCATGTGAGACTAAGTATTGTGTGGGGATCAATGAATCCTTTTGGTTGAGCCACAGAGACATCTTTTTTAAGGAACCCATTTAAGAAAGCAGTCTTGACATCCATTTGGTAAAGCTTGAACTTCAAATGGACTCCATATGGGCTACTGGAACAAATGTCTCATCATAGTCCCCTTCATCCATTTGAGAGTATCCTTGAGCCACAAGATGGGCCTTGTTGTGGACCATGTTACCCTCCTCATCAGTCTTATTGCGAAAAATCCACTTTGTGCCAATGATGGGCTCACCCTCCGGTCTAGGTACTAGAATCTAGACATCATTCCTTTGAAACTAAAACAGTTCATCATGCATAGCTTCAACCCAGTTTTCATCTAGAAGAGCTTCCTCAACCTTGGTGGGTTCAACTTGCAACAAATAACAAGAATATGACACAAAGTTAGCAACACATTTATCAACTGTACGTTTCCTTAGTGTAAGTTCATTCATGTTTTCCACAATAATTTTAGGAGAATGATTCAGCTTAATTCTGGAGGAGGGTCCTTTCTCTTTATGAGATTCAGAATCAGGTGAGGTAGATATGTCTGCTGAACCTTCTACAACACTTGGAGTATTGGGAGTACTTGGAGATGCAGGCTCTTGATCAACAAGTTCTTGAACGTCCTTAGGCTTGGGAGGAAGAATTTCTTTGGGGATTTCCTCACTAATTTTCTTAGAATCGGACTCTGAAGCTTCATCGATAACAACATTTACAGTTTCCATCACATTCTTGGTTCTCTTGTTGTATACCCGATAAGCCTTGCCTGTAAAGGAGTATCCCAAAAATATTCCTTCATCGCTTCGGGAGTAAAATTTTCCCACATTCCCTCTATTATTGAGAATAAAACAAGTACTTCCAAAGATTCTGAAATACTTAACATTCGGCTTCCTTCCCTTCCATAGCTCATAGGGAGTCTTTTTGGTACCGGGTTTGAAATACACCCTATTAACTGTATGACATGCAGTGTTGATGGCTTCTCCCCACAAGTTTCTAGCTACATCCTTGTTGTGCGACATGACTCTAGCCATCTCCTGAATAACCCTGTTCTTTCTTTCTACTATACCATTTTTCTAAGGAGTAATAGGAGCAGAGAATTCTTGAAATATACCTGATCTAGTGCACAAAGACTCTATGTACGAGTTTTCGAATTCTTTACCGTGATCACTTCGAATTTGATCAATCTTTAAGCTCTTCTCATTTTGCAATCTTGTGCACAAGGCTTCAATGTGCACAAGGCTTTAATGTGCTCAAAAGCATCTGACTTGGATCTTAGAAAAATGACCCAAGTGTACCTAGTGAAATCATCTACCATAACCATGATGTATCTCTTCCCACCAAGAGACTCGATTCTAGTTGGACCTATGAGATCCAGATGTAGTAGCTCCAATGGTCTAGATGTAGCGAATGTCTGAGTGCTTGGATGTTTAGCTTTTGTCTATTTCCCAAGCTGGCATGGTCCGCACACAACATTTTTCACTCTACTGAGCTTTGGCATCCCCAACACTGATGTTTGTAACTAGCATGTCCCATCCTTTGGTGCCATAGATCTTTATTTGGCAAACGAATACTATTGCACACAATATCAGCATTAGGGACCAGACCATAACAATTGTCTAGAGTGCGAACACCACTTATGATTTCCAGATTCATCCAACATAAGACATTTCCCTTTTGAGAATAACACCTTAAAGTCTTGATCACATATCTGACTTATGTTCAACAAGTTCACTCTCAGACTTTCTACATATAGCACATTTTCAATGTCTAGCAGTCCAGGTAGAGAGATGGTTCCCTTTCCTTTAAGTTTTGATTTGCTCCCATCACCTAAAGTGACATTACCACATTTCTTAGACTCAGAAACCTTAAAGAAAGAGCGGTTTCCAGTCATGTGTCGTGAGCATCCACTGTCAAGGTACCACAAACATGTGTCCATTACCTTGAACGTAGACTTCATCATAAAGTACACCTCATGCTTTGATGACAAATCTGTAGGAATGGTATTCTCTTTCATCTGCCATTTATGGACAAAGCCTTTAACCTTCACTCTTCTCAGATGAACTCCTCTGCACATTTTCATTCTGAGGCAGTCTAGTTTCTTCTTTGTCATATTAAGATCTTTTTCAATCATCATCATGATAGCTTTCAAATAACTTTTAGACTTGCATTTTCTGAGAAACTCAATTAAATAGAGATTACACAAACAAGATGTAATTGAAATAAAAGATCTTTTCTTGCCAATAGCAGCCATGACAACAGGGCTTAATAGATCTCACAACAAAGATTAACCCTAATCAGAGTGTGCCTACTCTGATACCACTTGATAGGCCAAGAATGTATTGAGCCCTTGTGATAAATTAACTGATTAATTAGCCAAGTTAATTAATTAATTCAATTAACATGCAAAATGCGTGGTAGGACAAACAATTCACCAACTAACTTAATATGCAGCGGAAAATAAAGTTGACACGGTGATTTGTTTATGAATGGGGAAAACCACCGAGGCAAAACCCCACCAGGTGAATTTAAGGTCACCACTCTCGAGAATCCACTAGTACCTTATACCAACCTATAGTTGAACCCTTACTCCAATACACAATTGGACTTGTTCTGTAGCGACAATCTCTCATTTTCAATGCACGACTCCTAGTATGTGACTAACTAATAGATGTGTGGATCCCTATACGCGGCTTACTCACCAACTTGAGAAAGATGTTGGTTGCAAAGTTCTTCAGTTCATCAACACGATGAAGATCGCGAAGCTCCTTGGTCACAAAATCCAACGTCGTACAAACGCAGTAGCTTCTTCAAGAGAAAGATGAACTAGGACAAATTCTGTCTCGGTCACAATTTACATGAACAAAATAATCCTTTGATGGCCCTTAAAATAATCCTTATATATGTTTAGGGTTGTGAGAAAAGAAAGCCTAAACATGTACACACAGATTAGAGTGAAATCAAATCTGAAAACTGATTTTCATAAGTCTTGATAGATAGGGCTGTTGAGCATCGGGCTAAAGCAGCCTTTTAACCTCGATAGGTGCTAGCTATCGAGTTTTAAAATCCAGCACTTCTTCACTTGTTTCTTGGACAGATTTTCATGGCTTCAATACTTGGACTTGAACTCTTGTTCCTTGAAGTATTAAACACATCCTAGATCTACCCAATTACAAGTAAAGTGCGTTTTGTCAAAGGATTAGCCAATTCTAATTGACATATATTCCTAACATCATTCACATATGTCCTAACACATTTCAAAGGAGAAATAGAGAAGCTGCTACGACAGTTCAACATTCAGCACCACAAGTCTTCACCTTACCATCCTCAGACTAATGGATCAGTTGAGGCTGCAAACAAAAATATAGGGCGAATCTTGGAGAAGAGCACAAAAAACTACAAGGACTGGCACCTACAGTTACGCTATGCACATTAGGGGTATGGAACATCAATTCAATCTTCCACAGGAGCCATTCCTTATTCATTGGTGTATGAGATGAAAGTAGTCCTCCCCATTGAAATGGGTGTTCATTCATTGAGAACAGTGTTAGAGAGTGAAATCCCTGAAGTAGACTGGTTGCAAAGCATATATGACCAGTTATGCATACTAGATGAGAAAAGACTCAAGGCCCTGTATCACATTCAGGGCTATCAAAGGAGGCTCAGGAAAGCTTTTAACAAAAAAGTGAGAACCAGAGATTTGAAGATGGGAGATTTAGTGCTAAAAGAGATCCGAGCCTCGAACCAAGATGCAAATGGGAAATTCAAGCAAAATTGGGCAGGCCCATACATTATCAAGCAGATATACTCTGGAGGAGCAGTAAGGTTGATGGATTTAGATGCAAATCCTTTCACCAAGCCAACCAACATGGATCAATTGAAGAAGTACCACGTCTGAGGTGGTAGTCTCAAAATACCACATTTGGAGTGGTTGTAAATTATGCTACCTCCATTCATAGGTTTGTTTTAAAAAAGAAAAAAAGAAAAGAAAAAAAGAGAGGGGGTAGGTTGAAAACTCGAAAGGGCAATCTACGCAACAAGAGAGTAAAAAAAAAGAGTGTGAGAGAGTCTGTTAGGTTGAAAACCCAAAAGGGCGGCCAAGGCAAAAATTAAGGCAAATAAAAATGAACTACATGATGACCTAATCCTTCTACCAGGCAACCATGCATTGGTCCAATCACAACTTTCCCAAACCCACCATTGGCCTATTAAGCAATTTTTGTTCCAAAATTCAACCATTCCATTAAACTATGTCATTACACAAAATCCAAAAAACCAAACCCTAAATAAAAAAATAAAAAAAACCCCAAAAACATGAACCTTAAATAGTTACCTTAACCTGCAAGTCCTAAATAATTCCTAAACATGAGAATTTCACATCAACTTTTAAAATAAACATGTTCAAAGCCAAAAATAAAATGATCATTTTTTCTTTAGTCTTTTCTCTTTGGGTTGACTATTGCTTTCATCTATGTTGAATACTTTGTCATCTGAGTCCCTCCTTTTAGATTCATAATTGTCAGTCTCGTGTCTTTCTCGGTTGTCTCTGAGGAATTGTTTTCTCATAGCAATCATGTTAGCCTCTTTGTCACAATCTTGTTCACTAGCCAGTTAGAGTATATTGTAGTCATCTTGTGAAAGTGAACCTTGACAAAAGACTGATCCACTTGGTCAGCCATCTCCAAGCCCAACAACATGTTCCTTATAGAAGTAGGATTTGTGTCCACAGGAGTGAAAGGTTTTTTTCCTTTTCCACCGGGCATTCCTTGCTCATATTGGAATTGCCTCAAGAGTCTATCCGCCTTATAAAAAGTTGCCCTCCTTAATCCAACTATGAAGATGTGATCAGAACTTGGAGACCGTAGTAGAGGAGGTGGACACTTCCACCAATAGCAATTCCATCGAATTGAGGCATTGGACTTCTTGTTCAAAAATTTCACCCAGTCACTCTTAATTTGGCACTCAATTTTGATGACAGTCCTACTAAGAAAACTGCTAGGACCATGATTACCAGCTGTAGGCCTGGCAATCATAACCAGTAGTTCCATCAGCCATATTTGCAAAGTTAAGAGAATCCCAAGAAAGTTTTGAGACTCTCCACCATGAAATACAGAGTCCAGTCCTAGAAGAGTTTCTGCCAAGATCAGAGAAACAAGATTATCACCATCCTTAATTTGAATTACAACACTTATGGCTTGAGTATCCACAAAGCCAGGCCTTCTAGAGCAAAGTAAGAATTTTCCCACAAAGCAGAGAGCTAAGCCAAAATTCTTCTACATGTTGTCAACCACTTTGTAAGAGCGTTTATTGATCAATCTGGAAAGAAGCATATGAATATTCACCATATGTCCTTCAACCATGCTACTAGTAATGGAAGTAGGAAGACCTAGAGCATTAGACAAAGATTCCCTATGCCTGGGATCACAGGAAACTGCTACGAATTTCTTGCTTGGATCATAGCCCAGATAGCGGAAAATTCTTCAATGTTGGGCAGAGTTCAGCAGTCTTAAACTGGAACACATGATCTTCATGATCCTAGAATTTCACAGTCTCACGAAGGAAGTCTCACTTGATTTTGACATTCCTCAAAGCCTTAATTCCCTCTAAAAGTTTCATAGGATCCCGGTGGTGTGATATAGTGCCATTTGGCACTCTAAATGTGCTGAACGACACTTAGCTCCACTGATGCTCATTTGTGTTGTTTTGCATTTTCAGGCACTTTTTAGGTCCATTTTTTACCCTGTTAACCACTCGAAAAGATTTTTTTGGTTAAACTGGGGCATTCAGACATGCCTAACTCAAGATAAGGTTAAGTTGGTATTACAAGATTTCATCAGATGAACTCTAAAATTGTCTCATTTAAAGTTCCAAAAAAAGATCAAAAGCAATTCAAAGGAAAAAGAGCTAAAGGTTAAAATTAATAAAAATTTGTCTAAGAAACACTTCTCGTTTTTGCAGGAAAAGTTAAAAACACAAATTAGGCATCATTGGGACTTTGGATCCGCCTGCGCGAAGACCTCCTCGATCCACCTTTAGAAGAGTTGCCTTCAGTGTTTCCTTCTTGACTTCCATAGAATCAAGATTCTTGCTGTTGGTTCTCAAGTTCAAGATTTCTAATCCTTTCCTCCAAAGATCTTCTGGTGGAATCAGCCATTGCCATTTGAGTCACCTGAAAAGTCACCAAAGTCAAGTGATAGATCGATTATCAGAAAAGTCCAAGCAAGGACACTCAGAAAGCATCATCTTATACCTTGCTCGCTTCGTTGATCACATATTGAGAAGATTGAGTTCGTGCTACCAATTGCAAGCTTCCAATCATCTGCATGCTTTCTTCCACAAGATCAATATCGACCTGAAGCACAAATCTACCAGATCATGAGCAATTCAATGAGCCAAGAAGAAATAAGGAGAAAGAACTAAAAATTCAAGAACACACTGAATCGGGCAAAGGGACATTCGAGGTGTACTCTGGCCTGTCTAAAGGCACGAAGCTGTACGATCCATCAGGATTCATCACTTCATATTGCCATGTAGGCACGAAGCTTAAGGACCGACCCTAAAATATTCATACATCCAAACCTGAAAAAATTCACATCCAAACCTCACCTGCCAAACAAATGGAGCACCACCTAAGCTTGAGAGGCTACGCCGAGAAAGCTGGTTCATGAAGTGCAAAAGGGTCGCGTAGGCCATGCCACCTCAATCATAATTCTTGATTGGTCAATATCTCTCAAACTCCACAGGTAGCGCAAACTCACAGTACCGCCCGAGTCTGGACACAAGAAAATCCCAATGAAGAGGAGCATGAACATACGTGTACCCATGGCCACAGTTTTACTACTCTCCATATTTTCATAAAGCCACATCAGAGAGACATTTTTACTCTTCAATTTCAAAGGCACTACGCCTAAAAGTCTTTTAATTTCCTTTGGAGTAAGGGAATTATTGATCTTGATTCTTTCACCACCCAATCTCAGGCCGATGATGACAGAAAATACGTAAGGTGTCAACATCACTTCGCCAATGCCTAGAAAACGGAAAGTACAAGTAGTGTCCCAAAATTGTTCTCACAAAGCAAGGAGCAATTGGAGATCCTTATACTCATGAGTTTCCTGATTCAATAAAGCCTCGAAAAAAGTTTCGAAGCCCGCATCATTAATAATGTTCCTGATATCTAGAGACAGTATTTCCCATGTGCCTTTTAGTATTTGAAGGCTACCTCGGCTTTTGAGATTCTGCAAAACAAAGTTTGACCCATCATCCCATGCCAACAAAAAATTTACACATGCCCAACAAAAAATCCCATGCCCAACAAAAATCTCATGCCAACAAAAAGTTCAACATGACCAAAATCACATGTCCCAAAATATTCACATAAACCAAAATCACAACCACAAAAATTTCCTATAACTAAAATCACAACCACAAAAATTTCCTATGACCAAAATCACAACTACAAATTTTTTTTTATGACCCAACATCACATACCCAATAAAGATATTTCCATAACCAAAATCTCATGCTCAACAAAAGCTTGCCGTAACCAAATTTTCATGACCAATGCAAAAAATGCCGCCACAAAATTCTTCCATACTCATACACACAAACTTTTTCCATGTTCATGAAATAAAATTTACACATGCTAACAAAATTTCCCACATGCATCATGAATTTATTCAACCAAGCCCACACAACAAATTTTTCACAACTTCAATGCTCCCCAAATCCAAGCCAAAATTCTTTCAATAACATCACATATTGCCAACATTGCCAAAATTCCATGAGCCACCAACATTGTTCAAGATTGCACCATGTCAAAAAGAAACACACACACACACACACACAACAATTCAAAATGTCCCCAAAGCCAAGATTACAACATGGTCAATCGTACAATGCCCCCAATTTCAACAAAAGCACACAATAAAATGACAATGTCTCAACATCAAACTCTCAATGAAGCATGAAAACAACAAATTTCCCAATGAAGTAAAAAAAAAAAACTCACCTTGAAGTCCATGTGGGAATGTGGAGCATGGGTCTTGGGATCTTGAAGGAGCCCCTCTTCATCATTCCATTCAAGTGATGGATGGTACTTTTTCCCATGAAAAGTAAGGAAAGAAGGTCCTTTGGAAGAGGATGATATTGTTGTGCAAAGAAAAGAGAAGTTTGGAAATGGGTTTCACAAAATGGGTATGTAGCAAAAATGGCCAAAAACACAAGGATTTGAAAAAATATTGAGAAGAATGAGTGAAGGGAAGTTGAAAAGTTTAGAAAAGTGTTTTTCTAGAGAAGAAATGGTGGAGTGAAGAAGAAAATTCAAGTGAAAGAAAAAGATGAATAGTAGCAATGGTGGAAGAAATTTGAAGGTAGAGAGAAAAGCAAAAGAAAAAGAGAGAGAAGACAAAAGCAATGGGGGCCAAAATTCGCCCTCCCCCTCTTTTGATGTCCTAAGTTGTCGAGTCAACTCAGGTTTGACTAAGTTGACTCAGTCAACTCCTAAAATAAAAAAAAAAAGATCATATCAGTTTCAAAGATTTTTTTGTTGTTGTAATTTTAAAAGAAAATTCTTGGAGCAGATTAAGGACAAAAGTTTCAAGATCCAAATTCAAATTCCCAAAATTTCAAATTTCAAATTTTCAAGTCCCAAATTTTCAAAATTTCCAATTTCAAATTTCAAATTTCAAGTTTCAAATTTTAAAATTTCCAGTTTCCAATTTCAAGTTTCAAGTTTCAAGATCCAAATTCAAATCCCAAAATTTTCAATTCCAATATTTTCAAATTCCAAAATTTCAAACCCCAAAATTTTTAATTTCAAAATTTTAAGTTTCAAACTTCAAATCCCAAATTTTCAATCTTGAATTTCAAGATCCATTCCAAATTTCAAACTTCAAAGATAAAATCTCTTTCAAAGAACAACAAAAATCCATTAAAGTTTTCTGGCTAAAAAAAATGAATGAGAAAATTCAAATCAAGAAGGAACAAATGGAGATCACACATCTCGAAAATAGTGGGACCACAAAGCACTCATCATTTAAAGTCTAATCCTAAATTTTGACTTTTTGCAGGCAACAGTAAGGTCAAAGTGGAGAAGCCCTTTGATCGACATTCCTACAGTTCAGATCAAAGTAGAGAAGCCCTTTGATCGACATTCCTACAGTTTGGATCAAAGTAGAGAAACCCTTTGATCGATATTTCATCAAGATCGAGGTAGAGAAGCCCCTTAGTTACCTTTCATTAGGTCAAAGTAGAGAAACTCTTTGATCAACATTTCAACAGTTCGGTTCTGAGGTAAAGAAGCCCATTAGTTACCTTTCATCAAGATCAAGGTAGAGAAGCCCCTAGGGTCATCACAGCTCCGGTTCCAAGGTAGAGAATCCCCTTGGTTACCTTTCATCAAGTCAAAGTAGAGAAGGCCTTTGATCAACATTTCAACAGTTTGGTTCCAAGGTAGAGAAATCCATTGGTCGTCACAGCTCTGGTTCCAAGGTAGAGAAGCCCCTTGGTTACCTTTCATCAAGATTGAGGTAGAGAAGCCCCTTGGTTGCCACAGCTCCAGTTCCGAGGTAGAGAAGCCCTTTGGTTACCTTTCATCAAGATCAAGATAGAGAAGCCCCTTGGTCGCCACAGCCCAAGTTCCGAGGTAGAGAAGTCCCTAGGATAACTTCCATTCAGATCGAGGTAGAAAAGCCCCTTGATCATCCCTCCATATTCAAACTGAGATAGAGAAGCTTCTCAGTCACCTCATTTCAAATTTATCAGTTATCAAGTAGGCCAAGTATTCACAGTTTTTAATTTCAACGAACGATAAGGCACTAGTTCTATGTTCCAAGATTTTAGGTTCGAGGGTTAGGTAATCTTTGAAAAATTCAACCTCAATTAAATCATGGCCGCTAAAATCAGTGTCTTTGTTTTACATTGACATTCACTTTCCAAGCTCTGTCAATGAGGGGCATTTTATAGACACTCGATTTTGCACCCATGATTTAATCAAGGAAGATGACTAGAAGGACCATTCACGTACCCGAAATTCATGATTGCATTACATGTATTAATTTATTCATTGCATATCATAAAAATGATCTTGAGATTCTAACGGTCGTGACGGTATGCTTGGTATCCAAATCGGATCGTCGGATTGAAAGATATCGCATAATCAAGTTTGCACGGTCAGCGTTTAGGTAGAATCAACCACACATGATTAATTTAAATTAATTCTGATTGGCTAGACAATTAAAACTAATTAAATAACTTTGTGATTGGTTGTTAGTGAGTGTCAAAAATGGGTTTGCTTGCATAGGAATAAAGGGGATAATCAGATAACAATAAAATTGAGGATAATCAAGACTTTATGGAGTATTTATCTACAAGATAATCATTGCTGAAAAGACCTGAATTATCAGAAAAATAGTTTAACTTTTAGAATGTGGATTAAAAACACATCTAAGTGCAAGTCCCTGCTAAAAAAATCTCAAAAAAAGAAGAAGATAAAACTCATTCTTTTCAATTTTTTAGAGATAAGGACGCGTCCCAATTTGTATTCTGATCATCTAGCTAAATTTTTAAACACCCTAGCCTCTATAAATAGAGGTTGCGTCTTAGAATTCAGCACACTTTTTCACGCTCTCTGATTTCCCCACTTTCTGACTCTCCTTTCTATTATTTTCTCTCTTATGTTAAAGATGTTCTGGAGGCTCCAGCCTTAAGAATTTCTTTTTTGTAAGCAATGTATTTTAGGTTTCAAAGATAATTGAATAAATTTCTTTGAACCCTAAAATATTCCCTCAATAAGAAGAGTACGTCCATGCAAGAGGTGGTTTTTCTTTACCTTTTTTTTTCTTTTCTGTTTCTTTTATTTTGATGATGCATGAGTAAATATTCTTTTAGTTTTAATTTCTAATGCTCATACCATGTATTGTCCATATTTTCTTGTCGAAATATGTTCTTGATGTCTTTGTTGTCATGATTTTCCTTTTTGAGTTTCAAAAATCTGCACATTACCACATTTTTTTCAAAACCAAAAATTGATCTGTATCTTCCTTAGATGTAGATCTGAATTTTTTTTCTAACATAAGAACTGGTATGTATCTTCCTTAGATGCAGATTTGAATTTTTTTCTAAAATCAAGACCGATCTGTATCTTCCTTAGATGTAGATCTAAATTTTTTTTCTAATATAAATACTGATTTGTATCTTCCTTAGATACAGATCTGAATTTTTTTAAAACATAACAGATTTTGAAATAAAAAAGAAAGTCATAAGTAGTGATGTTTTGTTTGTTTTGTTTGATGCAAGTAGCATAGGTTTATTTCATAAGTGTATTCCTCTTCTAAAAAATCTTTTATTTTTTATTTTTTTTATTTCACATAAAAACAGGTTTGTTTTTTTTATTCTCTACAAATCTTGAATTTTTTTACTTATAGAACATATATGATTTTTTGTTACAAACCAAAAACCAATTTTTTACTTTGTTCCAAATATGATCTGACATTTTTTTTTAGCAAAAAGCCTTGTTTTATTTTATAAAATAGATCTGATTTTTTCTTCACCAAAACTTTTTTTTTTTAACCTATACTAAAATGGATCTGATTTTTTACAAATCAAATCAATTTTTTTATTCACAAAAACAAATCTGAATTTTTTTAACAAAGAAGAGGTCGCATTTATGAAGTAGATTTATGTGATTTAGTTTAGGGTTAAGTTTGTCATGTACACAACATATCATTCATATCATGCATTAAGGAAACATTGGTCATGAGAGTCTAAAAGACCAGACTCTGTCTGAGCGGAATGGGTGCTTAACACCTTCCCATTCTGTAACCTGGCCTCCGAATTTAGTGTCTTTGGATAGATAGACCTAGGCTTTATCTTTGTTTTTATTTTTGGTAGTTTGTAACTAGGATCCAAAGCCATGTAATATTCAATTTATCAAATTTGTACTTTTCTAATGCAATTAATGATAATGGAACATTTTAGACATGTAAAGTTGTATTTAATCTTTTCTTATATTTTTGTATAAAAAAATAAGTGGCAACTCCTCACCACTTACCCAAAAAGAGAGGAGTCTTGAAATAGCACCCAAATCACTTTTTTGAGAGCACCAAGTTTGCGGTCTTTCACAGCCTGATTTAAAATTCTGTAGAAATTATTTTTCTACGATTTTCGATCGGTCAAGCTTGATCTTTCAATCGATCAAGCTTCACAAAAAAATGACTCTTTTTCCTACAGCTTGAATATTCTTGAGACTTGACTTGAAACACTTTGAGCAACGTATAACACTTATTCTAGATATGTTTTTGTTCTCAGTTTGCCAACATATACAAATTAAGACTCTAAACATTTAATCCTAAATCTTTAGAACCTAAAAATCTCCCCCTTTGGCAATCCATGATAAAACACACATATATATGAATTGCTCAACTCAAGAATTAGCCCAACTTACAAAGTGTTGCCCAAATACAATTCCATCACAATCCACTAACTATTAGTTGCCATAATAAATAGGAGTTGAGAAAGGATTAACCTGTAAATTCCTGAAAAACTCAAAACATACTATAAACACGTGTGGAAATTACAGTATAAACCCAAAATTCAAAAACTGAACTTGAATTCAAAAAACATAAAAGATAGACAGATATATCAAATGAATAATCATCAAATAAACCATCATAGTCATCATAGTCAATCATAAACCATCAATGTTTGTGAAACAAGAACAATAGAAGAAAATATACATAAAAAATAATAATATACATAAAAAATTATAAACATCACATCATCAACTAGACTACTCCCCCTAAATACAAAAACTCTCTAACTCTCCCCCTAAGTACAAGATCAATATCTAAACCTACTCCCCTTTTATGTTACGTATTTCCAAAGGAAACCATCAAGAATCAGAGGGTGGAGGAGGTGGAAATGCACTCCTATACTTAGCAAAATCAACTCTCAAGGTAGCAACTTCAGTGAGTAGCTCATCAATAAATTGTCTATGAGCTGCCTGAGTGGTCATAAAAGTCTCCATCATGGCACGGAGTGAGAGAGGAGGAGTAACTGTAGATAAACAGTATCAGCATCACTAATAGGATCCATAACAGCAGTAGGATCCACATGATTCTCCTTAGTAGCAGGCTGATCACCAGAAGTAGGAACAATAGTAGAAGCTTCTCCTCTTGGTCGCTTTGATGTCCCAATGCTTGGTTTAGCATTCTTCGTCTGAGCATGTCGTTGTCTAAGAAAAGTGGCTCCTATAGGAGCAGTGATATAAACTAATTCTAGAGCAGGAAAATCTTCTAGCATTGGAAATGATGATGTTGAAAATCATCAGTAAGCTACACGGTCCTTGCACGCTCTTAAACAAGACCTCCACAACAAAGAAGAAGAAGAAGATCCTATAGAGAGTACCAATGTGGTACCGGCCAAATACCCTCTGACGGTTAAGTTAGAAAACTTTCACAACTCTAGAGTGCCAAAGCTGGGGTAAATTATGCGTACATTATTTTCTGAAAGTTTTGGGTTTTTATAGTAGTGTAGAACCGACCTTCGTTTCTTGGCTAAAAAGATGTTTCCTTGTGTGGAAGATCCTCATAGATGTACGTATTTTGTGGGAATCTTTCCATATTGGGATTCCATTGATTAGGGTTAATCGTAGGGTGCAAAACATTTCCGTTTAGGATTCCTTGGAGATCACTTAAACCATGTAGATGCCACGTGGCCTTGATATCCATCCCCCTTCTGTCCGTTTAGGTAGAATTTCTCCGCTATGGAGGATCAATTTGTCTTATATATTCTTCGTCCGGTGCATCAATCCGTCATCTTCTCCTTATGTTTTGATCATTCGTTATCCTAGTACTGTCGCTTATGGCAGGTTTTATTGAACGAGTCTGTCTACCTTAATTTTATCCTCTTCAGTTGTTCCCTCACTCTATGGGTCCATTGATATATATGTTGCTTCTCCCCTTCATTTTTACTTTTCGCAACGAATTTCCAGTCAGAGCACTATCGTCCTCTTCATCAAACTGACATACCGTCTACTTGGTGCGACCTTTTGCCACGCCTTCTTCGATTCTTTCTTTGCGTAGTTTAACTATAAGTATCATGTACCTTCTGCTAAATTCTTTTTTGCTATTCACTTTAAATATTGCATGCCCGTTGCCTATGTAGACTTGTAGAGTCTTAGGGGTTTATCCGTCACATCTAGGTGATAGATGTCTAGTGAGGCATCAAGTGAACAATTGTGTGTCCATGAAGGAGTGGGCTGCAATAAGGTGTATCTGTTAGGTCAGGATGACCCCGGCACCTCTTATGATGAAAGGGTTCCGTCGGCCAACTTTCATTTCGTGGAGGAGGATGGGGATTTGGACATGGTCAGATTAGAGGGTGATTCAGGTGGGGATTCAAACAGTGAAGACGTATACTACGCTGAACCTCTCATCCAATTTGTCATAAGTCTTGATGGCCTTAGGGAGTTTCTCCTTCTCCTGTTATGAACGGTAAATGACTTAAAGTCTAGCATCAAGCAAAAACACTTTGAGATTCTTAGGGAAAAATATCAAATTCCTGTCGGCATCCTCATCCGTTTGCCTTTCAAATTCGAAAAGTGCTACTACCGGGGTACCGAAGACTTTGGGGTGTATGAGCAGATGCTTAAGGCGGGACTTAGATTCCCTTTAAGTGCTCTTCACCACTGTCTACTTCGATACCTAGGGTTGGCTGTCTTCCAGATCTCTCTGAAAGCTTGGAGAGTCTTCCTTGGTGCGGAAGTGTTATATGGATTTTTGACTAATGGGGAGCGTAAGATGACGGTGGAGGAGTTCTTCCACTGCTACCGTCCATCAGAAATTACCTAGTCTAAAGTTATGTACAATTTCCTACCAAGGAAGCCAATACTTAGGCTAGTGTGTGACACCACTGATTCAAAGAGAAACTAGAAGAGCCGGTACTTCTTCATTCAAGCAGACAACTGGATGTGTCACCTTGACGATCAGGAGTATATGCCTGTGGACAAAACTTGAGGTATAATGCCTCCATCTAGTAGGCGTCAGTCTGGCCTAAATTTTGTTTCTAATTTTTTGTCATGTTGGCCTAATCGTCCCCTTTTTGCAGCTCGAGATCGTCCAGATGTGATCCTGGAGCAGTGGACTTTTTTTGGAAAAAATCTTTAAGATCAAATTGGTAGAGAGGACGTGGGCAAAGCTTATTTCCTTGGACACGATCCACTGGTATTGTCATGGTCCTAAACCTACCACAGTTGCCCGTCGCTACGATAGTCAAGCGCGCAGACATAAGTCCATTTCTCTTTACTTTTCTTTTATTTATAGAAATTTACCTAACTCTTTCTTTCCATCTATTTTGATGCAGAAATGGAAGACGGCAAGAGGAGGGCTTTCATCAAACAACAGGCTGTTGCGCAGAAGAAGCTGGAAGGAAGCTTGCCTCCTAAAGGAACGGGTCTGTCCAACCCGTCCACAAAGAGGAAACCGTCAGACAAGACCAACCATCTTCCCAAAAAACCCAAGGTTACGGCAGGGTCAGCTGTCAGGGTGAATCCTGACGCAATCAAGTTGCCTCCTTCGTCTGGTTATGGGAAGGGCAAAGGCCTAATGACGAGTCAGGGTCCCATCACAGAAAAGCGCCCCATCCTCCTCCATGAGGACCTGCGGTATGCACTCAAGCAACTTTCTTCCATCATTAAAGATGATGAATACGAGGACTTGGGCAACCATGCAACCGAGGACATGGGGGAGATGGGTCTTTTCTGCCTTTCACAGGTATGTATATCTATCCTTCTCTCCTTTTCGTCATGTTGTCTCTTTATTTTACCAACCCTTGTTTTTTATTTTTGTTGGGGGTGCTCATGATTAAGGGCCTAATGGACCGTTGCCTATCGCAAGAGACGGTGGTGGATGGTGTAAGGGCGAAGGCAAAGGTGACGGAGGCGAAGTTGGGGGAGCTAAAGGCTTGGAAGGTCGTCCAGAAAAACAAGCTTAACCTAACAAAAAAAAAAACTCTTGGATGAGGCGGAGGCGTAGACGGAGGCACTAAAAAAAAGTGCTTAAGGACAAGGAAGATGAAATCTCTAAGTCCAAGAAGTAGCTCTATCGGGCTAAGGAGGACGCGATAAAGGAATACCGTGACTCCGATGCTCTTTTAACTGAGCTAGGTAGTTCCTTTGCCGATGACTTCGAAGACTGCCTCTGTCAGGTCAAGGTCTCTTCCCGAATCTGGACATGTCCCATATAACTATTGATGCCGAAGGCTAGACCCCAGCCCATCCTGTAGACTCCAAAGGCACCGACGAGCTTTTTACGGATGATTCTACTCCCTACCCTCAAGGTGACGGGGAGGCTACTCCTTATCATGATCAGGCTAAATCCGTTAAGGAGGAGTCCCGTCCACTTGAAGGGAACCAGATGGTTGAAGAGAAGGACAGAGAGACCCTGGATGACCAGCAGTGAACTTATCTTTGTTTAACTTATGTATGTTTTCTCTCCCTTTTTTTTTTAGTGTGAAGATCTTTTTAGGAGGACAATGTCTTTGTTATTTTTATCGTTGCCCATCGATTCTTGGGTTTTGTATGTAAACTTTTACCCTTTCATGGGCTTTTATCTACTGCTTATAATTGGTTTATAAAATTTTTTTGTTTCCTATCTTTGAGACATGTTCCTGTTCGTCTACCTTGGATTTGGTATTTAGGATGTACCGATCCCTTTGAGGAATTATCGAGACCTGGGTATGCCCGGTTATTTTGGTACTTATGTTGGGATGCACCATTCCCCTTGAGGACATGCAATTTGAATTATTTTTTTTTTGATGAACCCATCCATTTGTGGACTTAGCGCTCTTAAAGAATGAAACTTATTGTTAGGAAATATGTGATTCATTGTTAGGACATATGTGATTCAATGTTAGGAACATATGTCACTATTTTATGTAATTGGCAAATTTTTTGACAAAACTCACTTTACTTGTAATTTGGTAGATCTAGGATGTGTTTAATACTTCAAGAAACCTTGTTTCAAGATCAAGTATTGAAGCCATGTAAGTCTGTCCAAGATTCAAGTGTGATAAGTGTTGTTCATTAAAGCTCGACAGCTAGAATCTATCGAGACTTGAAGAGCTGTTCCAGCCCGTGGCTCGACATCAACTCGACAGATAGGGTATCTGTCGAGGTTTATGAAAAACAGACTTTCAGTTCTGATTTTCATTCAATTCGTGATTATATGTTTAGGCTTTCTTTTCTCACAACCCTAGACATATAAAATGATTATTTTAAGGGCGGCAAAAGGTTACACAGCCAAGAGCACAATTGCACAAGAGCAAATTGTGACCGGAGACCTAGTTTGCCCTAGTTCATCTTTCTTGTGAAGAAGCTGCTATGTTTGTGCACCGTAGGGTTTTGTAACCAAAGAGCTTCTCGATCTTCATCGTGTGATGAACTGAAGAACTTTGCAACCAACAATCCTTCTCTAATTGGTGATTGAAGTCATGTACAGGGATCCACGCAATTGGTTAGTCACATACTGGGAGCCGTGCATTGAAAGGAGAGATTGTCACTACAGAACAAGTCCAATTGGATATTGGGGTAAGGGTTCAACTGTAGGTTGGTATAAGGTACTGGGATTCCTTTACTCATAACCGCTTGTTTTGATAATAGTGGATTCTCGAGAGTGGTAACCTTAAAATCACCTAGTGAGGTTTTTGCAGTGTTGGTTTTTTCCATTCGTAAACAAATCACCGTATTAATTTATTTTCTGCTGCATACTTTAATTTATTGGTGATTTTTTTGGGCTACCTCATGTTTTGCATATTAATTGGATTAATTAATTAACTTAGCTAATTAATTAATTAATTTATCACAAGGGGTCAATACATGTTTGGCCTATCAAGTGGTATCAGAACAGGCACACTGTAATTATGGTTAATCTTTGTGTGTGATCCATTGACCCCTGTTTGTCATGGATAGAGGAGAGTCTCTTATTGTACTCCCTTTATTTGATAGAACTAACTATGCATACTGGAAAGTACGCATGAGAGCTTTCTTATAGTCTCTAGATGAGAAGGTGTGGCAAGCTATGGAGATAGGTTAGACCAAGCCGAAGGAAGCACTGGCCGATTGGGATGATGCAAAGATCAAGGCGGCTAACTTCAACAGCAGAGCATTGAATGCCTTATTTAGTGCAGTCACAAATGAGGAGTTCAAGAAGATCTCTTCCATTGAAACTGAAAAGGAGGCATGGACCATTCTTCAGACAACCTATGAGGGAACTAAGGTTGTCAAGGATTCGAAGCTTTAGAGGCTCACAACAAGCTTTGAAGAGATTAACATGGAGGAGGACAAGTCATTCGATGAGTTTTATGCCAAGCTCAAGGACATAGTGAACTCAACTTTTAATCTTGGGGAAACCATTCCTGAACCCAAGATTGTGAGAAAGGTGCTCAGATCTCTACCCAAAAGATTCCATGCCAAGATTACTACCATTGAGGAATCAAAGGACATTGACAAAATTCCTTTGACATAGTTGGTTGGCAATCTACAGACCTATGAGTTGGGTTTGACAAGGACCGGGAAATCAAGCAAGAGCAAGAGCATGGCACTGAAGGCTAAGAGTAGCGACACTAACGAGTCTTTCGATGATGAAGATTCTAAAATGAAGTCCTACATTACCCAATAATTCAAGAAGTTCATGAAGAATGCCAATGCAAAGGGCTTCAACAAGGATCGTAAGCAATCTAGTTCTTCTCAGTTCAAGAGCCAAGACAAAGGGAAAAAGGATGCAAGGGATGGCGGTCAGTACACTGTTCCCTCAGGACCCAAGTGCTTTGGGTGTCAAGGCTTCGAACACATGAAACAGGAGTGCCCCACTTATCTCAAGTCTATTGGGAAAAGTAAGGCACTTGTTGCTACATTAAGCGACACCAAACCTGAGGATGATTCTGAAAATGAGGATGACGGAATCCTAAATGCCTTCACTGCCACTGTCAATCCTACTGAAGGGATTGTAGAAGATGTGGAAGAAGAAGAAAACTTGGTAGAGTCAAAATTTAAGAAGATGGATGAGCAAGATGACATCTACACTGCCTATGCAAAGTTATACGAGGTCTCGTAAAAACACGAGAAGTTGTATAGGTTGGCCACCAAGAAGCTCAGTGATGTGGAGCTTGAACATGAAGAACTCTCCACAAAGTTTGATGAAGCCAATCAGACTATAGGAGCACTGAGGTTTGAGAACAACTTTTTGGCTGAGAAGACCAAGAAGCTTGAGGCAGAACTGTTCCAAGTCAGAGCTTAACTAGAAAGGACTTCAAGTGCTAAGCTAGATGAGATGCTCAGTCTTCAAAAATCTGCTTCCGATCAAACCGATTTAGGGTATGATTTCTCTTCTTCTAATATTGCTTCTACTAGTACTACTGTTTTTGTTCCCTCTAGTAGTAATGTTGATATTGAGAACAATAATGTCAAAATTGATATAGCTAGTGAGAACATAGATAAAGGTAAACCTATCTTAAAAGCACCCCCTAAGCAGAATAAGAAAAAAGCTAAAAACCCTAGGGCTAAGAAGGCTAACTCTTAAAAGCCTAAACAGAAGAAGCAGCATCTCTGCCATCACTGTAGAGCAGTCAGTCATACTTAACCTAATTGCTATAAGTGGTTAGCCACTCAACAGAGCAACGACATGATTGCATCAGGAAACCAGAATTAGTTTCCATCCTCTCTTGCACCTCTTGGAGATCTTCTCAAAGCCCTCATGTTCCTTTCAAACTTGAAAAGTTTCAATTCTTCCCCGTCACCACCGACTCAAGGCTTTGCTTAAAGGAAAGGTTCTTCCAAGGTGTGGAAGGAAAAAGGGCTCCAAGTGATTTCATCACTTCTTTTCTCTCTCCTTCTCTGTTTTTTATTGCATTACTTGTGTGCTTTTGCTTTCTTGTTTTGAGTCAGTCTAGTTTTATGCATTGCTTTGCTTTGTTTAACATGTTTTTGTTGTTTATTTTCAGTTCGTTTTATTTTGTTTTTCATAAAAATTAAAAAAAAATTGAAAAATACAAAAACAGTGTGTTTGTGTACATTGGTGCTTGTGTACCTTGGATGGCCATTGAAACAAAATTTTCTAAACTTTGTATCTCTTGTAGCTTAGACAAGTATCTCTATGCACAACTAGGCAAGTGAGCATTGTGGCTCGTGTTTGTGATGAGTAAGATTAAGTAATTTGTCGTACTTAACACTCGTATCACTCTTTTTGACGAGAAGGATTAAAAAATTCTAAAAGAAAGGCATAAATAACCATCTCACCATTGTTGTCCGCCAATCATGAAATGACATTTGTATGCTTCAGCATAGCAAAAGTGCAATGTCAATGTCATCTGTATGCTTTGGCATAGCAAAAGTGCAATGTCAAATGCTTAACATAATTGGGTATTTTTTTTTCTATCTTTTATATGCCCATGCATGGTTTGCTTAAAAGAAAAATATGCAAAGAAAAATAAAAAGCAAAAAGATTAAAATGCTTATATGATTGCAAGTGTGTATTCTTGGAGATGTGGGAGTTATAGGATGTACCTTGAAGGTGATAGTCTCCATCAAACAGTTATAATCATATGTGAGTTAAATTGATTTACTCATATCTCAAATCGTCATAACATAGATACACTTATGCAATCTTGCAATATTTTTTCACACACAACACGCAATATTCTTTGCTACTTTTGATACATGTGCATGTACAATGTGATTTGGCCATCACAAGGGTTACATGTGTTGATGTATGCTTACAAAACTGTCTTAACTCGTTTTTGAAATATAAAATTGGTTAGACTTGTTTTGTGTGTGTGTGTGTGTGTGTGTGTGTGTGTGTGTGTTTTGGGATCTATGTGCTTAACATTTTTGTTGAGAGATAATTTTGAAAGCTTAAAATGTTGTTTGGATTGTTGGTTAAGTTGCTGGTTTGATTGCATTCATGTCTGTGTTTTTCCCCTCTTTGAAAAACTTTTTTTAAGCAATCTCGACAGCTCTTTGACACCTCTCGACACTTGGCTTATCTATCGAGCTCTTCAGTTGTTTTTTATTGCAATCTCGACACCTCTCGACAGCTAGGTCGATCCATAGAGAATATTTTTGTCCTCTTGATAGCTCCTCGATAGATCCTCGATCCATTGAGCTTATTTTTGCCTTGGACACCTTCTCGATAGCTGCTTCTATCGACCTCTTTAAAGCTTGACAGATCCTTGACACCTCTCGATCTGTCGAGAGAATTATTGAGGTGCTATATTAGGAGTGCTCGCGATCTCAGAATCATTATGTTCGATCTCTCTCGATTGCTCTCAACCGTTTCACCTACCAAACACACTTTTCTCTCTCTAAACCTCTTCCTCAAGGATTCTTCAACCTTAATCAAGTTTCCTTCACTTGGTAAGTGTCTAAATCCCTCATATACATGCATTTCATGGTTTTTAACCTAAGTTTTTGGGATTATTGAAAATTTTGGGGTTTTTCAAAATCAAAGAGGTTTTTACAAAATTTTTGGAATGGGTTTTGAAGATTTGATCTTAAAAATTTCATGCATTGCATCTCATGTGCATTATAAATATTTTCTTGTATTTAGATATGTGTTATATATGTTATCTGATTGTGTGCTGGTAGGATTGGATTGGGCTGAGCCCATAATGCAATTACCTTTGCATGTCACATGTTCATGCATTCCTATGCATACATTCTTTCTAGTTGATATATTTTGATATAGTTGAACTGCTTGGGACTTTTTTGATTGTCTCCTTCTCTCTCTCTTTTGTTTGCGTTAGTCTGCTTCTATGGCATCCAAACGTAAATCTGTTCCGTCCCGAAACCCTCTTCGTTCCGGGGCATCCACTTTTTCCGATCCTACTCCCTCACACATCTGGTTCTATGATGAGAAGGCCAAATCGGACTTCTTTGAGAACTTTTCCCAACGAGGCATTCATTCAGAATGCCAAGTCATTTTTTCGGACTCCTCTAACACTGACCTTCCCACTATCATCCACAGTAGGGAATGGGAGTCAGTGTGTGGCGTCCCGGTCACATGTCCCTCTGTGCTGATCCAGGAGTTTTACTCCAATATGCATGGATTCAATTATTCAGTACCTCAGTTTTCCACTCGCGTTCGAGGCACACTCATCGTGGTCACCCCAGATATTGTATCCGATGTACTCTATGTCCCTAGGGTAGTGCATCCTGACTACCCTAGTTGTGATTGTCTTAAGACTGTGTCTAAAGATGAGTTTATATCCTCTTTTTGTGAGCGACCTTCCGATTGGGGTGAGCATCAGTTCACTTACTGTTCTGCCTTTGCTAAAGGCCCTCGATTTCTTAACATGGTCATGACTTTTGTTCTTCATCCCTTATCTCACTATAACTCTATTACAGAGCCCCGTGCTCGGTTTTTATTTTCCCTTCTTGAGCATTTTAGTATAGATTTCCCCTCCCATTTCATTCTTTCTATCATAGATGTGTATAGGGATTCAGCGACCCGTGATAAGCTCATCTTCCCATCTACTTGTTGGAAAAATACAGGAAAGTACTTGTTTGTATCTCATACAAAACATGCGCAGTGGAAAAATTAACGGATCTACTTCATTCGCAATTGATAACATGTACTATGTAAGTTTCAGAATTAGAGAACAAGAAAGTGTACCTTGGTACGGTGAAATTCAAAACCGAAGATCAGAAGCACTTGGGAAGATTTTTAATCTTCACTCCAATTCCACTTAATGCCCAAAATGTGTGGTCTCTCAATCAGTTTTCATCAAAGAGAGAATAGGAGAGTGTCCAACACTCACATACAAAACTATTTCATTCCTTGTGTGAAAACACTTATGAAAAGGTCTCATGAAAAACCCTCTTGAAAACTTAATGAAAATCTATATGTTTATCTCCTTATATATACCTAATTATCTAATTGGGCTAGCCTTTTGGGCCATTCCAATTGGGCTCTTGTGTGTGGCTTGGAGTGGGACCAAAAAGGGACCAATAAGACACTAACTCCAATGGGCCTTGGACTTTTCTGTCAACTCTTAATAAGTCCAAAGTTACCATTAACTATACTTAATACCACTATATAAATATAGTTGCACTCTAAGCTTTATCTATAAATTATATCCCAAGACTTTATTATACATGCAACTCCTTCATAAAATATTCGTAGTACCTGGTTTAATCATTTATGTTATTCATTATATATTTATGAAATCCTTGAGTACCCGGTTTAATCCTTTATGTTATTCATTATATATTTATGAAATCCAATTCTATAAATATATATTTTAGTAACTCCTTACTAAAGTGGTTGGGCCCAACTTTCTGAATAACCAAACTCAATAAACTTATCTCAAGGGAATATTTTGTATCTCTGTTAAGAGACTATGAATTTCATCTTGAGAATATTTGTTCCATCAACACTAAATGTGGCTGCCCAACATACTGAGGTTTTGACCGTAACTAAGAGATCTCACTTCTGATATATCAAAGTAGCCTACATCTCATGATCAGGTCCATTATTTTCTCAGGATTAAGAGTTGATGCAAATAGAAGTCGTGAGATTTATTATTCATTTGACAGCCATTAGGAGAATAATAAATCTCACAACGATCTAGTTCAATATGTCTTAACTCTTAAAACATATCAACATACCAACTAGAAATCTCCATTTCCATGATCAAGACAAATCATCTTAGTTGATATGTTATAGACTTCACAGATGAAACACTCAATTTCATCACCGACTACGAACTAAACTTTTTAGTTTACAAAGAACTTGTGATTTACATCTTCTGTGACTAAATCATATAAATCACATACAATGCATCTCATGGACTAAGATAATGTCTCATTAGTTCATTTATAAATACTCTCATATAATTAAACAATTTAATTATTTAATACATGCCAATGAATTGGGTTTTAGAGCATAAACCCCAACACTACTATCACGAGGATCTTTCGCAATTTTTCTGTTCCCTTTTCTCGTGTCTGACCACTTTTCTGTTATGGGTGCTATAGATGCTGCTACCCTTAAACAGAACGAGGCACAACTTTGGTCGAGGCGGTCTGGGTCAGCAGCTCCTCCCATTTCTTCAGCTCCATCCACATCTGCTCCCTCTTCTTCTACAAGCGGTGTGACTCTCGAGGACATCATGGCGCAGCTTTAGCGCATGGATGCTCGCCTCGACACTCTCAGTAATGAGTTATGTCAGGTGAACACCCGTGTTGGTCGTATTGCATGACGACAGATGGTCATGGGTGGCTTTGTTGCTTCTCCTCCACCTACTCCAAAGGCTTCTGAGGATAAGGATGATGTTGATGATGCTACTGCTACTGCTTCTGATGATGAGGATGATGGTGATGCTAACTCTTCTAGTGCTGACAAGATATTTACTTGACATTCTTACCCTTTGTCACTCGTGACAAAAAGGGGGAGTAGTTTTGGTTATGAGAGTAGTCATAGTTAGGGGGAGAGTTAGTATAGGAGACTTTTGTTAGGGGAAGTGTTGATATTGAGGGATGTAGTGAGGATACTTGTATCTCTTTTCTTTCTACTTTAGATACATTATCTCTTGTACATGGTTCTTGTGACCATTTTTGGCATACATTGTACTTATATTCTTTATATGTTGATGTATGTTTTTCACCTACCCTTACACGTGTTATTTCTTTTCTCTCTTTATGCACATGCTTCTTATTTATTGTAAGCAATCTATTATTTCTGTTTCACATAATGATGCCTTGATGAGTTTTGTTTAAGTGTTTTAGAAATACAGGTTGTCAAAGTCTACTTGCCATGAACTCTCTTCTTGCAAAAATTTTCAAGAGTTTGTGTTAGGATAGATTTTATTGTACTTAACAAGTAAGTATGAGTTGAGTGATTTATGACTCCTCTCATATGTTCATTTGTTTGTTGTGGTTTTGTCATGGATTGCCAAAAGGGGAGATTTTTAGGACAAATGTGATTCAATGATAGGAACATATGTCACTATTTTATGTAATTGGCTAATCTTTTGACAAAACACACTTTACTTGTAATTGGATAGATCTAGGATGTGTTTAATACTTCAAGAAACCTTGTTTCAAGATCAAGTATTGAAGTCATGCAAGTCTATCCAAGATTCAAGTGTGATAAGTGATGTTCATTAAAGCTTGACAGCTAGCATCTATTGAGACTTAAAGAGTTGTTCCAGCCCATGGCTCGACAGCAGCTCGACAGATAGGGTATCTGTCGAGATTTATGAAAAGCAGACTTCTAGTTCTGATTTTCATTCAATCCGTGATTATATGTTTGGACTTTTTTTTCTCCACAACCCTAGACATATAAAAAGATTATTTTATGGGCCGTAAAAGGTTACACAACCAAGAGCACAATTGCACAAGAGAAAATTATGACCGGAGACCTAGTTTGCCCTATTTCATCTTTCTTGTGAAGAAGCTGCTGTGTTTGTGCACCGTAGGGTTTTGTAAGCAAGGAGCTTCTCGATCTTTATCGTGTGATGAACTGAAAAACTTTTCAGCCAACAATCCTTCTCTAGTTGGTGATTGAAGTCACGTATAGAGATTTGCACAATTGGTTAGTCACGTACTGGGAGCCGTGCATTGAAAGGAGAGATTGTTACTACAGAACAAGTCCAATTAGGTATTGGGGTAAGGGTTCAACTGTAGGTTGGTATAAGGTACTAGGATTCCTTTACTTGTAACCACTTATTTTGATAATAGTGGATTCTTGGGAGTGGTGACCTTAAAATCACCCGGTGGGGTTTTTGCCGTATTAGTTTTCCCCATTCGTAAACAAATCACCGTGTCAATTTATTTTCTGTTGCATACTTTAGTTTATTGGTGATTTATTTGTGCTACCACGTGTTTTGCATATTAATTGAATTAATTAATTAACTTGGCTAATTAATTAATTAATTTATCACAAGGATTCAATACATTTTTGGCCTATCACTTATCCATTTGTAGGTTTGATAATGTACCCGTCCACTTGAGGACATAATAAATTCAAATCATCCCTTGGGATGAACCCGTCCACTTGTGGACTTAATAAATTTAAATCTCCCTTGGGATGAACGCGTCCACTTGTGGACATAATAAGTTCGAATCATCCCTTGGGATGAACCCATCGACTTATGGACTTCATAAATTTGAATCATCCCTTAAGATGAACCCGTCCACTTATGGACTTCATAAATTTAAACCATCTCTTGGGATGAAGCCATCCACTTGTGGACATTAATAAGTTTGAATCATCCCTTGGGATGAACCCGTCCACTTGTGGACTTCATAAATTCAAATCATCCCTTGGGATGAACCCGTCCACTTATGGACTTCATAAATTCGAATCATTCCTTAAGATGAACCCGTCCACTAGTGGATTTAATAATTATAGACATAGTTTTGTAGACATACACATGACATATCTGAATAACTCCTTTTATTGTGATAAATACGTGTGTAGAAATTGTTCTTAAAGAATGAAAAACTGCCCTTGGGGCTTAAAAAGTATTGTAGATAGTAAAAATTAACTAAAAGGAAATAAACTGGAAATAAGGAGTGTCGTTGTCCGTGCCCTTGTCTACTGATAGTACTTCTTCAGGTGCTCCGTGTGCCATGGGTGGTGTAACTTTTGCCCGTCTAGTGTCTCCATGTGGTAAGTTCTTTTCCTTTACCATGAAGCGATCCTGAAGGGTCTAGGTATACCGAACCTGCAAATAATGTTCCTTTATACAAAGCTTCGTACATTCTTCTCCGTGATGGTGGCCAGGGCTTCGGCTTCCACCCATTTGGTGAAGTAATCTACGCCAACTACTAGAAACTTCAACTGTCTGATTGCTGTTGGGAATGGGCCCATGATATCCAACCCCCATTGAGCAAAAGGCCATGGGGCCATCATTGGAGTGAGCTCCTCTGTTGGTTGTCTAATGAGGTTGCCATACCTCTGACACTTGTCGCAAGTTTTGACATATGCATGGGCATCCTTCTGCATGGTAGGCCAATAATATCTAACTCGTACTAGCTTATGCACTTAAGACTGTGATTTGGAATGGTTCCCGCAAATTCCTTCATGGACTTCTCTCATGACATAGTCTGCCTCCAAGGAACTAAGACACCTTAGGTACGGGCGAGAAAAGCCTCTTTTGTACAAGATGTCTTTGATTAGCACGAACCATGCTGCCTGAATCCTTAACTTTCTTGCAGCCTCCTTACCATCAGGTAGCATGTTGTTTTTCAGGTAGGAGATTAATGGTGTGGTCCAGTTGTTCTCAGAACCTATCTCTTGCACACTAACGTCATCTATTAATGGTGAGATCTGAAAAAAGGATAGTACCTGACTGAGGATGAGCATATGATCTGTTGATGCAGCCTTAGCAAGACAGTCAGCTTAATCGTTCTCCTCCTTTGGGATTTGAACAAAATTCGCCTAAAGGTCGTTTATTTGTTTCTTCACTTGCTCTAAGTACTTCTTCATCCATTCACCCTTGCACTTGTAGTTGCCATTTACTTGACTCGTGACTACTTGAGAGTCGCAGTATACGACCACATTTGTGGCTCCTGCTACTTTGCCAAGATCCAGACCTACTACTAAAGCTTCGTATGCCGCTTCATTATTGGTTGTAGGGAAAGAAGAGAAAAATGGAGAGAGAGAGAGAGAGAGAGAGAGAGAGAGAGAGAGACAGAGACAGAGAGAGACAGAGACAGAGACAGAGACAGAGAGAGAGACAGAGAGAAAGAGAGAGAGAAATATTGGAGTCATGAGTTCAATATTGTCGGGGACGAAAAAGTATTTCGAGTCGAATCGTGCATTCGGTCTCGTCCCCTTCTGGGGAATGGAGTTTTATATCAGCTTTGCCTATCTGTCAGTTAGGTGACCCGTCTGTGTGGATACTCCATTGAGGCTGCGCTCCTACCCGCTGGCTTTCCATGTTGGTGAATTCTGCAATAATGTCAGCGACAACCTACCCCTTCATGGCCGTATGTGGGCGATACTGTACGTTGAATTCACTCAACTCAATTGTCCATAGCGCCATCCATCCAGTGGCTTCAGGGCTGCTCATAGCTCTCTGTAGAGGCTTGTCTGTTAGGATGACCATAGTGTGGGCCTGGAAGCATGGCTTAAGTTTACGAGCCGCAGTCACTAACGCGAAGGTGAGCTTCTCCACCAGGGGTTACCTCTCTTCTGCGCCTTAGAGTGCCCAGCTAGTGTAGTATATAGGCTTCCTTACCCTGTCTTCTTCTCTGACTAAGGCTACGCTGACAGCCGCCAGGGAGACGGCCAAATAAAGGAACAATTCTTCCTCTGGTTTGGAGGGACTCAGCAACGGTGGGGAGGATAGGTATGCTTTCAAGTCTTCGAATGCCTGTTGACATTCAGCTGTCCACTCAAATGACTTCTTCAATGTGTAGAAGAAGGGTAGACATTTGTCTGTTGCTCTTAAGACGAACCTGTTTAGTGCGGCTACTTTGTCGTTGAGGCTTTGTACTTTCTTGACATTTTTTGGTGGCGTCATCTCCATTATTGCCCGTATCTTGTCCGGGTTGACCTCAATACCTCTCTAGGATATATAAACCCCAAGAATTTTTTGGTCATCACCCCAAATGCGCATTTGTTCGTATTTAGCTTCATGTTGTAAGAGCGAAGGGTATCAAAGGTTTCCTTGAGGTCGTCCAAATGGTCGTCTTCCTAGCAGCTTTTTACCAACATGTCGTCCACATAGACTTGAACATTCCTCCCAATCTGATGTACGAACATCTTGTTTATCAACCTTTGATACGTGGCGCCTACGTTCTGCAGTCCAAATGACATTACTTTGTAGTAGAAGAGACCAAGCTGGTGACGAATGAAGTCTTCTCCTAATCAGCTTTGTCCAGCTTGATCTGGTTGTAACCAGAAAATGCGTCCATGAAGCTCAACAACTAGTGTCTTGTCGTCAAATCCACCAAGATGTCAATTCGCGGAAGTGGGTAGTTGTCCTTGAGGCATGCCCTATTTAAGTCTATGAAGTCCACGCACATCCTCCACTTCTTGTTGGCATTTTTTACCATCACTACGTTGGCTGGCCGGCCAGCCAGTCGGGGTAGTATACTTCTCGTATGAACACTACTTCCTGTAATTTGTGAACCTCTTTTGCTATAGCCTTGTCTCGCTCCTGCGTGAACACCCATTTCTTTTGATGAATGGGAGAAAAGAGGGCGATACATTCAACTTGTGGACTATGACTGAAGGATCAATTTCGAGCATGTCTTCATGGCTCTAGGCGAAGATGTCCTAGTTCTCCCTTAGAACTGTTGTGAGTGCCTAACAGACTGGTAGGCTAGTGAGAATGCCGATCCTGGTCGTTCGCTCAGGCTTAGAGTCATCAAGGAGTACCTCTTCCAACCCCTCCACGGGCTTTGCCATCATCCGCTGTTCTTTTATGCGCATGGTTTGTAAACGATCGTCCATCTTTAACATGGAAATGTAGCACTTGCGTGCCGCTACTTAATCTCTTCGTATCTCTCCCACTCTATACTCGGTGGGGAACTTGATCATCAAGTGATAAGTTGAAGTTATGGCCGTCCATGAGTTAAGGGTAGAACAGCCCAAAATGACATTGTAAGCGGACGAACAGTCAATAACTAGGAATGTGACATCCTTGGTAATCTGTTGAGGGTAATCGCCGACTGTTACGGGTAAAGTGACTACACCGAGGGGGTATACTCTTGTTCCTCCGAATCCAATGAATGGTGCATTAGTTAGAACCAGTCGCTCTCTCTTAATCCCCATCTACTGGAATGCTAGGTAGTAGAGGATATTAGCAAAGCTCCCATTGTCCACAAGGACTTGGTGAGTGTTATAGTCCCCAATCGGTATGCTGATTATTAGCGCATCATCGTGTGGGTGGTGGAGACGTCAAGCATCCTCTTCTGTGAACCCAATTACAGGATTGTTGATGTATGCCATCTTTGGGACTAAACCCGTTAACTGGATGTTCTGGACCATCTTGAGGTAGGTCTTGCTTGCCTTCTTGGTTAAACCGAAGGTTGTGGTGCCCCTTACAATCATCCTTATGTCTCCTAGGGATGGCCTAGGATGCTCGTTTTCCGTCTTGGCAGCTTGCTTTTGTGGTTGGTTCGTCCTTTCCTTGCTAACGAATCTTTGCAATTTTCCTTGTTTGATAAGGGCTTCTATCTGCTGCTTCAAGTCATAGAAGTCGAATGTATCCTGACTGTGATCATGGTAAAAATGACAGTACTTGTCTCTGGACCTCTTACTGGAGTCTCCCTTCAGCTTGCCAGGAAATGTCAAGGCTCATTGTCCTTGATCTACATTAGGACTTGATCGATTGGGGCATTTAGCAGGGTGAAGCTCACAAACCTTCCAGTGGGGCGTTTGGAGCGCCTATCCTCTCGTCTGTCTCCAGTCCTTGTTGTCTTCCGTCCTTTGTCCTGCCGTGGTTCTTCTTGTCTTTCCCTCTTCTTGGGCTTCTCTTTTTGGGCAAGCAATGCGTCTTCCGCGTCCATGTACTTAGTAGCCCTGTAAAGTACATCTGACATGGTTTTCAAGTTGTTTTTGTATAAGGAAAACAAAAACTTCCCCTTCCGTAATCCATTGGTGAATGCAGCCACAAGTATCTTGTCGTCAACTTCATCAATTGAGAGGGCCTCCTTGTTAAAGAGGGTGATGTAAGACGTCAGTGTCTCATCCTCTCATTGCCTGATGTTCATCAGGCATGCAGTGGACTTCTTATACCTGTGCCCCCCGATAAAATGCGAGGCAAACTAGGCGCTCAACTCCTTGAAGGTACTAATGAAATTTGGCGTCAACTTGTTGAACCATGCCCTTGCAGGGCCCTTCAACGTAGTGGGAAAGGTCCGTACATGATTAAATCTGCTACGCCTTGCAGGTGTATCAGGGTTTTGAAAGACTCTAGGTAATCTAAGGGATCCCTAGATTCGTCGTAAGCCTTTACCTGCGGCATGCGAAACTTCGGTGGAAGGGGGAACGATGTGAAGGATGTAGTGAATGGTGAATCTGTTCGATGGATCAACTCGTCAAGGTCACTCGACACCTGTCCTCTGAGGGCGTTCATCATGAAGTCCATCCTTTCTTTCATCATCTGTATCTCAGCGACCGTGTATGGGGGAGTCGTATCTGCGGCGGATGGACGGCTTGTTTCCTGTCACTCTTGTCTGCTTGGGGCATAGCTACCCTCCGACCCTTCTTGGTCCATTCCCTCAGCGCTGGTGCCTTCTTGGTCCTCCTCCTGAGTGTTAAGCCCTGCATTCTTTTGGCACAGTTGTTCCTCTAGATCATGGTTTTGCTTGGTGGAGCATTCTACTGCTACGACGAGAGTTTGAACCTATCTCTCAAGAGCAGTGGTGCGTAGTTCGTCTCTTTGATTATTGTTGACGGTAGCCATCGAGCGAGTAAGTACCATGCAACTCTTTGTCTGAGAAGCGGTGGTATGGATTACTTCTTTCCCCACAGACGGCGCCAACTGATAATGCCGAAAATTGTCAGTAAACTACACGGTTCTTGCACGCTCTTAGACAAGACTTACACAACAAAGAAGAAGAAGAAGAAGAAGAGGAGACTTTTGAATTCTAGAATTACGATTCTCAAAAAAATAAAAAATAAAAAATCTAGAATTACAGTCACTATACTTTAAAATTAATGCCATATATGGTTCTTTTAAAGCTTTTATGAAAAATTATTTGGTCATAGAGGTTTTATTCTTGTTTTTTATTTTGTTTTAAATATTCATAAGTAGCTTTATTCTATGCTTTGTTCCCGCTAATTGCTCGACGTTATATATAGGACCTCCCTTGAAGGCCGCAACTGGCCGGAGAAGTTCTAGGTTTCATTTTCACAAAAGCATACCTTTTCCTTTTCAATTATTATATATAAGGTGGGGGAAACTAAATAATACAATTAAAATTAAATAATATCACAAAAACTTTTTTTACTTATTTATATTTTGTAGTTATAAGAGGAGATTTGAACTTCGTATTTTTCTATTGAAAACATTTAAGTGAGTTACTCTTAACTTGGTCACAAAAATATACGTTACTAATTTATGTTTCACAAAATACATTTTATTGTAAGACAAAACTTCCATCCAATACATTAGAATATTGAATTGGCCAGGACACCAACAAGTGTCGGTGTCTTTGTCCAGTGATCAATGAACACAAATCAAACCCTTTATCCTATGCTAATCAAAATATTACACACTTGCAGCATGTTAATTTATCGATCCAACTAATTTTCATCATTAAACTTCTTCAAGGATCTGTACCTTATATCTCGGGAACTGTGAGAATGACTCTCTTCTTAGCTCTTTCTCTCACGCAAAAAACGTGCACAGCACCAGCCCAAACACAGGGATAAAATCAAGAAAAACTTAGGTTTAAACCTTGACAAACCTTATGTTTAATTTATAGTGGCAAACCATAGTTAGCATCGTTACTATAATCATCATCATCGTAGTCTTTACGACTTTAAACCAGTCATACGTATAATAATTTTATAAAAACTGTGAGGCAAAACCGACACACCTTTCAATATGATAATGGTATATTATAGGATCATCTTTTAGAAATCCAAGTAAAAATTAAAGAAATATGTTTCAATTAAATAATGATCGTGTAATCTTTCCCCATCATCACTGACATCATATAGATTGAATAGCATAGATTAAGAGTGCTTAGAGTTGACATTTTCGATGTAAATGGTATCCAAGTGTCACAAGAAAATATGATCCATTTGTCCAATAGGGGAACTTTAAAAAATCCGCAATCTACGGCCACGAAGTTTATGCTAGTTAAAGAGTTTCAACCAACGAAGTATATATAAGCCAAAATTAATTGTTAATTTTGCTAGACAATACGTACCCCACATCCTACAATGTCTGCGTGGAAGTACTCGAAACTTAATGGACCATGCTTAGACTTTATAAAAAATAATAAAGATGTAGCAACATAGAGGAAAAATGAGTTCTATAATTGGCTAATTAAATAGTATGACTAAGTGAATGGAAGGAATTTATAGTCATCTTGGATCTTTCTAGTTTTATCTGGAAATTAAGCAGGTATATGTGGAAGAAATCTCAGACCCATTAAAAATTTGCAAGAAAAATAGGTGAGGAAGAAAGCGACATATCGAAGTAGAAAGAAGAAACATCATGGGAGTTTCATGATATTGAACCTAAAATCTAGCTTGAGGTTAAAAATACCTGTTTTTACACGACAATAAGAGGTTAATACTTCGATACTCCCCAGCACAATCATGCATGTCTTCACTACCATAACAACAACAAAATATACTACTTCCTGGAACAACGCTTTATGAAGTCGAGGTCACTAGTTTAAATAACTTCTTACCCTTTCGTTACCTATTAAAAAAAAAACTTATAGGCTAATTACAGGAGCCAAAATCCTGTAAAAAAAAGAAAAAAAGAAAAATCATCTTAGAGTATTAGTATCTAGATATCCTATTTTTTTAGCATCAAACCACCAAATACATGTATTACCCGAGTGTCTATTTGCTAAATTTTTTACAATCCTGCTACATTAAGAGGGCGTTTGGATCCACGTTTGTGCGTCCACGTCCGCATTTTTGCTTCTTTTCTTTTTTTATTTTTTAACCCAGACTTTTCAGCCATGAACAGTGCACAAATGCACTATTCACGGGTCCCACAAATTTCACTTTTCAACAATTTTTCATTAAAAATGGGTCCCACAGCACTATTCACACATTTAAAAATTATCTTGTTACAGTGTTTTCAGTTTTAGCAAAATAAGTTATATCCAAACGGACTCTAAACTTCTACATTTAGCCTCTGTATAGATACCACTTAAAAATGAAAATTATTTCACTATTCAGCTTATTTTTGGTACTATTTATGGGCCCCATTGCACTTTTTGATACTATTTATGGGCCTCACTGTACTATTTCAACTAATTTTTACCTTTATCTACAGTACTTTCAGCAATAAGTTTTCAGTTTCAGCAAAATAAGCAGTATCCAAACAAACTTTTAGTGTGAGTTTGACTCCAAATTATAAAGTCAACTTATTTTACCATTCAACTTATTTTTGCTACTATTTATGGGTCTCACTGCACTTTTCGGTACTATTCATAGGCCCCACTGTACTATTTCAACTAACTTTTACCTTTATTTACAGTACTTTCAGCAATAAGTTTTCAGTTTCAGCAAAATAAGCAGTATCCAAACAAACTCTTAGTGTGAGTTTGACTCCAAATTATAAAATCAACTTATTTTACCATTTAACTTATTTTTGCTACTATTTATGGGCTCCACTACACTTTTCGGTACTATTCATGAGTCTTACTGTACTATTTCAGTTAACTTTTACATTTATCTACAGCACTTTCAGTAAAAAGTTTTCAGTTTCAGTAAAATAAGCAGATTTCAGACAAACCCTTAGACTTTACTATTAACAGATTGTAAAACTAATTATCATTATTTTATTCTGACTCTCCCTCATCTCTGTCTTGTCTTCACTCTCTTTTCATTATTTTAATTATTTTTATGAAGAGGAAGAGAGAGAAAGAGTTGGTGAAAATAATGTTTTAATGAATAAATGAGATAATTAAGAAATGAGATATTGGATGTGTTTTAAAATGGTATAGTATAATAGATAAAACAGTTTTTGAGATGGTAAAATGGAATTTTTTTATAGATACAAGAGCCACAATCCTATAAATCTTAAGCAAGTATTGAAGTATATGGTTCTACAACAGCTGCATGTCTGTTGAATACATGATAATCTCCTCATTGTCATTAAGTATTGAAGTTCACCATCTAATTCTTCAATCCATGTGATGATGCCCCTACATATTCTGTTGTATGTGGTAGATCGTTGGCTCCCAAGTTTTGGAGATAGCCATATATTTTGTTAATTTTTAACAGCAATATTTAAAGACATAGACGTCAAAGAGAATGAGAGTCCATAGATAGGATTGCAAATAAGTGTTGTTTAGATTTAGTTCGGGAAAAAATAATTTATATTAATTTATTTAGCAAATAGTTCAATCTCAAATCTAAGTTAAAGTTCGACTAATAAACTAGTTGAGATCAAACATAATAATGTGTTTGTAAATAAGCTTGTGAATATAAAATTCGATTTAAGTATATATATATATATATATATATATATGTTTGTGTGATATTATTGTACATAAATATTTATACATATATAAATTATATAACCTTAATATTAGATTGTGTAAGTTTGTAAATAAATTTATAACAAACTAAATTATTATAGATAAATTTGATAATATAAATAGTAAATTTCATAAGTTCGTAAATGAAAATCACTTAATCTAACTAACTCAAATGCTATTATTTTAACTTTAATTTAGTAAATAATTATTAGCATAATTTTTTTAATAAGTGAAAAAAAATAAATGTATTTATTATATATGTGAAAACAAGTTAATCAAATAACTTGTGAATAAATTCGAATTTTTTAGACAAAAAATAAACCAAACTTGATACGAACACATAATCTTACTTATTGATGAGCTTAAGTTGTACTCGTGTTCAAAATTATATTAAAGGAGGATAATCTTAAAATTTTAATATCTGATTCAATCAACTCGATTGGTTATAAGTTTATAACCCTACTCACAAAGGAAAAGCTAACTACAACTCTTTCTTCCTTTTGATATTAAATTTAAGTACCCAGACTAACTCCATAAAATCACATATCATTTCTTATAGATTTTACTTTAGGTAGATATATACGTATGAAAATTTTACATTTAAAAAAGAACTATTCAAATATCCTTCAGCAGGAGTTTATGTTACTGTGGCCCAAATCATTCACTAGGTCAATGTAATCATTCAATATCCAAGTTTAAGAGCATTAAATTATTTTAAAACTATGGAGATGATTACGTTGGACGCTACGAAGATACTGGATGGAAGACGTAAAGCTTCTTGATGACTCACATAATCCTAATAAGATATTATATATATCAACCTAGTTGCAGCCTTCTTTCATTTATAATCTACACTGCAGAAAGTTGCTATGACAACCCACACACATGAAAGCTTTATACGAACATATATATGTATTCAATAGCTTGTTTTTAGCTTTGATATATAAATTCGATGAGTGGGGAATTAATTAGAGAAAACGTGATGATAGTATTATTGCATGTGTTAATCTTTAATTATTAGATCCTATATTTGGAACTTGCTTGTAAACTGGACAATGAAAGGTAGAAATCGTATGAAGCCAAGAAACCATGTGACTCGTCTTGATGGTAGTTTAGAAAGAAAGGAAAGTGTTTGAGATATATGAAGGAAACTACTATTGGGTCATCATGTGTTATTTATAGCTAGTTTCCTTCATCTTCAAATCAGGCTCACATGAAGGGTCAGACAAGCATATGGAAGAAAATAAAGAGGGAGCAGCAAAACAGAAAGAGATAGAGAGAGATGAGAAAAAAGTATAAGAAAAATTATTTGAGCAGATGGAAATGATAGCTTCATTGTCACTTCAAGACCCCCAGTGAGAAAGGGTTTTGTTGGTTTCTCATAAATGGCCAAAACAAATACACTAGAGGAAGCCTTATCAACTTGTGTACTTCAAAGATATTTCACAAAGGATGGGTCGAGACACTATAGTACATGCATGTAAGAGAAAATATCGCAAATTTCATGACCAAATGAATGGCCCAGAAGCAACACCAACAACTAAAAACTCTTCCTCCTCTCCTAGTCTCTTATTCAAAGCACTAACACTTCCCAAGATTTCTTTTTCCATAACTAAAAATTGTGGAAAAATATTTTAAACCAAACATGGGTAAAAATTTTCCCCATAGGTACTTTATTTCTTCTTGTCTCTGTGCGCGTGTCTCAGTGTGTCTTCTTTTTTTTTCCTTGTTTCCCCATCCATTTGACAATAATAGAGGGCCTAGCAATTAAAGGCCCTTCAATGAATCTGTAAAAGTTAGCAGGCTTTAGGTACTATGAATTCTTTGGCAAAAAGGCATTCCAATGCATTCAATTCTCCTTAAGAGCCTCAACAAAACAAATAAGGAGTGTGACAGACACGAACCCTACTCAAAAACAGTCTTCCATGTACCCAAAAATAAATTTAAAAAAAAAAAAAAAAAACCACAAGTCTTTTAGTTTTTCTTAGTATTAGGACCAACAACCATACCTCATACCTATCAAACAGTTTTTTTCATAGCAATTTCTGTATCAATCTCTTGCGTCTAATTAAATATGTTTGTCCAACAAACTATATTTTAATTGGCTCAAATTAACCCTTTGATATACGAAACGTACTTCATGTAACATTCATCAGCAACAGTAGTGAAACAAACAAAATCAGAAACCACAACTGTACCCAAAAAAAGATTATAATAAAAGAAAAGTTACATTATTTTATTAACAACTTACTGAAAACCATAACGCAAAGTCACAAACAAAACTCGTTCATATACCCAAAACAACACTTTGAAACAACATATATATAATTAACATTTTGCTACTATGACCACCAACACTTTTTGACAAAGTCTCTTTCTTTTTTGGTTTCTTTAATTTTTTTTTTCCACTGATCAACACATTACATCCTTGAGAAGCTTGTACCTGCGCGTAGCTGTTCGTGGTGAAGGTGTTGGACTCTTTCCCTTCTCGGAGTTCTCAGCTTCACGATCCTGCTGCTGCTTGATTTTGTCGCCTGAATACTCAGACCGGCTTGTGATTCCGGTGTCGATTGAGGCCGCAGATTTCTTGGAAGAGCTGCCTTGTTTTGTGGTTTTCTCCTCACTTTGGCACCAATCGCAAAGTTCAATCGGCTCAGCGAATTCGCTGTAGTAGTTACTACAATACCTATCAAATCAAACCCAAAAAAGATAAACGCAATCACTCATAAAATAATATAACTTGAAAGCCATATGGGTGTCATGGTTAATATCATATGATAACAAAGAGTACTAAGCTCTTCTTTTTATATATAGAATAATAACCGGGCCTCGAATCTTGCCTATACCAAAAAAGAAATCTATTAATCACTTAGTCTGATGTTAAAACATCAGTTAAGTTATTATGGAGCGGACGTTTATAGATTTAATTAATTGAGACTAAGACTAATAAGGCAGTAGATGACATAATAAACATGCTGATATGGATGATGATGCTAAAGCCCAGGATGTTGATGCCTTCTGGTTAGTATGAAATATTACATATCATAAACATGAAACATGATGATATATGGTTGTTGGTTGAGGTGGGTACACCTATGGATGATGATTATGACACATACAGATAATGATATATGTACATGAAACATGAAACATGATGGAATATGATCATATACATATGTGTGTGTGTGTGAAAGAATTGTTATATATATATATGTATATATATGGTGGGTGTGATGTGTGATGTGTGATGGTAAAAGGCACACAAGTACTGTACATACGAGTGTTGAAAGCGGTGGCGGCACTTGTTGCAGCGGAAGAGTTTGTCAGAGAAGCCCACGTCGCCGCACATGCAGCACACAGTCTGGGTGTCCACCATTGCTTAAAGATAGAGGATATGAAAGAGAAACGGAAGATTAAGAAAGAAAGAGAGAGATAACTACAAAAGAGAAAGAGAGAAAAGGCAGACAGAGAGAGACTGGAAAAAAAAAAAAAAGGAGTAATGACTTTGAGTCGGTGTTAAATACTAATATATATATAAGAAAAAAAAAAATATATATATATATATATATATATTTTTTTATATGATAAACGCACAGGTAGACCACAGGTTGCTTGCAGTCGTTTTCAGTTAGGGCAGGCATAGAGAGAGAGAGAGAGAGAGTTGTGAACCTTAAAATAGAAGTGGAGAAAATGACAGTTGTGTCCCGAGCTGAGCTTGCCTTATTTCATTTCTATCTTAGCTCTTCTTTATATCTTTTGTCCTTTCTTGGGTTCTTGCCTTTTGCCATTTAGTGGCATACTGGTATTGCCACGCACCTTAACATTTATCTCTCTCTCTCTCTCTCCTAAGGGAAAAATCTTTTATGTGCCTGATGTATGTGAAAATTTGAATTTGTGTTAAAAATATAAGAGTTGTTTAAACCCCAAATTAAAATATTACGGCTCGGTTAATTTTACTTTAACTTAAACTAAGCGCGGAATAGAGTAAATGCGAGTGAACAAACAATAAAATTACTTTAAGCCATATTCATCATATCACAACAATAAAATGAAAGTTAAAAGAGTAGAGAAGAGAAATGCAAACACAAGATAACATCCCGATGTGTTATCAAAGAGGAAACTGAAGAACTCGGGGAAAAACCTCTCCGCCGCCCTCCAAGCGGTAAATCGATCTACTAGACAATAAATTGGGATACACGAATAATAAGAGACCCTCCAAGCCTAATCTACACAATGCACCTAAACCCTCCAATCTCCTACTCCAACAAGGTTTCTCGAAATCATGTCTTGTCTAGCTTTCTAGATCCCGCAATGCGCCCGATTGCATCCGTCAAAACTTGACTTTTTCCAATATTTCTCAGCAACACTAAAACCTCACTTGACACTCAGAATGGGTGTAGTAAGTGTTTGGGCTATCAACCTCTCAAAGATATGAATATGGAGAGGTAGGAGTCGAGGAAAACCACAATGGATTATGTAGATGATTGTGGGTATGACAATCTCTATCTCTCAAGGGTTGTGGCTAGGATTTTCTCACTGAAAAGCACTCCTTTCAATATGTGGGTAATGGGGGTATATATAGTGTGGGTGATGATGTAGTGAAGCAGATATGACAAAATAGCAAAACAGAATGTCTCGCGGATATCTCACTAGAAGGCCTTACTCGCAACACACTCACGTAAACCAGCTGTCACCATCTGTCATGACTCTTCGCATTCTAGTCATGTGCTGAGCACATGCTTCACTTCGCGGGAAGGCTACTCGCGAGCTACCCGCAAAAACTTCTTTAGTTTTCAATGTTACTTTGAGTCTTTACACTCTCTCTCACACACAACCTTTACAAAGAAATCCCACATAAAATACAGGATACATAAGATTTGAATAGAATAAATATCAAATTTGGCACGGAATTAAAGCCAACACATAATAGTTGTAAAAACACAACTTTACAGTATGAAACTAATGTCTCACTAATATGTGGGTCTCACACGCATTATAAGACCTACATGTTAGTGAAACATTGGTCTCAGACTTTTGGTGTAGGAGATACTTTCTCCTCTTTAAGATAGGAGAATGTTACAGATCACTAAATAGGGATTCAAATCCTTTATATTTTCTAGGATTACCAATAAATTTTCTTAAATCCTAACCATTCTTTTATGATTTAAGAGTCTAGATTCTACTATGTCAGCGTTTCATTAATAATATTCTTAAAATAATATTATAATGTTGCAAACAAAACAATTAAGATTATTGTTAGTGGAATGCTGACATGGCAAAATTTAGACCATTAAATCATTAAATAATAGTTAAGATTTAAGGAAATCTATTTGGTAGAGTACCCTAAGAAATCTAGAGAATCTGAATCCCACTAAATAGATATGTTGGATTCATATTGCCTTTTACATTTATAAAGGATTAAATACTTATAAGATTGTTGTTGAGATTCATATCGATTAATGGATTTCCTAATTTAGGATTAAGGAATTCATAAGATTCTTAAAAATAATAATAAGTAAAAAAAAAAAGTCAGTTTGACCCAAAGAACATAAAGAAAAGAAAGGAAAAGAGAAAATTTGAATTGGTGACCTCTATTTAATGAGACATAAGTCTTGATAAATAATTATGCATTTCTCATCTACTAAGAATCACATAAACAATAAATCCCAATGTATTGGGGGAAAAAAATTGAAATTCACAAAATGAAAAATTCTTCAATCCTACACATACTATTTTTAAAATTGAGGATGTTATATTTCTAGGCCTATTACACACTCTTATTTTAACAACAAGTAATTACTTTCTAAAACTTAAATAATCCTAGCTTGTTTGCTAACTTACAGTAGCTAAATTTTCACTATTTTGAATCTTATAACAATTGAAAAATCTAGTTTAGACCCCTTTCTATATTTAAAAAAAGCAAAATTCTCGGATTGATTGTTGAAGGGAAAGCAATAAAAGTATGACCAAATCTACAAAGCGATATAAGAATTGATTGTTCCACCATAGTTCTGTAGATACCAAATCTATAAGTAATATAAGGAAAGCAATTAAAGCATGATAGAAGATTTGGTAACGGAGTGAAAAACCAAATAAGAACATCTTCAATTCAATGGAAAACCCACTCTGCGGACCTAGCTAGTCCCTCGAAAAAAAATTTGAGGACAAACAAATACAATAGCCTAAATACAAAACATATATTAAGCTAGACACTTTATTACAACTTCTGCACACGCTTTCCTTGCCATTTTTACCATAGTAGCCCTAGAATCTCTAATATCTTCCTCAACAAATTTCCTCCATGGACTCCTTGTACGCATGAACAAGAAACTCTAGAACTTGACAGAGTTTCTCTCCATAAAGATTTGTAGGGGATGTGGCCCTGGGTGATCAATACCGGCCCACCAAACTCAAGCCTGAGATCGGCTTGAGCAGCCGAGACTAGCTTGGGGGATTGGAGTTGGCCCAAACCCTGTGAAAATGGGCTCGGCCCAACAATAAGTGTATCAAGATCTAGAGAGTATTGTTTGGGGAATTCACTAAGTGTTCGGGCAGATCTCGACCCACAACTGACCGATAAGACAACGCAAAATCAACAAGGAAATAGAGAAATTCAGATTGGCCCCGAGTACTAGTAGTGCTTTTGGGGAGTCGTTATCGAACGCTATTTGGCGTCTGGAACAAGTTTCAAGAGAATCATTAGAAAATATGATAATTTCTTGTGATTCTGGATGAAAGTTGAATTGCATGGAAACTGGTGAAATAATAATAATTTGAACCCCACTAAGGAGAAAATATATAAGGAGAGTGAGGGTAGACAATGAGGTTGGTTGGTGACTGGAAAAAGTGGGAGAAAAAGTAAGAAAAGAGAAAAGAGAGAGAGTAAACATAGGGAGGACGAAAGAACAGAGAGAGAGAGAGATCAGAGAAAGAAGAGACTAAGTCTAAGAGGAAGAGGGTGTTTGGGCAGGAAAACACAAGGATACTTGAGGTTGGGCTGTCTAGGCTACTTTTGAAGCGAAACTTGTGGGATTGTGAGGAAACTCACCAATAAATAAATTAGGAGCCTAAATCCACTTTTCTAGACAGTAACATTTGTAGGTTTGGGGCACCACAAGATTTTTTGCAGTGAGTCTTATTTGAACAAGAACTTTGTGGGGTTTCAATCTTTGAAGCACTCTCTTTAAGATCACAAGATGAATGGGTAAAGAAACATATATTTTTCTATAAAACATAAAGGAGAAAGGGCACATGATTTAATCTCTGAATATGTTAGATATATGTGGAACTTGTTATGTACATATGTCATTTAAAATTAGCTAATCCTATAACAAAACGCATTTTACCTGTATTTGGGTAGATCTAGAATGGTTTAAATCTTCAAGCAACTTTATATTCAAGTCAAGAGTTAAAACCATGCAAATCTGTTCAAGAAACAAGTGAAGAATTGCTGTATTTTAAAACTCAACAGATAGCTTAACAAATTGAATCTATCGAGGTTTAAAAGAAGTTTTTTACTCGAAGCTCGACAGCAGCTCGACAAATAGCCTATTTATCAAGATTTATGAAAATCAAATTTTAAATATGTTTTCACGCATACCCATGTATACTTGTGTAGGGTTTCTTTTCTCACAACCCTAGACATATATAATGATTATTTTAAGGGACGTCTAAGGTGATGCAACTTAATGCAAAGTGATTATTCACTCAAATTGTAACCGGAGACAATTTGCCCTAATTCATCTTTCTCTTGAAGAAGCTGTTGCATTTGTATGTCGTAGGGTTTTGTAACCAAAGAGCCTCTTGATCTTCATTGTGTGGATGAACTGAAGAACTTTGCAGCCAACATCCTTCTCAAGTTGGTATGTTAGTCACATACTTGGATTCGTATAAAGGAGTAAGCCGCGTACTGGGATCTACGCATCGATTGATTAGTCACGTACTGGGAGCCATGTATTGAAATGAGAGATTTTCACTACATTATAAGTCCAATTGTGTATTGGGGTAAGGGTTCAATTGTAAGTTGGTATAAGGTACTGGAATTCATTTACTTGTAATCGTTTGTTTTGATAATAGTGAATTCTTCAGAGTAGTGACCTTAAATTCACCCAGTAGGGTTTTGCCTCGGTGGTTTTCTTCATTCGTAAACAAATCACCTGTGTCAAATTTATTTTCCGCTACATTTAGTTATTTGGTGATTTATTTGTGCTACCACGTATATTGCATGTTAAATTGACTTAATTAATTTACTTGGCTAATTAATTACTTAATTTACCTAAAGGGTCAATACATTTTTGGCCTATCAGAATAGAATAGGGTGTAGCCTCCTTTTCTCTATAGAAAAATTGTGCAAAATCATGTTTATACAAGTATTAAAAGAGAGAGAGAGAGAGAGAGAGAGAGAGAGAGAGAGAGAGAGAGAGATGGCACAAACTAGGTTAAAAACATAATCAAAATTGAAATTCTGGCTTTCTCTCTCAAGTGAGCCTAGAGCAAGGAACAAAAGAAGTTTCAAGTTCTTTTATTGTTTTGCTCAAGTTAAATTTTTCTGTCAATACTTCTTCGCGTAGTTTCAAAACAGTTTTTACCAGACTTGTCCAATGAATGAAATACATCAGCAACTTGATTTTTAATTACAACCAAAATCATGGAATGAGCCAACACTAAAATTCTAACAACAATTATCATAAAATTGTTCAACAAACCAAGTTCTTTATTTTGATTAACAACACTAAAGGTATGTTTGGCACTATATTAAAGAGGCTACAAAAGAGCTTTAAGGTCTTAAAAGCTGTTTAATAGAAAAGAATTGGCAAAACATTAGTACACCTTTTGCCTAAAACTCTTTTTAGTGTTTGTAAAATAAATCATCAACTTTTACCAAAAATAATAATAATAATAATAAATCATCAACAGTAAGTATTAATGTTATATTATTCTCTTTTGTCATTTTTCACTTTCTAAAAGTTTTTTATCAATTTGATTACTAAACGGACAACATTTTTATATCACCTTATAACTGTAATCGACTAAAAGCTAGTAGCTTCTCCCGTAATTCCCCCCCCCCCCCCCTCCCAAACTCTATAACTAAAGCTCTACATCCTCCCATCAAAAAAAAAAAAAAAAAAAAAGCTCTACATTTATCATGGTCCCAAATGAGTATTAAAAGTTCAAAGCTCTCTCAAAATTGAATTTTAGTTTTGCATAGACTTAATTAATTTTCCCCCCGAAATACATGGACTTAGAGCACTCACATTGGATAAGTCAAAATTTTAGCCAAATTTATCCACACAAAAAAAGTTCTATTTTAGCTAGCTTATTTTTCAAATGGGCCTGCATCATATTCTCCAGAAAAATTTCTTATGCATTTTCAATTAAATATTCAATTTCCTTCATTTTTTAAAAGGAAAAGTTAACAAATGCCCTAGATAATTTATTAGTGAACTATTTTATGAAAGTTTTTACAAAAAAAAAAATGTAATTAATGTTTTGGTTGATTTTTCTTTTCTTATAAAAGTGGTATCAAAACTTTCCTAAAATGATTTATAAACAATTACCCTAAGGCACAGGTTAACATGACCCATTATTATTAATTTTCTCTTTACTTTTCTCACATCTCCCTCTCTTCTTCATTAACAACCATTGCTACTCATAGCCGCCACCACCATCACACAAATTCGTTTGGTTTTCTTTGGGACCACCCGTAGACTCTTCAATTTTCACTTGTCTCTACTCCTCTCATCTCAATTATTTGAAGATTAACTCGTCTAGTTTAAAGCCACCCTAAATTAATTGTTTCACCTAAATCTTTATCATCCTGATCTCGGATATTTTTTCTTTGTCATCAATGAATTCATAGTGGTGCAAGATCACTACTTCTTCTTTGATTAGACAACCAAATCTTGGTCATCCAACACCTTTCAAATCTCAAATATTTCTTATTTGTCACATGGAACTTATGGAGGTGCAAGATCTTTGATTTCTTCTCCCCATTTCATTATAATAAAGGAGAGAAAAAGCTAGGGCACAGTAATGGATTGATTAAACAGAAATAAAATAAGTCATAATTAAGCTACAATGCAAATTAGAATGTGTATTTTGACTAATGGAAAGCTATCCAATGGAAATTGATTTTTGAGATTAATGAATATATAAATTTAGGATCTATTTAGATCTGCTTATTTTACTGAAATTGCAAATTTTTTGCTAAAAATATTATAAATAAAAGTAAAAATTAGTTAAGATAGTACAGTAAAACTTATGAATAACAACAAAAATAAACTAAATACTAAAATAAATTGGTAAAAAATAAATTTTGCTAAACAGACTCCTAATTAGACTAGTCCAATGCTAATGTTAGGCTAGTGCAATGTTAGAAAATGATAAAATATTAGGCAAAAGAAAAGGACAACCGGATAAGAAGAAAAAGGAAGAAAGACACTCGGGCGAGTGAGTGCACGCGCCACGTAGAGAGACTAGGTTAGCACTTTTGGAGATTTATAAGTGGTAAAAATGGTAAAAGTGAAAAAATCGTAAAAAAGCAAACAATGTGGTCAACTTTTCGTACATGTTGTAATAACTAATAAGAGCAGGAAGAAAGAAACTGGGGCGAGTGAGTGCACGCGCCACGTAGAGAGACTAGGTTAGCACTTTTGGAGATTTATAACATTGGTAAAAATGGTAAAAGTGAAAAAATCGTTAAAAAGCAAACATTTTGGTCAACTTTTCGTACATGTTGTTGTTGTTGTTGTTGTTGTTGTTGTAATAAGGGAAGGGGATAGACTTGACATTAAAAAAGTTGTTGCGGAGAATTGAGGAACGGTACAAGTGACGACCCAAAAAAAAAAGCACAGTACTCTACTACTATTAAGCTATGGTATGGACAAAAAGTCCACAACACTATCATTTAAAGTTGTTTGATAACATTATTCTAGTAATATTATTTGTATTTTTTAAAAATATGTAAATAAAAAAGATGTAAAAATAAGTATCATGTTATTTAAAAATTGAAAAATATTACTTAAACTACCGTATCAAACGGACTATTAAAGACCAGAAAGTAGAGTAGGAGTGCATGAGGTTTTGCGCCTGTACATGGATGCAACCGGTCAAAAATCTAGACTGTTTATAACATGGTGTCACCTCTAATTTGATGATTTTTTAAATAAAATAAAATAAAAGGCAAAATCTGTTTTGGTTTCTACAACTTAATGTCAACTTGGTCTTATATGTAATTAACTTTGCTCCAATTTTTTACGACTTGTAGTAATATTTGTTAGTGAATTAATGGTAAGAATGAAATTGATTTTAAGTTGAATAACGGTAAAAAAATTGATTACTACTAAAATGTAGAAACTAAATTGGCAAAAATGATTCCAAAGTGGTATTTTTGTCCAAAAAGAAAAAGAGTTTGTAGGCAAGGAAGTCAAGACCATATCAGTACTGGCCATACCGAGGAAATATACCTTACTGGTACTCCTTTAAAACTTACCAAAAAAATACTGGGTTATACCGGCCTATTTCAGCTGTACCAGTCGGTATTGGCATTTCGGTCTGTACAATAAAAAAAAATACAAAAAAATTTTGAAAAAACATTTTGTTTAATATTTTATATTGGTTAATGTACTTCAGCTATTATTTAGGCCTACAAAATATGTGGATTTTCAAGTTTATGCTGATAAACATAAAATTAATAAATTCATACTTACTTAAATAATACAAATATATATATATACACACACACACACGTATGTATAGAAATATATAAATAGTGGTAATCTAGAAACGGTACACCGGTATCAATTATGATGATGTTGAAAATCGTCAGTGAGCTACACGGTTCCTACGTACTCTTGAACGAAACCTGTGCAACAAAAAAGAAGAAAACCTTACAGAGAGTACCGATATGGTACCAACCAAATACCCTCCAAAGGTTAAGTTAGAGAACTTTCACAACTCTAGAGTGTCAAAGCTGAGTGAATTATGTGCACCTTGATTTCTGAGGGCTTTGGGTTTTTATAGTAGTGTATGATCGACTTTGGTTTCTTGGTGAAGAAGATGTTCCCTTGTAGGGAAGATCCTCATAAATATACATATTTTACGGGATCTTTTTTATATAGAGATTTTGTTGACTTATGGTTAATCATGGAGCACGAGACATTTCCATTTGAAATTTCTTAAAGACCACTTAAGCCATGTGGATGCTACGTGGCTTTGCCACCATCCACTTTGCATCCATCTGCTTTCTCATCCGTCCATCATGGAGAGTTTGTCCTCCTTAGACATGTCCCGTCTCCTTCCTTCACTTTGATCATCCACTATCCCAATACCGTCGCCCATGGCAAGTTCTGTTGAACGAGTTCGTCTACTTTAATTTTGTCCTCTTAAAATTGGTACCAAAATATTTCATTCTCCTGACCAAACCGAAATAGTCTCAAGTACAAAATTGACTCCTTTGCTTTTAGGTATGGTTACAATCCCCTGCACTACTAAGTGTCAGTTTGGAAAACAACTTATCTAGCTTTATGCTAAAACTTTTAGTTCAAAATATGCTAAGGTATACTTGTATCTTGAATAAATAAATAAAAAAATGAGATTTTTAAAAATCTGTATATAAAAGTTAAAAGATAATGGTAAAAGTTGATGTCAAACACCCTCTTAAATTCTTGTATTGACTTATAGTATAAGATCACCTAGGCACTTATTACTACTCAGACTCACAACTGACAAAAACTTTCTACACTAGACCTATGAAATTGATAAGGTAATATTACATGTTTTGACTATATTTAGTCACTCTCGCTTTCACATTGAAGTGGATCCCACGTAGACTCCAAAAAGTCATCAAATCTGCACAATTATTGGTTTTTTCTGCACCATTTGATTTCATTGGGTGGTGTATCCAAAGGTCAAGATCCATAGGGCTACACAAGTACCTTGTGGAATGTTATATATTGCACACAAAGTTTAAAGCTGATGATAAGCATCATGTGGGGCCAGGTCTCTTTTGATCAGGCTTCTTTTTTTATGCCTGAGTTTTACTGTGGGTCCGTTTGGGCGTCCACTCAAAGCAATATCTTCGGATCTTCCATTTGTTCTTTTTGAAGAAGAATATATTTTTTAAGGAATTGTTTAAGATTAGTTTTCTTCTTTTTTGTCGAAAGCACGGTTTAAAAGTTAGATGATTGTATCGATCTATTAAAGATTGATTAGCATTAGTGGAAATATTAATTTAATAGATACGTTGGGGGGGCAAGTATGGTGGTCAACCCTAAAAAAATTAACTATTTTTAAAATCAAAGAAATCTATAATTTGGCCTCCACTTTCATAAATCTATATCTATGCTTAGTCCAAAAGAAATCAATTTATATCTATATTATATAGAATAAGTCAAGCTCATTTTTGTCTCTACATTGAATTTGTCTCTACATTGAATTGTCACACATACTCACAATTGTTAATTTAAATACATATATTTGAGTGTCATCCACTTCAACATGTTTAAAAGAGAAAGCTAGCCCAATTTTGTTTTTAATACCTTCCTTTAGGCAATCATCCCATCATTTCAACATGTTAAACTCTCGCTCTCTCTCACGGTAGCAAATACCAAATTGTAACTTCACTCTCTCCTTCCTTTGTTAGGGAGATTCCTTAAGTAGTTCATATAATATATAAAAACACATTTCTTCAAAAGGCTCGAGCCCTATGAGTATGAACCCAACTATATTATATACTAAACACTCATTTTCTAATCATCTTTTTCAGTAAAGGAAGCATGTGTACCACATGCCACCTTCTAATCTTACAATAATCAAATACCTATTAATCATTCTATTAATTTAGTCAAACTAGATTAAAAATATATACAATTATACATAAAATAAACTAGAAAAAAGTCAAACCAAATGCATGCATAGAATGAACATTGGCTTTGGGTGTTTTTAGAAAAAATGATGTATCATGAAAGAACCCTCTGAAAATTAATATAGCTAACACTTATAAGTTATTATCATCCTAGCATTAGTTTGAGACAAATCTAAATAGATTTAAACTCATTTTTCTTGTGAAAATTAAGATTTATGAGTGTGACTGGCATGGAGGATGCTATTGCTTACAGGCATGAAACAGAGCAGAATATGTAGGGAGAGAAGCAATGGCTTTGCTAGAATCACATTCGCTTCTACGTACGTGGATCATGTCAATGTTCTGAATGGCACGCTAATTTGCACCATACAGATGGCTTATTTTTGTGGTTTTGACTTGACGGCTGCTTTATGACTTTTTGTGGTTTGTCAATTCTAAATTCTAATGAATGCTCGAAATTAACTACTGTCCACTATTGTAAAATAAAAGGTGGTGCTTTTTACTGTTTTTTTTTAAGATACTGTATATATTTCATATTCGGGTGTGATTTTTATTTAACTATTAAAATTTGATTAAAATATAAATATTTTTAAAAATAAGAAATTTTTAAAAATTTTTACATAAGCAAATTTGTGAAAAAGTTTAAACAAAAAACTTATCCCACAAAAACATCTCTTCTTCTTAAAATACAATATTTTTTTTCCACAACTATTTATAGTTGGTTTGGGTTAGCTTTTTCTTGTTAATTTGTTATTTTATTTATTTATGTAAAGATTTTTAAAGTCTCAATTTTTTTTAAAGTACAATTAAATTTATTAACTGCCAATGAAGAAATGTTAATTGATTCAAGTTAAGGGAAAAATAGAAAAAACTGTAAACAAAAATGACATATTAATTAAGAAAATAATAAAGAGTATGACCTCAAATGGAATAAAATTTTGAAAAAAAAAATACATATAATCAATCTTAACTAACTTCTTGAAAATCTATAACCTACTTTAAAAATTTTATTACTAAAGTTTGGTTGTTGTTAACATTATTGTTGTATTTTATTAACATTTAACAATTAAATAAATAAAACTTTTCAAAAATATAATGTTAATTTCTAACATAGACTTAGAAAGTTGTTAAGCTCTCATTTAGTAGTTATCAATCTTGCAGCCCGTGTTTAGCCTTCATAATTAATTCTCTATATGTAATATTTTTGCTTCAGGAGACTTATAATTCAGTAGCATTGCCTTATCCTCCTATAGAAGAGAACTTGATTTAAAATCTCTTCTTCCTCATTTAATATAAGCAAAAAGTCATTTAATATTAGCCAACAAAAAAAAAAGTCTCTTAACTTAGTCATTTTTTTGCATTAACTAATAGGTTGTGAATTTGATTGTCTTTAACAATAACTTGGTCATTTCTTTTAAAGAGCCTTTGGAGAGGAATAGTTTTCCACTCTTATTGTATAATTGATTATTTTCTGAGAGATTCTGCAATTGGGATCACTGAGTGCAAGGCTTTCTTATTGCTCCAAAAGTTTCTCCACTCTAGCATGCTTAGCCAATGTCAAAAAAAAGCCATGAGATATGTACTTGCATTAGAGGACCGACCTTGCCAAGGGAAATTTTTTAACCAGGAATAATAATGTGCTTCTAAATCTAGTTTCAAGGATGAGAAATAGACCTCCACTCTAATATTGTATAATTGATTATTTTCTACCAAGATAGTCCTAAAAAGAAAAAGAAAAGGTAGGTGAGTATCATTTTGATTTTTGACTCATTTCATTCAAACCAGGATGGTAGTCCTCAAGAGAGAAAACTCTGCTTATACATAACTTTATAGGTGATTTTAAGATTATGACACTTCATTAATTTTCTATTTGCATTGCATGATGCTAGAATATAAAAAGTTGAGTAGATCCAAGAGTCTAAGGTAAGACGAAACCATCATAGTTCAGTATATCAGTACATGTACTTTGATATTATTCAATGTAGAGGTGGTAAAATTTGACACGACCCGCGAACCCGACACGACACGACACGAAATTAGCAGGTTATGGATTGAGACTTAACGGATTCGTGTCATATTCGGGTTGACACGGCTAACCCGTTTAATAAATGGGTTGGGTTAGTGTTGAACACATGGAACCCGTTTGACCCGTCTGACCCGTTTAATTAAATGATATTTTACCAATATACCCTTCAAACTCTAGGTATATGAACTTATTAGTGGTTGTGATTTATATTTTTTGACATATTGTGATTGATTATTTGTGATATTGGGATATGCTTTAATTTTGAATGATTATTTGTAATGCAATTACTCGTTAGTTCTGAATTTTATATTAAAAATATTTATTTGTTTGTTTTTTCATTAATTTTTATTTTTCATTTTGATAAAATCTGATAAACAGGTCGACACGACTGACCCGTTTAATAAATGAGTCGTGTTAGGGTTAAGGAATCTTGACCCGTTTAATAAACATGTCGGGTTAGTGTTGATCTATGTAGTTGAATACTCATGACTTGACACGACACGAACCCGACACGCGAACACGAATTGCCACCCCTAATTCAATGTCTATATAAAAAAAGACATTGTCCAGTTATACACATATTTCAATTAATTGATACATGTGGGACTTAACAGAATAACTAGACATTGTACATTTGTACAGTCCTAAAGTTTGGGGTGTTTTGTTTTTACACCTTAAAATTTCAAAAATTTATATCACTTAATAGATAATATGTACAGAGTGGTTGTTAATGCAAAAGAAATATACAAATTCTAAAATTTTAGAGTGTAAAATTTAAATTCTAAAATTTCAGGGTATAAAATTCAAACACGATCAAATTTTGGAAGTGTATAATATACACTCGAAAAAGAAATGAGATTCAAACACAAAAGGACATCACACATTTCAAACTTTTAATCATTCTATTTTTAAATGCAATTATTTTTTTTTTCCTTCCTTTTTTTTAACTTGGGAATTACTCAATGTCAGAAGATTGATAGCTGTGTATCATGCATGGATGATGTATTAAAACCATAGGGAATATTAGCTAGCGGGGCTGATAGTGATGGTAGCATTGGTGATTGGTGATTAATTGGAGTCCATAGAAGCGTAGGTGGGCAGTGGGTTGGCAAAGCTACCATTTCTTTTGTGGGGCTTGGAAATAGATTTGGTGATTAACAACTAAAATGTTATTTCTTGTTATTATCGTCCAAACTAACTTGTCCAGCGTTACTAACCAATTCAGCTATCATTATTTTCATCCCTTCAAGATGTGACTTCCCTATCATTTTCTGTTTTTTCTTGAATTTTTCCTATGATTTAGTTACTTTGTCATTGTAACGTAATTATCAAAGGCAGTACAATCTCAATAATCATTTTTATCATAATTGCTAATGAAATCAATGAAAAGAAAGTCATGAAGCATTCGATGGAGTTTCTAAATTTGTCTCAAATAATTGGGGCTATATGACTATATGAGTACTTCCTAGAAAAAGTAGAAGCTTGTTTATGAGTACCAGGTTTAAATTCTTTTAGAACAAAGTTGAGAATAAAATTAGGGCAAAGTTTTCCTTCAAACTAGTTCAGAGGAATCTCATCCAACTCATTAAGTGGCGATTCATAAGATCACTCATGTCAAATAACTAAAAATACACATGGATAGATTTTTCACCTATTATATAATGGTAGTGTTGTCCACAAGTCGGTCTAAGTTAGGTTTGGGTCGCCACCCAGACTTAACCTGATCTTGGTGATAGTAGAATGAAGGACCCGCTACCAACCATAAGCACTAGTAGGTCAGATTGAGTTTGTTTCAGTCAAAACCGAGAAAGGCAGCAATGATCGAGATTTCGGCAAAAAACAGCAAAGATCCAATGAGATCTGGATGCAATGGAAATTTCACTAGATTTATTGAGATCTCATCGGATCTAGCTAAGAATTCATCGGATTTGGTGGATCTCACCGAAGTTTCCTTAGGCGTCAGTCGAATCAATTTTTTCAAGTTTGATCAAATCGGTTTCGATGTAGGTTCGATTAGATCTCTCAAGTGGGTTGGGCCAACTAGGGGTGTGCATGTGTTGCGTTGGATCCAGTTGAGAAGTTTTTTCAACCCAACCTACCATGGTGGGTTAATAAAAATCCAACTCAACCCAACCCATCACAGGGGTTCAACCCAACCCAACCCACATGGATCAGGTTGGGTCGGGTTAGACCTATGGGTTCGACAAATTTTTTTAATTACTATTATTATTATTAAATTGAGCATTAGAACAACACCACCATAAGTAAGAGAAAATTTATAACCAAATAATTATGAGCATAACGCCAAACAAATACAAACTATATGGAAAAAAAAAAAACTTAGGGTTTGGGTTTTATTTAGGAAAAATGGCAAAAAAATAAATAAATAAATTGTATAATGTATTTTTTAAATTTTAAAAATAATATTAATAAATGTAGGTGGGTTGGGTCTGGTTAGACGAGTTTGTAAATCTCATGACCCAAACCCAACCCGACCCATTGTATAAATTTTTTTTTTTTTTAAGTCATGACCCAACTCAACCCATCAACTCCTAAAAACTGACCCAACCCAGTGGGTTGGATTGGGTCAGGTCGATTTTGGCGGGTTAGCGGGTTCACTACATACCCCTATTTGATGGATTGGAAGAATTTTTCTCCAAACTAGTTTAAAGGTAAAAAAAAAAAAATCATAAAGTTATGTGTTCAAAATCAATTTGCATAATTTATCCAAAGAAAAAAAAATAGAAAATTTAATTAGAATAAATTAATTGTGTATCTAATCAATTATCACTAATCTCTACTCCTTTAAAAATGTGGAACTTTGCCCACAGGCCCAGTTTAATGTACTTTTTATTGGCCTGAATAGGTGAAAAACAGTTGAGAGTGTTTGTATCATGTATTAAAAATCTGGCCATGATTTTTTTCCCCCTTTCTTAGAGGCAATAGTTAATAATTAGGCCTTTTTTTTTTTTACTAGAGGAAGTCAAGTTCAGTCCCATGGTAGGGTCTAATCCGAACTCACATCTTTGAGAGAAAGTAAAGATTCTAGTTGCCACTAGACCGAAAGGGCTTTGACAAGATAATTAGGTTTGAAAGCTTAGTACTGATTGCTGGTGACAAAAATGGGATCCTTGGAGTCATCTACAACTATTAATCCACATTTATAGTAGCGTAGCTCACCTGCCGATATTGCTACTACTACTACAACTGATTTTGACATCATAAGCCTTTTTCAAGTGAGATTTTGGATCTGACCAAGAAATAGTACAGTAGTGGGAGTAACTACTAACTAACCCTTGTTTTGTCCGTAATAATCATCTCCTTTGTATTCTTAGAAGCAATTCAACAGTGAAAATAAAAAAGTCTCGTTAATATATGTCCTTAGGGCATACATTAATCATTTATTTTGAGAAAAATTTTATGAAAAATTGAAAAAAATAACTGTCAAAACAGTTAATAATTTTTTCATTTTTTCATAATAAACTTTCTAAAATAATTTATTAATGTATACCTTAAAGACACATATTAATAAAATTCAAATAAAAATATTAGCCCAACAAGGCCAAAAAGGAAATCCCAAAAATGAAAATATTAGGGTGGGAACTGCTAGGAGAGAAAAACAAATAAAGGATAAAGAAAATGAAAGAGTTGAGTGCAGTAGCTAGGAAAGACTACTTCATGGCAAATTGATAGATTCCCTCAAACTCGACTAAGAAATCCACGCCAATGATTCTCACGTTATAACTCTGACCACATCATCAACATTAAATTCAAATATATTTCAAATTATGGGATTAGTCAATTATATAAGGGGTGCAACTTTGCTACAATGAAAAAGTGTTACGTAACAATGAGATAAGATTGCCAATAAATTATGGGAAATGTTAACCAATGCCTAAGGCATTAGTTTAGGAATTATTTTTAAAACATTTTATTGGAAGAATGATAAAATAATAAATATTGTTGACTGTTTTTTATATTTTCTATAAAAGTAGTGTCAAAACTTTCATATTATAGTTTATTAACAATTACCCTAAGAGGCCATTTGATTCGCCGTGATATTGATATTACGTTATTGTAATTTTACAATAATAAGATTTCAATACAAAAATACAACATTTCATTGTTAGGAATGTGATGATATTAAGATGATGTGGTATATTTTGTAATTTTAAATTATGAAAATAGAAAAAATAAAATAAACTAAAAATTTTAATGTCACATCATCGTAATGTGCATCACATTAAAGGCACATTACAGCAAACCAAACGCCACTTAAAGACATCCGTTAACATGACCTATAAATTATAACTCAATTGTGATTTTCTTTTCTCATAATAATAGGATGAGTGATGAAGTTATGGGTTCAAGACATTAAAAAAAATTATAATAATAAGAATTATGTTACCTACCAAATAGTTCTTCTAATTTTTTTAATATATAGCTACCTTGTGAATCATTCATAGTTTTTAAGAAGGTCATCTATTATCACAAAGAAAAATAAATGAAACACATTACATATACCAAGGAGCTACATTTAGGTTGAGGAATTACCATGTTGAATCCTTTACTAGATTAACACTTAGTTTAAGATGCTTGAATTCTTCGCCAAGGAACAACCAAAAGCTTAGTTGGGTCAACTACCCTACCTAGCTAGCTAGTTCCTAGTTCATGATGCCATATTAAATCAAGTCATATAAGTACATTGTCAAATTTTCTTGTAAATCTTTTAGGGTCATATAAGTACATTAAGTCATCTATTTTTAGAATTATTTTTTCAAAAATTGAAAAAGTTGTCAATACTTTTTCAATTCTCGAAAAAATATTTTAAAAAATAATTAATTATTATGTGTCTTTAGCGCACTTATTAACAAAATCCAATATTTTATATCAACCTTAGTTTTTTTTTTATGCAAAGGTTTAATAGCTAGGTGCAACTGGGGGCTTATGCCTAATAGAACTTAGGCCTACCGGCCATAATAAATAAGGCTATAGACCCCATCTACTGTACACATTAGCAAGAGCACAAACCTTAAACATTACATATAATGTACTACGAACCCAGGTAACTTGGCAAAAAGGTAAAATACATGTACGAAAACCTAGCCCACGTGGGCAAGGAAAGAGTTTGTGTACGTTAACCACAAGCAAATGTTTCCAAAAGGAAAACATTTTCCACCACAAACTCCAATTCGTTTCCTGAACCCCAAATCCATGGATTAATGGGGCCATCAAAGATCTGCCCCAGAATTTTAGAAACAATTTTCAGAAAAACAAACCGTACAGTCTGTTCACTTGGACACTTGCCATTGTATGTAATAAAAGAGCCTCCACCGTCCAAGTGGCTGGCAGATCCAGAAAGTTAGTCCACTCATTAAGAAAGTGAATAATAGTGAGTCTCATTAAAGTCCTATACTAATATATATGGATACGAAATTCAATATAGGAACCCTATATAAAAGTCTAGAACTTCCCACATGGAAAGTGAATTCCCATGAAGAAATATATAAAAGATATATTAGGTCACTTGTGAGCATCAAGGTATGTTCCATGTGAATTTGGGATAATGTTTAATGTTAAGTTGTTAGAAATATGGGTTTAATAAGGTTATTATATTATTTTAATCCTAATTGTACGAGTAGATTAGCCTAGATTCAGTTTACCATACACATTCTTCAATAAGTACATTCTTTTTATATCGGATTTGGTCCAACTCAATGACAAGATTTTCATGTAAGATGCACGGGTAGAGTCACCATCAATTATAGGATTTTATCGTCACTTAATATTCTGATTATCCCTATCAAAAAAAAAAAATCTGATTATCACCAACCTTAAGGTTTTTTTTTTTTTTTTTAAGTTAAGCAATAAAACATTTGTGGAGTTGTTAGAGACCCCACAACATCTATATTATAATAAGTTATGCCATTTCTATTATTCATTCAAAGGTGATGGAATAATTTAATTTGCTTGGGCAATGTCATTCTCTAATCTATGTTTGATTTATTTTTGGAGTTGGTGGGGGCCTTGGCCCAAGGTATGGAAGAGGGTTTTAGAAGCATACCTAAAGTGAGTGATCTATATAGGGCTTACTCTAATTTCTTCAAGGTTGGGCACTTTCACTTCGGGTTACATGCATTAATTTGGACTAGGGAGCCTCCCTCTAGAGAACTAAACAGAACTCTAGAAAGCTTACTTTGTATGGCTTCTAGTTCTAGAACGCTCAAATAACTTAACCCTGAAATTTCCTTCTTAAAGTTCTATATGCATTTATGGCTATTTGTCATTAATTAATGAGGCTTTTGGGGGCTATTTATAGAAGAATGCGGCATTGCTGGTCACGCATGCATACACATTATGTGCGGCTAACTTTGCACTTAATTAAAAGGCTATACAATTCTTTGGAAGTTAATTAATGTTTAGGGGTAAGGCCGGGTTTCAAGTCTCCAAGATAGAGTTTCACACACATATATACTTAAATTAGACAAGAGTAAATTGTATGTCTTGTATCAAAAAACAAAAACAAAAACAAAAATTATTATTTGGGAAAAGTTAACCGCCCTAAGGGAATTGGTTTAAGAAATATTTCTAGAAATTTTTATGAATTTTTTTTTTTGGACTACTTTTTATATTTCTCATAAATGTGGTATCAAAACAGATCCCTTATGCTATGTTTGGATGTTGAAAAAAAGAGGGGAAGTAATTAAATTACCTTGTTTGAATTTTTTTAGGGAAGGAGGGGGAGGCTTTGGAGGGGTTTGAACTACTTCTAATCCTCTTATTTTTAATTCCCCAAATTGGAGAGATTTGGAGGGAGAGTGGAGGATAAAAATGCTTGACCAAATGAATTACCAAATTTGTCCTTACTATATTAACAAAATTACAAATGAAAAGACTAATTATTCCCTTCTTCATTACTTAATTTTAAAAACATCCAAATAAGGTGGAAGATAACCATTCCCCTCTACTCTCTTCTCCACTACTCTCCTTCCCTCTACTCTCATCTACTCTCCTTTCTCTCAAAACTTCCAAACATAGCATTAATGTTTTGAACCCATTTCTAGTAGTTGCACACACTATGTGTATGCACAAATGTGAGAATTGTAACTTGAAACATAGTGATTTGGACCAAAACCCCACCACCATAACAGTTGAGAATCTCAACATAGAAATTCTATCGTTGATGATTGATTACTCCTAAGTTAGAGGACTTACAATGAACAACCACTTAATAGTCACAGAAAAAATTTAGGACACTTCTAAAAGGATACATCTTTATAAGAAGGTTTTGGTTCTAGATATTATATACACACACACACACATACATAGATGTAAAGGGGCAAAGCTCCAGTCTAGAGAGATTGAGACTGATGTGATGGGGTTTTAATTTTTGTTCCTAACAATGATATTTCAAACATTTTATCATTTTATTTATTAATTTTGTTTGTTTGTTTGTTTAGATCCCTTCAAAATAGATTAGTTTAACCTAATGAATTAGCCAAGTATGTACTTAGGTTAATTATGAGATCTAGATTAAACACATGCAAACATATTACTTGGTTCAAAAAAGTAAAAAGGATAGTTATATGATGACCTAAGAAAACTAATGAAACCAACAATTTCAAGGTAACAACCTAGGGAGGATTTAACCAAACTATCATCAAAGTAAACAAATCTACTATGATAGAATTGAATATTACAATAGATTTAAACCCTAAATCTAAATCTACCTCATGTAGAACTTATTAACAAGACCACGTGTAGCTCCGACTCCACGGACTTTTCTATCTTGAATTTGCTAAACACAAACTTCATGTTTGTGACTTTGAGATTCTACTCAAAGGTTTCAGATCACCATCAGTAGTAGATTTTTATGCAGCAACTTGTTTCCACCAGTTCTTAATTGTAGATTTCATTCCAGTAGACATTTGTAGAGTTAGAAGGTTACAAAAACCTCACAACTCTCACAAGAGTAACTCACAAGACTTCCAAGAGCTCCTAAAACATAATTAGGGTTTTTCTTTTATACCTTGTAGTATTGAACTGAAACCCTAAACATTTTCACGGGCTTAGGCTTAATTTAAAATCTACAGAACACAATTTTCGATCGGTCGAAAATAACTTTCGATTAGTCGAGCTTCATAAAATCTGAACTCTTCTTTCTGTAACTTAACTGTTCTTGAATCTTGCCTTAACAATCATGAGCAATATCTAACACTTAATCTAGACATGTTTTAATCTCGGTTTGCCAACATACATAAATTTAGAAAACTAAACATTTAATTCTAAATATTTAAAACCTAACAAATTTCAATGAAACGATGTTTAATATTGTGTGTGCAATTCAATCATTATTAATTTTGAAAGTTTTCCTTCGACGACTAAACTAACTATGTCAATTTTTCAAAACTCTCCAACGACCACTATTATTGAACTGTGAAGATAAAAAATGGTTCTCGCATAGGAAAACCATTTTTAATTAAGATTCATCATGAATGTGATTACTTGACTAGATATGTACTACCCCCAGATGGAGAATTTTATAAAAGAATTGTCACTTATTTTTCTTCAAAAAATACAGTCATGAGCACAGCTTTATTAAATAACTTTAAAAACTAAATCATATAGAAAGAAAATTACACATTTGTCCCCCTCCTTCCTCCACTCAGTTTCCTTCTTTTTTTAATGTTAACGTTTAGGTTTTTTCCCCTAAACATTAGATTTTTTTTCTTATAAACTATTTTTTTTAAAAATTATGTAATAGAAGTATGAAAGTAAATTTATACAAATACAATTTTCTATCTTCTCATTTCTCTCTCAACAAAACAAAAAAGTTTTACATCTTTTCATTTTTTTACTCCGAACCAAACACATATGAAGAAAAACTAAATCTTATATATCCCCCACCCTTCCATCCCCCATTTTCTATTTTCCACTTTTCCATCCCCTAACCAACTGAATTTATCCAATACTTTTAATTACATTCTTGTCTTACAAAACTTAAATCAATGTGAATTTGACACATAATTAATCTTATTTAAGCTTCAATCATGTACATAACCACATGGTTTAGACTTTAAATTACAAAAGCATACTTTGACCATTAAATCTTAACGTGGCTTGGTCTTTTGATTGGATGGTTCTATCGTTACATTCAATGCATTATTTTGATCGTTGAATCAACAGATTATGAGATATATATTTCGCTATTAATAGATGGCACGTTATATAGAATTTGACAATCAAGTACATGGTGGTGCCGCCATGTCATGCTCATGGAGCAAATCAATTGACTTCTTAAAGACCCCAGAAAGCAGATTGATGGATAAATTTTCAATGGAAGTCCAGCCGGCCAAGGTGAGATTTATTTATTTTACTTTATTCCTTGAACAGCTATTTCGTTTTTCTCATATATGGAGTACTATATTTTCAACGAACTGATTAATTTACAAATGTCAGTCCAATAATAATGTTCTTTTATTTGAGGACTCAGAATTTAAAGAAAGGAAAATGTTGATAACAAAGCAGCACATAATGTTGCTAATTTTGAAACATGGTTCGAGGAAGCTCCCGTTTTCCTCATAGAACAGAGTCATGTAGATGTAAATTGTAATGCATTTTAATGACCAGTTAATATATGATAATAACTTAACAATTGTTCTAAATTTATTTAGTTTGAATTTTATAAAAAAAAAAAATTGGGGGGGTTTGAACTTATGATTGTCCAAAAAGTTTAAACTATTAAAAAATGATTATTTTAATATTTTAATCTACTAATAAAGAATGTTTGGATTTCAACAAACAAACAAAAAATTAAGAAAGAAAATGCTAAAGTTACAATAAATTATACATTTATACTACAAAATACTTAAAAATTTATTTACCAAATTGAAATATGGTGTAAAGAATAGAGACCAAATATGTAATTTACCCAAATTTTTTTTATAAATTTTTTTATTTCTCATAAAAGTGATATCAAATTTTTTTTAAATAATCAATTAACAAATATTTTAAAGCACTCATTAACCAGATCCAATAAATAAATGACTCTTGCAGTCGTGCTTATTGCCTATTAAACACCAGCTTTCATGCCGTTCAATTTAAATGCCACTATAAATTATACAGATTACAGACATAGGGACACAAAAACACACATCAAAGTGAAAAGACTCCCCATTAATAAAATTAAAAAGTAGATTTCCAAAATTAAGAAATCAAAAGATTCATTTGGTCCGATTCTCCAGTATCATATTTCTCTTCATTGTTTCATTCTGCCCATTCTTTTTCACTTGTGAAATTGATTGGCTTCTTTTTTTTTTTTTTCTTCAGTTGTTAATTATTATTATGAAAACGATATTGGAGAGTGCATGATGATTCTTCCATCTCCCAAAGTTTCTTTCTTTTGTCTTCCTTTTCCTCCTGCCTTATTTTACTTTTGCTTTGAGATTTGGAAGTTGGAAAGCGAAATTGAATAAAAAGAAAAAGTTAGGACTAAATGTTTTAAACAAGTTCTTCTTTCAATTCATTGAAACAGACATAAAACTGATGCACGCCGAATATGACAATTAAATTATTAATTATAACGTTTCCTCTTAAGTCCTTTTCTAGGAAAGTGCTAGTTCATGAGTGCCAAAGAACTTGAATGAAAAGTCATTGGCCAAATTACATTTCCAACCTAAAAAACGTGAATGAAAGTAATTGGGCAATTTACATTTAATAAGGGGCATTTTTAAATCTACCTCTATAGCTTAAAATTTTTCAAATTAAATCATGTCCATTGTACTAATGTACTCAACACAAGTCATGTTCATAGTTTAAAACTGTTACAAATAAAACCATGTGATAGTTTCCAATTGAACTTTTTGTATTTTAAAAATTGTAGAAATTTAAACTCATCAAACAAACACAAAAATTTCATGGTTTAAACATTAAATTTTAAATTCAGATGATTTTAGAGTTTGAGATTTGATTTTCATCTGAAACTAGCAGAACTTTTATCAAGTTTGCAATACACACACGTGTACATTTATTTAGATCACACTTATGAAATTGATAATCATTTTTTTGAATACCAATTGAATTATTCATTAAAGTCTCGTACTCTTTAAATAATAATAAAACTACCCTAAAAAGTAGGTGTTTGAAGATAGAGACTACCTCCTTTATATATAGACTACCTCCCTTAAAGTCTCGTACTCGTTCAATCAATTACATGAATATTCATAAAATTATTCATGTATAGTATTTAAAAAAATCACATGACTCATTAAATATATCATCTACCGAAAACTACGCGTAGCTGTTTTTATCAATTGTTATACACACACACTACTACCTTCCTTAATTTTAGGATAGTTTTTCTCCAAATCAATTTGGAAGAATTTCTTTCAATCAATTACATGAATATTCGTAAAATTATTCATATATATTATATAAACAAATCACATGGTTCATTAAATAAATCGTTTAACGAAAACTACACATGGATTTTTTATTGATTGTTACATGGGTTGGAGAAAAAGTTTTCCCCTGTTCTCCTAACCAAAATGATTGTCCACTTCTGAATCTAATTTTTCTAATTGCTTCTAGAGTTCTAGTACAGACTGTTGTCTGAACTTGGACATGACGTGGCCGGGCAGCAAAAAACCAAAACAATTGGTGGATTTGCATCATTGTCAGGATGAAAAAAGGTGACCTCTATAATTGGGGGCCCAACTTTATGAGGCTGAGAAGCAAAGGGAGTCCCACAGAAAATCCAGGTTACCCTTGTGGCCCATTAAGGGCCCACATCCACCTACAATTTATTTCGGCCTCTTTCGCAATAAAGCACATTTCACAACCCTCTTTTTTTTCTTCCTCACTCTCCATGATGTGCCCAGAAGCCCAACAGCAAAAGCTTTTTTACTTTTTTGCTAAAGCCATTATAGGTTTTTTTTTTATTCTGTACGGCAAAGCACCATGTTTTTAAGGGGGTAATGGTGGGACCAAAGAAACGTACAGATGAGATATGATCATATAAAGTGGCCTGATTGTGGGGTCCAACATACCTGCCCTCAGATTTGACCTAAACGAGGTTTCCATGCAATTTCATGATTAACTTGGGCCCCTTTGACCCACATTACATGTGAACCACAAGAAACAGTGGGGCTCACTAATGAAAGCTGGGACCTGACCCAGATTCTTTCAAATGTTTTTTTCAATCAATAATTCAAGGAACACAGTTATTTTACAGCACGCTACTTCTACAGTAAACCGTGCGTGGTAAAACACTTTTTGCTCAATCGTAGGTTCACCACCTTAGGTCGACCAATCCCAATCGACCACATGAGCATGATATGAAATTAGACGTGTTTTTAATATTGTTGTTTTATAACAATGTAGATAACATAAATTTTCACAATATGTGATAAGTTACGAGTAATAGATAATAATGACCTACATGAGAAGATTCAAATTGTTATGAAGAATAAAATGTAACATTTCTCATGTTTTTGGAGTGCAAGAATTCTCAGCAATTTCAATATATATAACCAAATTTTTTTTAAAAAAATGATTATTTAATTCATTTTACCTCATTTACATTTGAAATGATTGTCAATTTTGATCCTTGAAGTTTCAATTTATTAAACGTTGTTAATGTGATCTTTTCTTTCTTGAAGGTTGTTAGTGTGGTCTTTTCTTTCTTGAGGGGAGTTGATGTAATGTGATATTTATGCTCACTTGATTTTGTTTTTCTCTTCCATTTAACCCTTCTTCTATATCCTTTTTCCTCTCTTTTTCCTTCTTCTTAACCTCGGAATTTTTTAAAGTAATTCAGAAGTATATTCTCTCCCCCTCACGCAGAGAGAGTCTAGAGATGAGCCTCCCTCAACCTCTTATCTTTTCTCCCCAACCGTCCACCATCACACAAATCTAGCAGTCAGATTCAAAACCCAAAACACTTGAAACTATCACCACAGCCCAAAGTCTCACCCTAAACCACACCCAAACCCCACTGAGCCGAAAACACCATCACCTCATAGCCAAACACTAGCCATTCTACAAACATTTCGACCACCATCCCTTACCTAAGGATAGATTCAACCCCCGTTACACACCATTTGTTTGTTTCTTCAGAAAATGTTTTCAATAGTTTCTGGTTTTTTATATAACAAAAAATGCAAGTCAATAACAATACGTTTCCTTGTGATCCATAGAAAACAAGCTCATTAGAACAAATAAATGTTTTCTAGTTTTTGAAAGCGGAAAACATTTTTCATAGACCACCACAAATAACTCCCACAATAATTTCTTTATTCACCATGATTGCTAGTGACCAACATTGATTGAGCATTGACCTATTTTACGAATGACATTTTTTTGCCCAAACCACAAACCAATCACTTTTCCATTTAATTTTTCAAGTAAATTCCAATTTTGGGATATGCTTTCCCAATTTCCTAATATATTACTCGCAATGTGGGAGTCTAACCTAATTGTAGGACCTACATATTGTGAGTGAGAAGTTACATGTTTAATACGCAAATGAGTATGTTTCATATGCGAGGTAAAAGCAAAGTTGGCATCGCCGCATCCGCTAAATGTGCCAAATGAGAACGGCAAATCCCAGCCAACATGAGATGGCCCCACGCCACTGGAACTGACATTTGTGAGCCTACTTAGTGCGTAATCAAATCATATCATGCTGTGCAGTTTGCACTTTAATCACTTTCTTCATCCCAGATCCCTCTTTGAACCTGTTCTTACATCATCCATTGTTTCCCTTTTACTGTTGGGATGTGGAAATGCAATGAGATGTTAATTAATGTTATCCTAATCCAAATTCAACAAGTCCAATAATAAAGGTGTACACTTAAACCAATAATAATAAAAGGAGTATTATCTTTATCCATGCGTGGCAAATCAAACAACATTGACATCATCGCAGCACAAAAGGTGGAAATGCAAAAAGTTTCATGTAACAAAGCAAATATGTATTCATGAAAACATATTACTATGGTACTATCCAAGCATAAAACATTAAATTTTAATGCACAGAGGAAATCATATCACATTGAGAGAAGCCCTGTTATGGACACAAATTCCATTGATTGCTTCAAGGAAAACTAAGACCTCCAAATTTGATAAATAGAGTACTTTGAGGAAGTCTAGACCACCACATTAAACTAGCTAAGAATTTGTAACTTAAAAATTCATGATTATTATTTATTCATTCCCAATATATGAATTATACAAGACAAACTTCCAAATAGATAAACATAAATATTAACTTCCAATTGTCTATCAATAAAACTAATCTTAATCCAAACTAATTTATTTGAGTAAATAAAACATATCTCTGTCACTACTTATCCTATAATAATTAAAATAAATTAGACACATAACAAATCCTCTGCTGATTACCTCAATGGCAAAGGCTTGATGACTTGGAACGTGTAACATGAATGGCAAAATAATTATTCAAATCAATCGTGTTGGCAAGCAATTAAAAGAAATCATTAGAAAAGAATCTGCAAACTTCTTGTTGAATGGTGCTTAGGAAATTCAGGGTCTATATAAACTTGGTCCATAAACTTGTCAAGGGTTCCTTTACAAAGAGCTAAACAAATTGCATCCTCTGTGCATTCCAGAAAAATTGATTGGAAAAACCACCACTATCCCAACAAGCTCGAATTTCATGATTCCAGCATGCAGGAACACTCGCACACACCACACAAACTATATATACATATATACACACACACACACACATACATACATACATACAAATTGCGCACTCCTTGTGCATCCCAAAAGCTTTATAAAAAGCCACTTAAACAAGTTCCAATGAATTCCAGCTTGCATAAATAAAAATATAAAATACAAAGGAATGTGTATATGTATGCATATATTGTGTGTATGGAGAGAGAGTATGAAGATTAGATGAGAAGTGCATCAGTACAGTATAAATAGTAGTAATGAGCTGCACATGGCCAACCTGTTTACAAGACGGCAAATTTCAACTAGAACTAGGTCATATCTCTGTAAACACAGCCTTAGTTCCAAAGAACTTGTAACAATATAGCTTCAGCTTCATGTTATACAAAGTATAGGTTAGAAAAGCAAGAATCTGATGACTATAGTGAGGCAAGCCATTTTGTTGACAGAAGAAGAGTGACACTTACAACAATGAGTTCGAAGAGTTGATTTCCATGAGTTGCATTTGCTCTGATAAAGAGAACCTGAAACCAATTAAAAATAACTGAGGATTTAGAGAACACAGTAGCGAGAGCAAGAAAGAAATATGGACAATGAAACAAAATTATCAAATTACTGAGAATGATGATAGTACACAAGTTCCCAACTATAAGGAGGAAGATCAACAATTACATAGTTTCCTTGGATATCCTTTTGCAACTTTAACATCATAATCTAGGAATACAGAATCAAACCTGCTTATGTTAAAAATTTCAATAGTTTTACTTCATTAAGGAGGGTCATTCAGAAATTGGGAAAGCTAGGAATATGCTATTGATTAACTCACCCGCATGTGTTATTATGAACTGTCAGATATTTATTATTAAGTAAAACATGGTATTTTGTTGATCCAACAGTTGAGACAGAGAAAACATCTAGAAAAAAAAAAAAGAGGCTATATGATAATGATCCTTGGGAAGGTCAACATGTAATTTCACACAAGGGCAAACCATAACTTCAAAACCAACTTGTTCTGGTTGATCCAGGAGTGTAGGAGAGACACAATAGCAAAGTAAAAAGGGGGGGGGGGGGGGGGGGGGGGGGGGAGGGAGAAGCTCTTCAAAGCTCAAACAATAATATGTCCAAACAAACAAGCAAATATTTGACAAAAAAATTTCCGTGGATAGTATGTGTGTGTGTGTTGGCAAGTTCATGGGAATATTTCATAGTAAGCAGAAATACAAAATCTGCAATTGAAAAGTTAGAAGACAAGTTTAAACAAAGATTATTCGAAAGAAATTACAGAAATTAAGGGAAAAAAAAAAGTGAAAGAAAAAAAAACGCACATAATGAAAGAGGAAAATTTCAGCCCCTAAGCATTAGGCAGAATATACTAAAGGGCATTTTAAATCTTGAGAAATGAACATTTCAATTTATTAAATGTAAGAAGATAGGTGCGATAAGACCAGGAACTAGAACCCTGTTTCTCCTCTTTCCAGGATGCCAAATGGAGTTCTAGATGATTTCTTTTTCTTTTTCTTTTTTGGTAAGTTAGACGTTTGCTATTTTGAAAGGCATCCTGTGGAGTTTGGAGAGCTATCCTGTTCCTCTCAATGTGGAGTCTAAGGAGGAGATGAATGGCCAAACTTTTGAGGGCATAACAATGGTTGCTAAAAGTGTGGTGTGCACTTAAGCGCAAAGGCCTCCAAAGCTTAGACGCAAAGAGCAAAGCACAAGCAAGTGCCTGATTAAAGTAAAGCACACATTTTAAATAAAATAAAAAAATGTAGTAAATTTGAAAATAATAACTAATGGTCAATACAACAATCAAGTAATCAATCGATCATATAAAAATTCAAACATAGCATTTTATATAATTCTCTTGTGCTTTACAAATATACACAACCCTGATATTTGATAACTATGATCAAAATGAAGTACATGATTGTTGTTATCAAATTCCAGACTGACCCTTTGATGAGGTCTCAAATTTGGAGCAAAGTCGCCACCAATCATAGGATTTCTAGGTGTAACGCCTAATGCCTAATTATTTTATTACCAGCTCAGGATTAAGAGCATATGAGGTCTCTTATCATACATCAGGTAATAAAGTATATACGAACCATTGACATAGGTTCAGGGGTTCACTTATACGGAGAAGGTGTTAAATACCCCAAGACATCCATTTAGTAACAGTTATCATATTTTAATTATCCCTTGATTTTAATGATCCATATACAATTTTATTAATTAAATAATAAATCAAGTATGCTAAAAGAAACAAACGATCGGATTAATTGCCCTACAATATCATTCTTCTATCATGTCCTTGTATCTGTATATGGATTGTGACTGACTCCAAGGTTTAGAGGGTCCAAGGCCTACCCTTTATATTAGTTTCTCAAGAACAATTAGATGGAAACCTCATAGGTGTGTGGTATACAATTGGGCTAACTCCAATCTTGGTGGGAGGGGCGCTCCAACTTTGTGTTACATGCTCAACTGAGTTCAAGTGCTTTTAAGGACTTCCTTACCAGATCTAATCTGTTATGTCCTAGGGATTTTTCTTGAAACTCCTAAAGGTTTTTGGAACTCATTTAAGACTCCTTTGTAGTGTTTAAGAGCCGTTGTGGTTTCTTTGTGGAAGTTCTCAATGAATGAAACAAAGAGGGAAGTGGGTATATAGGTTTCCGAGACCTTGGTGGCTGCACCTACAATGTATGCTTAGCCACCATTTTCCATATGTGCATGATCAACCTAAATTTTGGTTATTTAGACTTTCTTCCACATTTTTGGTGTCACTCTATGTGCAACAAGCTTCTTATTTTTCACATGTTCTTGCTCTTTATGCCAAGAAGGGAGATATATCCTTGGCTGGTGAGCACTGTTGGCCATGCATATAGTGTACCATTTAATCTTTGGGATTTACTTTGAGCCGAGAAGAGTTGAAAGGTCAATAGAACTTACGTGTCCACACATATGGTATATGTTCTGGCACCAATTTTATTTTTGGGTTGGGTTAGGATTGTTTTGGGTTTTAAAGGCCCAAATGGTCGCATATACAGTGTATGTTCAGCCATTAATATTTATTTTGGGGGCAAATTTGGCTTAGTTTAGACTTGGGTTCTTGTTTGGGTCCTGAAAGTGTCAAGTGGCCACACATACAGCCTATGGTCGGCCACTAAGATTGCCAAAATAGGTTATCAACAATAGTTGAATCAAAATATACCCAAAAGGCAAATATCAAAAAGCACTAGAATGGCAAAGTGACTTTTATGCCTAACATAAGCAATGCAATGCAATTCTAAAGTATATAATCATCAACCTCATTAAACATAGGACCATCATCATTGTCACCACAAGATTTGTAACCCTCATCATCTTCCTCATCCAGTTCATCTTTGAGTTTTGGGACAAACTACAAAGACCAAGACAAAAAAAAAAAGATGGGGGTCTGGGTTTTGAGAGACAAACTACAAAGACCAAGAAATAAAAAGGGGGTTATGGGTTTCAGGACAAACTAGAAAGACCACAAGGAAAAAAAAATGGAGTCATTAGGTCAAGCAGAGGAGAGAGAGAGACTAAAGCTGTGTTTGGATACGCTGCGTTTGCGTTTTGCTGAGAATTTTCTGCGTTTTTTTTTTTTTTTTTTTTTTTTCAACGTGCATGAACAGTAATTGGTACTGTTCATGCACGTTATTTTACTGTGCGGGAGACTAATTTCACTGTTTATGCACTGTTCATAAGACCCACAAGCACTTTATTCAGAAAAAAATATTAAAAATGGGTCCCACAATACTATTCACACATTTAAAAATTATTTTGCTACAGTGTTTTCAGTTTTCAGTTTTCAGCAATAAGCTTTATCCAAACGGACCCTAAGGCAGAAAGCGAAAAGTGAAAAACACACACACACACACACATATATATAGGTAGATAGATAGAGAGAGATGTACCTGGTAAATGGAATTGACTTCATAGTCTTCCAATCTGGTGTTGTGTGGTGGTGAGATTGTTTGGTCCCAATATATATTTTTAATGTCTTCTAAAATTTAAAAATGGAACGTGAAGGGGTGGACTTATGTTTATGAAATCACACCATAAAATTTGTCTTTGTGTAGAAAATCAAAACTATATATCAATAACATTAATACTAATAATTCAATTTAATAAATGATTTATTTTAAAATTGTATATATAAAAAAGCTCCAAAAAAAATTCCACTTTGTACATATTGAAAAAGCTTCAAAAAGTGTGCCTAAGATGCAGTTTTGTAAAGACGGTTCACTTTAGAGGCAAAAAGCATTGAAGGCTTTGCAGTTTAAGAGTGTTTTTACCCATGAGCTGAAGTTTGTTTATAAAATTCCTTCATTCAGTTCAGTTGGATGCATATCCTGTGTGACCAAACCCCAGGACCACCCACTTTAACCCATCAAAGTAGGAATGTCAGACCACTAGCATTCACAGAATTAAAAAACAGAAGGGAAAGAAAAGGTAGTTTAAATGACAGACATGTATGATGTATGTACAGGTCCCAATAATTAAAGAATGTAATCTTCAATGGAAGACAACATTCTCCCTACTGGCAAAGAAGATGAAGCTAAACAAAATTATGCAATTAGGTTAGATCTAAATTCATACAGAATCAATAGCATTCACACATCAACTGAAGACCAGTTTATTCATTTAAACAATTGGCTTTGGAATAAGTGAACTCACATTTTGTTCCCATAATGGCAACTATAACAAAAACCATAACTTTTGCCCTTCATTCTTTCCAAGCATAAGGAGCACGGTCAACAACCAAATAGTCTCCCCTGATGTCCTTCACAACTCGAATCTCATCATCAAGGTACACAGTCTCAAACCTATAGAAACAACATGCCCTTGATACCACAACAATATGAAAATAAAACAAAACAGAAGAACAAACCACCCCTATCACATTCTTCTATATAACAATATATAGAACCAGATAATGATAAGAGCATAATCAATAACAAGCACAAGAAATTGTCGTAAAAGACTACACAACACCCTAAGATCAGTTAAGAGAATAGACCTCAAAATCAGCTATGTAATTCAATGTTATACAAGTTATAAGTTACAACATATGCACATAAAAAAGAAACCATATATATATAAACCACCGACCTTCTCGCCTATAAGTGTGCTGCGTGCAAACCATGAGAAAGTGTTAAGTGTTTTCTTTGAATAAGTAATCTTTATTTGTAGTTAGCAGAATGGTTCGAGCTTGTAGGGGAATACCAAGTCTTTAATTATTAGTTGCATTATGGGTATATTGGTCCATATTTTCAGGACAGAAAATTGTGTTTTTCAGCTTTGGAAAATGGCAATGGGGTGAGGTTAAGGCTGCGAACTTTTCCTACCATGACTGGCTTTTACATCCTTCTCTTAGAAGGATATGACTTGGTCCTAGGGACACTGGTTATGGACACTGGGGAAGATACTTTGGGATTTTTCAAAGCTAATGATGAGACTAAAGTTGAAGGGAAGGGAGTGCTCTTGCAAGGGTTGTCTGTACTGGAAGATACTAAAATACAAGATGCAGCAAGAACAAGAAACTTGGGGAATTGTTGCAACTCAGCAATGGAGACATCACAATCTCAACCTTGGGCAGGTTGTGTAGACTCTGGAGTACAGAAACTAGTGGAATTTATCATATATGATGCAAGCTGAACCATAAGAGAATTTTAGTTTTCACTCTTATTAGAAGCTTTAAAAGATTCTAATAAGGGGTAATTTCCTTGAATGAGTATTTGGTGTAGTGCAGTCCATAAAAAAGTTACTTACTTTTTTGTGTAGACAACTGTTTTGGGTAAAATTTTAGCTGCGGATAATCTTATCAAAGCAATGTTATATATGTAATTGGTGTTGTTTGTGTAAGTGTAGTAGTGAATCTATTAATTATCTATTGCCACATTCTCTTTTGAAAGAGCTTTGTGGTCTTTTGTATTTTCTACCTTTGGCATTAGAAGAAGGTAATAGATGTCTACTTTAGCTGAAAAGAGTGGTTTGGCCTTCAAAAGAACAGTCTCAGATGGAATGCACCTCCTCTTTGCCTCATGTGGACAATTTGGAAAAAGAGGAATATACTGAACTTTTGAGGGTACTAATGAGTCTTCCTTGTTTCTTAAGCTCTTTGTATGAATGGACTACTGTTACTGGCGGAATTTCTTGTGCTTCCTTGTTGACTTTGGGGATCTCTTAAACTGAAGTTTGTAATTATCTGGGGGATTCTCTTGTTTATTCCACATGTGCTCGAGTTTCTTCTTTATTTGATTAAATAAATTTCTTGTACTACTTACCCCCCAAAAAAAAAAAAACAAAGCTATAGATGAACCGCTAGCAAAAACGACTAGCACTAACAAAGATGAAGTAACACGTAGTAACTAGTAACGTATGAAATAGAAAATAATGTAATTGAACAAGTTAAATCAGCCAAGGCTAACACCGTTACAGCCGTTGCAGTAGCGTAACTGAAATGCAAGTGAGGTATAAAACACAATTTGCATCTAACCACGGTCATTTAGAAGATTCAATGAAAATCAAAATAATTTCATTATCAGTATCTTTTTTTCGTTTATATCTCTACGTTCTTCAATATAAAAATTTCCATTATACCTAATCGGTTCTTTTCTTCTTTTTGTATATAAACCTAACCGATTCTTTTTGCAGTTTTATCAATAGACAAATGCAATTAACAAAAGAAATTATTAATTTTTATTAGTCAGTTATGCACCCAATGGAATTTGAACCCACGACCTCAGCTGATTAGCAAAAAAAAAAAAACAAAATACACTACAAGTATATCATTAGCAAAATCAACCAAGAGATCATAACGTGAGGACTCACCAGCCCTGCCCAAATGGCGGCAACGGAATTTCCCAATTCTTCCCACGTAGAACCGCACTCGTAAATCTGACACAAACATCATTTTAGGGATATGTTATCAAATCAAATCTTTATACCATACTTGTAATTTTTATTTTATAAGTAATTCCACATGCAATTGGTAGTCTTGAACTTAAGAGCTCATTGTCAACCTAAAATGGAATTGGACAAAGTATTCCTCCAACCCGGTTTGGAGATATCTCCTCCAACTCATTACGTGGCTCATTACGTGGCGACATGTGCTTTTTAAACACATCACGTAAATAAATCACATGACGTAGTTAGTTGTAAGAATTTCTCTGCAAACCAGTTTGGAGCTAAACTTTTTCCAATGGAATTCCAAGTATGCGAATTTTAGATTTACTTCATAAATTAAAGTAAAACTGTAAATTCATTAGAACAAAGTTTAGCTACAAAATTAATTACAGTTTTAGGCTACAACCTTACTCGATAAACTAAAAATTATTACATATTTTGAAAATCTAATATTAAATTGCATATTATTTACGCTCTTAATAGAGCTGGTTAAATTTTGTGTTAATCAGATATTATTTACCAGATCTTTTATGCATTATTTTAAACTATAAAAACTTGCAATTTAATTCATTATATGAAAAAATAGCAGCCGAATTTTCCACTTCCAATTTTAAAGAATTGAGATTAATTGCCATTTTCCGAGAAAATCTTTTTTCCGGTAAAACATTTTCCGTCGAAAACAAACAAACGAACATACCTAAAATTTACTCTCTGAGGAGAAGCGATTTCGATGACGGAGCGAACGAAGAAAACGCCGTGAGGAGGGAAAGTGATGACATTGTTGAGAGTCTTGTTCTCGACGTCTATGACCTGCAAAACGTCACCGGCGGCAGTACCGAACAAGCGCGCATTCTCGACGATGAAGAGCTGCTCCTTCTCGGTGGTCCAGAGCATCCGCCACGTGGCGGAGAGGGAGGCGCCGGTGGTGACTGTGTCATTGCCGCCGAGGAGGGCCAAGGCGTCGATGGCTTCGACGATGGAAGCTCGTTTGGGAGGGTCTCGCTGGGTCTTGAGGCCGCGGTCTTGGTCGGAGATGAGGGAGAGGAGGTGGCGCTTGGCGGATTGGGATTGGGCTGTGAGGGAGGAGGAGCAGGTGATTTTAGTGTGGCTGTGTTTGGGAGAGTTTGGGTTTGAGTTTTGGGGTTTGGAGGGAATGGGAAGGAGGAGACATGTGGCCATGGTGAGAAGTGTGAAGGAAGGAAGTAGCTGTTCATTATGGATTGATGGATAGGTGCTTTTTTTTCTTTCTTTTTTCTTTTTGTGAACTGGAAAATTGGCGGTTCAAACTTAAAAAGGTAGGCCCAGGTAGAGGATTCAGGATAGAGCTGTGTTTTTAAACAGTGTTTTGAAAAAATAAATTATAATAAATTACAAATTACTCCTCTAAAATTTAGTCGTAACTGGATCTTAATCTCTCAAGTTTGGGGATATATGAATTTTACAACCTGACATTTTAAAATTTAGACTTTACTCTCTATATTTTAGGTATAATTGAATTTTACTTCTTAAAGTTTGAAAATGTTAAGACTTTACACAAGTTTTAAAATTTAGAAGTGTTTGGATTTACACTCCCAAATTTCAGAAGTGCGATTTGTAATTTACCCAATAAATTATTAAAAGATGTTTGCTTGTTTGGTTTAACTAAAGACCTGTTTGGTTTAAAGATAGCTCAACTTTCATAACTCATAACTCATAACTCAATTCTCAGTTTTTAAAAACGCTCATTTGTTGTTTCCTGTTTCCATCACTCTAACTCTAATTTTTGAGTTTTGAGTGATGGAAACAAATGTTGAAAACCAAGTAAAATACAAATTTTTTTGTGGGACCCATGTGTTTTGAGAACTCAGTTATGAAAACTGAGTGATATAATCTAAAAACCCACTCATCCAAACAGGCTCTAAAACTCTAACTCAAAACTCAGTTTCCATCACTCAAAACTCAAAATTCATGAATTCCACCTAAAAAATCATTGTTTGGCTCAGTTTTTGTTTTCAATTTCCAAAACTTTACTCAAAAAAATGAGTTCAAGATATAGAAATTAAGAACAAGTTTTTAAGCTACGGAAACTAAGATGCTATAGCATTATTGTAAAGATTTGTACTTGTGTGATACTTGCAGTCATGACTCATAAATTTGTAAAGAATCCAATTTGCTAAAAATTTTAGAATTTAGCACCCAAAAAAAAATGTTTTATTTACTTTAACACACAATTTCACAACTCGGCTCGGCTCATATTTTATCTTTTATTTTTTACATCACATTCAAATACTATTCATTTATTTTTAGTCTTTTTCTCTTCTTTTCTGTTTCACATCACAACCAAACATTATTCTCTCAAACCCATGATCATTGCAATTGAGAGCAGAGAGGAAAATTGAGAGAAGGAGGGGACAAGCGAGAGATAGAAAGAGAGAGAATAAGAAATTATAAACTCAAGTAAACATTTGAGGCTTTTTGAGCTACAATAACTACTAAATTCTACTAGTAGCATTTTACGGTAGTAAATGTTAAGTTCGTTTAAGTTTAACATATGGAATGAAGGGTGTTTTTTGATGTTTGGGGTACTAAAATAGCATTTTAGCTGTTTTATAACCTTCAATATTAATGTTCTACAAACATTCACATCCAGTGAGACGTGTGTTATCAAAATGCTAAATTGATGATATTGTTCATCAAAAGGCACAAAAACATGGCTACATCCGGGGAGGTATTTTGCCCAAAAAAAAAAATTGCATTTTGGTGAGATATATCTTGTTAAAATACAAAATAGACGGTACTGTTCACCGAAAGGCACAAATACAAGCCTACATCCGGTGAGTCATTTTGCAAAATACATCATGGTAGAACCTCATATAATAAAGTCTTCCCAACTTGCTAGATTGTTGTTTATAAGTTTTAACCATTTTGCAAGTTATTTTTAATTATTTTGCTGATTGATTCAACCTGTCCATTAGCTTGGGCATAATATGGAGAGTAATTCAAAATTTGAATCCCATTTTCTTGTGTAGCCTTAGCTCTTGCTCCATTGAATATTATCCATTATCCAATGTCATTGATTGTGGTAAACTAACCTTATGGATGATCATTTCTTTTAAAAAAAATTTTAGAAAGAGTTTTAACCTATGACGTCTACTCTTAACGGTAGCTCTTTTATCATCAGACTAAGACACTAGCCAATTTTTGATGTAGGTGAGAATTGAACCCCAAATCTCTTATTCAACCATCAAAGACTTTATCAGTTGATGTAAACTAGAATCCACCATTTCTTTTAAGAATTGAATTACACAATTCTCAATAATATCCTTATAGCTAGGCTATTGCTTCAAATCACCTAGTAAAATAATCAATGGCAAAACAATTTTTCTTCCTTAAGGTGGATCCATATGGTCGATGTTTAATGATTGAACTAAGTTCAGCATTTGGAATCCTTGTGAGTAGGCCATGCCTTCGACATTTTTGGCAACCTTGAGCATATTCTATACAACCCTTTATTTATGATACTTGGCCATTGATAGCCATACCTATTGTTTGACCATTTCATTTTAACTCCAGACTGATGAGAAGTTGAGAACCATAAATTCGTTCATGAACTTCAGCCATAATCAAGGTTGTCAAAATCGGGATCCTACTTAAGATCATTGAAGGTAGGTGAGATCGTAGATCGTAGAATCGGATCGTGAATTGTAGGATCATGAATCGTAAGATCCTACATATTTTTAGAATTAAAGCAAAAAACACATTGATAATGACTTTGTATGTTGAATAATCACGTAAATTATAAATTCATCCATAAAAAAAACTAAGATTTGCATCATATGATGTAATTTACATGTTTACATCGCTAAGTCTATACTAACGAAACAAATATATTTAAGTTTTGACCTAATGTATTTAAAAAGTTCAATAAATGTTTAATTAGCAACCAAATACCAAAATATTTATCAAAACATACGGAAAATATTTTCCAAGTTTGAAATCCAAAATAAGTTAGCAAAAGGAAACTAGCTAACTACAATATGAAATCCAAAAGTAAGATAAATATTAAGGTGAAGTGAACATTTAATTATTCTCATTCTAAGGTTCTTATAACCACCGTCCTAAATTCCTAATCATCATCATCTATGTAAACATTATATATTTGTATAATAGAGCTACAAAAGACATCAAGATACAATTTCACACTCAACTATTCAAGTTATACCACTCAACAACAATTAAAGAGCATGCTCAAAAAAATCAATTAATCAATATACAAATACAAGCATAACTGATAAAATTATAAATAAAAAAATATTCTAGTAATATTAGAACACAAATTAGTATATTGATCAAACAAATTTAACAACATTATAACTTAAAATGCAGCAAAGACCTCAATCAGCATCAAATTCTTCATTTAGAAATGATGAAGCATTCCTTCATTTTGATTACAAGTGAACTAGAAACTAAAAAACATTTATTTAGGTTAACATAATTTTATGAAAATAAAATAAAAAGTCATACCATCACAACATGAAAAAATGAAAACCCTAAAAGCTTCATCAAAACAAAAAACTTATCCCATAAAAATAAAAAAACCAAAAATTTATGTTTTTTGTAGGATCGGTAGGATCCTATATGATCCTACACGATCTTACATACGATCCTACCATTTTTACGATCCTACCATTTTTACGATCCTAGTGCGATCCTAAACTTTTTAGTGAGGTGGGATCGTAAAATCGTGCGATCCTACCATCCAGATCGTGATTTTGACTACCATGGCCATAACTTATAATGACTCATCTTTTGAACAATAAGTTCCTTCTTGGTTTAGCACTTAAAGAGTCTCTTCGCTCAAACAATCTCTAAGGGATTTGGAGATTTGATTATTTGGGTATTACCGGTTAGGAACTAAGTCAGGTGTGCAATTTCATGAATTTCTAATATGCCATATCTTTTTTAAAATGTCATGTTAATATTTCTAATGGCAGTTGAAGAAATACTAATAGCACTTATTTTTTAAGCTTAAGGACATACAGTACTCACTTGAAACTTGAGAAACAATTGTGTTTTATATATATATATATATATATATATATATATAATATTTAGAATTTAATTGGTTTTAGACTCTTCGGTTTTTGCACTTAATAATTTACTTGTCACAAAAATTAAAAAATTAAATGAACACGTGGCGGAAAATTGGACTCCAATTGAAACCCATTTATTATCTAATTGGGTTTGGACTCTTTGATTTTTACACTCAATAATTCACTTGGCACAAAACTAAAAATTATATGGGACACGTGGTGCAAAATTGAGATTCCAATTAAAATCTAATTGGATTTTCTCTGAGTTTTGGCTATTAAAATATACTAGCTTGTAACCCCATGGATACACTTAAAGATATACGATAAGATTCATAATATAATACCTATATATAATTTAAATACTATTGATAGTCATTTTTATATTTTTTTAACTCTTTTAAAAATTTTGTAAGGATATTATTAGGTACAAAATGTAAGCTGTCCATTTTTTTAAATTATTGTGAAGCACTTTTTTTTTTTTACAATTCATTTATTCTAGAATTTTTGGTTTTTGTACTTAATAACTCACTTGGATGAATATTTATGATGTGGTTCCACATTAAATTCTAAAATTAAGAAAAAAAAAATCTTTAAAAAAAAAATAATTTAGGACACATGACGTAAAATTGGAACTCTAATTTGAAATTCTAATTTGAGTTTCTCTCAGCTTCACCTATTATTATATATATAGATATATAGACTAGCATGTAACCTATACAAATGTATGGATGCATTTAAAATTAAATACAATTTTTTTATAATAATATAAATAATTAGTCAAATTAATTTACCTAGTTAGTAATGGCCCATATATAGTCATGGTGTGTGTGTGTATATATATATATATATATATATATATATATATATATATATATATATGATTAGGTTTTTATGGTTTATTTATATTGAACTTCTCATTTTCTATATTGAATTAATTCACTTGACACAAAAATTTAGAAACCTACATTAGATGAGACACTTGGCACAAAATTAAACTCTAATTGAATTCCAATTTTTACACTGAATTAATTAATATGACACAAATTTTAAAAATTAGATTAGATGGGACACATTATGCAAAATTAGATTCTAATTGAGTTCCAATTTGAAATCTAATTGAATTTTCTCTTAGTATCACCTAATAATATATATATATATATATATATGAGATGAGTTCAACGGTCAAACCATTGGATTTAAGTAGATCCAACGGTCAAAAAAATGCACTCATTAATGCTGATATTCTGATAAGCATCTCATTTATTATCATTATTTATAACATTTCATACCTATCTCTAATCCCAAAAATAGGTATATTTTTCTCTTGGCTCTCTCTTTCTCATCCACTACACGTTTATCTCTCCTCCATTGCTCTTCCACCTCCATTTTCATAAAGTTCCACCTCCACAACTACATAGAATCATCTATCAATTAAATAGAAAAAGATGATGAGATTTAAATCTTTCCCAAAAGAAAACATGTATGTGTCCGATAACTAAATCAAGACTTGTATAATTAATTAAGGATGGTAGGAACCACAATCTTTTTTAAACATTTAGTTGAATATAATTAATTATAAACATTGACTAAATATTGGATAACACTTATTCCTTTATTATATTGATAAAAAATAAAAGTGTGTGATGATATTTGGATGAATACATGTTACGAATTTAATATTCTAATTTCATGCATATATAGGATGTTTCATCACTTTTAAAATCCATTTGAACAAAAAACTTTGGCTTGGGGTGGTTATCTTTGTTTTTTGCCATCCTTAAGATCAAAGGTCGGTGAAGGTTGAAGACAGAAAAAGAATACAAGTTCAAAATCCAATTAGAGAAAAAAGAACTCGTCACAACACCTTTGCCTAATGCCTGGGGCTGTAAATGAACCAAACCAATCATAAACAACTCGGACTCGGCTCGATAAAAAGCTTGTTCATGTTTGTTTGTTTGTTTATAAATAAGGCAAGCTTGAGCCATAGTTTTAGGCTCGTTTAATAAACAAGCCGAGCCCAACCATAAAAATTTGTTCACAAACAAGCTCGTGAGCTATTAGACTTGATATACAACAATTCAAGTATAGATTCAACTATAAGTTTATATGTGTTAGCTAAATATACACATTACACATATCTTAATAATGACATGGCCAACATAAGACCACTACCTATATTTCTAATTTTTTCCTTCCTTTTAAAATGATCAAGAACCACTTTAGACTATAGTTACATTTAAAAATAATTAATTAATTAATTAAGTAGGCCACATATGACCCTTCCCTATCAATCATCTAAAGTAAAGTCATGAAACATGTTAATATTTTTTCATTCATAATAGTTACAAACATGTATTTTTTTAGTCCTTCATCATATAACATAAATGTAAAAATTGAATTTTGAACAATTGTTGAAGCTGTAGACAAGCAATGATGAATGAATGAATTTAATTATGTAAATTATTAATTTGAATAATAGCTAATCATAAGTAAGACTAGATACATAATAAAATGAGTGTGCTATTTTCTTTTTCTTTTTTCTCAATTTTAGAGGTTTAGACATTTAATAATGTAATTTTTTTAGATCTCAAGCTCAAAAACTTGACCTGAGCTCGAGTTTGAGCTTGATCTTAAGCTTGAGTTTGGCTTGACTAATTAATCAAGCCAAGCCAAGCCAAGCCAAGCTCAAGGTTTTTGGCTTTCCCACGAGCTTAAGCTCAAATGCTATTTTTAGGCTTGTCATAAGCTCAAGCCAATCCCAAGCTTTTGATTTTTCCTGACGAGCCAAGCTTGAATATGTACTATTTGATAAAGCTCGGCTCGTTTACAGCCTTACTAATGTCCTACCCTTAATGTCCTATCCTTATGAAAATGGAGATGGAAGAGCAATGGAGGAGAGAGAAATGAATAGTGGATGAGAAAGAGAGAGTAGAGAGAAAAATATACCTATTTTCGAGATTAGAGATAAGTATGGAATGTTATAAATAAGGATAATAAATGAGATCCTTGTCAGAATATTAGCATTAATGAATGTATTTTTTTGATCGTTGGATCTACTTAAATCCAATGGTTTAGAAAATGTGTAATTCTTTAGAGTTAGATCAGGTGTAACTTGAACACATCTCTCTCTCTCTCTCTCTCTCTCTCTCTCTCTCTCTCTCTCTCTATATATATATATATAAGCAATAATGAATAACAAAAACACACAAGGAACACCAAACTTTGTATGGTTTAGTAAACTACCTACATTTATAGATAGCAACAAAGTGAAATTCCACTATAAAAATAGGGAAATACAACAAAAGGACAAGAACACTCTCAAGAAATTCAAACCCCAAAATACATTGCAGCTCTCTCTCTCTCTCTCTCTCTCTCTCTCTCTCTCTCTCTCTCTCTCTCTCTCAAGACACAAAACTAGAAGTACCATGTAAGATTAATATGTGCCACTTGGTGGGTCTTATCACCTATGTGGTATTTAACAAGACAATGGTAACAAAGCACATTTGAAATTAGAACCAAACCTTAAATGGCCAAAATGAAACTTTTGAAACATTAGGAGCTAAAATGAAAACAACCTCAAGCAAACCAAAATTAAACCTTAGTCAAACATAATATATGTATAAAGTGCAAGAGATCAAATTTTGTAAAGATGTGGTGTACTCATGTTTTACTCCTCCAATCCCAACATGTCACATCATCTAATTACATATTTAGGAATAAGCACAACCACACTTAATAAATTCTAATACCCATGTATAAATCCAACCAAATTAGGAATTTATTGAGATGTTATTAGATGTGGCAGGATGTACTGAATTTAAGTAAAATGTTGATGTAGTAATCTTATTGGATGATATAAAATATGGGTTTTACACCCCCATCCTTATCGAATTTGGACTAAAAGTATAAACATATAATGTGTTATATGTATAAACATAAATTATTTGATGTACATGAAAATGTATTAGTTGCACACAAATAGATACACATTGTAGATTCATTAAAATGTATTTTTTGAAATCATGAACATAATTTTTTTTTTAAAAAAGTAATAATTATTATTATCTAATGAAATAAAAGTTTTAAATTTACATTATAAAATTGTATTGCAAAAAGAAATTGTTAAAATGGGGAGGAAATTTTTTTCAAAGTGTGTGCATTATTTTATCATTATTATGAAATATTAATTTAGAAGATGTATAAAATGCCCATATACATGATCATAAACCACAATGCTCATTAAGATGGAAGTCACTAATCTTCTTATTGCTGCATGTACAATAACAAATGATTCATAATACGAACTTCCCTTTCATAAAAAATGTAATAAAAACCAAATCCATACCTCTCAATTCATGTTTTCTTCATTTTGTTAGAGCAAAAAATACAGGGACGAAGATAATGGCCAAGATAGGATTCATATGTAATTTTTACAATACTGGCGTTCATGTTTTTTACCTCTGCTTTTACTTCACCTCTTTTATACCAAAATGAAGAATTATATTGCTTACCTACACTAAAACCATCTATTTAAAATTATATTATTACTTATATATATGTTGTAGGGCCACAATTTGCGCCTAAACCCAAAACAAGATGGGTGTCAGCCCAAAGAGCCCAATACAATAAATTTATAGAGAATGGGCTCTAAATCTAGGTTCTAATGAGTTGAATTAATGATGACAATGGGCCCAAATTCCAGTGGGATAAAGATGGAACAATTTATATAGTGAGATTTGTCCTTGGACTAAAGCCGAGGAGATTGATTCTTATATTTCTCTTTTCTAAAGACAGATTACAGATATTATTCTTGAGTTTACAGTTTTTTCCTTCTTCCTTTTTTCCTGATCCCCTTTCCCATGGGGGATCTTTTATCTTATATAGACACTTTCAGATGATCCTAGCCTTTCACCTGTTCATTGCCCAGATCATTCCCCATCTTCCCCTTTTATCTAGCATCTTCTTCAAGTTCCTGAGAGATGCGGCGCCCAAGGCAACACTGTTCATAAGTCTTCTCCACATAAATGCAGCCAGAAAACACTCTTCAAAGGTCTTCTCCACATAAATGCAGCCAGAAGGTTTAGTGAGATGCATTAAATGTGGTGGCAGTGTCTAGCTTTTCAATCCCGTTAGTGCCATCTCCCTTCCCAAAACCCTTTCTACATAGTAGAGCCTCCTCTGATAGCGCATTGATGACGTGATCATAAAATCCAAGGATGTGGCCTCCTCGACCTAGCAACTGTCCTTCTCAACCAGGCGTGACACGTGGTGTGATCACCTTACTCGGAATTCTCATACCCCACATATGTAATATCACATAATTAGTTTTAAGATCAATTTAAATAGACGAACTGTCTTGGTTGAAAGGTAGTTTGCCTTTTGTTTAGGCAAACCAAGTGGAAAACATTTGAAATATTGTGTATTAGTGTACCTATTGATTTTTTTGCATTTCAATAAGTTTTTACTCTCATGTCAGGATTGAGCTTTGTTTTTGGAACATAGAATTCTATTTGCATCACTAAAAATTCAATTTGGCTACTTATAAGAATGTCTTTATTGAGTGGGAAATAACTAGAAGATTTGGCTTATACTAGGTATGAAATAAATAGTACTACAAAGTATATAAACAAATAAAACTAGGAGATTCCTACTACAAGGTATATAAACAACTAATAGTATTGCACTTTTGATAAAAATGTAATTCTGAGATTAAAATAATTAAAACTTAAGAATTGCGCAATTAATTTAAAATATTATATAAGTATAAACATATCATGTGCTATATGTATAAAAAATATATGTTATTTAATATGTACAATAATGTATTAGTTGAAAATAAATAGCTATATACACATTGTAGGTTTATTAAAATGTAACTTTTGAATTCATGAGGATAAATTAAAAGAATAATAATAATAATGATAATAATAAATTTTATAGTATCTATGAAAAAAAAATTATAATTGATAGAGAAATTATATTGCAAAAAGAGATTACTAAAAATGGCATGCATATGGTTGCAAATAGTATTTGGCTTTTGGTTTGGGCCAAGCCTGCATGAACAGGCGAAGTCGCATTGGTGCCCATTAGAATGACAATTTGACTGATTATATTTTCTTACCTAGTTTGAGAGTTTTGCATGTAGTCGTCACTTATATTAATTAAATGGGAAAAACATGAAAACCTAAAATGAAAGAAACTTTATTGATATTTTTTTGAGATGAAAGATAGAAACTTTATTGATATTTTAAAATGTATGTCTTTGTTGAAATAATTAACTAGAATGTTATATGACTTTGGTCCTCAAAACAATCTAAGAAAAAGTTGTATGATGGGCGAGACGACGATGGGTGGTGGCTGCAAATGGTTGGTGGTTGGTTTGAGAGAGAGAGAGAGAGAAAGGAGAAGGGGAATTTTATATATATATATATATATATATATATTTATATTTAAAGTTTTATTATTTGCATTTGTGTTTAGAAAAATGCTCTGACACCCCTTGAACATTAGTGTAGTGGCTATTACACTCCCTGAACTTTTATTTTGGCCAATTTATTCCATGAACTTTATACATGTGCCAAATTAATACCTCAGTCTAACTACCATTAATATACTAATAGCAAGGGCACGAAAGACTCATGTGTAGTTTAAAATACCAAAATCAATTTTAGAGAGAGAGAGAGAGAGAGAGAGAGAGAGAGAGAGATCAAATAAAAACCACGATGGCATCCCTCCAGCACCGGCACTGAAGTTCTTTGTCCTGTCATTAAGACCATAGACACAAGTTTATACAATGATATAAATTTTGTTTAAAGACAATGATATTTGCTTATAATAAACATTTGGTAACCATTAAAAGAGATCTTATGCTAGTAAAATTCCATTTGACATCTGAGTCATCTGACCTCCCATCCCACTATAAGCTACTAGTTACAAATCGAGTATTGTAAAGGTGTTTTCTTTTTCATATGAACAATCTCTCAGATAGAGAACTTCAACAAATGCTCTCAAAATCCATGGAGTACTATATTAGATTTCCAACCTTTTTCCTTGCAGGTTTTATTTCATTCCATTCACAACATCTCTATCCCCCTTCCAAAGTCCATCCCAATTGAGTCAAACTTGTTATAGTATTGATTCTTGCCGGAGGGTTCAACTTCCACATCGTAAAAGCATCTCACCCTCCCCCCCCCTAAATGCATATCCTCTTCAACCATTCATACTAACACCATAATTAAACCGATTTCACAATAAATCCCAAATTTTAATTTACAAACCCTAACCTTATAAACCCCAATTTAAACTACACACTGTGGATTTAACCTTATAAATCCCAAATTTGCTGTTAGAATATTATCGACAGTTAGAGTGAGGTATTAATTTGGCATATGTATGAAGTTTATGGAGTAAATTGGCCAAATTAAAAGTTTAGGAGGTGTTATAGCCACTACACTAAAGTTTAGATGGTGTCAAGGCATTTTTTTCCCATTTGTGTTTGGACTAGTATGGTGTTTGGTGTGCTAAATGCTAAAAAAAAATTAGCATTTAACACATCTACTTCTAGTGTTTTAATGCCAAATTTCTTTGGCATTTGACATATTTCATGGATGTAATTTTTTGTGTTTAGTGTGCTAAAAGCTAAAAATTTAGCACACCTAATGGTTGTGCTCTAATTAACAAGAGTGGGCAAACTAAATTCATATGAAAATTAAAGAATTGAGATTAAGTATCTGTTTGGATACTGATGAAAGTATCAGTGTCCGCATTTTAGCATTTTTTTTAAAAGCGCGTTTCAACTTTCCAGTGGGTCCCGTGCACTATTCACGCAAACCATAAACCTCTTTTTTCAACAAAACTTTCATTAAAAATGGGTCTCACGGCACTATTCATACATTTTAAAATTATTTTGCTATAGTGCTTTCTGTTTACAGCAAAGTAAGCGGTATCCAAACACACCCTAATTATCATTTTCTGAGAAAATATTTTTCTAGGAAACATTTTCCGTCAAAACAGAAGCATACCTAAACTTCACTCTCTGAGGCGGAGCAATTTCAATGACGGAGTGAACGACGAAAACACCGTGAGGAGGGAAGTGATGACATTGTTGAGAGTCTTATTCTCAATGTTTATGACCTGCAAAACTTCACCAGCAGCAGTACTGAACAAGCACGCATTCTCAACAATGAAGAGCTACTCCTTCTCGGTGGTCCAGAGCATCTGCTACGTGGCGGAGAGGGAGCCGCCGGTGGTGACTACATCGCGGCCTCTGAGGAGGGCCAAGGCGTTGATGGCTTCGATGATGGAAGCTCGTTTAGGAGGGTCTCGTTGGGTCTTGAGGCCGCTGTTTTAGTCGAAGATGAGGGAGAGGAGGTGGCGTTTGGCGAATTGGGATTAAGCTGTAAGGGAGGAGGAGCAGGTGATGATTTTAGTGTGGTGATGTTTGGGAAAGTTTGAGGGATTTGGGTTTTAGGGTTTGGAGGGAATGGGAAGGAGGAGACATGTGGCCATGGTGAGAAGTGAAGGAAGGAAGTAGCTCTTCATTATGGATTGATGGATAGGTGCTTTTCTGTGAACTGGGAAATTGGCAGTTCAAACTTAAAAAGGTAGGCCCAGGTAGAGGATTAAGGATAGAGCTATGTTTTTAAACAGTTTTTTTGAACAAATAAATTAGGGTAAATTGCAAATTACACCACTAAGGTTTGGCGGTGATTAAATTTTACACTTTGAAATTTTAAATTTTGAATTTTACCCTAACGTTTGGGGGTGTTTGGATTTTACACCTTGATACTTCAGAATTTGGATTTTACACCTTGATACTTCAGAATTTGGATTTTACCCCCTATATTTTAGGGGTGATTGAATTTTACTCCTTAAAGTTTGGGCATATTTGGATTTCATACACTAAAGTTTCAAAATTTGGGGGTGTAAAATTCAAACACTCTCTAACTCTAGGAGGCAAAATCCAAATTCTGAAACGTTAGGCTGTACAATCCAAACACCCAAACCTCAGGGTGTAAAATCCAAAATTTGAAATTTTAGGGGTGCAATTTGCAATTTGCAATTTACACAATAAATTATTAAGAGAACAAGTTTAGAAGTTTTTAAGTTACAGAAACTGAGATGCTATAGCATTATTATAAATCTTTGCACTTGTGTGGCACTTGCGGTCATGACTCATAAGGTTGTAAACAGGGACGGAGCTAGGACTTGGAGTTTAGGGGGGTAGTTTTATTGTTAGATGCATGCGGTGGCTTTGGTTTTCGGCTCTAATGCTTAGCCAGCAAAAGTTTTCTTTTATTATTATTTTTTATGTATGTGTAAAGAGTGTCTTTTATTGACAAGGACAAAATTATGTTTTTTAAAGTTTTTTAAAAGGTTCAATTGTTTGTTTTTGGTAAAATTGGTTGATTAGTTTCAATTTTTTTAGCATTGCTATCGCTTATCGGTAATTTTTGTTGTTGGGGTAATATTTTCAGCTTGTATATATATATTTTTTATTTTAGATCTATAAATTTTTTTATGGCCTTTAAAAAGAGGAAAATACTAGATTTACAAACTTTTTTATACATTGTTGTTGTGATTAGCGGTTATTAGTAAGTAAAAAAGTGATGTAAGTGGTGGACCTAGTTGCAAACCAGTAAGAATTTGCTACCTCAATAGTTTGTAAAAATATTGTAAAATTTTTTTTAGGTGTAGCATTTCTTTTATAATGACCAATGATATTATTAAGAGGAACAAAATGTAATTTTATTGAACGAAGTTGCTAAAATTAGTAACTATATATGTAGTTATATAGTTATATATATATTTTTTAAATTCAAGGGGGGCAATCCATGAATGGCTCCATCCATGGTTGTAAAGAATCCAAACTGCTAAAAAATTTAGAATTTAGCACCCAAAAAAATGTTTTAATTACTTTAATACACAATTTTACAACTCGCCTGTATTTCATCTCCTATTTTTTCCATCACATTTAAGTACTATTCATTTATTTAGTCTTTCTCTCTTCTTTCCTGTTTCACATCACAACCAAACATTATTCTCTCAAACCCATGATCATCGCAATTGAGAGCAGAGAGGAAAACTGAGAGAAAATTCAGCAAAAAAAAAAAAAAAATTGAGAGAAAGGAGGGGACAAGAGAGAGAGAGAATAATCAATGGCAAAAACAATTTTTCTTCCTCAATTGGAATCCTTGTGAGTGGGCCATGCCTTCGACATTTTTGGCAACCTTGAGCATATTCTATACAATTTTCTTTATTTATGATACTTGGCCAATAATAGCCATACCTATTGTTTGACCATTTCATTTCAACTCCAGACTGATGAGAAGTTGAGAACCATAAATTCCTTCATGAACTTCAGCCATAACTTGTAATGACTCATCTTCTGAACAATAATTCTCTCTATCTTCAGCTCCTCCTTTGAACAATAGTTCTTCTTGGTCTAGCGCTCAAACAATCTCTCCCCTCTGTCTCTTAGCATACTTAAGGGATTTAAAGATTTAATTATTTGGGTATTATCGGTTTAGGAACTAGGTCAAGTGTGTGATTTCATGGATTTCTGATGAGTCAATTTAATTTTGTATTTTTTTTTAAATGTCATATCTTTTAAAAGGGCAAGACTTAGATGTTGTTTCTTAGGTTTCCCTTTTAAAATTCTATCATGTGGATTTTTTCTCATAGGATGGAAGTGTATTTTTTATTTAAGTAAGCGCATGACTAAATTTTAAGAAGAGAACATAAGAAATAGCACCTAGGATATTGTACCTAAGTTTTGTCCCTTTTAAAAATATGTCATGTCATTATTTCTAATGGCAGCCGAAAAAAAATACTAATAGCACTTATTTTTTAAACTTAAGGATATATATTACTCACTTGAAACTTGAGGAACAAGTGTGCTCAATAAGTAAACTTCAAGACCAATAACATGTGTTGGCCAATATATATATAAAAAAAAATATATATATATATATATATATATATATATATATATATATATATATATTTAAAGAGTTTCAATCTATAGCGTTCGCTCCTAATAATAACTCTTTATAATCAGACCAAAACACCAATCGATTTTTGGTGTAAGTAGGGATTGAACCTCAAATCTCTTATTCAACCATCAGAGATTTTACTATTTTTAATTTGCTTAAAAATATGTATTTTATTATTTATTTTAAGTTAAAGAAATTTTAAATAAAAACAAAAACAAAAACTATATTGTTTTGTACTTAATGGCATCCTAAGAGCATTAGCATCAAATGTTCTAAAAATATATTATTTTGATGCTTCATAAAGTTACTTTATCTATTTTAACACACAATTTTACAATATACTATAACCACTTTATCTATACTATCTATAATAGGATTCTCCTCTTTGTACTGGACTTTTATGTGGTTCAAAAATACCCCTAGACATTCCCCTCTTTGGACTAGACTTTTCTGTTGTCCAAAAATACGCCTAGACCCTATAGGGACAAAACTTGGAGACAACCATTTAAAAATATATCTCTAACTCCACATAAAATATCAACAAAATAGGACTCTCTCCTACTAATCCATGTCTTCAAACAAACTTATATAAAAAAAAAATCTCAGTCCACTTTGTGTATTTCCTTCAAGACCATGTTCCAACCCTTTTTTTTTTTTTTTTTAATTTATCAAGACTCACCGGTTTCTTTTATTTGATTTTTCTGTTTTTTTTTTTTTTCCAGTTTTCTTAATTCTGAATCTCACATTTTTTTTATGGTTTTTTTTTTTCTAGTTATCTTAATCCTTAACCTCACCTTTTTTATTTTTGTTTTACCTTCTCAAATCTCCTTTTCTTTATTTTGAATTTGGGAAAAACAAACTCCTAATATAAAACCATTACTATGATTTTTCATCCATATTCCTTAAATTACATATCCTCATTGAAACACCCCACATAAATTTAAACACCCTAGGTTTCAATTGAAATTCAAATAAAAATAGTTTCAACAATTTAGAACTACACCAATATATATACACACACACTTCTTTTCTTTTAATACTATTCAATTTTGAAAAGAATTCCGCCTGCACGCGCAAATTAGTGTTCTCCCACAAAGAAGATAATGGTTCCATGTTTGGTTCATAATGATTTTTGGTAGGCACGTTTTTTTTTTACTCTCTCTTCTTTTTTTTTCTTTTTTTTTTTTCTTTCTTAATTCATATATTAGTTTTTGCTGAAACACCATTCCAGGCCAAGAGGAGCCAAGGGTTTCAAACATCTTGCTCATTTTGCACTAACAAGTAAAAAAAAAATTAAGAAATTTTTGTTTGAGAGTACATAGTTAAATGACAGCTCTAAGGCTTTTTTTTGGGGGGGGGGGGGGGTGAGTGTGTCATAATCTGAAAATTGAGATGAATACAAAATTATGACACTAGACCAAAAAAGAAAAGCTTTATTCGCACGAGCAAACCGCATGTGATGAGACTAGTTTATTATAGAAAAGAGAGAAAGTTGAATAAAATTTACCGAAACATGCAACATCTAGCTGTACCCTTCTAATTTTAGCATTTAGCACACCAAACACCAAAAAAAAAAAAATATTCATCTTCATGAGATATGTCAAATGCCAAATACATTTGGCATTTGCTACAATAACATTCTAATAATAACAGTGTACAAGCAAATATGCGATTAATATTTTGGGTCTTTTTTATTCTTTTTTTTTTTTCTCTCTTTTCAGTTTTGTGATCGCTAGCTTTACTCAAACTTTATCTCTCTCATGTATGACCATTGGGACTTAGGAACCAAAAAGAATAAAAAAGAATATTTAAATAAATTGGTAAAAGAATATATTATGTAATGTAGGATGTATTATAAAGTGGTGTATGAAAATAGATAAAGTAATTTTTTGATATATCAAAATAGCACTTGTTTAGAACGCTTGATGCTAGTGTTCTTAGGACATCACTAGAGCTAAGAGCATTATATATATATATATATATATCCTAACACACCAAAAAGTTACTTTATTTATTTTAACATAACATTTACAATGCACTTGGCATCGCATTTCTTACTTTAACACATCAAGCATTGAAATAACTTTTAAAAATAACAAAATAATAAAAAACTCCAACCTTTTATTTTATTTATAATTTTTTTTAAAAAAAAACCCCTCACTACCCCTATAAGCCGCAACCAACTAGCCACCACAAGAACACACTACCACCACCACCACATCACCACCACCAAATGGAACAAAAAGTTCAAACCAAAACCTATTGGAACCCACCTAAAACTGGAGCAACATAACCAACCAAAAAAAAAACCAAGTAACCTTAAATTACCACCGCAACCCAATCACCACCACCACCAACAATCAAAGTAACTACCACAACACTCACAAAACCACCAGCATCGCAACCCACACCAACAACCTTCAAACCAAACCCACTGAAACCATGATCAACAACCCCAAACCTAGATGAAACCCACTAAACTCATAATCAACAAACCCAAACAACTCAAGTTCCATGTCACACAACTGAGGTGGAAAATTATCTTAAGACTCAAGTTCCCTAATTATAATTTAAAAGCTACAGAGCACAATAAAAAGGTACCGTGACTAGGTAGAGAGTAGGAAGAGAAAGGCGTTAGCACGTGGAGCTCTGAAGTGCAGCCGTGGCTGCCATTTTTTTATGCTTCTTTTTGTCTCTCTGTGACTTTCATCAACAAACCTAGAGAAAAACAACAAATCCAGAGAGAAAAACCCATAGAGAAACAACAAACCCAAGCAACAAACCAAGTAGAAACAACAAACCTAAGCTAAAGAGAGCCGCTCCAGTGCCATGCCATAATTTTTGTACAAATTTGATATGTTTCTTCATTAAAATCAAGGTTTTTTTTTTCATAATTTTTTAAAGAACACAAACAAGGGCTAATTTAGTTCCGTGCAAATACAAGGACCTCATTCTTTTTTTTTTTTAGAAGACAAGGACCTTATACTTGAGTATTTTATTTGTGTAAAATGATTTGTTTTCTAATATTTAGTTGAATTCTCAAAAATAATTTTCTAGAATTTGATTAAATTGAAAAATATTCCCAAACAGTAATAATTGGCAAGTGAAAAGTGGTAGTGGTGATGGCGGCAACAATAATGGCAAATGGCTAGTGACAATGATAATAGCAATTGTGTGGTAGTCTATGGTAATATCAACAACCAACGATGAGGATTGTGGCCAATGATAATGGTAACAACTAGTTGTGGATGCCCCCTTTTTCCCTGGGGTTTGTTCACAGATTGCGGACTTGGCGATGTGACTCTTGTGTACTTGTATATCTAGAGTGGGGTGTGTATATATGAGTCCCTTTTTCTTATTTTTATTTTAGTAGTTGCCACCAATCATTAGTTTTGTATTAGATGTGATTGGTCACCTAAATGTCTAATATATTTTAAGTTACCTAATTAACTAGACAAAATTTTAGAGGTTCATTGATTAAAATAGACTAAAAGTCTTTGAATCAAAGATCTGAGACTTAGAAGTTTGGTTACATGTGGGAAAGGTGTTAGGCACCCCACAATACCTATCCGAAGATAGTACCTCATTTTAATTTATTCCAAACATTAACTTTTTGTGAATAAATGGAATACTTGGCATTTTGATTTTGTATTTTAAAGGTTTTTTTTTTTTTTTTGCAAACAATATACATACATGTGTGTGTGTGAGAGAGAGAGTAAATATTAATGTATAGTTAACATGTGAATAATAACTCCATCAAAATATACAGCCAAATCATATAAGGTATATATATAAATAATATGTGACAAAAGCATACTATATAATAGCATGTGAGTATCTATTATATACATAGCTAGCATGTGAATATTATAAGCTATACAAAAACTTATTAGCCTAAAATAGATTGTTATTACGATGACCCTTCCTTGTCTTTGATGAGTCAAGTCAACCAATTTTGACCTGTATTTTTTTTTTTTCAAGTATACCAAAAAAAAAAAAAAAAAAAAACTTTAACAGACTTCCTAAGCTCTTTTTCGTATTTCTTTTAATACAAATAAAAGAATAAAGAAAATTCCTAAATATAAAAGTTCAATAATACATGAATTCTCAAATTTATAGTTTAGTATTCTATTAGTTCAATAATTCCACAAAAGAAGAAAAGAAAACATGTATACATGTTATTCATGAATCAAATACAAAGTTAAATCACCTATAAAAATAACTAAGCATAAATTTGGATATATTTTTCTGAATGCTTATTTACTGAATTACTGTAAAGTATAGTTGTACTTAAAATATTGAGGTTTAAAAAAACTATATATAAGTAAATAAGAAAAGATTTTATAAGAAAAAAGCTAATTCAAACTCACACTTAATATATATATATATATATATATATATATATATATATATATATATATAATTTAATTGGTTTTAGACTCTTCAATTTTTACACCCAATATTCACTTGCTACAAAAATTAAAAACTTAAATGAACACGTGGTAGAAAATTGGACTCTAATTGAAATTCATTTAGAATCCAATTAGATTTGGACTCTTCGATTTTTACACTCAATAATTCACTTGGCACAAAATTAAAAATTAAATGGGACACGTGACATAAAATTAAGAATTCAATTAAAATCTAATTGGATTTTCTCTAAGCTTTGGCTACACACACACACACACACACACATATATATGTTGTGCAAATTGCACCCTGGTACTGAAAGCAATAACAGTTGATGGGACTGACGAGACTTCTTTCCTTGGACGACCTCATGAAATACCTTCGTCCACCTCGACACAGCATGGACGAAGGCAGGCAAGTCATTAATAAGAGGATTCAATACCTTGAACAGTTACCAGCTAGCTGTCAAATCATTGGAGCCTCATCAAGACCTGCATTAATAAGCCCTAAGGCGTTACAAGAAAAGCATTAAAACCACAATTAAGGCCCCAACGGCTAGAAACCACAAAGCTATATATACACACTCATTAGAAGCACAAAAGGTACATAATTTTCACCTAAAAAATACTTTTACACAAATATCTCTGATATTTGGAACTTTCTTATTTCTCTCAAAAGATTTCTATATACTGACTTTGGCATCAGAGACATTGTGGCAGGCACCACACCGGTGACCACCTTAGGAGAGCCTTTGTTCCACGTTTGTAGAGTAATAAGGAGGGTTCAGCGCCATCCGGACAAACGAACTTGACTGACGATTTATACATCATCGGTTTGGCGTCGTCTGTGGGAAACGACATTTTTGCACTAAGGTTCAAAAGCGTAGTTCCAATCATTTTCTAAGTTTAGGTGGAGTCCAACCAAGATTTACAGCACTGGCTCTACAGATCCAAGCACTTACAGGTAGTGTGGAAGAACTCACTAGACAAAACCAGGAGATTAGGCAGCGACTCTAGTAGGAAGACAACCGGTCTAGAGACAATCAGGAAGATGAGGGGGATAGCCAGAGATGAAGCGACTGTCGAAGGCCAACCACTCCAGGTGAACTGAGTTTAGAGCTTCTTTGGGAAATGAAGAAGGAGATGGACGAACTGAGGAACGCCATTAAAGGAAAAACGAATCGAAGCTTATAAAGGATGGTCCAGACGACGGATTCAGCCTTCACGACAGCAATTCTCGAGTGCCCAGTACCATCAAAGTTTTGTCTACCTCAGCTTGAACCGTTTGACGGGCTTAAGGATCCCTTGGACCATCTCAATACTTTCAAAACGACTCTAGGTCTCCAATAGCCCCCCGACGAAATACTATGCCGCTCTTTCCCTACTACTCTCAAAGGAGCTGCAAGGGAATGGTTCACAAAGCTACCCACATCGTCCATCAACAGCTTCGAACAGTTTAGCAGTTCCTTCCTACGCCACTTCGTCGAAGGACAGCGCTCGAGGAGGCCAGCAGACCACTTACTCACCATCAAATAGGGGGAGAAGGAGACCCTAAGGTCGTACGTGAAGCACTTCACCCACGAAACTTTGGAGGTAGACGAATCTAATGACAAGGTGCAACTAACAACCTTTAAAGCTGAATTGAAATCTAGGGAGTTCGTAGTCTCACTCGCAAAGAATCCTCCAAAAACGATGGCCGAGATGCTCTTGAAGGCACAGAAGTACATGAACGCCGAAGACGCTTTAGCCGCGATAAAAGATGAAGAGAAAACCAATGAAAAGGGAAGGAAAGAGGATGATCGGAAAGGACGGAAAAGGGAAGCTCAGATCGTCAAACTAACGACGAGGGTAAAAGGAAAGACGAGAAAGCTTCTCAAACGATAAAATTCACTCCTTTGGTTATGCCTGTTGACAAAATTCTGGTGTAGATTAAAGATGAGCACTACCTTAAATGGCCTAGGCCATTACATTCATCACCTAATGTACGTGAAAGGATGAAGTACTACCATTTCCACAAGGATCACGACCATTACACAGAAGATTGCAGAGACCTGAAGGAGTAGATAGAAGAGTTCATACGAAAAGGAAAATTGCAGAGGTTCGTAAAGAAGGGAGAGCACAGTAAGACCAGGGGTGATGACAAGGACAATCACGAAGCCATACCAAAGGACGAGGATCGCGCGTCCTAGCATCCACCAAGTGTGATCAGGGAGATAAAGACGATCATAGGCGGGCCATCCACAAGAGGGTCGTTCAATTCCCTTAAGAAGTCTTATCAAAGACAGGTGAACAGCGTCCACAGGATACCCCCCTTGAAACAAAGATGAACGGACAAGGATATGTTCTTCTCTAAAGAAGACGCCAGAAGAGTAAAGCAACCTCATGACGACCCCTTAGTTATCATGCTCATGATAGATGGATTCAACACCAGGAGAATCCTCGTGGATAATGGTAGCTCCGTAGACATTATCTACCTCTCCGCTTTTCAACAGTTGAGGTTAGATCCAAAAAGACTACGCCCTTTTGAGTCTCCCTTTGTCAGCTTCAGTGGAGATAGGGTGTATCCCAAAAGTATAGTGACGCTAACAATCATAGTAGGGTCTTATCCGCGACAGCTGACCCGTCAGTCGGATTTCCTGGTGGTAGACTGTCCCTTTTCATACAATGTGATCATTAGGAGGCCCACACTCAATCGCTGGAAGGCAGCCACTTCTACGTATTGCCTGAAGGTAAATTCCTGACGGAAAACTGTGCAGGTGAAGTAAAAGGAGATCAGTACTAGCCAGGGAATGCTACTAGGCCGTGTTAGCTGCAAAAGAAAACGATACATGGATGATCGAGGAGAGGGAAGAAGATAAAGTGGAAGCCTTGGAGACAGTGGAGTTGGTCGAAGGAGAAACGGCAAAGACAACCAGATTAGGGACGGCTTTGAGTCCCGAGATGAGAGCGAGACTCGTCCGGTTCCTTAAAGAGAACATGGACGTCTTCGCATGGAGCCACGAGGATATGCCAGGCATATCCCCAAAGGTCATCCAGCATAGGCTAAATGTGGACCCCGAGAAGATGCTTGTCCAACAAAGACAACGGGTCTTCGCTCCAGAACAAAACCAAGCAATTACAGATGAAGTCAACAAGTTGTTGTCAGCAGTCTTTATTCGAGAAGTCTACTACCCAGATTGGCTCACCAACGTCATCCTAGTAAGAAAGCGAATAGAAAATGAAGAATGTGTGTGGACTTCACAGGCCTAAACAAAGCTTGCCCAAAAGACAGTTTTCCTCTGCCTAGGATAGACCAGCTAGTTGATTTTACAGCAGAGCATAAATTACTGACGTTTATGAATGCATTCTTGGGATACAATCAAATAAAGATGGTTGAAGAAGACTAGGAGAAAACTGCTTTCATCACAAGCCAATGGCTCTTTTGCTATAAGGTAATGCCCTTTGGATTGAAAAATGCAGGAGCAACCTACCAAAGGTTACTGAATAAAATGTTCAGCAAACAGATCGGGAGAAACATGGAAGTATATGTGGATGACATGCTCGTTAAGAGTAAGGAGGAACTTGCTCATCTAGACGATCTCAGAGAAACATTCGACACACACAGGCAGTACCAGATGAAGTTGAACCCCAATAAGTGTGCCTTTGGAGTAGCCTCAGGGAAGTTCTTAGGATTCATGGTGTCCCAAAGGGGGATAGAAGCAAACCCAGAGAAGGTACAAGCCATAATTGATGTTGAGGTATAAATTTTCGGGCCCTAATTTCTTTAGCCCACGCATAGAAAAATACCCACACAAGCCCAATAATTATTTCGAAGCCCACATAAATATTTCCCACATATTACTTAAATATTCTCCATGTTATTAGGCTCCCACAAATATTTTCTACATGTATAAGCCCCACAAATTATCTTGAGCCATCTCACAAATATTACCCATTACATTCCACATATTATCCAACATGGGTTTTCGCAAAAATACCCATCTACCAACGTTGGGCCACAAAATTATACTCCCTCCACAAAAAGCCCAAAATCATTTAACTCGTTGACAAGACTCAAAACGCCCAACAAAACCCTTTTCTAAGCATGTTGCTACATGGCACCTCTAAAACCGTTGCTACACGGCACCTTACAAAACCCGTTGCTGCACGGCACCTTTAAGCCCGTTGCTACACGACACCTTACAAAGCCCGTTGCTACACGGCACCTCTAAGCCCGTTGCTACACGGCACCTTACAAATCCCATTGCTACACTGCACCTTTAAGCCCGTTGCTACACGGCACCTTGCAAAGCCCGTTGCTAAACGGCCCCTCTAAACCCGTTGCTACACGGCACCTTACAAAACTCGTTGCTACACGGCACCTTTAAGCCCATTGCTACACGGCACCTCTAAGCCCATTGCTACACGGCACCTCAAAGCCCGTTGCTACAAAGCGATATTTTCTACAAAAATCTCAAACTATTTCCAAAGCCCAAATACTAATTTGACAACTATTTTCCAAAGCCAAAATACTAATTTGGAAAACTATTTACTAAACTATTTTCCAAAGCCCAAATATTAATTTGGCAAACTATTTCCAAAGCCCAAATACTAATTTGGCAAACTATTTACTAAACTATTTTACAAAGCCCAAATACTAATTTGGCACTATTTTGCAAAGCCCAAATACTAATTTGGCAAACTATTTCCAAAGCCCAAATTAGTTTGGCAACTATTTTCCAAAGCCTAAATACTAATTTGGCAAACTATTTACTAAACTATTTTCCAAAGCCTAAATATTAATTTGGCAAACTATTTCCAAAGCCCAAATACTAATTTGGCAAACTATTTACTAAATTATTTACAAAGCCTAAATATTAATTTGGCAAACTATTTCCAAAGCCCAAATACTAATTTGGCAAACTATTTACTAAGCCCAAATACAAATTTGGCAAACTATTTAATAAACTATTTTACAAAGCCCAAATACTAATTTGACACTATTTTGCAAAGTCCAAATACTAATTTGGCAAACTATTTCTAAAGCCCAAATTAGTTGGCAACTATTTTCCAAAGCCCAAATATTAATTTGGCAAACTATTTCCAAAGCCCAAATACTAATTTAGCAACTATTTTCCAAAGCCTAAATATTAATTTGGCAAACTATTTCTAAAGCCCAAATACTAATTTGGCAAACTATTTACTAAGCCCAAATATTAATTTGGCAAACTATTTCCAAAGCCCAAATACTAATTTGATACTATTTTGCAAAGCCCAATAATATTTTGGCAACTATGTCTAAAAGTCCAATAGTGTTTTGACACTATTTCCTAAAGCCCAAATAATATTTTGGCAACTATTTCATAAAGCCCAATAATATTTTGGCAACTATTTCTAAAAGCCCAATAGTGTTTTGGCACTATTTCATAAGACCCCATGTCATCTTGGCAACTATTTCTAAGAGCCTAATATTATTTTTGGCACTATTTCTAAAAGCCCAAATACTATTTTTGGCACATGTTTACAAAACTTAAATGTTATCTTAACAATTATTTCACATATGCCGAATCCCTTACTCATGGGAAATATTAGTATTCATCCTTCAAGGAATACTTCTCTTGCAAGGTTTATAAAAGCCCATGAATATCATCCATGGCAAAATTCCTCATTTTGTAGGAGTAACAAGCCCAAGGTAGCTCAAACATAAGGCCCAGCCGAACCAGCCCAGCCCAAGATCAGTTTCCCAGCAGCTGAAGCTCACGTGAGCTACTCAGCCAAAATCCAGCATAAGTCAACAGCTGGAGCCCACTGCTGTGATGTTTCAGCTTGTCCCATCAGGTCAGAACAGGACACATGTCCATCAAGGGTCAAACCTTTCCTCCAAAAGCTGAAATATCATCATTTATTATGTACATAAAGCTGAAACATACTAGACATAAGGCTGAAAAGACTGAATAGTGAAGCTGAAACACTTCAGCCAGCCATATCCTCTTTCTTCTCCAACTCATTCGGTCAAGCATCAAAGGCAGCCATGACAAGGCCATTCAACCTCCTAAAGCAAACTAAAATCAACTCATTTTTCATGCTAAAAATATGTATTTTTTGGTTCATGGACCAAGCACATGAACCTCTCATGGGGAAGCTTAGGGAAACGTGGCTTGGAGGGCACCAAGGAGAGCCCAGCAAAGTTCCCAGCAAAGGCTCCGAGGTTGACACCTGGCTTGGGGTGATTTAACTTGCCTTTGGGAGCTCTGAATCTAGTAAGCAGCACAACCAAGGTCATTAGCTTAATGCATGCTCTAAACCCAACAGCCAAGACCAATTAGCATTAATGCTAGGTCAAAATCCCAACTGATATTGCATCAAAAACAGCAAGAGTCTTCAAATGGTCAAACTTACCATTCTTAGCTAACATCCTCAGAAATGAATCCCTAAGGATTTTCTGAAGATTGGGGGAGATTTAGCAAAAGTTATTTACCAATTGCCCCCTAAATCTCAACTATAAATAGAACCCTCTGTTAATGCCTTAAGGGCGGGGGGGGGAGGGGACAAGGAACATACTAAGAAACACACTCATTGAGAAAAACTCTCACAAAAACCTTTCCATCTCAGCTTCTCAAAATTCCAGCAAAATTCTAAATCATAAAGCTCTCATTCTTAAGCATGGAAACTGAATTCCCCCACTCCTAGCTTAAAAACACCTCTCATACCTCAAATTTAAAACATTCAGCTCCTCCCTAGCAATGAGTTCCAGCAGCCCACTATACACTTTTGTCCACTGCCCACACATGTCTCTCTCTACCCAATATATGTACTACACTCAAGAGCATGCTTTGGCACCATAATGACCTTGCTGCACTAGCTAGAATCTCTCTCTCTTCCTTCATCTCACACTAAGCTTTCCTCATTATTTGCTATCATGGAACCCATAATATTTATCTATTCATTTACTATTCATGGTTATGATGTAACTGTTACCATAGAATTTTTTCCTCATATTATTGTATTAGAAGACTCTTCCCTAGAGCTAATGGATGATGACTTTGATGTTTCCTCTTAACCTGTGAAATACTCAAAGTTTACTTTACTGTACTGCTGAGTTGTTTTTCTGCAAAAATATTTTTACGATTGGGTCACTCTTTTCTGCAGAAGCACTCTACAACTGGGTTATTTTCTGCAGAAGCACTCTACTGCTGGGTTATTTTTCTGCAGAAATATTTTTACGGCTGGGTCACTCTTTTCTGCAGAAGCACTTTACAGCTGGGTTATTTTCTACAGAAGCACTCTACCGCTGGGTTATTTTTCTACAAAAATAATTTTTACGGTTGGGCCACTATTTTCTACAGACACACTTTACCGCGGGGTTATTTTCTGCAGAAACACTCTACCGCTGGGCCATTTCTTACAATAGACTTTTTAACCCCGCTGACGTGTTCGCTGTAGGGATTGTTTAAAGGCCGTTCCTGCAAGTCTCAACCTAGGCCTAAGGCATGAAAACACGGTGAATTGTTTGGATCTTCACCAATAGCCTTTGGGCCGAGCATCGAGCCCATCGTCGAGTTTTGGTTTAGGGCCCCGACCCAATATAAATCTCATTTGTCGGAAAGGAAACTTTTTCGCCCCCACAATTGACATGACGTCACTAAAGACTGTCAAAGAAGTCTAGAAGCTTACGGGAAGGATAGTGGTACTTAACAGGTTCGTCTCTAAAGCGACTAATAGGTGCTTACCCTTCTTCAAGACATTAAAGCAAGCCTTTGCTTGGATTGACGAATGCGAGGTAGCTTTTCAAGAACTCAAGCACTACCTAAGCAATCCACCTTTCCTGAGTCTGCCTAAGGAGGGAGAAAACCTATATTTGTATCTGGCAATATCAACCATAGTCGTCAACACAACCTTGATCCGAGAAGAGGATAGGAAACAACTCCCAAGATTGAGAAGATTGCATTCGCGTTAATACTAGCTTTGCGCAAATTGTGACCTTATTTTCAGGTGAACCCCTTCTTAGTAATGACGAACCAACCCATTAAGAAGTCTATAAACAAGCCCGAGGCAGCAGGGAGAATGGTCCAGTGGGCGATCGAGCTTAGCCAGTTCGACATTAAGTACCACCCTAGGAAAGCTATTAAAGCTCAGGCATTGGCGGACTTCATTGCCAAGTTCACCATCCCGGACGATGACAACCTCCCTAACGAAGCAAAAAGATGGATGATATAAATTGATGGTTCGTCTGCCTAAAAGAAGGGAGGAGTAGGGGTTGTTATCGTCACCCTAGACGACGAAATGCTTAAATACGGGATTCAGCTAAAATTCTCGGCCACTAATAATGAAGTCGAGTATGAAGGAATATTGACTGGGCTAAGGATCGGGAATGCATTAGGAGCTAAAAACTTACTCCTCCAGAGTGATTCTAAGCCGGTGATAGGGTAGATAAAGGAAGAGTATGAAGCAATGGAGGAGAGAATGCAAAAGTATCTATGGCTGACGAAGCACTTAACACAGGAATTTGATGAGGTGGAATTCATGCAGATCCCTAGAAGCTAGAACATGATAGCAGACGAGATTGTGAAGCAAGCATCGGCGGAAGAAAGACCAATGAGCAGGGGCCTAGAAATAGAAGTCCAAAAACACCCTAGCATTGATGAAGTCTCTACCTTCGCAATCCAGAGCACAAGCAGCTGGATGACCCCGATCATATCCTTCCTTCAAGATGGACACCTCCCACAGGACGTCGAGGAAGCCAGAAAGATCAAAGAGAGAGCAGCCAGATTCACGATCCTAAACGACACCCTGTACAAGAGAGGCTTCTCCATGCTGTACTTGAAGTGCATCGATGAAGAAAAGGCCAAATAAATCCTGGAGAAGATCCATGAAGGGATTTGCGGAGACCATGCAGGCCCTAGATCCTTGGTAAGTAAAGTTATCAGAACAGGTTACTTCTGGCCTACTTTGTAAGTGGACGTGAGGGAGCTCATCAAGAAATGTGACAGATGCTAGAGGTTTGGGAATGTCCAACGCCTTCCAACAGAGAGGCTGACGACAATAGCCTCCCCATGGCCATTTGCACAATGAGGAATTGACATCGTCGGCCCATTGCCCCAAGGTAAGAAGCAGGTAAAGTTTCTACTAGTTGCTATTGATTACTTCACAAAGTGGGTTGAAGTAGAGGCATTATCAACCATCACTGAAGCAAAAATCCAGAGCTTCGTATGGAAGAACATAATATGTAGATTCGGGATTCCATAGACGATTGTATCAGACAACGGGCGGCAATTCGATAGTCAAGGCTTCAAGGATTTTTGCTCAAGCCTAGAGATCAAGAACCAGTACTCATCCCCAATACACCTACAAGCGAATGGACAGATGGAGGTGACTAATCGAACAATACTCAAGATCATCAAAGCTAGGCTGGACAACATTAAGGGAGCCTAGCCGGAGGAATTGCCCAATGTCTTGTGGGTTTATAGGACTACAATAAGAACCCCGACAAGAGAAACCCCCTTCAGACTCACTTATGGCACTGAGGCAGTAATCCCGGTCAAGGTGGGAATAACTAGCATCAAACGAGAGATGTTCCATGAAGAAAGCAATGATGATCAACTAAAGGTCAACCTGGATTGCTTGGACGAGGTCAGAGACGAAGCCTCTAACAGAATGACGAAGTATCAGCAGAAGATGGTCGAGTACTACAACAAGAGAGTGAAGCTCAAACGACTTGACATAGGAGACCTTGTTCTGTGCAAAGTCACCCCGGTGTTCGGGGGCCTTTTTCGGTTGCTCGGCCACGTGTTTCCACTAGATTAGTGACCTTGCTAGGCCCGGGTTCTTTTTGGGGAGTTCTATCCCAAAACTCAACATTGGGCCACGTGGTCCAACGGCTAGTGGTGTACCTTTTAAGCCTACCAAACCATTAAAGCCAAAGTCTAAGAATCACAATAATGATTGAATAAATATGTAATATGTGCTTGATATAATAGGTTTGATTAGTGTTTGGGGGCCTTTTTCGGTTGCTCGGCCACGTGTTATCCGCTAGATTAGTGATCTTGCTAGGTTTGGGTTCTTTTTGGGGAGTTGCATCCCGAAACTCAACATTGGGCAACGTGGTCCAACAGCTACCGGTGTATTTTTAAGCCTACCAAACCATTAAAGGCAAAGTTAAGAATCATGATAATGGTCGAATAAATATACAATATGCGTTTGATATGATAGCTTTGATTAGTAGTTGAAATAAAGTAGTATTTATTTAGAAGTAAAGTAATCATGTACTCAATGATGTAAATTTAAAGATAAGTAAGCAAAGTCACTTATCTTCATATGGTTTGTAGCCCAACTGTGTAGTATCAGTGAGCTGATAAGATTCCAGCAGAATGCCAGCGGTAGAGGCTAGTTAAACTTGCCCCTCTTATCATGCATTTGAATGAGTTTAAGTTTTAGTTAATAGTTGTAATAGTAGTTGGAATAAAGTGATATGTATTTAAATGTGAAGTAATCATGTACTCAATAATGTAAATTTAAAGATAAGGAAGTAAAGCCACTTATCTTTGGATGGTTTGTAGCCCAACTGTACAGCTTCTGTGAGTTGATGATATCCCTGTAGAGTGACCCCAGCGGTAGAGAGGCAGTTTACCATAATAACTTCAAGATTGAGAGGGAAAAATGGGTGCAACTAAAGAGAGAGAGAGTATGCCTAGCTGTGTGTAGGGGCTGGTTAAGCTTGCCCCTCTTATCATGCACTTAAATGAGTTTTCCCCTTGACAATGCTTTTTTAGTTGTTGTGAAGTTATGAATAGTGTTGCCTTCCATGAGAAAGGCTTTTGTATGGAGTATTTGTGACTTCTAAGAGAAGAGTTTTATATAAGATGGATTTGTACCTTCCATAAGAAGGGTTTTGGTATGAGATCTTGTTGCCTTCTAGGAGAAGAGTTTTAGTAATAGAAGTTCATGCCTTTCATGAGAATGACTTTTATAAGAGAGATAGAGAAGAGCATTGATATGTGTTTATGAGCAGCAAAACAGTAGAACTTCAGAGTGAGAGAGTATAAGAGTGGAGTTTAGATGAGTGTAGTGAGTCATATGTAATGGTATAGTAAATGTGTATGAGATTGTGTAAGAGAAGTGGAGAAAGAGATGTTTTGTGGGATGTAGTATTTGCAATATGTATGATATATGGAAGTATGAGAGATATGGTGGTTGAAGATAGTAAAAATATGAGATTATAACCGTTGGAGAAGTTGTAGAGATTACTTTCCAAGAGGAAAGATTTTGTAAAAGAAGAGCATGGAGGTGTGTTTAGGCATTTGGAGATGGGAGCAGTAAGATAGGTGTATTTTCTGAATATAGAGAGTAAGAGAATGAGTATATGAGGGGTAATAGTGCTGCAATGTGTTTAGCAATGTTGCTGGAATTTACTGCAAGGCTTTTCTGCTGGTATGTACTGTTGGGATTTTCTGCTGGAGGATGGATGAGGGCTTATGAAGGCATTTATGAGCTAAGGGCTGAAGAGTTTAGTTCTTGATTTTGAAACTAAAATCTCAGAACTTCATTTAGAGCTTAGGGAGAGAGAATAGAAAGGTTTGTAAAAAAGTTCTTCTCCTTTGGTGTCCTCCCTTGAGGTGTTGATGAGGGATCCTATTTAGCTGAGTTTAAAGGGGTATTTTAGCAAATAATCTCAGCCAAAATCTGTCACAAATAGTAATGAATCTTCAGAAAATTCATCTTAAGATTTAGGCAAAAATGGTAAGTTTAGCTTCAAGGTGTTCTTGTTATTTTGGGTAAGAGCTGCTGGGGAAAAAGCAGCAGAAAAGGAAGGTATTTTGGCAAGAAAAAGATGGTTAGCTTAGCTGGTTTTGGTTTTAGCCAAATGTAGAAAAAATAGTAATGCTGAGGTTACTAGGTCAGCTGTTACATCTGTCTTGAAAAAGCTGTTACATCTGTCAGGAAAAGTTGTCCCAACTGTCAGGAAAAGTTGTCCCAGCTGTCAGGAAAAGCTATCCCAGCTATCAGGAAAAGCTGTGACAGCTATCATGAGACAGCTGTCACTTTGGGCAGAAGCAAAAGAGGCCAGCATGGTGATTTCAAAGTGTTGGAAAGGTCACTCAGTATTTACTTTATGGTTTTGGCTGAAAATTGTAAGATCTTTTTCAAGGGTATCTTGGGTATAGCAGTTGGCATCTGGGATTCCAGCATTAAATGGCTGCTGATATCACTCCCAGTCAGGTGTCAAGTGCTGAATACACTGTTGGGCTTTTGCTAAAAATGTTTCCCCTTTTGGGTGTTTGTGTTTTTGATGCAAGGTTCTATTACAACACATTTTTAGCAAGTAATAGAAAGATTGGTTGAAAGGTAATGAAGGTTTAGAGATTTAGTCAAAGTCTCATTGTGTTGTGACATAATCTTAGTGAGCAAGAAGAGTATTTAATGCGCTGCTCTAGTAGCTGGCAGAGAAATATATGGTCAGATTGTGGTAGACAGTAGTTGGGTATGAGAGATATAATGAACATTTTGCATATAGTTGGAGATGAAAGATAGCCAATCAGATTAGGTCATGTGTTTGAGTTGGATTTTAGCTGAAAGTAGTAATGTAGTTTATGTAGAATAATATAATGAAGTTTCTAAATTTGTATAGTAACAGCTGGGAATTGAATGAACAGTTATTTTCCCAGCAGTTAGATGGCTGGGGATATTGAGTATGTGTCATGTGATGAATATTAAGCTTTAGGAAAAGAGCAATAGGGAATTTTATCATTTTAAGTGCTATGTGATAAAAGATGCTTACCATATGTTACCCGCTACATACGGACTCGTCAGAGTTTAGAGAGTTGAAGAAAACACGCCAAGCAACATGTTTCTTTTATCAACTTTAAACTGCTGGAGCTTTTCTGAACATACCTCTTGGCCCTCCAAGCCACGACTCCTAAAGTTTCCCCAAAGAGACTTATGAACTTGGATCATAAGTCAAAGATGAGATGACATACCTCAGGTTTTGTTATCATTTTGTGTGAATATGAGCTCTTGTTGAAGAAGCCAATTGCCATGAGTGTAAGAGAGGTGATATGAGCCGTGAGCTTTGATTCATTGTGTGAGCCCAATGCATACGTTGATGTAGCATGGGTTGCCAATGAAGTAGTGCCACATGGGGTGAAAAAAGAGTCCTTAACACCCGGCAACCAAGGACCAACCCAAGGGAAACTCGGTCTAACCTAGGAAGGACCCTACTGGGTCGTCCATTACTCTAGACAAGGCAGTTATCACCGGAAGACCTTAGAAGGGCAAAGACTACCACAACCATGGAACATTGAGCACTTGAAGAAGTACCATCAATAGATGTAACAAATAATTGTATTCATTTTTTAAAGTAATAAAAGGACTATTCAGCCAATGACCCAATGCAAGCAAACCTAGTAGCTTAAAAGCCAAAAATTGGCTAAGTAACAAGATTCTGCATGTACATATGTAAGTTACTGACGAAGTCAAGAATGACAAGATCCCTGGAATGGGTGTAAGTCACAAAAATTGGCTAAGTAACAAGATTCCATATAGACGGACGTAAGTTACTAACGAAGCCAAGAATAACAAGATCTCTGGAATGGGTGTAAGTCACAAAAATTGGCTAAGTAACAAGATTCTACATAGACGGATGTAAGTTACTGACGAAGCCAAGAATGAGATTCCTAAAATGGGTATAAGTCACAAAAATTGGCTAGGTAACAAGATTCTACATAGACGAATGTAAGTTATTGACGAAACCAAGGAATGACAAAATCCCTTCATTGGGTGTAAGTCGAAGAAAAATTGGTTTCACATAGACGGATGTACAAAATCCCTCTCATGGGTATGGATCAAGACCCTCTCAACGAGTATGAGTCAGCGAAAATTTTAACTAAATGACAGCAATATAAGTTACTGACGCACAAGGATTAGGCATACAGAGATCACATGTATTCACTAAGTACTATGCAAGAAAGGAGCAAAAACAAGTACATACTAAATTATGATTGAAGGCCCAAAAACAACGGGCAACCAGCATTGTGTTAACATTATAATTAAAAGCCCATAAACACTGGGCAAAAACATCGTTCTTAGATTAAAATAAAAATATTGTTCTGAAAGTAGAATCAAAAAGCCCAAAACACACGGGGCACCCAACAAAAAAGAAAAGAAATAAAAAGAAGTCGCAAAGAAAAAGCAGGTAAACAGGTTCAGGCAGCTGTCAGAGGCAGAGAGGCGTCCCTAGGAGCATCACCCTTAGGAGCTGTGGACTAAGAAGCTTCATCAGCTGCCATCTCCTTGTCCACCTCTTCAAGGTCTACGTTCTCTAAATCCACTTTGACAGGATGCTTAACAAGACCACCTCAGGAGCTCAAAGCCTTTAAACTACCAGCTGAAGAGGATGGTGTTGTACTCCTCCGTTGTCTGGAAGGCTTCCATGGACTTCGCAGCAATCTTCTTGAGTTTTTCCTTCACAGCCAAAAGCTGCTCATCCTTCTTCAAAACTAGCTGCTTTTCCACCCTTAGCTCATCGGAGAGGCCCTTAACTTGTTCCTTGATGGTGTTAGCCTCGTCCATAACAATGATTAGATCCTTCTTCAGTTTGGAGTTCTCTACCTCCAAAACCTCCACCCGAGACACCGCAGATGCAACCTTCACCTCCTGGGTAAGGAACTTTGAAGTAACGTAAAGGCTCTCCCCTAGCACCTAAAAAAAAAAAGAGGAAATAGACCTCAGGACAAAAAAAAAAAGAGGATGAATTTGCATAAGTACACTACCTGGACGAGCTTATGGAGATGACAACCCACAACCTTGTTGGGAGACACGCCCGAGAATACTTTCATCTCCTCGGTAGTAAAGGTCTCTTGCGACCTTGCCAGCGCAACCTCAGCGTTTTCACAAACACTGGATGAACGAAAGTCAACTTTATCCTTCCTCTTGCCACCAGTGTGCTGCCTCTTCTGTTAGGGAATGATCTCTTCAACCGAGGTAGCTGGGGAGGCTATCCTCGTCGTCTCAGTCCTGGGGGTGACCGGGGTAGCTGGAGTTACGGAGACCCCCTTTTTCCACCACGCGCATAGCTCTTCCCATGGTTGGAAAGGGGCTCGTTCTTCTTGGCCCTCATTCGTGCGTACATCCCTTGATCAAACTTCGTTGTCATTCCTGTAAAAGGAAAATACTTGTAAAGAGAGAGGGAGAGAGAGAGAGAGAGAGAAGGTGAAAAAAAAGGAGCAACATGGACGAACTCTACAAACACCTACTCTTTTTCTGCTTAATTTCTATATTTCGTAGGACGAAGGCAAAAGGCTTTGGACCAAGACAGTGAAAAGCTAGATCGTCAAAATCTTCTATTGTCCTCACGTACTCGATGGCTGCTTCAACACGCTGCTTGTATCCGCCTTTAAGCTTTGGCCATCTCTTAACTGTGCGTGAAATAGTAGGCAAGAATGTTAGTAGTGGCAAAATGTGAACCAAGAAAAAAATAATAATAATATTGAAAAAGGGCTGGTGGATAGACGACGCACCTAGACTCGGGGTTCCCCACCAATGGATCAACATAGGGACGTCTCCCTAAACTTTGCCAGAAGGGGTCTCCCACTCATCTCCGGAGACAAAAAAGAATCGAGACTTCCAATACCGGAACGACGAGGGTAAGTCCCTAACAATCCTAGCTTCCTTGACCCAAGGCACTAGCTCGTAGTACCCGTACTCCTTGGATTCTCTCAAACGATACAAGTAAACGAGCTCGTCCACTTTAATCATATCTCCGTCAGTAGCGGCTAGCCATATCTCCATACAGCTGACCACTATCCTCCAGGAGCTAGCCATAAATTGTCCAGGAGCAATTTTGAAATGATTTAAAAGCTCCATGATAAAGGGATGGACCGGGAATCTGAGCCCACTCAAGAAGGCAGCCTCGTAGAAGCATACCTTCCCAGGCGAGAAATGGCAAGCTCGTTCCTCCTCACGAGGAATACGAACCCTAACCCTATCAGGGAATTGGAATCTACCCTTAAAATTTGGAGAGCGTCTCACCGTCTAAACCACACACCTCCCTAAGAGCATGGAAAACCCTAACTTCTCAAGGGACGGAGACCACGGTATCTTCCTCCACCACCACAGGATCATTGCTAGACAACAACCTGGTCTCAAGCTCGCTCGATCTTACCTCAGACATTGCCCCTCGCTCACTCACTAAACCCCCGAACTAATCAATTGACTAACAAAGCAAGGGGACCAAGTCAGCCAAAGAAACACTCAAACTACCACCCTCAAAAACAAAATATTCAACTAAAGGGAGAAAGATGCGTGAAACGCCTAAGGCTGCCCCTAAACACACAAAAAGGAATAAAATTGAGGGGCAAGCTATCCTAACTTCAGTGCTACTAACCATTAAAAACTAGAAAACGGAGGGGGAGAGAAGAGAATCCTAAAAGCCCCAAAACAAAAAAAAAAAAAAATCAAATCAGAATCCCAACACAATCTTTCTATGCCATAAAAAAACGAAGAAAGAGAGAAAAGATAGGCATACCTCGAAGGGAGCAACCACATAATGCAAAAGTTCAAACTATAAAACGCGAAAAGCTTGAGGAAAATCGCAAGAACAAATTGAAGAAGAAGATGCACAGAGCAATGATTGAGAGTTGGAAAAAGTGAAGGGGAAAGAGGAAAGGGAGAAAATTTAAAAACTAGGCACAAAAAACTGAAATTCAGTGGGAAAACCAAGAGTCACACAATTGGGGCATTAACTGCACTAGTCAGAACACGCCACGTGGCCACAATGCGTGCGGCACCGCCATTACATATTAAATGTGGAACATAACCCCAAGAGCCACGTTTGGTTAGAAAACCCTTCATCTTCCGATGGTCGTCTTGACACACCACGACGACCACGAAACCCAAGGGGGTAGCTGATGGGATTGACGAGACTTCTTTCCTTGGACGATCTCATGAAATACCTTCGTCCACCTTGACACGGTATGGACGAGGGCAAGCAAGTCATTAATAAGAATATTCAATACCTCAGACAGTTACCAGCTAGCTGTCAGACCATTGGAGTCTCATCAAGACCTGCACTAATAAGCCCTAAGGCGTTACAAAAAGAGCATTAAAACCATAATTAAGGCCCCAACGGCTAGAAACCACAAAGCTATATATACACACACTCATTAGAAGCACAGAAGGTACAGAATTTTCACCCAAAAAATACTTTTACACAGATATCTCTGATATTTAGAACTTTCTTATTTTTCTCAAAAGATTTCTATATACTGACTTTGGCATCGAAGACGTTGTGGCAGGCACCACACCAGTGACCACCTTAGGAGAGCCTTTGTTCCACGTTTGCAGGAGTAGTGACGAGGGTTTAACGCCATTTGGACGAACTAACTTGACTGACGATTTATTCATCATCAACAGAAAAAGCAATAATGAATAACAAGAACACAAAAAAGAACACCAAAATTTACATAGTTTAGTAAAGTGCCTACATTTATAGACGGCAATTGTCATGCCCCAAACCCAAAAGGGTCCAAAGCATGAGAGAAGAACCATTAAGAGCTAGAACATAGGAGATTTTTTCTTTTCTTTTCTTCTCCTTGACACATGATAAGAATAAATAACCATACTAAAATCTTCATATTACAAGTCAGAGCTCTATAACACATTTGCAAACAAGAACTCAAATCATGTTGCTCCAAATAATACATAAATATATTTCAAAGCTCCAAGTGGATAACATAAAACCACAATCCTTTCTAGAGTACACAAGCTCAACATTGAAGCTAAGCCTACCATGCCTAAGGCTAACAAACCTCAAGTACCCAACCTCCAATAAAATTAATTATGACCTCGCTAAACTTTGCAAGATTAAGTCACCAATCATTTATGGCCCAAGTCTTCAAATCTATATATATATATATATATATATATATATATATATATATATATATATATATATATATATATATATATAATAATAATAATAATAATAATAATAGGTAAAACAGAGAGAAAATCCAATTAGATTTCAAATTGGAATTCAATTATAATCTAATTTTGCGCCACGTTTCTCATCTAATCTAAGTTTTTAAATTTTTGTACCAAGTGAGTTTATATATATATATATATATATATATATATATATATATATATATATATATATAATAGGTGAAGCTAAGAGAAACTCAAATTAGAATGCCAAATTAGAGTTCCAATTTAGCACCATGTGTCCTAAATTATTTATTCTTAAAGAGTTTTATTTCTTAATTTTAAAATCAAATGTGAGATCATATTGTAAATATTCATCCAAATGAGTTATTAAATACAAAAATTAAAGAATCTAGAATAAATGAATTGTAAAAAAAAATGCTTCACAATAATTTTTTTTTTTAAAGTATGGACAATTTACATTTTATACCTAATAATATCTTTACAAATTTTTTTAAAGAATTAACAAGATATAAAAATGACTATCAATTGTATTTAAATTATATATATAGAAATTATATTATGCATCTTATTGTATATAATTAAGCGTATCCATGCATATGTATGGGGTTATAAGTTAATTTAATATAAAAATTGGATTTCAATTAAAGTTTATTGTGCGACATGTGTCCCATCTAATCTAAATTTTTAATTTTTGTACCAAATGAGTTAATTTAGTGTAAAAAACGAGGAGTCCAATATAAGTAAACCATAAAAAAACATAATTTTTGAATGATTTTATATTTATGAGTCTTTTTTTTTGTAGAACTAAAAACAGTTCAAGTTTATAAGTCATCTATATATATATATATATATATATATATATATATATATATATATATATATATATATATATATTAATAAGTAAAGTTGAGAGAAAATGCAATTAGATTTTAAATTGGAATTCAATTAGAGTCTAATTTTGCGCCATGTGTCCCTCTAATCAAAATTTTTAAATTTTTGAACCAAGTTAGTTAGTTCAATGTAAAAATTGAATTTCAATTAGAGTTTAATTTTATGGCACGTGTTCCATATAATAAAAAAAAATCATTTTTGTGTCAAATGAGTTAATTTAGAGTAGAAAAAAACAAGTCTAATATAAATAAATGATAAAAAAAAAAAAAACATAATCATATATCTAACACTATATATAAAATTAGAGGAAGAGAGAGTTTGAATGATTTTATATTTATAAGCCTTTTTTTATAACTAAAAACAATTCAATTGGCACAAAAATTATATAATGATAATAATAATAATAATAATAATAATAATAATAATAATAATAATAATAATAATAATCTATATATATAATAATAATAGGTGAAACTGAGAGAAACTCAAATTAGAATTCCAAATTAGAGTTCCAATTTTGCGCCATGTGTCCTAAATTATTTATTTTTAAAGAATTTTATTTCTTAATTTTAGAATCAAATGTGAGATCATATCATAAATATACATCCAAGTGAGTTATTAAGTACAAAAACCAAAGAGTCTATAATAAATGAATTGTAAAAAAAAAAGTTGTTTTATAATTTAAAAAATAAACAATTTACATTTTATACCTAATAATATCCTTATAAATTTTCTTAAAGAGTTAATAAAATATAAAAATGATTATCAATAGTATTTAAATTATATATATATAGGAATTATATTCTGCATCTTATTCTATATTTTTAAGTGTATTCATGTATATGGATGTAGTTACAAACTAGTAATAATAATAAGTAAAATTGAGAGAAAATTCAATTAGATTTTAAATTGGAATTCAATTAAAATCTAATTTTGCACCACGTGTCCCATCCAATCTAAATTTTTAAATTTTTTTGCCAAGTGAGTTAATCCAATGTAAAAAATTAAATTTTAATAAGAGTTTAATTTTGCGACATGCGTCCTATCTAATCTAAGTTTTTTAATTTTTGTACCAAATGAGTCAATTTAATGTAAAAAACAAGGAGTCCAATATAAGTAAATCATAAAAAACATAATTTTTGAATGATTTTATATATATGAGCCTTGTTTTTTTGGTAAAATTGAAAACAATTCAAGTTTATAAGTCATATATATATATATATATATATATGTTAATAGGTAAAACTGAGAGAAAATCCAATTAGATTTCAAATTGGAATTCAATTAGAGTCTAATTTTGCGCCACGTGTGTGTGTGTGTATATATATATATATATATATATATATATTAAAAGGGAAAGCTGAGAGAAAATCCAATTAGATTTCAAATTGGAATTCAATTAGAGTCTAATTTTGCACCACGTGTCTTATCTAATAAAAAATTTTAAATTTTTTACCAAGTTAGTTAGTTCAGTGTAAAAATTAGATTTTAATTAGAGTTTAATTTTACTGCACATGTCCCATCTAATCAAAGTTTTTTTAATTTTTGTGTCAAATGAATTAATTTAGAATAGAAAACGATGAGTCCAATATAAATAAATCATAAAAAAACATAGTCATATATCTAACACTATATATAAAATTAGAGGAAGAAAGAGTTTGAATAATCTTATATTTATGAGCCTTTTTTTATAACTAAAACAATTCAAATTTATAGGTCATCTATATATATATATATATATATATATATATATATATATATATATATATATATATATATATTAGTAGGTAAAGCTTAAAGAAAATTCAATTAGAGAGATTTTTATTTTACAACATGTGTCCTAAATTATATTAAAGTTCAATTTTACGTCATGTGTCCTAAATTATTTATTTTTAGAGAGAGTTTTATTTCTTAATTTTGGAATCAAATGAGAGACCATATCATAAATATCCATTCAAGTGAGTTATTGTGTATAAAAGCCAAAAAGTCTAAAATTAATTAACATAAAAATATTTTAAAAAATGGACAAATTACATTTTCCACCTAATAACATTCTTACAAGACTTTTAAAAGAGTTAAAAAAAAAATAAGAATGACTATTAATAATATTTAAATGATATACGTAAGAATTATACTATGCATCTTAATGTGTATTTTTAAGTATATCTATGCATATGCATGAGATTACAAGCTAGTTTAATATAGCACTCTGATCACCACCAATAAATTAAGCTCCATGCCCGATGTGTAGCTAATTTATCTGTAAAACTGTTGGAGATTGGAATGAGTTAAAGCCCAATAAGTAGCATAATTAATGGGGTTGAGGGAAATGCAAGTCTCATGATAATGGGCATTTTACAAAATATGTTATGCTTTGGGAATTTCAATGAAAATCCAGCAAATCCATTTTCATTGGTAAAATGACAAGAATGATTAAAACTATGTAGCACAAAACTTTCTTAAAATATCTCAACATGAAACTACATACTACATATACTATGAGCAATAATAAATCACCATTTCAAAATAAAAAAATCCAACCCAAGGCCACATGACAATCAACGACACAAAGCCGGAACTAATCGACTGACACAAAGCCGAAATTCATTGCCGACACAAAGTCAAAACTAATCTGCTAACACAGCTGGAATTCATTGCTGACACAAAACCGGAACTAATTTGCCAACACAAAACCTGAACTCATTGCCGACACAAAGTTGGAACTAATAACCATCACAAAGACGAGTGCTAAGATACCAATGTCACACAAACTATAGTGTCTAACTGGGTAATCACCAGGTAATCACATGTCACAGCCCAAGGGTAAATACATGAAGAGCTCACAATTTACATGAAATCATAAAATAGTTCAATTTTAAGTAGTTTCATAAAAACCTTTGAAATACCCAATATGTTCACAAGGTTTTCAAAGCCTTCAAACTCATTTCTTGTCAAAAAGATTTTGTATCAATTTTCCCAAATATCATGAGTCAAGATAAAGCATATTTAAATCTTTCACATAATACAATAAATCCATAAAATCTATTCTCAAAAATTTAATCAAAGATGCTAATCTTTTCCATGCTAACAAATCATACATTTCCCCATATGCAATAAGATATATGATGCACTTTCAACGCTTCATGCGTTTTCCATAAATGATTAACAATAATAGTACATATAGCACGTTTTAGGAAAACCATGAATGATGTTCCAAAATGGGTTTAACCATAAAATACTTTAGTGCAATAATGATTCATTTTTAAAAATCTCATTAAGAAGCCACTTACCTTGGAAGGCCAACCAATTTTACCTCAACCAAGTACCACTACCTAAGCAAGCAATCCAATTACTTAGTCCATCACCAAGAGACTCGAAACCTAGAAACACAATGATCAAGCCTATCAATAATAAGGCCTATCACTAAGTACCTTCAAACTTGTCACCACGGATTGAAAATGGTCCCCTAAAATCAAATCAAGGGCCTAAAGCCTAACTTGACTATCCCAAGGCACCTATTCCCAAGGGACATCAAACAAGCATACAAGTGATCCAAAGAATCATAATACAACCAAAGCATTTTAATACACTATTGCAAGTGATTAAACCAAACCATTATTAAAATTAACTAAGTAAAACAAATATCGAAGAAAATGCAGGAATTTACAAGCCAGCCCACTTAATGAAGGTTTCAAGTAAATTCCACAAAATCCCAATATACTCGTCATACTTTCAGATTCACTGCACAGCAGGTCAGCCCTTTTGTAAAAATCGTTTGGTCCATGAAAAGTTATCTGATTAACTTGAAATTAAATAGGGACAAGCTCTTATATGTGTAGTATGTACCATAAAAAATTTAGCTTAAAATAATTTTTCTATAATTTATTAAAAATCACATATTGCAACTGACTCAAATTTGTCCATGACATATTTAGGTTCCCAAAAGAAAATTGCTATAGTTTTAATACTAGCCCAAATGCTTTGAGACTTTATTTACATTAAAATCACATGTTAAAGCATATTAAAAACATGGATTGAAACATTTTATCTCATATAAACAAATACCACAGCAACAAATCAAGAAACCAAAACTCATAACTCATACAGACAAATAATCAAACACTTGGTATGCAAAAGCACATGCTCACATCACTTGCATGAATTCAAAGTTGTCACTACACTCACACTCACACTCACATATGTCAAAGTCATTTAAAATGCAAAGAAACACACTTCCAAAAATCAACTCCAAACTTCCACAAAAATCAACCCATACGATTGCTCAAGGAATCCTTTTTTTTAACCATGGAAATGATCACCATTTGTAAAAACCCTTAACTATTTAACAGATAAGTCCACCAAATCAAAAACCCATATACTCAAACACATATATATCACTCAAGTAGCATAGATTAGGATGAAATCTTACAACAACATGAAAAGCTACCAAAATGGTTAAAAGCTTTACCTTTAAAATTTGAGATAATGGAGGAGACCTAGAGGTTGCTGTGTAGTTTCCAGAAAATCTTACCAGAGGGTGATGGTGGAGGGAGGCACCGGTGGGATAGTAATAGAGATAGAGATGTGTGTGTATTTGTGTTTAAGTGTGAAAGAACAAATATAAGGGGAAGTCCTTAACTAGCCGACCAAGAGGGGGAGATATTAACAAAATTTGTGCGATTAAGAGAAATGGGATAGGTGGGTCACATGTGGGCTTCTAAAAACCTGACTTCTATTATTTTTTCCTCTCAAGTGGGCTAGGGTGTTACAACAACAATGTGAATAGGGGTGTCCAACCAGACCCTGTACTCGACCAACCCAGCCGATCCAACTTGAGAACCGGCCGACCCCACGCCAATGACGGTTGGCGGTGGGTCTCTGCCCCCCAAACCTAAGACCGGCAGGTCGGTTGACAGGTTTGAGCATGAAAAACTGATTTTCAACCAACCTGATTGGAAAATACATTGGAACTTGTTATTCTCCGCTGATTGGAGTGGTTGGCCGGTCTAGTTTTATCTGATCTGCCAAGATCCGGTGAGATCTCGTCGAGATTTGGCCTGATCTCTTCGAGATCTGCCGAGATCTCATCGAGATCCGCTGAGATCTCATCGAGATCTCTTCAAGATCCAGCCTAATCTTGTTGAGATCTGCCAAGATCTCTTTGAGATCTGGTCAGATCCAGCAAAAACCAGCAGATTTTGGCAAAAACCAGCAGATTTTGGCAAAATCCAGCTGCTTTCTACAAAAGGCGACATTTCACACAATCCGAAACTGACCGAGACCCGACCAGAAACTGAAGACATTTGACCACCTGAACCGCCTCCTTCGGCGGGTCGGCTCTAGGTTGGGCACAAACCCAACCCGTGGACAAGCCTATAAGAGACCCGAAGTGATCGGGTCGGTTCCGGGTTGGGCACAAACCCAACCTTGACCAACCCGTGGACAGGCCTAAATGTGAAATTTGACCATAAAAATAGGGAGATACAACAAAAGCACAAGAACACTCTCAAGAAATTCAAACCCCGAAATACATTGCAGCACTCTCTCAAAAGACACAAAACTAGAAGTACCATGTAAGATTAATATGTGCCACTTGGTGGGTCCTATCATCTATATGGTATTTAACAGGACAATGGTAACAAAGAACATTTGAAATTAGAACCAAACCTTAAATGGCCAAAATGAAACTTTTGAAACATTAGGACCTAAAATGAAAACAACCTCAGACAAACCAAAAGTGAACTTTAGTCAAACATAATACATGTATAAAATATAAGAGATTAAATTCTATAAGAATGTGGAGTAAAACCCATGTTTTACTCATCCAATTCCAACATTCCACATCATCTTGTCACATATTTAAAAATAAGTACAACCACAATCAATCAATTCTAATACCCATATATAAATCCAACCAAGTTAGGAATTTATTGAGATGTTATTAGGTATGATACAATATATTGAATTTTAAGTAAAATTTTGATGTGACAATCTCTTATCAATGATGTAAAACATGAGCTTTACAACTCATCCTTACCAAATTCAAACTTAAAGTATAAACATATAATGTTTTATATGTATAAACATAAATTATTTGATGTGTATGAAAATGTATTAGTTGCACACAGATAGATACACACATTAGATTCATTAAAATGTATTTTTTGAAATCATGAACATAAATTAAAAATAAAAGTAGTAATTGTGAGAGACCAAACATGAAATTTTGATTATGAAAAATTGTTGGGCATGTGATGTTGGTTCTTGGAAATTTTTTGTGATTATGATTTTGGCCACAATTTTATTGTTATCCAATCATCCCTTTTATTCCTATGCATGCAATCCTATTTTAGACACTAATTATCAACCAATTACAAAATTATCTAACCTTGAAACTGAAGAAAGGTGATTAAAGGACTTCTCAACCTTGAAACCAGAGCTGTCTGCGACCAAAGGGCTTCTCAACCTCAATCTTGACAAAAGGTTACCAAAGGGCTTCTCAACCTTGAAACTGGAAGAAAGAAAGTAAGTGAATCGTTGACAAGAATTCTTTCACCACCCAACCTCAGACCGGTGATAATTTAGATTCTTGCTGTTCCTGGAATAAAAGCCCAATGACAGGACAAGGAGAAACTGTAATTGTTGTAGGACGATACACATGATGAACTTAGGGATGGGTTCAAAGAAATTTATTCAATTATCTTTGAAACCAAAAATCCCTAATTTTAACAACAAATATCAGAGAGGATCAGCAAATATGAGCAATTTAAGAGCAAAATCGAGTGTCTACAGTAATAATAATTATTATTTAATGAAATAAAAGTTTTAAATTTACACTATAAAATTGTATTGCAAAAAGAAATTATTAAAATAGGGTGGAATTTTTTTTTTTCAAAGTTTGTGCATTATTTTATCATTATTATGAAATATTAATTTAGAAGATGTATAAAATGCCCATGTACATGATCATAAACCACAATGCTCATTAACATGGAAGTCGTCAATCTTCTTATTGCTACATGTACAATAACAAATGATTCGTAATGCAGACTTCCCTTTCATAAAAAATGTAATAAAAACCAAATTCATACCTCTCAATGCATGTTTTCTTCATTCTGTCAAAGCAAAATACACTAGGATGAAGATCGCCAAGATAGGAATCATTTAAAGTTTCAGCATTACTGCCGTTCATGTTTTTTTACTTCTGCTTTTAATTCCCCTCTTTTATACCAAAATGGAGAATTATATTACTTACATACACTTTAGTTTGCCTTCTGTTTAGGCAAACCAAGGGGCAAACATTTGAAATATTTTGTATTAGTTTACCTACTGATTTTTTCGCATTTCAATTAGTTTTTACTCTTATGTCAGGATTGAGCTTTGTTTTTGGAACATAAAATTCCCATTGCATCACTAACAATTCAATTTGGCTACTTATAAGAAAGTCTTTATTGAGTGGGAAATAACTAGTAGATTTGGCTTCTGCTAGGTGTGAAATAAATAGTACTACAAAGTATATAAACAACTAAAACTAGGAGATTCCTACTACAAGGTTAATAAACAACTAGTAGTATTGCACTTCTGATAAAAATGTAAATCTAAGATTAGAATAATTAAAACTTAAGAATTGCACAGCTAATTTAAAACATAATATTTTTTTTGACAAATAAAAATAAGTATAAACATATCATGTGCTATATGTATAAAAATATATGTTATTTAATATGTACAATAATGTATTAGTTGCAAATATATAGATACACACATTGTAGGTTGATTAAAATGTACTGTTTGAATTCATGAGGATAAATTAAAAGAATAATAATAATAAATTTTATACTATCTATTACAAAAAATTATAATTGATAGAGAAATTATATTGCGAAAAGAGATTACAAAAAAGGGCATGCATATGGTGGCAAATTGTATTTGGCTTTTGGTTTGTGCCAAGCCTGAGTGAACAGGAGAAGTCACATCGGTGTCCTTAGAATGACGATTTAATTGATTATATTTTTCCCTTTAGTTTGAGAGTTTTGCATGTAATCGTCACTAATATTAATTAAATAGGAAAAACATGAAAACCTAAAATGAAAGAAACTTTATTGATATTTTTTGAGATAAAAGATAGAAACTTTATTGATATTTTAAAACGTATGTCTTTGTTGAAATAACTAGAATATTATATGACTTTGGTCCTCAAAACAATCTAAGAGAAAGTTGTATGATGCGCGAGACAGTGATGGGCGGCGGCCGCAAATGGTTGGTGGTTGGAGACAGAGAGAGAGAGGGGAATTAAAAAAAAGTTTTTTATTTTTAGCATTTGTGTTGGGAAAAATGCTTTGACACCCCTTGAACTTTAGTATTGTGGCTATTACACTCCCTGAACTTTTATTTTGGCCAATTTACTCCGTAAACTTTATACATATGACAAATTAATACCTCAGTTTAACTACCATTAATATACTAATAGCAAGGGCACATAAGACTCATGTGTAGTTTGAAATACCAAAATCAATATATATATGTGTGTGTGTGTGTGTGTGTGTGTGTGAGAGAGAGAGAGAGAGAGAGAGAGAGAGAGATCAAACAAAAACCACGATGGCATCCCTTTGGCATCGGCATTGAAGTTCTTTGTCTTGTCATCAAGACCAGACTCGAGTTTATACAATGATATAAATTTTTTTTTTTAAAAAGGCGATGATATTTGCTTATAATAAACATTTGGTAACCATTAGAAGAGATCTCATGCTAGTAAAATTCCATTTGACATCTAAGTCATCTGACCTCCTATCCCACTATGAGCTACTAGTTACAAATCGAGTATTATAAAGGTGTTTTATTTTTTCTACAAACAACCTCTCAGATAGAAAACTTAAATAAATGCTATAAAAATCCATGAAAAACTATATTAGATTTCCAACATTTTTCCTTGAAGGATTTGTTTCATTCCATTCACAACATCTCTGTCCCCCTTCCAAAGTCCATCCCAATTGAGTCCAACTTGCTATAGTCATGATTCTCGCCAGAGGGTTCAACTTCCACATTGCAAAAGTATCCTCTTCAACCATTCATACTAAAACCCTAATCAAACTGATCTCACAATAAATCCAAAGTTTTAATTTACAAACCTTAACCTTACAATCCCCAATTTAAACTACACATGGGTCTCATGTGTGTTTGATGTTAGAATATTAACGGCAATTAGAATGAGGTATTAATTTGGCAAATGTATGAAGTTTATGGAGTAAATTGGCCAAATTAAAAGTTTAGGGGGTGTAATAGCCACTACACTAAAGTTCAGGGGGTGTCAAGGCATTTTTCCTCATTTGAGTTTGCACTAGTATGGTGTTTGGTGTGCTAAATGCTAAAAATGTAGCACGCCTGATGGTTGTGCTCTAAATAACAAGAGTGGACAAAGACTAAATTCATATGAAAATTAAATGGCTAAAATATAACCCAAAAAGATTAAGACTAAAATGACAAAAAAAAAAACTAAAGTTAATGATGGAACAAAAAGAGGTTGTAGGGTTCAACATGTAATTTACCGAACGAAAGAAAAAAAAAAAATTAGATTTAATAAGTATTGGCCGTAAAACTTTTGTTTTACACCTTCCAATCCTTGTTTGATATGTCAGCTTAGAACAAAGTTTCTCTCCGAACTAGTTTGGAGAGAAACCCTTCAACCTTATCATATATCTTTTTTTCAAGTGTGAATTTTAAAAAATCTAACTGTTAAATTTCATGTTCTTTATGTTCTTAACATGCATATCAAATTTCTTTCAAATTGGATTTTATTTACTATTTGATCAATGACCTTATTTTTTATACACAATTTTAGATTACAAAAACTTGAAATTTTAACATTTGTTTGATGACATAGCAGTTGATTTTTGATTTTCTTGAAATTTTACAAGCATGAAGAATATAATAAGAATATGCAATTCAACGGTTAGATTTTCAAATTTCACACTCAATATAAAAATATATGATAAGTTTGAAGGTATTCTCTCCAAACTAGTTTGGAGAAAAACTTTATATTGAAACTTAAAAAATACAACTTAACACATGATCAAGTCTCTTTAATGCCCTATTAAGCTATTACCCTTGAAAGTTGAAACTAATTACAACTATTCCAACACCCATTCCTCAACGATAGAACCACTAGACCTCCAAGCCACTAGAAACGTTGTTGGAGTATGGAGAAGAAGTTGAAACTGCCGTGAGTGTGGTGTTAGGTTTATTATTATTTTTTTCCTGATTTTTTCTTGATGGGTTTGGGTATTTTTTAGGTGTTAATTACATATTTTGTATGGTTTTTATTTTTTCTCTTGGTATCTTGATGGTTAATTTTTCTTGTTAGGTTGGTTTGAGATACGTTGAGGTTTATTTAGAATCTCATACTTTGGTACCATTTTAAATTACCAATTATCCCAAAAACTTAAAATATTGAGATATAGTAAATTTAACCATTTAATCACATTCTTCTAATAAATTTACTGCCATAACTTGCCTATGTGACGAGTTGTAAATGGTGGGTGGGTCCATATTTCCACCACTTTCAAGTTGTTACATAGAAAAATTGTGACAAAGTTGCGAAAATGGCTTCGGCATCAAACCTGCTCAATTGGACGCAGTAAGTTTTAGTCTTTTATTTGCAATAAGTTGACATGTCACATTGTTATTGGAGGTTGTAAAACCACCACCCTCCCATATGGAAAAACAAGCATAAAGCACCATCGCCCACGTCAGGCGAGTTGGTACTTTCCCAAACCTTAAAGGCTTGAGAGGTTCATAGATCCAAGTCTGAGTGGTCCCGGGTGTAGAGCGGTGGGGTTATGCACTTATGCTGCCTATTAGAGAAGAAAAAAAAAAAGAAAAGAAAAAAAAAAAAGAAGAACGACGTCGTGGCATCCCAAAACCCTTTCGCTTAAAACTTTACGCTCCATTTTCTTCTTCTCTCTTCTTCTTTTATTCTGAACATTCAAGAAACTCTCCTAGTAAACTCTCTGCCTCTCTCTCTCTCTCTCTCTCTCTCTCAGCTAACAAGAAAATGGGAACCCTTGACATTCTCGGCGATCGCCAGTCCGGTCAAGACGTTCGCACCCAAAACGGTACTCTCTCTCTCTCTCTCTCACTCACACACACAAAACCTGATTTTGTTCAATATATCGTTGTTTTGTAAAGGAACTGACTAAGGTTGTTTTGTTTTGTTTGGTGTGTTAATGGTGAAATAGTGATGGCGTGTGGAGCAGTTGCTAATATTGTCAAATCCTCACTAGGTCCTGTCGGACTCGACAAGGTATTAGTTACTACTTCCATTACTGTTGCTGTTGATGGTTTTTTTGCTGATTCCGTTGTTGCACTTTGGCTTCTTCTTGCTAGGTTTTTATTTTTATTTATTATATATTTTTATGGTGCATTTTATATTTTGGGTCTGTTGGAAAATATGTGATTTGAGGTTAAAATAAGCATTTGTAAAAAAGTTATGAGGAGACAGACAGGGTTTTGGTTTTTTTAAAAACGCTCTTTTAATATCCCAAAACGCCTAACAACGGACCATTTATAGTAAAGTGTGTGCCTGCCTCGGGTGCATACTGTTTTTTAATATTCATTTATAATGTAAGGAATTTTAAAATTTGCAATTATTTTTGTAAGGTATTGAATTACCAGTATGCTTAGTTTTGTCCGTGCGATTTGAAATTAAGCGTACTGCTTCTTCTCTATGCTGTGACTTTGCTCATACGTGAATGCCCGATGGGTTGGAATGACATTTGTATAAGGCAGCAGTGAAGATTAAAGGGTATTTTTTGTTTATTTGTCTTGTGTGTTTTTTGAGTTCAGAAGGTTACCAAACCGGTAAAGACTATGTAACTTAATAGAAGAAATATAGTTAAGATGCTGAAGTGCATGTTAATGTTATTGCATCGTGGATATTAATTGATAGAGAGGCATTGGGGACATACCCTTTTTTCCCTGTTGATTGCAAAGGTTTTGATATAGTTAAAATACTTAACTGTGTGTCAATGTTATTGCTATGTTTTCAATATTAATTGATAGATGTTTTTAATGTAATTCTGCCAAAGGGTATAATTTGATTGCTTTTTGGTTGATGGTTTCAGATGCTTGTTGATGATATTGGAGATGTGACAATTACTAATGATGGTGCTACAATACTGAAGATGTTAGAAGTTGAGCACCCTGCTGCCAAGGTGGATAAACAGTCTCATCTTGCTCATACTTTGTTTTATTACTGGATGTGTGTTTTTTCTGTGTTATTGAGCTTTGCCATTTTGTAACGTGTTTTGATTTTATTTAAAATTTTTGGTGGTCCACAGGTACTCGTGGAGTTGGCAGAACTTCAAGACCGAGAAGTTGGAGATGGGACAACATCAGTGGTCATTATAGCTGCAGAGTTGCTGAAGGTAATTGTAGCCAGCCTTTTAATTTGGGATCTTATGAAAGGAATTTTCTGATGATCTGATGAAAGACGAATTAATTAATCATGATTATGCAGAGTGCAAATAATAATCATGGTTAGAAAAAGTGAACATCTACTTTACATCCACAATTAAGTGTTGTTTTAGGGATCTCATATGATAACAACTCTTTTATGGTCTGATGGATGATGACTTAATGGTTTATTTAATCATAATTCTGCAGAGAGCAAATGATTTGGTGAGGAACAACATTCACCCTACGTCTATAATCAGTGGTTACAGAGTGAGTTTCTCTCTCTCTCTTCTGTTTTAAGTTTGAACCCTAATCAGTTTTACCACTATCTTTTGTTGCTTGTTACTTGGTAACTTGCCTTATAGTTTTATCCTTTCTATTTCTCTATGTTTTTAATGTAAAAATAGCTTGCTATGAGGGAGGCATGCAAATATGTGGAGGAAAAATTGGCTGTGAAGGTAAGGCTCCTCTGTCTTTGTCCTTAAATAATTGCATGTGTGTGTTTATATGAAACTGGACAATTAAGGTTCATAAACAGTATTATGAGTTGAAGGCATGAATGAAAGTTTGTTTCAATCACTTGCTCCGCCACTACAGACCTTATTTGAGTTTGTGAGTTTTCATCATTTATGCCCAAAATGGCTTAGAGGGTTCGGTATGCAAGACTGTGGTTCCCACTAAAGATCAGAAAATGTTGTTGTAGTATTACGTGCTCTGCTTAGTCTATTCACACATCTGTTGCAACTTTCCTATGGATTAATTGCCTACCTTTGTTTCAGGCATGTAGGCATGCAAGTTCTTCTAATGTTACAATCTCAAATTTAAGAGATCAATTAAATCTAAAAATGAAGAGCACTGGGTATTGTTTTATTACATTCATCCAGTCATACAGAGATCTTAAGAACATAGGATTAAGGGAATTTAGAAGGAGATTAACAGCATTAAAAGTGAGATTATTCCCTTCTCTCCGTGTAATTTACATAATCCTAAGGAGCCCCACTCTAAATTTGCTCTATTACGTTCATCCAATCATACAAGATCTTAAGAACATAGGCTTAAGGGAATTTAGAAGGAGATCAACGTCATCAAATGTATGATTATTTCCTTCTCTCAATGTAATTTACATAATGCATAAAGAAAATTTGCCTCTTGTAAGACTACCAAAGTCCCTTTCCAACAAATAAGTACCTCAATAACCCTTATAGGCATCATGAAATGTCCCAAAAAGAGAAAACACCAGAGCCTCGAACTCCTTTTGGCTGTACAATGATGTAATAAATGGTTTACTAACTCTCCACTAGACGACACATACAGCACCAGTGTACGATCACATCTCTCTCATTCTTAGATTGTCCATTGTTGAATTCTATGACGATGCAGCTTCTCCCCAAACAAAGAATGGAATCTTTTTGAGATGCTTTCACTCTGCTAATACTCTTCCAAGGGAACATAGAGGACCCTCTCAAAGCACCTTAGTAAGATTGTACATCTTCTGCTTCTAGTCAACCTCCTTCGCACTATAATGTTGCTTTTCTTCAAGGATAATTAGAGAAAAACAACTCAAACAAGGAATCCACTTACCTTAGTTCCCGATATTGGGAGGCTCTCAAAAAGTGAAAATCCTAATCTGTCTTCTTCTCCCGAAAGACGGAAAATATGTGGGTACCAAAGCATCCCTACCCTCAGCTAGCAAAAAAAAAATATGGAAAGAAATTATTTAAAGCCATCTCCCCACATAAGTGATAGAAAAAAAGAACTTTCCTATCATCCCCTATCACAAATTTAACCATTTCAACATAGAAGATGGACCTTATTCATTGTGTTCTTGATGGAAATGCTTTGTCTAAGCTATAACATATCTAATAGTATATTCCTGATAAGGTTGTTTTGTTGATTTTTTTAGGTTGAAAAGCTTGGAAAAGATTGTCTAATTAACTGTGCCAAGACAAGCATGTCCTCAAAGTTGATATCTGGTGACAGTGACTTCTTTGCAAATCTGGTATGCTGATTTGTTGTACATGTGAATGTAATATAGATTTTTTGTTCCAAGAATCTGGATGTCATTGAAATTGATATGCTTTCTATACTTAAACAAGCCATCTGTGTATCGTTGGCTTGTGATGAGTGTTTAGTGTGTTTTATTGGTGTTTGTATGTGTTTGTATTTCTAGGTTGTGGAAGCTGTGCAATCTGTTAAAATGACAAATGCACGGGGGGAAGTCAGATACCCAATTAAGGTAAGTGTTTGCGCATTCTCCACATCTTGCTTGGGAAGGTTTTGTAGTGTAGATGTATACTTAATACGAAATTGAAATCTCTTATGTGTTTCTTGTAAATTTTTAGACATGGTAAAATTTGTGGATATGAAAGTTGTAATGCACTAATTGTTCTTATGATGCTCCAGGGAATTAATATTTTGAAAGCTCATGGCAAAAGTGCAAAAGATAGCTATCTTTTGAATGGGTATGCTCTAAATACGGGTCGTGCTGCCCAAGGTATGCCTATTAGAGCTGCCCCTGCAAAGATTGCCTGTCTTGACTTTAATCTTCAGAAGACAAAGATGCAAATGGGTGTCCAAGTCTTAGTCAGTGATCCCAGGGAGCTTGAAAAAATTCGTGAAAGGTGATAAGATAATAAAAAGTATTTTCTTTTAGGTTAAAGATTGTCATTACTTGATTGATTATTGTCTTTGTGCACCACTGAAGCATACACTTCACTTTCCAATTGCTTGCTTCTTTGCAGTAATTGGTTTAGTATCCAATTACCTATATGATAGAGCAGTCTGGTAAAGGCACAAAATCAGCCATTTATGCATATATACATGCGTATGATTTTGTATCTTGTTAAAATTCCTTTACTATTCTGTATCTTGTTAATATTCCTTTACTATTCTTTAATGCATGTTTGGCACAATCCAAAGAGTCTCATGCTTTATGCTTTCGCTTTGTGTTGTGATAATCTTTATCACCTTTTCTCTATGGTTATTAAGATGAAAATCATTATACAATATTTGTCTACTTTCTTGCTCATGTAGAGCTTATTTTACATTTATCTTAACAGAGAAGCTGATATGACCAAAGAACGCATTCAGAGACTTTTGAAAGCTGGAGCCAATGTTGTTCTAACAACAAAAGGGATTGATGACATGGCACTTAAGGTAAGCTTCTACAGATATTTGATTCTCCAATTGCTTTACATCTATCCCATCTGGCATTGAATTGGCTGGCATGATTATTAGCATTCTATCCTATGCTACTACTTTACCTGAAGTTTGTTGCATGCATTGGTTATATAGTCATCTTTTTTGTTGGCATAACTCAAATGGTCACTTATTTTTTGGTCATGGTCTAGTGATTATTATAATTGGAGAGTGGAAAGATTTGTCGAAGTTCTACCTTTGGATACCACTTAGTTTTTCTAATTATATTTTCTAAAGGAACCAGATCCAATCTAAATTCTATTTATAGTGGACAAATTGGCATATTACCCAATTACACGTCTATTTCCATGTTCTGAGAAATATTTTCCCTCCAAAATGAGGAAAATACAATTTTATGGGGCAGATTAGAAATGTTTAATGCTGTTTGGAAATGTAAGAACCTGTGAATAATGAAACACAAAATTTTTAGGGAATTGGAAGTGTCGAAGTTCCTATTTCTTTTAAGCCCTGAGGCAAAATGAAGTTTATAGTGCCTGGAATATCACTCACCTTGGTATATCCATTTAGCACAGGAAATGTTTAAGGAAGTACATAGAGCTGTTATTGTGTTTTGTTTTAGAGAGGTATTATTGATCTATTGAATTGTCTAAGTTGGTTGCTGTACTTACAGTGGGTGGGCTAGGAAAAAGATAATTGAGCTAATGGCCTATTAGAGATGGAGGATTTTTTTTTCTCCTGGTTATTGTTTATAGCGTGATGCTTTGATATGTAAGTTTTGAGTCAATTGCTTTCTAGTTTATGTACAGTATGTTGCTGATTGTGTGGTCTATTGTGTCTTGAATGGGTTACTTTAATTACAGTGAATTCAACCTAACAAGCTGTCTTCTCAGATTGTTCTTCTGTGGTTTTCTGCTGGTTTATTGTGTTCCTACTATCAAGCTCTCAAGCAGATCTAAGTTATTGTTTGGATTCTTTGTTTCTGTTTCAGTACTTTGTTGAGGCTGGGGCCATTGCCGTGAGACGTGTTCGCAAGGAGGATATGCGCCATGTTGCCAAGGCAACAGGTGCAACCATGGTAAATTCCTAGCCTGCTTATGTATGATATTAATCTTCAAGGCTATTTTTAATTTTCTTTCAACATTGGGTAATAATTAATTCAATCATGGATGTACATAGGGCAATAGTTTGTTTGGAATGTTGTGATGCATATTTTCTGAAGCTGCAGAGCTTAAATAATTCTTGGGTGGTGAGAGGAGCAAACTTTTGAGTTTTACTTCTTGTTCTATAACTATCTATAATAAATTTTTTTTTAAAAGGAAGTATATTTTTGGTCCACATTAGGGTCTCTGCTGTTAATATACAAGCTGCAAATAGAATTATTTCACACCACCAATTAATGTGACGGAGTTATCTGATATCATAAGTATGCTGAAAGCAACACTTGGGTGTACATACAGTATCTAGTTAGGCTTCTGATTGCTAGTTGAATTTGATCAATATGTGATAAACTTTCCTTCTATCCGTAGCATTCTCTGAAGTCTAAGTACAGGCTACTCATGTTTGATCTGTTGATTCTTATAAGCTCTTTGATTAACCCTGACATAGTGTCCAAGAATAGAAGCTTTTTCCTTCATCACAAGCACGGGGATATTTTTAAATCTCAAATTCTGCATGATATAGCTTTACTGAAGACAATGGTTTACATTTTTAGCCACTGAAGTTAATCCACTCTAAAAGCTGTGTTAACTACATATATGAAACTTGGTGATTCGCTATAATTTTTGTTTGCACAAGCCGTTCTTTTTGTTTCAAAAGGTAACTGATTGGAAATCAAGAAATTAAACAGAAATTAAGAACTTAAAACATCATGTCCACTGGAAAAAGTGAACCAAATTATAGCATGTAGGAAGTACTCCTCTACTTGGCAAAGCATCTGCCTGAGTGCCTTCTGATGTCGTGGCAGTATCATGAAATGTTTACATTCAACTGGTTATTGTTGCCATAATTCTACATTCCAGCTTTTAGCCTTTTAGGTTGTATTTGAATTGCAAGGTTATTTTCTTCTTTAGTCCCATAATTAGTGTCTTTATAGAAATGATCAAATATTATAAAAAAGCAATCAATTTAAAAACATTTTAAACTTTCAACAAAGCTTTACAAAGTTGTCGCTTTGAAATTAATGTGTATTGTGGGTGTTGTGGAAAGTTCATAACTAATGCTATAAATTTTGGATGTGGACATGCATTATTGAACAAGTAAAAAAATGCAATTTGAGCCACTTATTATAAAATTGAGTACCATCCTATTCATGTTCTCATATAGGTATAGTGGTATACGTACAATTGAATATGTTTATATCTCTTGTTGGCTGTTTTATATGTTTTTATAAAATATTTTTTTTTAAATTTCCTTTTGGGCATTAATTTAGTCCTTGCCTAATAAATTAAATCATATTTGCATTAGCACATTTTAATTTCCATGTCTTCCATAATTCTCATATGATGACTGGAAGCAGCGATATCTATGATTTGAGTGAGGTCGCTTGGTGAGGCTGTGTGTTCAGTTTTGTCTTAGAGAATGCCTTGTTAGACTTGGACATGAGACCTTATTGCCCTTCTTGTCATGTTGGCATTTGATTGGTTTGAAGGCATGTGTTCCCAACTTAAGTAATGGATAATGTAGAACATTGATCCTGAATTTCCAGAGTGATGAGGGAGGGAATTTTTGGAATCTATGTTTAGTTCTTTCTTTATTCAATTCAAGTTCACACATTGTCGATTCTCTGCTGCGTGTTTATGATAATTTTATTGGATTTTGGACAGGTTAACCATTATTATTCTTTTTATGATTGTGTACTATTGATGGATGATGCAGGTCTCAACATTTGCTGATATGGAAGGAGAGGAATCATTTGATTCTTCACTGTTAGGATATGCAGATGAAGTTGTTGAGGAGCGCATTGCTGATGATGATGTGATATTGATAAAGGGGACTAAAACTACAAGTGCGGTGAGTAATTTATTCTATTTTGAATTTGGATTTAGTTTTGTGTTTGGGACCCAATTGCTTGTAATCCTTGTGGAATTCCTATGGGCTTGACAATGAGTGCTATACCTCTGTTAATTTTGATTGTTCATACCCTGTGCTAAATTATATTCAAAGAATGATTTTATTTATTTATTTATTTTATATTGGTAAGTTGCACACTATGTGAGTGCCATTGAGCTATATTCAAAGAATGCTTAATATAAAATTTTAGTTTTATTTATTTATTTAAGGTACTGATTGTTACAGATTAGTTACACATTGAGGATGTGCAATTGATGTTTCCTTTTTACGACATACTTTCTCTAGGTTTCCTTGATTCTCCGAGGGGCGAATGACTATATGCTTGATGAGATGGAGAGATCTCTGCATGATTCTCTTTCTATTGTTAAAAGGACCCTTGAATCCAATACGGTAAACTTTGTATCTTTCTTTAATACATAATTATAACTTTGAACTCTTTAGTATGTTTTTTCTTAATGTTACTCTTTGCGATTAGCTAAGGTATTAGATTATGGTTGTATTGGTTTAATTCTTAAAATGATATGGGAAAATCAAATAAGATGGTTTATTTTTTTTATGTGCTTTTGTTGTTCGAACATTAGCAACCAAAGCAATTATATCACTGACTCTGTTAACCAAATTGTTTGGCAATTACGTTAGAATCTGCTTTGTGGGCATTGAGCTTTCTATTGTATCTGCTGTTAAGCTTTTTGTGTATCTTAGTGGCACAATTGTTGCTTTGGAATGCATACTAGATTTAGCTTATAGTTTTTTTTTTTTTTCCTTGATATGTCATTACATTAATTATGAGGATATTTAGAACCTTTTTTTATGTAACGATAATTTTATTGAAATGAGTCTACTTCATGGAAAAAGACATGAAGTAGCCTAAAGAATTGCAATTGAAGAAATATCTACGAGCCATCACCAAAATCTTATCGTTAAATTTGAAATATTAGGTATCTGGTGATCTGACAAGCTTTTAGGCCTGGCATGCTAATTGCTAAAGCATGCATATGCACAAGAGAGTCATTTCCAGACTAGCAGAATCTTTTGAGATTGGAAAAGATCTTCATATTTGTTCTCGTGTTATTCTTTAGTGCGGAATCAATGCACTTTGGCATGACTTAATTTCTAGCCCAGCCAGTAACCACCAAAAATAGACGAGAGAAGTTACTAATTTATTAGAAATGTGAAATTGTATCATCTTTCTGGTGTTGAGCAGAATCTTTTAGAAGATAGTCATATCAAATTATTCAGCAAAATTTGAGTTATCAGTTATTTCATCTTCATGAGTAATTTCGCGCTTGCAGGGCTTGCCATTTAGCTGCTCATGGATTCTAATGGGCTATTTCCTAATTGTTTTTTTTTTATTCTGTCAAGAATCAAATAGGACATTTTTCTCTCCCCCTCCCCCCCCCCCCCCCCCCCCGGGTCTTTTCCCCCAAAAAAAGTCTGGGAGTGGTGTGCAATGTTTTCTAAAAAATCAAAAGAGAAATTAGAATTCATTTATCTATGTGGTTTTCATATTTTTCATTGTCATATTGCAATACAGGTGGTTGCAGGTGGAGGTGCAGTTGAGGCTGCCTTGTCTGGGTATTTGGAGTGCCTTGCTACAACTTTAGGATCCCGTGAACAGTTGGCAATTGCTGAATTTGCCGAATCTCTGTTAATTATCCCAAAGGTTTGCTATAATTTATGAGTGCATGATATAAGCCCCCATCTGCACCAATATTATTGAGGAGACAATAACATGTGTTTGTTTCAGGTGCTTGCTGTCAATGCTGCTAAGGATGCCACTGATTTAGTTGCAAAACTACGGGCTTACCATACCATAGCACAAACCCAAGCTGATAAGAAGCATTTATCCAGGTATTTATTTTGAAGCTCCTGTGAGTGGCATTCTGGATTAAAGCAATGGGCAATTTATTGCTCCCTTCCATTCTCTGCAATTTCTGTAACCTGAAACTAATCACACTAAAAATTCATTTCGAGTGGGTTACTGTTTATTATTTTTCTTCTTCTTTTCCCTAAACTGGAACTAATCACACCAAGAAATTCATTTCCATTCAAGTGTTTACTACATTTCTGCTACCATGGGTTACAGTTCATTCTAGGTAAGCTTGACAGTTATGGAATGCATATGCAGAATGCACAAAGTTAATTCTTTACTTCATTATATTATACTGCTATTTGAGGAACACCGATGAGCTCTATCTCAAATGATGCTTCCTTCCCTTTGTTAGAATAAGGTGGAGGGTCGTATGTTCAAAACTCACTGCATATGTAACTTACCAATAAAACAAAAATACTGTTTTGAGGGAACAATCATATAGTGTTATATAGTGTAATAGGTAATAGTATAATAATAACTTGTGTTTTTGCTATGTGTGTGCGCGCGTGTGTGTGTGTGAGAGAGAGAGAGAGAGAGTTCATAATGTGGATTTTTTGGCGTCTGAAGGAAATTTTGTCACATGATCTGCCATTCCATATTAATTGGTTTGTTTCTTTAATTATTGCAGCATGGGACTGGACCTTTTGAAGGGAACAGTTCGTAACAACTTAGAAGCCGGAGTCATTGAGCCTGCAATGAGTAAAGTGAAGATAATTCAGGTAAATGTTATCAAACATACAAATGCTGTTGTAACAAACTTATTATATAGATTTAAAATGGCCTCTTAAGGTTGTTTACTGAAATTATCTATTTGACAGTTTGCGACTGAAGCAGCAATAACAATTCTTCGAATTGATGACATGATCAGGCTTGTCAAAGATGAAGGTCAGGGTGACCAGGATTAGGATTGGTTTCTTTTTGGAAAAAAGAGGGGGGAGAATGTTTTTGTAGTTTGTTACTGTGGACTTTCTGGTGTCATGCTTGTAATTTTTGGCTGAGGCAATCTTTCTCTTTCAATTCTTTTTGGTCTTGTATTGTTGTAGCTTAATTTTATGGATAACGTCTTGGTAAAATGTCAGAATGCAAGTACTTTAAGTAGATTTTGTTGTAGAAATGAAAATTCAAGCAATGACTGGAAAATGAACGGTTGTGTTCAGTTTTTTGGTTTGTGGCTCGATCAAGCTTTCTTTATCGCTCACCATTTTACATATTTTTTCTGCACCTAGTTTCTTGTATAACGATGAGATTGTAACAAATGTATAGGCAAAACAGTGAGCCAGGCAATAAACTTTGTAAGCTTAGGTTGTTTATTTAGAGGCTTGGTTTATCTTCAATAGGGCGGGAATCGTTGGGATGGATCTAGATGGCTTGAACTGCCAAGCAGCTTTGTGAACTGACTTAGTAGGTTGCTAGGATCGTACTTTTATCGAGTCGTATGGTAAGTTAATTGTGGAGAATTTTTTTGTCGGTTGGAGTTGGCAAGATTTGGTTTGTCTTAGAGCTCACCCTATATTAATCTCCAATAAGAACATCATATTGAAATCAAGTAGAAGAATCTTCTTAAACATGATAGCCAGAACTGTCTTTGTCATTCTAATGATCACGAAGCAAGGTGGGTTTTACGAAAAAGAGAAGTTTTGGTCAGCCATTATAGGGACATTTGCAAGCAAGGTTGGGTTATATTTACTACTACTTAAACCATGATAAATGAAGTTTTCATTTGTAGTTGTCTTCTTTCCATTGAGAAGGAAGAAATTGTAGATCATCTATTTATAGATTGCCCCATTGCTCACATCGCATGGTCTATGTCACCATTCATCATGGCCTTTTCAATTCATTGAGCTGAACACTCCTCAATTGTTGATTGGATTAAGACTGTTTTAAACCCTTGGAGGGTTTTCAAAGTACCTTAAGATGAAGCACAGAATCTAATCCTCTTTGCAGAAATTTGCTGCAATGTGATTTGGTGGAAAAGAAACAAACAACAGGAGGTGTAGGAGTAGATAGACCCTCTAAAAAGAGCAAATTTGATCCAATGAGTTTACGCAAACTTACTCACTCTAGAACTTATCTATCCCAGCAATCTTGGTACCCTTTTTAATTAGAGAAGTAAAATTTATGGTCCACAATGTTGTTAGGTGGACATGACCTAATTGTTACCCCGAATATAGCTGAGAAAGAGGTCTGATTCCTGCTTCAACCCCATGATTGCAAGATTGCTAATGTCAGCACATACGACAAAATTGCTAGTCATTACTGCTGTCACTAGATATGACACTACTCATCTACAATATTACCCCTTTAACTAGATCTACTATGGTAAAATGAATAGTAAAAAAAATCAAATTTACTCTTCATTATTCATTAGTGATTCTTGCTGCTCCTCACTATTCAAATAGTGTCTGTTTCTACCTATGAAAAAAGCATGCTTCTCTTCATTTGTGAGCATTACTTTATTTTTTAGCTTTCATATTTTCCCTTACTTTCCCAGCTATCTACTCTTGCAATCTTTGCTTCTTTTCTACTTAAAAATATATATTCAATAGTATTTTAAGCTATAAGAGATTTTATTACTTAATTAAAATCCACGAATATCTGTTTATATATATATATATATATATATATATTATAAACTGGATAGAGAACATTAACAACAAACAAGTCTATTACAAAATAACTCCAATTTATCAAAAACCTATAATAGTTCACCATAGGCAAAAATGCAAATTACACCTTCTAACTTTACTTTTGTTTAATTAAATCCTCTACGTTTCAACTTTCAAGTTCAATCAATTAAAACCTCTCCATTAATACAATGTCTAATTTTTTAATTTTTTTTCCTTCAAATTTTTTTAAAATTATAAAATTTCAATTAATTATTGAAAAATAATTTTCAAATCATAAAAAAAAAAACAAAAGTCGATATTAAAAAAAAAACCTTAATTAAAAGGCTTAATTGAATGAAAGCAAAATTAGATAATTTAAATGAACTTTAGTCAAACTAATATAGCGTGTTTGCATTTTTGCCTTGAAAATATTATTATCAATAATAAAACTATATATTTTTTTATATCATAGAAACATGTAGTGAGATTAGTGATCAGTGGCCAAAAAATTGTGAATTAATCCTATTTGCCAAAAAATATAATTAGTAAACACTGTTACAAAACTATATTTTTTACTAACATCTCGAGTTTAAAAGACGGGAATCAGTGAGCTTTTTTTATTTTATTTTATTTTTTTGGAGAAACCTATGATCAGTGAGCTTAAAAGGTCCATAAACCCCTAAAAAAAAAAAAAACAAACACACAGGTGAAAGTGAAACCCCTCTTTTCTATTCTCTTCTCTTCTCCACCAAACCTTGATGATGGCTTCCACTTGCAACCGTGGGAAGAGAGAGAGAAAGAGAGATACGACACTGATTTAGGGAGAGGTTCAAGATTTTTAAGGTCGGACCGAAGTCGAACCGTGATAACGTCATAATTATTTTAATAATTTATTAATATAAAATAATAAAATACATATACAAAATTTAACAATTTTAATCAAAATAATATATAAAGAGGTTAAAATATTTTTTAATTAAAGAAAAGATGATATTTTTTGTTTATTACAAAAATGATAAAATATCTCTTATATTATTTAAAAATTTTCAGAAAATTTGGACAACATAATGAATTTTTTAACTTGCTTTTACTTGTTTTCAATTTTCATTCACTTTCTCTACCCGGCCCCACTCCCCAATACTTTTTCTTCTCATTCTTATCTCATTTACGTGTTCCCCTGTCTTGCCTTATTCTCTCTAGTTTTTTATTTTTATTTTTTATTTTTTTTTATAAACTGATCTCTCTAGCCTTATCAATTAACAAATTCCAATATTCTTACATTCAAAACTTCATCCTCATCGTCAATTCAAAGTAATATTTTTAGCTTTCTATCTTCTCTCTTCTAGCCTTCCTAATAGTCTGATACTTTGTCCCTTCTTCTTCCCTTTCTTCATTTTGGTTAGCTCCAAGAATGCCTACAAAACATCTCTTCGAAAATGCATGATTCAACTTTTATTCCAAAAAATCTAATGCCAATGTAAGTTTGCTCTCCATTTTCCATTACTGTATTTCTTCATTCTCTCTAATCTCTATTACTCTCGCATTTTTCTCTCTCCCCCCCCTCTCTTGGTCTCTCATTAAATGGTGAAATCCAGTGATGTAGTTGACAAACGAGATGAAAGCCGGAGATTTTTAGCAAAATTATGTGGGGGAAGAAAATCGGAAAACTCGTGCCCAGTTTCACAAATTGGACGATTTGATCGGGGTTTGAACGATTTGTTGCAAAACAGAGTTTCGATTTTTTATGTTTAAAAACCCGAATTGATGGCCAGTTTTCGGTTAATTCGGTTCGACCGTATGGTCCGGTCCGGGTTTCAAAACCATAATTTAAGCTTGATATTAACATGTCGGTCAAGTCACAAATTCGGCCATCAGTTTGGGACGTGACATTTCTTTTTACTTTTATTGAGTCTAGAGTTTTCTCACCTGTGTTTCTTTTGTATAGAGATGATGTGGGCTCATTAGGCTTGCTACTTTTCATCTGGGTTGAGCCCATTGGCTCTTGATGTCCTCTTTTCTTGCTTCCCATAAGTTTCTGCTAGGCTGGCCTATTGGACGTTTACCCTATTCTTTCTTTGTTGGGCATTTTTAAGGCCCATTCTTATTCTTTAAGGAGGGCCATCCCACTGTGGCATTCTCCTATACACTGCCCATATAGTAAAGTGGGCAATGTATCTCTTGTTCCTCATGGGTATTTTCTTTCTTGGGGCTTTTGTTTGGGCCAAGCTTGCTTATTTCCTGGGCTTGTGGGGCATAGCCCTATTGCCTTTCTTTTTCACTTATTAGTCTCTTTTTTAGGCTGGTTTGGGCTTTTCCAGCCTTGGGCCTCAGGTCCATATTAGCAAAAATGGGTATTAATAAGTGTTAACATGGTTTTTTTTTATAATTTATATATGAATCTTGATCATGTAAATAAAATATAGGAGCATATTGTTCTTGTCCGTGCAATTTATTTGGCACCAATAAAAAGAGACATTAGGGAGCGAGTAGTTCTAGGGTGGGTCTATGAAGTAGTAGTTAGTAATTAGTTATGTGATTATCACAGTCAGGTTCAAAGCTCATTAAATACTAATCCAATTAGTAAGCATACAATAAATTGCCTCAATAGTCCCAAGTAGTTATTGGGTGGGTTTACGAAGTAGTTGTTAGTTATTAGTTATGTGATTTGAGCCCCACCAGCCAGATTCAAAGCTCATTAAATACTAATCCAATCAGTAAGCATATAATAAATTGCCTTCACAGTCATTAGATTGTGTTACTCCCAGAGTTTTGTGTTGTAAAAATGCAAAAAAGTCAACAATTTGGGGCATGTTTATGAAGTTGATTGCTCTTGGCAAAGAGGGTTCTTGGTAAGAATGGGCCAAATCTCTTCATGTCATTTTCCTATATAGAGTGAGAACTGAGTCAATTTTGTCAAGTAGGATAGGATAAGTGGCAATGTAACCTTGTAGATATTTATCTTGTTTACTATTTCTAAGGAAAATGCTAATATGTGTTTGATTGATTTGCACATCTAGGGTCTACTCCCATAATTAATAGTAGTGATCAAATAGAGACACTACTGTCCTATCCTTTTATGGTTCTTGGAGGGTTCTTGGTTTTGAGAATGGGTCAAATCTCTTTATGCCATTTTCCTATATAGAGCGAGAACAAGTCCATTTTGTCAAGCAGGATAGGATAAGTGGCAATATAACCCTACACATATTTATCTTGTTTACTATTTTTAAGGAAAGGGTGAATGTTCTGAAGCCTGTGCTGTGAATGATGTGTGTATGGTGAGAAGGGCAGAAAAAATATGAAAATTCGTGGGTTTGGTATTTGGTTTTTTAATAACATGTTCTGGGGATTATCAAAATTGGATGAATGTCTCAGTTAAGTAGGCTAAATAGTTGTGTTAGGCCCAATTTCCCATATGTTTTTCTATTTGGGATTCCTAACTATGAATATTAGGACTCTAGGAGAAGTTTTAAATGCTTCATAATTTGGGAGGGAGTGGTGAAATGATTCATAAGTGGTAAGGTAGTTGAGAAGATTTAGATTCAGAAATCTACCTTTTTGAAATGTAAATTTATGTTGTTTAGATTTAGTTCAAGGTTTTATTATATATAGCTGAATATACATTTGGCAATCAAACAAATTCATTGAGAAATTGAATTAATTGTTTGATTTTCATTGTTTTCAAGTAGAATCGTGCAGAACACCGAGCTACATGATGGAAAAAGCTCCATTTTTTTCCGACAATAACCTGTCGTTGATGTAATTATTTAATATTATTTGCAATACAATATATGTTTTCCCTTTTTTTTTTGGGGGGGGGGGGGGGAGCAAAGATAAGTTATTTCATTATTTATCTTGAATTGCAATGTTGATTTGATGATGATGATCATCATGATCATGAGGATGGTGAGAAATTGATTTTAGAAGAAAAAAGTATACTACTAGGATGAACTTTTCACTTTACAGTGTATTTACATTTGAATTTTAAAGGTACTTCTATAGTCTATGCAAGGTAAGGAAAGGACTGCATACTTTTTCTTAGTATCATGCATCTTGGAAATGTTTATTTTGTTAGTGAAAAAAAGGGCTTAGATGAGTAGTTGGGTAGTTTCAAGGTAAAGTTTAATATGACATGTCAAGTCTTATGTCATTATGGAATCATTAGTCTTTCACCATTGCATAAACCAAAGATTTTGGCCCTATTTGGTTTTTTTTTTTTCATCACTCATCACTCCTCACTCAGTTTTCGTCACTCATCACTTATCACTTATCACTCATCACTCAAAATACTCCTATTTCTTATACCCACCCGTTTGGCACACATTACTCAACTTGTCATCACTCAAAATTTTTAACTTTTTGTGGGCCCCATACCTGTAACTTTGTCAGAGCAAAGCTGTTAGCCTACCCGTGGAAGGTTTCACCCCCATTTTTTCTCTTTTCTCATTTCCTGTTCACTCTTTGCCATTCTTTTTCCCTGTTGTTTGGTTGGTGAGAAAATAATAAAGGAGAAGTTCAAAATAATTTCTTCTCACTACTACTCTGTTCTTACAAAAGAAAAACATCACACAAAATGCATCAAAATAATTTCTTTCTTTTCTTGAAACAAAAACAAACAATTTTGTTGATGACAGATTTCACCACAAACCCATCGAAATCCCATAGCCAGTACAAACCCCTGAACAACCACCAAATCAACCCAACACACCTAACCCCAAACCCCAAACCCACGGCCAAACCAAAACTTGTAGACACCATCACACCACCATAATCACACCCACTTCTAAAATCTCAAACCAAATACTAGACCCACACCAGTGGCCAACACAATCATACCCACTTCTCAAATTGCAAACCAGATACGACCACAATCAAACCCACGGTCCACGCCCACCGAAAACCCACAACTTGAAACTCAATTTGAAACCCACGACCACAACCCAAACCCATAGACGAGACCCACCCCCATTGAAACAGACCCATAGACGAGACCCACCACCGAAACGCTGACCATTGTTTCAACTCCAGCCACCGTATCAACTCCACCACTGAAACGCCACACATCAATACCCAATTGCACCATTGAAACGCCACCACAAACGAGAAGAGATAGATTAGAGAAAAACAATGAGAATAGAGAGAAGAGTTAGGGAACGGAGAAGAGAGAAATAGAGAGTAAAGGCAAAAAGACCCGTTGGAGTTGCACAGGGATCGGACGGGACACTGGCATTGGGACTTGTTTGTGCTGAAGAATTATGAAATTGCCACTGATATCCCATAACTCATAACTTGAAAACAAGCTTCCCTTGTTTCCGAAGTTGGTAACTCAACTCTCAAAAAACTCAGTTTTGTTAACTAAGTTAACAACACAATAATAAGCCAAACAAGCATCCCTTCCTGTGGGGCCCAGTGATTTTGGATTATGAGTTAACAAAACTGAGTTTTGTTAACTGAGTTAACAAAATCCAAACAAGGCTTGTTGTCCACTATCATGCACATTAAATTAAGCAAGTTTTATTTAGATTGGGAGATGATGAGATATTCTTGAGGTTGGTTTGTATTTTTATAATTAAAATTGTCTTATCAAAGTTAGTGCTAAATTTGATATCTAAATCTCTTTGATTTTTATTTCCTGTTAAACTTAAGTTCATGGGTTCAATTTCTTTGGCTGAAGAAGCATTAAGATGAAGGATGTGAAATGGACAACTATCTTGCTTCTCCAACAATTTGCTTCCAAGGAAGGATGATCACACCATTCTCTTTAGCTGGATTTTTTTTTTCAATTGCTAGAAATATTTTTCTCTCCATCATAGTGGATGTTACAGTTTTAGTTGTTTAGAATAGGCTTAAAAGAAAATCTATTTGTAAGACAACACATATTTTTATGGATAGCATACTGAGTGTTATATACATTTTAAATTTGAAATTCATACCAAGTGTTATTTTTTAAAATTTATAAATTCAATTGCATTAGCTACATACTTATTTAATTATATTTATTTAAGTACGACTTTTGAAAAAAAATGTTTCTCCAAATATTTACCTAAAATTATTTGAATATATTTACTTTCTCGGATTCTAATTATTTTTATGTACAAAAAATTATTTGTGGACTCTTACAAAATTTTCATTATTTTTATTTCTATTTTGTTGAAAATAGATGTATTTGTTTTTTCCAAGAACCCAAAAATACATGTACTTATGTAATTCCTGTACATTTGCACGGATTTAAAAGCTAGTATATATAATGGGTGAGGATCAGTTTTCATTGCTTGAGTGGGAGACTTGGACTAATAATGGGTCTTCTTTTCTTTCAATCAAAAAATTTTAATGGACATGGAAGACTTTTATTAATGGGTGAGGATCAGTTTTCATTGCTTGAGTGGGAGACTTGGACTAATCATGGGTCTTCTTTTCTTTCAATCAAAAATTTTTAATGGAAATGGAAGACTTTTATTAACAGGTGAGAATCAGTTTTCATTGCTTGAGTGGGAGACTTGGACTAATAATGGGTCTTCTTTTCTTTCAATCAAAAAATTTTAATGGAAATGGAAGACTTTTATTAATGGTTGAGGATTAGTTTTCATTGCTTGAGTGGGAGACTTGGACTAATCATGGGTCTTCTTTTCTTTCAATCAAAAAATTTTAATGGAAATGGAAAACTTATTTTGTGTCATACATATATCTTTAACAATTCATAAAATAGAAAGAAAAAAGCATGTTGATTATATCAAAGTTCGGGGTAACAATTTTCAATTTATCATGGATAAAGACACTATTGCTGATATAATAACTTCTATACACAATGCTGAAATGAATAGAAAGGAAACAGTTCGAATACCATCTACTAACATCACTGAAAACCTTGTTAAAATACTGTTAAGAGAAGGTTTTATTGAAAATGTGAGGAAACATCAGGAAAACAACAAATATTTTTTTGTTTTAACACTACGACATAAAAGGAATAGGAAAAATCCGTGTTGATATTATTACATAACACAAAACACAACCACAATCACTACAAATATTATTGTATATCATTCAATAACAAATTTCATGAACAATAAATATGTAAATTATATAACACCGCAACAATATACCTCAAACCCAACCAGCCAACAAAAAAAAAAAAAGCAAGCACAGACCCATTCTCAGCAATATATCACATTCTACAAAGTTTGGCTACTATTTCATTCAATATATTTTTATTGGATGTGAATTTTGATAAATCTATCATTGGATTTATTTTCTTCTTATATTCTCTATGCTTGCAAAATTTTGATAAGATCAATAATCAATAGCTATGTCATCAATTGGTTGTTTAAATTTTAATTTTTTATAACCTAAAATTATGGATAAAAAATAAGTTTTAAATCATATAATAAATAGCATCCAATTGGCAAAAAAATTTACAGGTATTAAAAGTGTAAAAAACTTACAAATTCTTTGAATTTTATTAATACATTGAAATAAATGCATTTGCCATTACTTAATAGTTTGACATAAATGCAAAATTTAGATGAGGTGGAAGCTTAAATGAGAAGGATGTCATACAATGTGCCACATGAGGTCTCGTATAAAAAAAAAAAAATATATATATATATATATATATATATATATATATATATATATATATATGTATATATAGATGTGGAGACAAATAATATTTATTCAATTCATTGAATTTGACTCTTGCAATTATGCATTGAAGTTAGTCTTATGTAAAAAATTGAAAAGTTTTTTTGATTCCTACCTTTCCCATGACTTTTTTGATCCATCTGTATCAATTCAAAGCGTTTAAAGTTATAAATGTATACAATGTGCCATTGATATTGATCTTGAAGTTAACTTTTCAGGTTGGACTGAAATTATTCTTTGTGGGTAACCAATTAATTATACATTTTTTTCCCACACGAGACAAAGACCTAGACCTTTTTAGGTATTATATGGTTGATGACTAACTTTGTTACCCATGTGCCGTTGATTATTGACCTTGAAGGTATCTATGAGGTTGAACTTGAATTGCAATCACGATTTTTACTAAAATTTTCTCCCATTCATTTTTATTGATGATAATTAACGGGTTAATTCATTAGAGGAATCGGGTGCATTGGGATCCCCATGGAAATATTACTATTTCATTGCTTGTGCTTTCAGAACATTTGAATTTTGGAAGTACACAACTACATGCTACAGAATTCAAAATTCAAAATTATACCAGAAAAATAAATAATTGCATGCGGAAACAAGCGTATTTTGCTACACATTTTTTTTTACTAGATAGAATTTCTAATCTAACCTAATCTAAGTGTATATGTGTGTGAAACTCCCTCCTGGAGACTTGAACCCCAACCTTTGTCCCCACACCCTCTACACAGTTTGAAAAATGGACTCTTTGGCTACATAGTTAAAAAAATTAAGGCTAAACAACCATTTTCCCCCAAGAAATTATGCATGATTGCATGACACTTGAATAGAACTTAAGCCACGGGAACATTACATGCATCTCATGAGTCATGACCGAACCAGCCCAGGCAGCCTAGGTGTACGCGTGTAACCATCTCATAGTTTGGACATGAAATTTGTCAGTTTACAAAGGAAAAATAAACATAAAATTTATTTCAAAATTACTTTTTTCAATTGCTGTCCTTACAAATTTATGACACAATGTTCTGATGATGGGGAGTGTGATTACAAGGGTAAGTCATATTAGAATTAATTTAAAATAAAATATTTAACAACGTAAAATTAGTATGATTTAATTCAACACATTCTAATATTAGCTATTGGTTGGTTGATCATTTTATTTTAAGCATTGATGATACAAATACATGATAGTTATTCATGTGTTTGTGTGTGTGTGTGTATATATATTTTCCATTATAACAAGGAGAAAACGTTTTTTTCCATCTTCTCACAATTTTCTCATTTTTATCACACACTACACACATGAAGTAAAATAATTGGATAGAGAAAGAAGTTCGAACAATATTTTAATTGCAATGTGTTCACTTTTATACGATGTAATCTTAATTCTATCTCAAAAAAATAAAAAGATATCATCTTAATTAAATTGGCAAACATTCTTTTTTACATACAATGGATAAGTAGTGAAAATAATAAAATAATAGAATAATTATGGGACAAAGTTTGGCTACTATTTCATTCAATATTTTTTTTTTGAATGTGAATTTTGATAAATCCATCATTAGATTCATTTTCTTCTTATATCCTCTATGCTTGCAAAATTTTGACAAGATCAATAATTAATAGTTATGTCATCAATTGGTTGTTTAAATTTCAATTTTTATAATCTAAAATTATGGATAAAAAATAAGTTTATAAATCATATAATAAATAGCATCCAATTGGCAAAAAAAATTACGTGTATTAAAAGTGTAAAAAACTTACAAATTCTTTGAATTTTATTAATACATTGAAATAAATGCATTTGCCATTACTTAATAGTTTGACATAAATGCTAAATTTAGATGAGGTGGAAGCCTAAATGAGAAGGATGTCATACAATGTACCACTTGGCAGAACCTCATACTTTCTCACATGAAGTCTCGCATATATATATATATATATATATATATATATATATATATATATATATATATATATATTGATGTAGAGATAAATAATATTTGTCCAATTCACTGAATTTGACTCTTGCAATTATGCATTGAAGTTAGTCTTGTGTAGAAAATTGAAAAGTTTTTTTGATTCCTACCTTTCCCATGACTTTTTAGATGCATCCGTATCAATTTAAAGCATGTAAAGTTATAAATGAATACAAATTTTTTGAATTTTATTCCTACATTTTCTATGACTTTTTAAATCCATCCTTATCAATTCAAAGCATGTAAAGTTAAAAATTTATACAGATTCTTTGAATTTTATTAATACATCTGAATAAATGCATTTGCCATTATATAATAGTTTGACATAAATGCTAAATTTAAATGAGGTGGAAGCCAAAATGAGAATGACGTCATACAATGTGCCACTTAGCAGAACCTCATGCTTTTCTACATTAGGTCTCTACTTTTATATATACTAGCTTATAACCCACACAATGTGCGGGATCCTTTTATTTATTACAAAAGACAAACCATAGGTGAAAATTTAAAATTTTCATAATTAGATAATACAAAAAAAAAAAAAATTAAAAATTGCAAGAAAGAAACCTAAATTCAAGGAGTCTTTGTCTCTTAGATAGAGAAAATGAAATGTAATCTTGAACTTTCTTGCTCATTCAACAAAATTCGAAATAGACCCAAAAAAATATTGTTTTCCTTCATCACATGCACTCAATAAAATGAAAGAAAGTGAATTTTTTTTTTCTTTCTTTCGACTCCAAGAGTTAATTATTTTGTTTCTAAAAAAGAGCTAATTATTTAAAGCATGTTCCAAAGTTCCAAAAAGATAAACAAAATAAATTCAGAGTGGTCTAAGAGAGATAATAGTTGTCTTTGTTTTTGCTAGAAGCAAGTACCAGTGTCTTCAACAAACAATAATTAATAATTAAAATATCATGAAATTCAAATCCTATAGTAATAGCCTATGAATTACATCAACTACAGTAGTAAATAGTCTCACAGAATTCACTTAGCCCAAAAAAAAAATCACATTCTCACTATAAGAGTGATTCCAAAAATGTAGTGCCACTAATTTATACCAAATTATCAATTTCACTTTTTTTTTTTTTTAATGAAAATACCTACTACACCAAAGGAAAATGCAGACAATGTTTATAATTTAAAAATATAAAAATGTAAGAAACCATGGGTGAAGCCTACCAATTGTATTAAAGCAACAAAATATTGAATAGAACCCAAATGAAGGCTAGTTTAACTGTGAGAAATCTCAACCATGTATAAAAATCAAACTGAATATTACAATTTTTTGAATATAATTGAGAAATCTCAACCTTGTATAAAACTGAATATGTTATTCATTTAACTATTGATATAGATTTTCTATTTAAGTTAGCAAGATCATACGCTCTACCAGCAACCTCCTCATCATAATATTCACCTGTATACAAAACATAAATAAATGAATACACAATTTATGTGAGATAACATATCTATTACCAAGTTTATCCCCCATAAGTCTATGGAGATCCATTTGGATTCTAAAGTCGTCTTACTTTCTAAACATTCACAAATGAGAATGAACTCTTAAAATTTCATCAATAGTATACAAAAAATATTAAATATCAAGGTCTCATTTTGGCCACAAACAAAATAATATTCATATTGTGTTACCAAGTGAAAAGAGTAGGGATTTGCTTCATAGACACCCTTAGTTCAATCCAACTAATTTGAGAGGTCAGCTTGTATTTTCTAGGGTTTTTGCTTTATGTTTTGTTTATTGAATTTCTACCATGTGATGCAATCAAAGCATAACGCAATAGTTGTATTTTGCTTTTAGTTGTGATGTATATTAATAGTTAAAAAAAAAAAATCAATCAATTTTAGTAGGAAGAATAGAAGCCTTTTAGAGGCAAGGCTATAGATTTGAGTAAAAAACTGTACCAATAAGGATGTAAGTTGAGAATGATTTTTGCAATATTTTAGAATGCCACTCTTCTCCCTGCGTCTCTAATTGGTCATCATTTCAGTATGTTTACTTTATTCCTTTAATTACAAATATATCCAATTATGACCTTCTTAAAAAACATGAAAATAGAATTTGTATCACTTGTAAAATATGATTTTAGATAATCGACACGGGGACATGAATATACATGTTTGTATGATCTATAGGACAAATGATAGGAGACTCATTACAAAATCATTCCCTACTGTCATACATGCAAGAAGAGGCACTCATAAAAATAAAATAAAATAAAACCCTAGTGGAGCTCAAAATCAAGGAACAAAAAATACCCATATTTTTTTGTAATTGGATACATATGCTTTAAAGTAAATATTTGATAAAAGGGAAATACATGTACAAACACATAACAACCATGTAAGCATAAATACAGGGGAACAAAAACCTATTCTGTAGAAAACAAAATATGCAAAAAAATAAATACAGCTCATGGACATACAATACAAAAACAGAAACAACAACAGATATTACAATTACCCCCTGTAAGCACAGATTATGCAGAAAATCCTGAACCTGTTCTGTAGAAAACAAAATATGCAGCAACAGAAATACAGCCCATGGACATACATCAAAGAAACAACAACGGATATTACTCTCAACCCCCCTGTAAGCACAAATTATGCAGAAAATCCTGAACTTGTTCTGCAGAAAACAGAGTATGGAGAGTATGCAGCAGCAAAAATACAACCCATGGACATACATCATAGAAATAGCAACAGATATTACACTCAACTCCCCTGTAAGCACAAATTATGCAGAAAATCCTGAACCTGTTCTGCAGAAAACAGAATATGCAGCAGTAGAAATACAGCCCATGGACATACATCACAGAAACAACAACAGATACATCGTTTTTCTTTTGGTTCGAATAGATGCATCGATTTTCTTTGAGTGTGGCGTTTCAAGTTTGTTTTACACGTGTTTTTTTTTTAAGCGGGTCTTTTTTCTACATGGCAGAACAGCCAAATCTAAATCAATCCAACCAAGAAATTCAAACCTAAATCATATTCAATCCCCAAATTTGAAAACGAAAAAAAAAAAAAGAGCAATAACTTTACCGATTAGGGAGTAATGGGTATGCAACCTCTCTCTTTGTACCTTCCAAACTATATCTCTGCGTGTATGTGGTTCCGACAAAAAAACCTAAAAAAAGATTGAAAAAGAAAAAAGAAATATCAGTGTAATATTCAATTCTATACTTATTTGATCCCAATGAAATTTCATGAACTCAAAAACCCAAAACAATGTCAATAACAAATGAAAGCCAAAATCAAATCTAAACTAATACAACAAAAAAACTCAATAAAAAGTAACATTGTATACCCAAATTTGAAAAAAAAAACAAACAAAAAAAAAAGAGAAAAATGTACCAGTGCTGGTTCCAACAATTTGATGGTGGCAGATTTTCTCTCTCTATGTGCTTATGGTTTTGGTTGTCTAAGTCCGGTGAGGGAACAGACGGTGGTCTATATCTGTTTCGTAAGTTTTTTTTTTCCTCCTTCTTTATCTCTATATCGTAGGTTTGTTTTTTCAAGCCGTTAGTTTTCTTTTTATTGAAAAAACTATAAAAACCCAATCCCTAAGGAGAAAATAGTAAAATAGGCATAACTTTCTAACGATATAATTAGTTGTGACTGTTTGCAAACTATATTTTTTACTAGCATCTCGAGTCTAAAAGACTTGATTTTGGGCTATAAATCGAGTCTTTGATGGTCGATTTTTATAGTCTAATTTTTTCCACGTGGCGACTACTTGAAAATCGAGTCTCTAAGACTCGATTTACATCCTAAACCTTCCCTCTTTTCCTTCTTATTTTTTCTACGTTTCACATCTCTCTCCTCTTTACATCTCCATCTGTTCCTTTCTTCCTCCCTACCACTTCATCTTTTCCTTTCTTCCTCCTCCACGTTGATCTGCCGTCGAACCAAGCTGACCCAGGCCGCCGCGCGACCCAGGCCGCGCGACCTGGGCGTGCCGCGGCCTGGGCGCGACGCGACCTGGATCTGGGCGCGCGCGGCCTGGATCTGGGCTTACGCTGGGTTTTTTTTTTTTGTGGTGAGTTTTGCTCAGTCATGGTGGATGGATCTAACATTTTTTTGCTTTGTAAATCGAGTGTTAGAGACTCGATTTTCAGGTCGACTCCACGTAGAAAAAATTGCCACATCATACATTAAAAATCGACCATCAAAAACTCGATTTTTAGGCCCAAAATCGAGCCTCTTAGACTCGAGATGCTAGTAAAATATATAGTTTGCAAACCGTAACAACTAATTATATAGTTAGAAAGTTATGCCTATTTTACTATTTTCTCCCAATCCCTAATTTAACTTGAATACCCCAAACTAAAGCGTTCTTGCCCAGATTCCTTCATCAAAATCAAATTTAATCCAAACACTTAAATTGATATCAATCCGACCAAAATAACCAAATCTAGATAAAAATTAATCCATAAATTTTAACAATGAAAAAAAAAAGATAGGTTTTGTGTAGCATATATGTAAATCTAAACCTAAACCAATCTAACCAAGAAATTCAAACCTAATTAAATTCAATTCAATTCCCAAATTTGAGAACGAAAAGGAAAACAAAAAAACAAAAACAATAACTTTGTCGGTTATGGGTAAATGTCCTGTCTCTTTGATGGTCGCAGATTTTTCTCTCTCCCCAGTCCCCACTCTGTGCCTTCTTTGTTTACTGTTTGATGATGCACAAAAAATCATTAGTGAGTTGATCGTCCAAACGTGTCAATAGATGCACCTGAAGAACAAAAGAAAAGAACCAATCAAAGGGCACCGGTGGGGTACTGGCAAAAGACCCTCCGAAGGTTAAGTCAGAAGAGAACTCCAACAATGCTAGAGAGTATAAGCTTTAGAGAAATTGTGCGTACCTTATTTTCTGAGGGCCTTTGGGTTTTTATAGTAGTGTAGAACCGACCGCCGTTTCTTGTGTAGCAAGACATTTCCTTATGGAGAAGATCATCATTAATGGGCAGATATTATGAGATCCTCCTTATGTTAGGATTCTATTTGTATTGGGACTCTATTGGCTAAGGTTAATCGTGAGATGCAAGTTGTTTCCATTTAGAATTTCTTGGAGATCACTAAAACCAGGTGGATGCCACGTGGCCTTTAGATCCATCCACTATTTGTCCGTGCATTTTAGATTCGTCCACTATCAGCCCACTGATCTAGCACCGTCAAGTTTATTTAAATGGATCCATCATCCCTAATTTTACCCTCTTCACTGTTCTGCCAAGGTTTTGGGTCTACAAAATCATTTTTTGAAACTTTTTGATTTTGTCGCCTCTCTCTTTCTTTGCTTCTTTCTCCGTATACTCATTGCCTCCCTCTATTTCTTTCTCCTTTTCTTTCTGCAGCGTATGTTTGTTTTGGGCTTTTATGCTTTTTTTTTTTTTTTTTTAATAAGCGGGTTGGGTTTTTATAAGACTCTCCCGAAACGTTGCACCTTGCGGGTCTTTTAACTTAAAGTTACATACGGGTTAGTTTTAAAGTGTTTTCTTTTTCTAACGCGTCAACACCTCTTTAAAAGGCTTTTGCTTTTATATATAGTATTAGATATATTGATTGATGTGTCAACTTTAATGTACAACTCTTAATCGAAATAGTAAATTTCCAAAGTCAAATCACCATTTTAAGAGACTATATATGGTCTCACTCATTCACATGGATTTAGTCCAATAAAACAAATTAGAGGTGTTATAAAATTTGTATTACAATCTTTGATGTGATTGACTTGATCAAAGATTGAAGAAGGGTAATCTAATTAATTAAGAAAACTCTAGAAATACACTTATTTTCACTCCCAAACCTACAATATGCTTTAGTCTTAGCTTATGATAGTGCACTCAAATTTACTTTTTCATCAATTATCCGTGGTAGTCTCATTTGTATGTGCTGATATCCAATAAAAAGTTACACCCAGTACTGAATTACTAGTTAATATGAGCAAAACTCATTCATTATTCCAATGAATATAAATTTAGATATATAACCACTTAATGCCCCAAGAATATTATATATTATATAAACTATAAACTATAAATTATATAGCAATGAATTTCTTATTTATAAAAAATTATAGAATTATTAAATAGTAAGTAAAAAGTAATAATAGAAATATTATCTATTTATTTATTTTGAGAAAATTGTTAAGTTTGTTCTCTATCTATGAGCGTGAGTAGGCCTGTACACGGTGTGGTGCGGCCGGTTATGAGAGTGTTTTTAGCACTGCAACTGCACCTCACCAGTGGAGTAGTTCGGTGAATTCCTCAATTTTCTCAGAATCCAAACACAGAATTTAACACTCCCAAACCACAACATAATCATTAGATAACCCAAATATTCTGCACAAAAAAAGAAAAAAAAAAAAAAACATACACGAAAGAAAACAAACAAAATATGCACAAATTCACAATCTCTCTAAAAAAATATACCATTTCAAATCACACAAAAAAAAAAAAACTAAACTAAACTAAACTAAACCTAAGTCATAAAAGATGAAACAAAACTATCAAAGGAAAATAGATTAAGAAACCTAATAGAACAAGGGGGAGGGGAGAGGGTGAAACTCCAAGAACAAAGCATCAAGCAGTAGAGAATGGTGACAGACTGATAGCAAATGGCAGAGGCTGAAGAGGGAGGGGAGAGAGAGGAGAGGCGGAGATGCTTGCTTGGGTAAGAAAGACTAACGAGAAGAGAGAGATACGAAACTGATTGGGATGGGGATAAAATAATATTTAGGGTTTATAAAACGACAACGTTAAAAGTTTTTTTTTTTTTTAATCTAATACCAAAACGACGTCGTTTTGGAACTTATATTAAAATTAATATCAGGCTCAAACGGCGTCGTTTTGGTATTGTAGAGTTAAAATTTAGAAAGCCTACACGTCTTATCTCATTCTCTCTTGCGCCATTTCCCCTTCTTCGGTTCTTCCTTAGCCTTCCTAATTCTCCTTCCTTACCTCTCTCAAACTCTCACCTTCTCTCTACTGAAAGTCTGAAACCTATAGTAACTACATATATAAATTATACAGCATATAAATATTTATACATACACACACACACACACACACACACACACACCGGTGCGGTGCGGTTTTTCATCGGAGTGAAAAATGGTCTCCGATCACCGCACCGGCCGCCTTCGGTATGCTTAGATCTTTGCCGACCACCTCTCCGAGCATCTACGGTGGAGCATCATCGGTGCCAGTCAAATCCTGAACAGGTGAGAGTTCCTGCCTATGTTAGTATCTCTCTCTGAAGAAGCTAATTTCTTCCTACAAGATGGATCATCTGCTTATGAATACACGACCACTCTTCTCACTAACCTACCATGCCATCTTTCTTCTATTCCTCTCTTTATCGATCTCAAAATATTCCTTAGCTACCACACTTTCAAACGAAACTGATAAGCTTGCACTGCTCCAATTCAAGTCCCACATAGATAGCCCTCTTAATGTCCTGGCTTCTTGGAATGACTCTTTCCATTTCTGCCACTGGGTTGGGGTCACTTGTGGCAACAAACACCAAAGAGTCATCAGTTTGGACCTAAAAAACAATAAGTTGGTTGGCACCATATCACCCCACATTGGAAATCTTTCTTTCCTTCGATCCCTCAACCTTGCAAGTAACTCTTTCCATGGTGGAATTCCCTCAGAAATTGGTTACTTGACCAAGCTTGGATATTTGAACCTGAGTTATAATCCAATATTGGGAGGGAAAATTCCAGTCAATCTTTCTTACTGTTCCAACCTACAGTATATTGATCTCCGGTACAACAATTTAGTACAAGGAATGCCTTCAGAACTTGGCTTTTTGTCAAAACTTCAGAAACTAATTCTTCACAACAATCATCTAAGTGGAAGGTTCCCACCTTCTCTAGGGAACTTGTCCTCTCTCCAAATTCTTTCATTTGCAAATAACAATTTGGAGGGAGAAATCCCAAATACAGTAGCCCAAATGAAAAGCTTGACAACTTTTGGTGTAGGAGAAAATCATCTTTCTGGTGTGTTTCCACCTTCCATATAAAATTTATCATTGCTCACAGGTATTGCCTTGACTGATAACAACTTCACTGGTAACCTCAACCCCGACTTGGGCATTGCTCTTCAAAATCTGCAGTTACTTTGGATAGGAGGAAACCAATTTACAGGAACAATTCCAATTTCATTGTCCAATGTGTCAGACATTCAAGGGCTTGAAATCTTAGAAAATCAATTTACAGGAACCATTCCTATGAGTTTTGGTAAATCTTCAATGGTTTGGTGCTTATTCTAATCTTCTTGGAAATAACTCAATTGATGATTTGAGTTTTCTGAGTTCTTTGAACAATTGCAGCCAGTTAAACCATCTGGATGTCAGCTTCAACCAGCTTGGAGGTGAGTTGCCTAACTCCATAACAAACCTCTCAATCCAATTATTATGGCTCGGGCTAAGTGGCAATTCTATTGGTGGGAGCATACCTACATGAATATCAAATCTTGTTAGACTAACTGAACTTAACCTGGTATCTAACTTGTTAACAGGGAATATTCCATCTTCAATTGGAAAGCTCACAAACTTGAACGCGTTGTACTTGTATGAAAACAAATTGACTAGGATGTCCCGTCTTCCGTTGGCAACATGACTCAATTACTATATCTCTCCTTGTACAATAACAGCTTATAAGGGAGCATACCCACTAGTCTTGGAAGGTGTAGCCACCTGCAAGAGATATACCTTCACCATAATAAATTAAATGGCATCATACCCGAGCAACTTTTTGGCCTTCCTCTAGTCCAAATTGATGTGTCTCATAACTCCTTGACCGGTTTTTTACCACCAGATTTTGGAAACTTGAAACTTCTTGTTGACCTAGACATTTCATACAACAAACTTTCCAAAGAGATTCCAGCCCAGCTAGGGGACTGTTTGGCCCTAGAAACACTTTATATGCAAGGCAACTCCTTTGAAGGAACCATTCCTGACCTAAGTAAGTTAAAAGGTATTCAATATCTTGATCTTTCCCACAACAACTTGTCCGGCCAAATCACAAGCTATATGGCTAATTTTCCCGTGTTGCAAACTTTAAACCTGTCTTTCAACAATCTTGAGAGAGATGTACCTGTAGAAGGGGTCTTCAGAAATGCTAGTGCAATTGAAGTCAAAGGCAACACTGGTCTTTGTGGGGGGATCCAAGAGCTACATTTGCCTGCATGCCCCATTCAAAGATCCAAGAAACACAAAAAGCATTTTGCTTTTAAATTGATACTGGCAATAAGCATTGTAGCTGCTTTCTGCTTGATATTGTTTTCTTTGATGGCTCTTTCCTGGTTGAAAAAGTCGAAGAAAAAAAGCCTTTCCATTTCCACCTTTGGACCCTCCTACCAAAAGATCTCTTATAAAAAATTACACAATGCAACTGATGGATTCTCTTTGAAAAATTTAATTGGTTCAGGTAATTTTGGTAGTGTCTATAAAGGAAAACTGGGTCCAGATGAAACACATGTTGCAGTCAAGGTACTCAATCTTCAAAAGCAATGAGCTTCCAAGAGTTTCATTGCCGAATGTGAAGCCTTTAGGAACATCTGGCATCGAAACCTCATTAAGATTCTGACTGCTAGTTCGAGTATTGATTTTAAGGGCAATGATTTTAAAGCTTTAGTATATGAGTTCATGCCAAATGGAAGCTTGGAGATGCAGTTACATCCTGAAGATGGGCTCAAGAAATTGAGAAGTTTAAATCTTCTTCAAAGAATCAACATTGCTATAGACGTGGCTTCAGCTTTGCTTTATCTTCATCATCACTGCCAAACCCCTATTATTCATTGTGATCTAAAGCCAAGCAATATTCTTCTCAATGATGATATGATTGCTCATATAAGTGATTTTGGTTTGGCTAGACTCCTTTCAAAATCTGGGAAGGAAGCTTTTCTTAATCAATTAAGCTTAGCAGGGATTAAGGGAACTGTTGGATATGCTGCTCCAGGTAATGTATCATGATTTCACTCAATTGTAAAAGTATTAACGTATAATGAATGCATCAATAATCAAAACAAGGATGCATCGTATAGAATATTTATATACATCTTCACCAAATCACTAGTTTCATAGCATTGAGTAGGAATTGTTCTTAGTGTATGAAAGTGCTCTAAATTTTTGCAGAGTATGGAATGGGTAGTCAACTTTCAACTAATGGGGATGTGTACAGCTTTGGGATCCTCTTATTGGAGATGTTAACTAGAAGAAGACCCACTGATAAACTATTCAAAGATGACCTGAACCTTCACAACTTTGTTAAGTTGGCATTGCTGGGATGAGTGATGGAGATTGTGGACCATTCAATTTTGAACAAAGTAGGAGAAAATGATAACATGGTTTCAAGTTGGAGTGACTGGACAAGTGGACAAATTGAATGCTTGATATCGGTCTTTCAGATTGGACTTGCATGTTCAGCACAATCTCCTATAGACAGAATGGACATGAATAGAGTAGCCCTGGAATTGCTTTCAATTAAAAGGCAAATTCCTTCGGAAGCTTAACGTTACAGGCAAAGCCCAAGAATAGGTATCCACAGTAGTTAATTAGGTTTTTATATTTATTTAGTTATTCTATAGTCAAGGGTATTTTAGTAATTATATAATTGTTGGGTTGGGTTTTCTTCTATTAATAAGTAAGTCTTATTGTTAAAAGGACCCTTGAATCTAATACGGTAAACTTTGTCTCTTTCTTTAATACATGATTATAAGTTTGAACTCTTTAGTATGTTGTTTCTTAATGTTACTCTCTGCGATTAGCTAAGGTATTAGATTATGGTTGTATTGGTTTAATTCTTAAAATGATATGGGAAAATCAAATAAGACGGTTTTTTTTATGTGCTTTTGTTGTTCGAACATTAGCAACTAAAGCAATTATATCACTGACTCTGTTAACCAAATTGTTTGGCAATTTCATTAGAATCTGTTTTGTGGGCATTGAGCTTTCTATTGTATCTGCTGTTAAGCTTTTTGTGTATCTTAGTGGCACAATTGTTGCTTTGGAATGCATACTAGATTTAGATTATAGTATTTTTTTTTTCCTTGATGTGTCATTGGTGCGGACACAAGATACAGGCCCCCAATTATACACACGTATGGGAGGAAGAGCAAAAAGAAGACGGCACAACCTGTGGCCTTATGGATGGAGCCTATTAGTTATTGGGCTTGAGATTAAGCAAGTCCGAACATTTAATAATTAGGGTTTTGTGTTGTTAGCTATTTAAACACTTTTTCTGATTATTGTAAGACAGCTTTTTGAGAATTATAAAAAAAACTTTTGTTTTCTTTTACACTGGTGTCGACTCCGGTTTGCTTGGTGCTAACTCCAAGCAGCCCTTAGGTGCTGATTCCTATGGTTTATCCTATCATTTTTCTGTTCTATTATACTATTGTGGTTGTCCTACGTCAGTTTTGGTATCAGAGCAGACTTTCGGTCCATTCTACATAACCGTAGACAACCACGTCAAAGCAAAGCCATAAAAAAAGAGCAAGCCAACCATGACAGTACCTTTCAAATTTTTGCCCCATGAGATCTTGAACAAGCCCAAGCCAGCCCCTGCAATCCGTGTATTCCCGTAAGCCCCACATGAGTCTCTCACCCCCAAACCAACGGAGAAGCCAGCGGCGCCTCCCAAGCCGGTGACCACCATCCGTGCCCGCCTCTGATCACAGAACCCACAGCCCCAAAAAAAAAAAAAAAGAAGAAGAAGCAGAGACCCACGAAGGACCCAGCCGCCAACACCCACTGCCACGAAGCCCAACAGCCACCAGCTGTCGCGAAACCCAACAGTCACCAGCCACCAGCCACTGCGAAACCCAACGCTTCACCCTTGACCACCGCTGCTAAGGATGGCGACCACCGCCGATGCTAAGATCCGAGACAGCCGCCGCCACTCCTCCATGATTCAAGCCGCCGCTGCCTTCCCCACCTTCGCGCCACCACCGTCGTTGATCGCTAGCAACGCATGCCCATTGCCGAGCCTTTTTTTTTTTTTTTCACCTTCGAGATTTTGTTCTTTTTAGTTTCTTGGCTTTCTTTAGTCTGTAGTTTAAGTTTTTGTTTTTTAAGGCCTGCCGTTGCACTTTGCTCTTTTGTCTGTAGTTTCTTTTGTCAAACAGTGTACTTTATTATTTTGCACCAAAAAAAAAAAAAAACTGTTGCTGTGACAGCCCATTACTTGTATTGGGCTTAAGTTGTTTCCACAGGTCCACTCAGCCTAAGTCAACTCACTACTTGAGGAGCAGCCCTTGGCTACCTAGAGCAATAAGTGGAGCCACTGACTAGGGTACAATTCTGACTCTATTTTTTTTTTTGGTGGATTCAATTTTGTCTCATTAAAAAAATATTATCTTTATGTTTTTTTTATGTGCATATCCCACCATACTCCATTATCCTATCCATTTTGTGCTCAAATTAGCTGTTTTACTGTTTGTGTCCTCTTTCAGTACCCACTCTAAAATTCCATAAACAAAAAAAAAAACAAAAAACCTTTTTTTTTTTAAATATCTGATTCTTATTATTAATTGTGGAGCTTATTGGAATTTGACTTTTATTTGGGCTATCTCTTAATATTGTGAACACTGTCACTATTTGTCTGCAATTCCTTTCTTTGATTCATCAATCTAGTCTCTACATGCACTCTTGCTTGACCTTTAATTTTACATTGAGAATTGATTACTTGAATTTTTGGGAATCTCAACTGCATTCATAAATATTGTGTTGCATGCATCTACGTAGTGGTCGCGTCATGTCAAACGTTGAACATCAATCCACTTCCGAATCTAGGCCCTCTTTAGAGCAAACCATAGAAGACCTAGCCAAGAGTGTTCGTGATTTGCTGGATAGGGTAGAGCAAATTGAAACATCTCAAAGAGAGACCACTAACCATGAAGGAGATAACATACTTGGGCAAAATAACAATGGTCACTTTAATAGGGCTCCACACTTTGAACATGATCACTATAATCACTATGGTCCTAGGGATTATGATGATAGGATGTCTAAGGAAAGGATAGAAGCACCCACCTTTGATGGCTGCCTAGACCCATGGGTTTTCACTGATTGGTTACGTCAAATGGAGAAATTCTTTGACTATTACCATTGGGTTGAGAATAGGAAAGTGAGGTATGCTAGGATGAAGTTAATTGGGAGAGCTGATCTTTTCTGGGAGGACCTTGAGGAAACCCTTAGGCGACAACGTGAGCCCCCCATTATTGATTGGATGGAGATGAAGGACGCCCTCTCGAGGAATTTTCTTCCTCCAACTTATCGGAGCTCCCTCCTTGAGGAATGGGATCACCTAAGACAAGGCACTGCTCCTATGACCGAATACATAGAGAAATTCAAGAAATTCCAGAGGCGAATTCGAATAGTTAAGGAAGAGGTTGTCACACTCAATAGGTTCAAGAATGGTTTAAATGCTAACCTACTAAGCGAGATTATCACCCGAGGAGTCACCACCTTAAGAGAAGCCTATGACCTTGCTAGGAATTGTGAGTTAGCATCCAAATCTATCTTTTGGCGACGTTCTGAGCTTCGAAGCATTCCTCCCAACCCTCAACCTTTTGGTAGCAAACCTAAACTTGCCTTACCCCCTAAGGTCAACCCCAATAGCATCTCGATACAAAAAGAGGACAAGGGAAAAGGTGTGGTCAATGAGCCCTCAAGATTAGGCTCTCGCCTCCAATGCTTCAAATGCAATGGGATTGGACATGTCGCAACTAGATGTCCCTCTAGGACCCTTGTCATTCAAGAGAATGATGAAAAGGTAAAAAAATGTTGAAGAGCTAGTGTATGATCCAAATGCTGAAGAAGTCCAAGATGTTGAGGCCGAATGGGAAGATGATCCTAGCTACCTCACGTGCATTAGAGCCATCTCTCCCCAGGTTGATGATTCCAAGGCTGTTTTGGTGTCCCTAGAGTGAATATGGTAAGGTGTGCTTTGACAAAACAAAGGGAAACTGATGATTGGCAAAGAAGTGCCATCTTCCAGACTTACACTAAGTGTGGAGACAAAACGTGCAAGGTTATTATAGATAGTGGGAGTTGCATTAATGCGGTGTCCTCTAACGTTGTTTCCCGCCTAGGCTTGAAATTGATCCCACACCCTAACCCATATAAAGTTTCTTGGGTGGATACTTCCTTCATAGCCATAAAAGAAAGATGTGTTGTCCCACTACAATTCCTCACCTACAAGGCAGAAATATGGTGTGACGTAATTCCCATGGATGTAGGGCATATTATCTTAGGTAGACCTTGGCTTTATGATTTGGATGTCACCTTTCATGGGCGATCCAATTCTTGCTCATTTATGTTTGGAGGCAAGAAGATTGTGCTTAATCCTTTGAAACCCAAGCCAATCGACATGAGCAAGAAGCTAGAAGTGCCGAAGGCGAAGGGTCTGAACATCATAAGCCCAAAGGCATTTGAAAGGGTAGCAGTTCAGGAATCCATTGTGTTTGTCGTGGTTGCTAGGGAACTTCATGGAGAGACCTGTGAGGAGCAACCTGAAGAAGTGAGGTCCGTGCTCCAGGAATTTAAGGATGTTTTCCTAGAGGAACTCCCCGATCATTTACTACTTATGCGTGATATCCAACACGCCATAAATTTTGTGCCCGGAGTGACCCTACATAACTTGCCTTATTATAGAATGAGCCCTGCAGAACATCCCGAGTTGCAAAGGCAAGTAAAAGAACTACTTAGGAAGGGTTTTGTTCGTGAGAGCATGAGCCCTTGTGCAGTCCCTACACTCTTAACTCCAAAGAAAGATGGGACTTGGAGGATGTGTGTTGATAGTCGTGCCATCAATAAGATCACTGTGAAGTATCGTTTTCCTATCCCTGGGTTGGATGACATGTTGGATATGATGGCTAGAGCAACGATCTTCTCCAAGATAGACTTGAAAAGTGGCTATCATCAAATTAGGGTTCGTCCTGGTGATGAGTGGAAAACTGCCTTCAAGACGAAAGATGGTTTATATGAGTGGATGGTTATGCCTTTTGGATTGTCCAATGCTCCTAGTACCTTTATGAGAGTGATGACTCAAGTGCTCAAGCCTTTTATGGGAAAATTCTTGGTTGTGTACTTTGATGATATCCTCATTTATAGTAAGTCTAGGGAGCAACACTTAGACCACCTAACTCAAATTTGCACAACCCTTAGGAAGGAGAGTTTATATGGTAACCTCAAGAAGTGCTCTTTCTTTACAGATAAAGTTGTCTTCCTAGGTTTTATAGTGTCATCTGAAAGAGTTTCTGCCGACCCCCAGAAAGTTCAAGCAATTATGGATTGGCCCGAGCCCAAAACTATACATGAGGTTCGAAGCTTTCATGGGCTCGCTTCCTTTTATCGCCGATTCATCAAAGGATTTAGTATCATTATGTCCCCCATCACTGACTGCTTGAAACATGGGGAGTTTACTTGGACAAAGGCTGCTACTAAGGCCTTCAAGGAGGTAAAACAGAAGATGACTGAGGCACCTGTCATGCGTCTCCCTGATTTCACCAAGCCTTTTGAAGTGGAATGTGATGCCTCAGGTATTGGCATAGGGGGAGTACTTAGTCAAGAGTGCCACCCAATTTCCTATTTCAGTGAGAAGTTAAATGATGCTAAGCAAAAGTACTGCACATATGACAAAGAATTTTATGCCATTGTACGAGCTCTTTGGCATTGGCGCCATTACTTGTTGTCTCGAGAGTTTATTATCTACTTTGATCATGAAGCTTTGCGCTATCTCAATTCCCAAAAGAAGCTAAATTTTAGGCACGATAGTTGGGTTGAATTTCTGCAACGCTACTACTTTGTGGTGAAACATAGGGCGGGTGTTGAGAATAAGGCTACTGATGCACTAAGTCAAAGAGTATCTTTGCTATCAGTCATGAGTGTTAAGGTCACTGGGTTTGAACGACTTAAGGATGACTATCAGTCATGCCTAGATTTTGGGGAGCTCTACACTAGCCTAAGTAATGCTTCACGTCCCGTCTTGGATGATTATACCCTTCAGGATGGTTACTTGTTCAAAGCCAACAAGTTGTGTATCCCTCAATCATCAGTGAGAGATTTCCTAGTTTGGGAGATACATGCAGGAGGCCTTGCAGGTCATTTTGGCCGAGATAAGACAACTGAGGAAGTGGAACATCAATTCTATTGGCCTGGTCTTAAGAGGGGCGTTGCCAAGATAGTTGGTCAGTGTCGTACATGTCAACTAGCCAAACATCGCAAGCAAAACACTGGTCTGTACACGCCTTTACCTGTGCCAGATCGCCCGTGGCAGGATGTGAGTATGGACTTTGTGCTAAGTTTGCCCCGCACCTTTAGGAAGCATGATTCTATCCTAGTAGTTTTTTATCGATTCTCTAAGATGGCTCATTTCCTACCATGTTCTAAGACTTCTGATGCTTCTAAAATTGCAAAGTTTTACTTTGATGAGATTGTCAAGCTTTATGGTCTCCCCAAAACCATAGTGTCTGATAGGGATGTTCGCTTCATGAGTTATTTTTGGAAGACCTTGTGGCATTTAGTAGGCACCAAATTGAAATTTTCCACGACATTTCATCCTCAAACTGATGGTCAAACTGAGGTGGTTAATCGTAGCCTAGGGAACCTCCTTCGGTGTCTAGTGGGTGAAGCCAATCAAAATTGGGATTCAATTATTCCTATAGCCCAACTTGCATATAATAGCTCTGTCAATAGGTCTATAGGCGTTAGTCCTTTTGAGGTTGTGCATGGATATACACCTTGGAAGCCCTTAGATCTTTTGCCCATGTCCCCACATGTTAGGATTTCTGAATCTGCTGAGGCATTCGCACATGTTCATGATTTGCATACTGAGATTCACAAAAAAATTCAGGTAAGTAATTCTCAATATAAAATTCATGCTGATACTCATCGGCATCATGCAGAGTTTTAGGTAGGAGATTATGTCATGATTCGGATCCGACCTGAACGGTTTCCCTCTGGGACCGTTAAGAAATTGCAGGCTCGTAGTGCCGGTCCGTTCAAGGTATTGAAACGAATGGGCCCAAATGCATATGTCATTGACCTTCCTCATGATTATGGTATTAGCTCCTCCTTTAATATTGAGGATCTAGTTGCTTATAAAAGCCCTACAGCTATTCTTGATACTCCTTTTGATGAGCATTTGCTTAATCCTATTGATGCCCCTACGCCTACCCCTTTACCCTTAAATTTGCCCTATGCACATAAAAAATCTATTGATGCTATTTTAGATGAGCAAATTGTTTCTACCAAGGATGGAGGAGTTCACCGTTTCCTAGTTCGGTGGCGCGGGCGACCAGATTCTGATTGCACATGGATTACTAGAGATGAGCTACAGCGACTGGATCTTGCCTTACTAGAGTACTATCAAAGCTCTTCAGCTTTCCACTCGACGGGGTCGAGTTCCTCTCACCCGGGGGGAGTTGGTGCGGACACAAGATACAGGCCCCCAATTATACACACGTATGAGAGGAAGAGCAAAAAGAAGACGGCCCAACCTATAGTCTTATGGATGGAGCCTATTAGTTATTGGGCTTGAGATTAAGCAAGCCCGAACATTTAATAATTAGGGTTTTGTATTGTTAGCTATTTAAACACTTTTTCTGTTTATTGTAAGACAGATTTTTGAGAATTATAAAAAAACTTTTGTTTTCTTTTATACTGGTGCCGACTCCAGTTTGCTTGGTGCTGACTCTAAGCAGCCCTTAGGTGCTGACTCCTAGGGTTTATCCTATCATTTTTCTGTTCTATTATACTATTGTGGTTGTCCTACGTCAGTCATTACATTAATTATGAGGATATTTAGAACCCTTTTTTTTATGTAACGATTATTTTATTGAAATGAGTCTACTTCATGGAAGAAGACATGAAGTAGCCTAAAGAATTGCAATTGAAGAAATATCTACGAGCCATCACCAAAATCTTATCGTGAAATTTGAAATATTAGGTATCTGGTTATCTGACAAGCTTTTAGGCCTGGCATGCTAATTGCTAAAGCATGCTTATGCACAAGAGAGTCATTTCCAGACTAGCAGAATCTTTTGAGATTGGAAAAGAACTTCATATATGTTCTCGTGTTATTCTTTAGTGTCGAATCAATGCACTCTGGCATGACTTAATTTCTAGCCCAGCCAGTAACCGCCAAAAATAGACAAGAGAGAAGTTACTAATTTATTAGAAATGTGAAATTGTATCATCTTTCTGGTGTTGAGCAAAATCTTTTAGAAGATAGTCATATCAAATTATTCAGAAAAATTTGAGTTATCAGTTATTTCATCTTCATGAGTCATTTCACGCTTGCAAGGCTTGCCATTTAGCTGCTCATGGATTCAAATGGGCTATTTCCTAATTGTTTTTTTTCTTCTTCTCTCAAGAATCAAATAGGACATTTTTCTCTCCCCCTACCCCCCCCCCCCCCCGCCCCCCGGGTCTTTTCCCCCAAAAAAAGTCTGGGAGTTGTGTGCAATGTTTTCTAAAAAATCAAAAGAGAAATTAGAATTCATTTATCTATGTGGTTTTCATATTTTTCATTGTCATATTGCAGTACAGGTGGTTGCAGGTGGTTGCAGGTGGAGGTGCAGTTGAGGCTGCCTTGTCTGGGTATTTGGAGTGCCTTGCTACAACTTTAGGATCCCGTGAACAGTTGGCAATTGCTGAATTGCCGAATCTCTGTTAATTATCCCAAAGGTTTGCTATAATTTATGAGTGCATGATATAAGACCCCATCTGCACCGATATTATTGAGGAGACAATAACATGTGTTTGTTTCAGGTGCTTGCTGTCAATGCTGCTAAGGATGCCACTGATTTAGTTGCAAGACTACGGGCTTACCATACCATAGCACAAACCCAAGCTGATAAGAAGCATTTATCCAGGTATTTGTTTTGAAGCTCTTGTGAGTGGCATTCTGGATTAAAGCAATGGGCGATTTATTGCTCCCTGCCATTCTCTGCAATTTCTGTAACCTAAAACTAATCACACTAAAAATTCATTTCGAGTAGGTTACTGTTTATTATTTTTCTTCTTCTTTTCCCTAAACTGGAACTAATCGCACTAAGAAATTCATTTCCATTCAGGTGTTTACCACATTTCTGCTACCGTGGGTTACAGTTCATTCTAGGTAAGCTTGACAGTTATGGAATGCGTATGCAGAATGTACAGAGTTAATTCTTTACTTCATTATATTATACTACTATTTGAGGAACACCGATGAGCTCTATCTCAAATGATGCTTCCTTCCCTTTGTTAGAATAAGGTGGAGGGTGGTTTGTTCAAAACTCACTGCATATTTAACTTACCAATAAAACAAAAATATTGTTTTGAGGGAACAATCATATAGTGTTATATAGTGTAATAGGTAATAGTATAATAATAACTTGTGTTTTTGCTATGTGTGTGCACGTGTGTGTGTGTGAGAGAGAGAGAGAGAGAGAGTTCATAATGTGGACTTTTTGGCGTCTGAAGGAAATTTTGTCACATGATCTGCCATTCCATATTAATTGGTTTGGTTCTTTAATTATTGCAGCATGGGACTGGACCTTTTGAAGGGAACAGTTCGTAACAACTTAGAAGCTGGAGTCATTGAGCCTGCAATGAGTAAAGTGAAGATAATTCAGGTAAATGTTATCAAACATACAAATGCTGCTGTAACAAACTTATTATATAGATTTAAAATGGCCTCTTAAGGTTGTTTACTGAAATTACCTATTTGACTGTTTGCGACTGAAGCAGCAATAACAATTCTTCGAATTGATGACATGATCAGGCTTGTCAAAGATGAAGGTCAGGGTGACCAGGATTAGGATTGGTTTCTTTTTGGAAAAAAGAGGGGGGAGAATGTTTTTGTAGTTTGTTGCTGTGGACTTTCTGGTGTCATGCTTGTAATTTTTAGCTGAGGCAATCTTTCTCTTTCAATTCTTTTTGGTTTTGTATTGTTGTAGCTTAATTTTATGGATAACATCTTGGTAAAATGTCAGAATGCAAGTACTTTTTAAAGTAGATTTGGTTGTAGAAATGAAAATTCATGCAAAGACTGGAAAATGAACGGTTGTGTTGTTCAGTTTTTTGGGTTATGGCTCTATCAAGCTTTCTTTATCGCTCACCATTTTGCATATATTCTCTGCACCTAATTTTTTGTTTGACGATGAGCTTGCAACAAATGTATAGGCAAAACTGTGAGCCAGGCAATAAACTTTGTAAGCAGGTTGTTTATTTAGAGGCTTGGTTAATCTTACAATAGGGCGGGAATGGTTGGGATGGATCTAGATGGCTTGAACTACCAAGCAGCTTTGTGTGAACTGACTTAGTAGGTTGCTAGGTTCGTACTTTTATCGAGTCGCATAGTAAGTTAATTGTGGAGAATTTTTTTGTCGGGTGGAGTTCGCAAAATTTGGTTTTTCTTAGAGCTCACCCTATATTAATCTCCAATAAGAACATATTGAAATCAAGTAGAAGAATCTTCTTAAACATATGATAGCCAGAACTGTCTTTCTCATTCTAATGATCACGTAGCAAGGTGGGTTTTACGAAAAAAAGAAGTTTTGGTCAGCCATTATAGGGACATTTGCAAGCAAAGTTGGGTTATATGCTATTACTTGAACCATGATAAATGAAGTTTTCATTTGTAGCTGTCTTCTTTGCATTGAGAAGGAAGAAATTGCTCAAATCGCATGGTCTATGTCACCATTCATCATGGCCTTTTCAATTCATTGAGCTGAAAACTCCTCCATTGTTGATTGGATTAAGACTGTTTTAAACCCTTGGAGGGTTCTCAAAGTACCTTAAGATGAAGCACATAATCTAATCCTCTTTGCAGAAATTTGCTGCAATGTGATTTGGTGGACAAGAAACAAACAAAAGGAAGTGTAGGAGTAGATAGACCCTCTAAAAAGAGCAAATTTGATCCAATGAGTTTACGCAAACTTACTCACTCTTGAACTTATCTATCCCAGCAATCTTGATACCTTTTTTAATTAGAGAAGTAAAATTTATGGTCCACAATGTTGTTAGGTGGACATGACCCAATTGTTACTTTGAATATAGCTGAGAAAGAGGACTGATTCATGCTTCAACCCCATGATTGCAAGATTGCTAATGTCATCACATACCGACAAAATTGCTAAAATCATTATTGCTGTTACCAGACATGACACTACTCATCTACAGTATTCACCCTACTTTCAATGGATCTACCATGGTAAAATGAATAGTAAAAAAATCCAAATTTACTCTTCATTATTCATTTGTGATTCTTGCTGCTCTCACTATTCAAATAGTGTATGTATCTAGCTATAAAAAAGCATGCTTCTCTTCATTTGTGATCAGAACTTTATTTTTTAGCTTTCATATTTTCCCTTACTTTCCCAGCTATCTACTCTTGCAATATTTGCTTCTTTTCTACTTAAAAATATATATTCAATAGTATTTTAAGCTATAATAGATTTTACTACTTAATTAAAACCCACGAATATTTGTTTATATATATATATAGTATAAATTGGATAGAGAACATTAACAACATACAAGTCTATTACAAAATAACTCCAATTTATCAAAAACCTATAAAAGTTCACCATAGGTAAAAATGCAAAATTACACCTTCTAAGTTTAACCAAAATTCATTTCAGCTATCTAACTTTACTTTCGTTTAATTGAATCCTCTACATTTCAACTTTTAAGTTCAATCAATTAAAATCTCTCCATTAATACAATGTCTAAGTTTTTAATTTTTTTTCCTTAAAATTTTTTTAAAATTATAAATTTCAATTAATTATTAAAAAATAATTTTCAAATCATAAAAAAATAACAGAAGTTGATATAAAAAAAAATTAAAAAAAAACCTTAATTAAAAGGCTTAGTTGAACAAAAGCAAAATTAAATAAAATAAATGAATTTTAGTTAAATTTAAATTGCGTGTTTGCATTTTTGGAGTCTTTTGGGTAAATATTGGTAAAAATGAAGTTTTTTGGGGTTATAGTCACTGTTCGAAGTTATTTGGGAAAATGAGGAGAGAGAGTGAATTTCGGCAACAGTGTTGCCGAAATTCGAAGAAAAGTATGAGAGAGAAAATCCAAACTGAGGAGAGAGAAATTTTGAGAATTTCGGCAACAGTGTTGCCGAAATTCCTTCTGCCCAAACCCTGCCCGCTTCACTGAGTGCCCATGCGCGTGAGTGCCAAAAGGAAAAAATAAAAAAGGTTTGTGGCAATCCCATTGCCGAAAATGGAGGGAAGGGAAAAAAAAAAAAAAAAAAAAAGAGAGAATTACAGCAATGGGATTGCCGAAATAGGGGGAAAGAAAAAGAAAAAAAAAAAAAAAAAAAAGTGGCCATGTAGTGCCGAAATAGGAAAAAAAAAAAAGGAAAATTCGCAATGGGTTGCCGAAATAGGGGGAAAAAAAAAAGTGGCCATGTAGTGCCAAAATAGGAAAAAAAAAAAAGGAAAATTGGCAATGGGGTTGCCGAATAGGGGAAAAAAAAAAAGGAAAATTGGCAATGGGTTGCCGAAATAGAGGGGAAAGGAAAAAAAAAAGAAAATTGGCAATGGGGTTGCCGAAATAGGGAGGAAAGGAAAAAAAAAAAGAAAAAAAAAGAAAATTGGCAATGGGGTTGCCGAAATAGGGGGGAAAGAAAAAAAAAAAAAAAAAAAGAGGAAAATTGGCAATGGGGTTGCCGAAATAGTGGGGAAAGAAAAGAAAAAAAAAAAAAAAAATTGGCAATGGGGTTGCCGAAATAGGGGGGAAAGGAAAAAAAAAAGGAAAATTGGCAATGGGGTTGCCGAAATAGGGGGGAAAGAAGAAAAAAAAAAAAAAAAAAAAAGGAAAATTGGCAATGGGGTTGCCGAAATAGGGGAAAAAAAAAAAAAAAAAAAAAAGGTGGCTATGTAGTGCCACATTTGTTTTTTTTTTTCTTTCCCCTTATTTCGGCAATCCCATTGTCACATTTCCTCTTTTTTCTTTTTTTTTTTTCCTATTTTGGCACTACATGGCCACTTTTTTTTTTCCCCCTATTTCGGCAACCCATTGCGAATTTTCCTTTTTTTTTTTTTTCCTATTTCGGCACTACATGGCCACTTTTTTTTTTTTTTTTCTTTTTCTTTCCCCCCTATTTCGGCAATCCCATTGCTGTAATTCTCTCTTCTTTTTTTTTTTTTTTCTTTTCCCTCCATTTTCGGCAATGGGATTGCCACAAACCTTTTTTATTTTTTCCTTTTGGCACTCACGCGCATGGGCACTCAGTGAAGCGGGCAGGGTTTGGGCAGAAGGAATTTCGGCAACACTGTTGCCGAAATTCTCAAAATTTCTCTCTCCTCAGTTTGGATTTTCTCTCTCATACTTTTCTTCGAATTTCGGCAACACTGTTGCCGAAATTCACTCTCTCTCCTCATTTTCCCAAATAACTTCGAACAGTGACTATAACCCCAAAAAACTTCATTTTTACCAATATTTACCCAAAAGACTCTGCATTTTTGCCTTGAAATATTATTATCAATAATAAAACTATATTTTTTTTTATATCATAGAAACATGTAGTGAGATTAGTGATCAGTGACTAAAATTAGGAATTAATTCTGTTTGTCAAATAATATAATTAGTAACCACAAAACTATATTTTTTACTTACTCTCGTTTAAAAGACCGATCAGGAGCTTAAAAGGTCCATAAACCCCTAAAAAAACAAACACACACACAGGTGAAAGTGAAACCCCTCTTCCCTTCTCTTCTATTCTCTTCTCTTTCTCCACCAAACCTTGATGATGGCTTCCACTTGCAAACGTGTGATCGGCAGAACCTTCCTCTCGTCCCTCAAATCAACCGTTAAACCAAGGCTCCGCCCCTCTACGACGTCGTTTCCTTCTTCCACTTCCTCAACCAGACCATCCACTCGTCGTTTCTCTCCTTTTACCAGGCAGGTTACTTTTTTTTTTTCAATATGTTATAGAAATGATACAACGTAATTTGATTGTAAAGTTTTTTTTTTTTTTTTAGTATTAGGTTGCTTTATTATATCAATGTCATTATATTATAATTTGTTTAGTAACACTAAATGTAACTTAATTAAGCTTTTGGTTAGTGTTACATTGCTTTATTATTCTCATAATTTGGTGTTAAATTGTTTTTTCAAATATTTAAATAATAAAACAGTGAATTCTAAGTAATTCACATGTAAGAAAAATCAAATTTCAAAAAAAAAAAAAATATATATATATATATATATATATATATATATTATAACGATGGTGTGAAAAAGAAAAAAATTTTAGGGCCCGTTTGGATGGAGGGGAGGAGGGAGAGTAGAGGGGAGGAGAGTAGAGTTAGCTAAAAATATGCTAATTTTAGTCTCGAATTTATGAAGCACGGAGATTTCATTTGGAGTGTGCTGTACCTGTGCCATACAAACTGTGTCATGTTATAATTTTTTAGAAAGTGCCCTTAGCGCCGTGTCATACTCATACCCGTGTCCATGCTTCCTAGGTTTAATTATGGAGTGTTACTTTTGGTTAAATTGTTTTTTTTTTTTTTTTAATAATAAAACAGTCAATTCTGACTTTCTAAGTAACTGACATGTGAAAAAAAAATATTTTGTTTAGCATTAGATTGTTTAATTAGAGATGAATAATTTATAAGATATTTAAATTTGAAGCGCCTTTTATGAACAAATCATGAGTATTTAGGTTGAATAGCAAAACGTGTTTTTATAGAATGAATTGCAAATAACATTTGATTAATATAGAAGTTGTCATGTGCTTTAAAAAAAACAAGAATGAATAATCCACCAGTGAATAAGAAGTTATTGAGTGGCGTGACTGGCATTAACTAAGAGTTACACCAAGTTTAACATGATCTTTATATATATAATGATGATATGAAAAAATTTGTACTTTCAAAAGCCTAAGTGACAACATAAGAAAGAGTCTACGAAAGAGTTGACGCTTCCATTTACTATATATTATATAGATGAGATTTCTTATTTCAACATGGGTTCTGTATCTTTTCCCACATTTTTTCTCATAAGCCAAATGCCCTGCACATTTGTTCAATCATTTTCCATTCACATGTTTGAATTTTCTCCTCATTGTTTGTAGCTGTATGTATTTTGATTTGGGTAGGAATTCGGTATCAGAACTCGGTGGTGTTCAATCTCTGATGCCTCTACACAGCGCCATGGCCACAGCAAGGATGACGTCCTGCCTGAGCTTGGACGGAAGTAGCCGAGCTCTCTCACAGGGTATCCTCTGCTGCTCCTCTCCTGGACCCTAGCCTCTTTTTGTATTGTTCTTGATTGTGAGTAGTTGCTCCTCTTACTAATTAAATCCCCATAGAAATTTCCGTATTTGCTTGCGTTCAATACTTGTCGATTGACCTGTAGTGTGTATGAAAGAAAGAGAATTGAAGTTGACATTGAAAATTGACCCTTGAATTCTAGGCCCTTTTCTTTTTCTTGGTTGTTGTTTGTGTGTGTGTGTGTGTGGGGACGCGGGGGGGGGGGGGGGGGGAGGGGAATTCATAGCTGCAAATGTTCAGATAGAACCAATGCTATCATGACTGTTGTTCCACTTGTATTGGTAACTAGCGAATCAGATTGAATAAACCTTAGCATTTTTTTGTTGTTGTAGTTTTGCAAAGTTTTTTTTCCCCTAAGTAATTGGAGTCCACCTCACACTGATTTTCATTGTATCCCTAAGAATGTCCATTCTTGAATCCCTTTATTGGTGTCAGCTAAAATGGCTTTTGTCACAAAGTATTTTTTTTTAGATATAATGTTTGTAGCTATAAATATTTTAGATCTTGATCTGACTCATGATACTTATGGTAAGAATAACAAGCAATCATTAGTATTTTGAATACATCATATGGACAGAATCCTGAAGGCTATTCTAATGTTTGGAGATGGTCCCAAGAATTTCCCAATGTTGCAGGGAGTAGAATTTGAGATCCGAAATTACTTTTGAGAGATTTTGGTGGAGAATTTCATCACCAGAATCTTTAAACAATCACCATTAATAAGATAGATTTTTTTTTGGCTCTTTTATTGCGCGCGCGCGCGGGGGAACTTTTTAGTGGCAAACCTTACAGGTTATCACTGCTATATACTGGTACTCAATAAACTGAAGTTTGAGTTCTGAAGTACTATAGTATCACCTTTAAATTCACGTACATTCCCCATCAAAGAAGGTGAAAAAGAAAATGGAACTTTAGTTGTGTACTACTTTGGGATTAATGCTAGGACAACTGCAAAAATAAAACAATAGTGAAAATGATGCTTGGTGTGTCTGTTCTTTGGGACTTCATGTTACAGGTACATGCACTGTGACACAGCCAGGACAAATTCCCTACAAAATGAATATTCTTTGATTTTCTTGTACATGTGATAGTCATGTATAATTAGTTTGAATGATGTAGTGACAGATTTGTTACTTTCCTCAGATGGAGTTGATGATACATGAATTGTTTTGCTTCATACTGTCCATGAAGGTGGGCCCTTTTATTTATTTATTTAGGCTGCATATCTAAGCCTATATTCTCTCTCTCTCTCTCTTAGATGGAGGCTACAAATCACACCCTTTTATCTCTCATTGCTCTATGGAGAACCATATTATGTTAATGCTCTAGAACTTTAGACCAGAAAATGTTTTGACTATTTGAAGCCTCTCTCTTCAAGGAGGCGAATGCCAAGTAGTTTTCTTAAATATATATATATATATATATATATATATATATATATATTTTTAATATGGTTTGATTTCTGATTATCTTACACTTAGCTAGCTTCATAAAATGTTGTATGGGTAATTTAGTGACGGAATTGTTACTTTCACCAGATGGAATTGATGGTACGTGAATCATTTTGCCTCATGCTGTTCATGAAGGTGGGCTTGTCATGCATGTTTAGGTTGCATATCTGATCCATCTTTTTATCAACACATTAATATCTAGCATATGATTATTCCAATGCATGTTAACTTTTTATACTATTCAGTAATGCTGTTTAACTTTGGAATATCTATTAAGTGCCTATATTTCTCCCCCTCCAATTTGATTATTCTGTACTCTGGGTTTTCGTGTTGGCCTGTTCATCAATAAAAGTAGTTATATTCAATAGCAAATGGTAGTATAATTATTTCTTTGGAGGTTCCATGAAAATGTAATCATTCCAGGGTTATTTGCAAACCTTTTTAAAAAAAAATGAAAATCGACAGATTTGCATAGCATTTTTTGGTTGAATAATTAATATCATTACCATTATCAAGCAAACAATAAAGTTAATGTTTGGAAAGAAGTTGACAACTTCATTAAAACTGCTAAGAAAATAGCAACTGATGCATCTTCAAGTGCCATGTAAAGTAAAAGTAAACTGAAACGCATGGAATTTTATTAGAATTTTTTTTTGTTGGGTCTTTTTGGAGTTGTGATTTGATTTTCTGTTTGCTTTGCAGAGCTTGGTCTATCAGTGCCCAGGTGAGGAGGCCACACCAGTTTGAATTCCTAGGTTTTGTAATTCTTCCTAACCAGTATCCTCCTTTATGGAAATTGTTTCTGGATGAAGAAACTAAAATTGGTGTAGATTGCTCTCAAATTGGAGTTGGATATTTTTTACTCAAGGTATAGGCGATCATCTTATTTATTACATATCTTGTTGATTAAGGGTAAAAACTGCTGCTCTTGGTTTTTCTTCTCTAGGATTGGTCTAATTTCCCACTCTAATGGAAGAAAATTTTCTTGCTGTTCTCGTGGACCATGGTAACATATGTGGGTTCCTTGGTGATAATATAACTTGCCTATATAGTTATTAAAAATGCATATATTATACCGTATGTAACAACAATACTTTGGAAAATACAGGTTTTCCAATAATTAAATGTATAAAACACATATTAAATGTTACTCGTATTATAATTATACTAAAGTACTCTTTTTTTTGCCAAAAAAAAAAACCGCTTGGGGTTCGGGTTAGTTGCAAAAACACTCCTTAGGGTTTTATTTCTTCCTTACAACTCCATGAAGTTTTTATATCTGCCAAATTAACCCAGAGGACCAACATATGTTGGTTCTTATGGATTTAAAAAATCACATGACCATCATGTAACCATATTAAGAAGAACTACTAACTAATTTGTGTCACTGGTTACCTGATGCAAATAGAAGTTAGTCCAGGGGTCAATTTGGCGGTTTTAGAAACCTCAAGAAGTTATTAGGAATAATTGAAACCATCAGAGAATATCTTTGCAATTGACCCAAACCTTAGGGGAAGTGGCGGCTCCAGGAATTTTGTTCAAGGTGTTTCTTAGGAAGCATAAATTACACAATCTTATTTCTTTTTAGCTTTTATGTAATTAGGTTTGATTCAATGTTATTAATTTCATTCCGTTCCAGCTGGTAAACAAATCGAAACGGTAACTCACCATATTTCGAGTGTTTTGGGGTGTTTTGGTAAATACCGACCGAAATTCAAGATTTGGCCGACATGAAGTTTGTGCTTAAAAAAAAAAAATTGTTCTTAAAACCAAAACAAATTTGCATTCTGTAAACCAAAAAATCTCAACCAAAAAAAAAAAAAGAAATAAACCAATGTACCTTAATAGCTAAAAAAAATCGTATTGAGAAATTTGAGACTCAAAACTTGAGAAGAGGCGCTACCGCACTGGTACTGGTAAAAGACAGAAGTTACGAACAAGGAGGAAGGCAAAACATAGATGTAAAAGTGTAGATAAAGATGTGATAAAATTTAAAAGTATAAAGTATAAAAATCGAGAAAACAGAAGACGTGTGTGGTTAAGAATAAACAAGAAAAAAATAATTAAAAATGAGGAGTAACTAATATATGTCTAGTGAGAAAAAATAATACTGTAATAAAAAATTATAAAATGTTGAAAATTCTGTTGTATAGGGTAGTGTGTTTAGTAGAAGGAATCAAGCTACTGTCCCGCCTGTAGTAGTTTTATTATAATTTTAAATTTTTTTTGAGTTTTTCTTTTTTGCTTGAAAGACCTCAATATATTGTTAAGTTGCTCAAATTATGGATTAAAATTTAATTTTATTGGCATAAAAAAAATCAGGGTGGCCCCAAAAAAATTTTTAAAGGTAAATAAATATAAAATTTTAAATTATTATATATAAAAAAAAATTCAGGTCAGGGGTGTTTTTGCATTTAGACCAATTTTTATTAAAAAAAAAATACTATTTATGGCACTAGAATAATTTATTAAGTCAAGTAGTGTTGATATTATATAAGGGAATTATATCAAAATTAATATTTCTTGGTTGCAAGTTTATTTCTTATTTTTTTGATAAACTTGGTTGCATGTTATTTTTTCATATTAAACATGAACATTTTTATATTTATATAATTTGACTGATCAAATCTTAATATCATGTATAATGTAATATGTATGTATGTGCATTAGGTTTTAAATAAGTAATAATGAAATTAAAATGGGTAAAGATTACAAGCCAAACCCAATTAGATATATCAAACATTTTACTTGAAAACAGTGCCAAAAATTGTATATTAAATATATCAAATATTTAATCAGTTGGTTTATTCTTTATATCTCGTAAAATTAATTTTATAAAACTAATCTAAGATAGCATAACCAGGCCCAATCTGGTGTTCTATTGGGCTATGAGGGAATTGTAAAGGCTTTAAAAAAAAAGCATGCATTTAGAATGAACTTTTAACAGATTTGCTTATAATATGCATGTTTGGGCCAAGGAATTCATTGAGAGGCACATTTCATTCATTTTGGTGATTTAAAGTGAAAGTAGGACCTTGTACCAACCAGAATAAAAAAAAAAATTAAAAAACAAAAGAGCATCAAACCAATGGTGATCAACCACGTAGGAAGATGATATACATTGAATTCAGCGTGTTATCTTGTGACAGAGCTGTCTCCCCATTCTGTTCACAATCCATGTGAAAATGTGGTCACTCTCTTCATTTTTTTATATGAGATAAAGTCGCTCCAAGTCATTGTTATCAAATGCAAAAAGGGCCCAAGAGCCATATCCACAGACATGGCCCATTAAATATTCTAGATATTTCAGGCTTTTTTTTTTTTTTTTTCCCTCACTCCGTGTCAATCAGTTAAATTACAAAGTTTTTGGCCGTTGCGAGCTAGTCAATTGTCTTTTTTAGTTAAATTTTATCTAACCTAACCTCACTCCAAAGGCTCTACATTTCCCGGAACCCAAAACATGAAATTAACTCTCCATCTTTATTTATTTAGCCAAAAAAAAAAAGCTTTACAAAATCTATTCTTGGTAACTTTGCAGTTCTCAAATGTTAGAACTATTAGCTGGTCCTGGGAATTTTATTCATTTCAACAGAACATTAATAATTTTCCTGGAAAAAGTCCTTAACAAAATGGTATAGCAATTTTCAATCCACGTTAGATTGAGTTATCCCATTTATCATATGAAAATTTCAAATTATATAAATATTAAATAAATTAATTCTAGTACATCATATAATTCATTTAAGCGATCAAACTTGATTCTTAAAAAAATGAGCAAACTTTTGCACTATATTTTCCCTCAAAAGAAAAAAAAAATCAAACTTTTGAGAAGATAGACATTTGTGACACGTAGTAAATATGGGTGACGCTAGTGCTAATGGATTTGAGTTCATGTATAAATAAACCCAATGATTTGCATTTTCAAAAATGTCAACTTGGGCACAAAATCCGAAATCAAAGGTAAAATCTCGAAATTTTATGGATTCTTTCTACCTCTGTAGCTCAAAACGAAAAGAATACAGCTTTCATTGTTCTAAGAGCCTATTTAATATCGGTTTTAGGGCATGTTTGGTACGTGTGTATAAATAATAATTTTTAAAAATGTGTAAATAAAAAAATGTGTAAAAATACATGTAATGTTATTTAAAAATTGAAAATATGTGTTTAAATACAATATCAAACATGCCCTTAACTTTTAATTTTTAGTTTTTATGTATAATATTTTAAAATCTTACTTTTTTCGTATTTTTAACATTTTTTCAAAATACAATAATATTATAACATACTTTTAATAAAAATAATTCAATAAAAAAATTAAATAAACTATTCCAAACAAATGTGTCAACTATCAACAAAGAAAAGATTTCCTAGGTCAAGAGACATCAGGTTCCAAGCATTGGTCATTTATTCTAGCCTTGATTAACAAATTTAAAAAAAAATAAAAAATAAAAAAAAGGAGAGAGATTTGTTTAAGAATAAAAGATTCGCAAGCTAATGCAAATCAATAATCATAGTTTTTATATTCCCATAACGTTTAACGAGCACATGACCATGCACGTGTAGTAATGTGGCTTCGGGATCACCATTTTTTTTCTTCTGTCACGTCACGTGATTCAAAGTCTCTCCCACCAATACCAAAAAAACTTATAAAATTCTCACCAAAAATCTACTACTACCTGGGCAAAGTACATGTCAATGATTCCGAGTGGCACTCTCTTGTTTAGGACCATGGGACAAATCTACAAGAAAATAATAACTTGCACCCATTCTCATGCTAAATTCACACCTTAATCTAATCATTGCCCTTAAAAAAATCTTTTGAGAGCACCATTTTCCCTCAGAAGAAACATGGATCACATCAATTCGTCTCTTTGGATCTTGAAAACTTTTTTTTTTTTTCTTTTTGAGAAAATAAAGGTTTGTTTGGTACGTTTGTTTAAACAATAGTTTTAAAGTTTAAAATATTTTAAAAAAAATACGTGTGGGTGAAAAAATGTATGAAAATACGTGTAATGTTGATTAAAAACTGAAAATTGTTGTTTGAAATCATGTACTAAACACTCTCTAAGTATTTGAAAAACCTAGAATTGGAGTTTAGAGGTATATCCCACAACTCTTGTCTCGACCACTTTTATCGAAATAGCAGAAATTTTATCAATCCAAACAATACATCATGCTCAAGTTAATCATTTAAGAATTACCTACTTTTTATCTCTAGATTCACCTCTTTTTAAGGTGGTTGTATATAGAACTTCTCCGAATTGTTTTCTTACGTGAAACTACACTGATCGAGAGTCATTAATAGTTTGTAATCGCAGGCAAGTAATCCAAATGTTGAGTGTTGGCTTAGTCTAAGGTTCTGAAAATATATTCAAGAAATGAAAAATCAAAATAGTGTTCGTTCATCAAACTTTGATACTATCATTTAAGCATTACTTACATTTTCCTCTGGTGCGCACCTTTTAAGGCTGCAGTATACGTTATTTTCTCTAGAGTGTTTCCTTATATGGAGATACATTGATCAAGGGTTATTAATGGTTAGTAATAGCAGGTAAGTGATTCAGACGATATGCATTGGCTCAATCTAAGCTTCTAAAAATATATTCAAGAAAAAAAAGATGATAATCTAGAAAATTTAAGTAGTGTTTATTCATCAGTACTTTTATACTTAATTTAATCACTCAATAATTACTTATTTCCACTGGGTTCACCTTTTTTAAAGTGGTTGTATACGTTACTTTGTATAGGCTGTTTCCTTTTTTCTCTAGTTTCAGCTCTTTTAGGGTGGTTGTAAACATTATTTTCTCTGGACTGTTTCCTTAATTTGAGCTGCATTAATTGAGGATCATTAATGGTTTGTAACTGCAGGAAAGTGATTTATAGGTTGAGCATCAGCTTAATCTAAACTTTTGAAAATATATTCAAGAAATGGAAAGATAATAGTCTAGAAAATCAAAATAGTGTATGGTCATCAATATTTTTATGCTCAAGTTAATCACTCAAGAAATACTTACCTTTTTCCACTGGGTTCACATCTTTTTGAAGTAATCGCATTCGTTACTTTCCCTAGACTATTCAATTTTTCCTCTAGTTTCACCTCTTTAAAGGTGGTTGTATACATTATTTTCTCTGTATTGTTTCCTTATGTTAAACTACATTGATCGAGGATCATTAATAGTTTATAACCACAGACAAGTGATTTAGATATTGAGTGGTGGCGCAATCTAAGTTTTTGAAGAAAATATACAAGAAATGAAAAGATGATGCTCTAGAAAATTGGAATGGTGTCCAGACATCAATACTTTTATGCTCAAGTTAATCACTAAGGCATTACTTACCTTTTTTCACTGGGTTTACCTTTTTTTTAAGTGGTCATATACGTTACTTTTACTTACCTTTTTCCATTAAGTTTACCTCTTTTTAAAGTGGTCATATAGCCAAAAGGCCTTGAGGCTGAATTGGCACCTCCCCATGTACAAGGTACTTGAGGGTCTAAAGGAGAAAGAATTCGAGTCGCGGAGTTAACAATATGTTGTAATTATTTCTCAAAAAAAAAAAAGTGGTCATATATGTTACTTTCTTTAGACTGTTTCCTTATGTGGAGCTACATTGATTGAGGGTCATTAATGGTTTGTAACCAAAGGTAAGTGATCCAAACGTTGAGTGTTACTAGCTTAGTTTAAGTTTTTAAAGATATATACAAGAAATAAAAAGATGATGGTCAAGAAAAATCAAAATAGTGTTTGGTCATTAGTATTAGAACACTCAAGCTAATCACTTAAGAATTATTTACTCTCTCTTTGCATTCACCTCTTTTTAAGGTGATTGTATACGTTATTCTCTTTGGACTATTTTATTACAGAAAGCTATATTGATCAAGAATCATTATGGCCTGTTTGGATGTTTAAAAAAGGAGAGAGAGTAGAGTAGAGGGAAGGGGAGTAATTCAATTACCTTATTTGGGAGTTTTTTAAGGAAGGAGGGGGAGGGGTTTGAAGGGGTTTCAACTACCTCCAACCCCTCATTTTTAATTCCCCCAAATTGGAGAGATTTGGAGGGAGAGTAGAGCACATAAAATTATTGATAAAGTAAATTACCTAATTTACCCTTATTATATTTATAAAATTACAATGTTAAAAATAATGGGAATGGCTAATTACTCCATTCCCCCTTACTAATTATAAAAACATCCAAATAAGGTGAAGGGTAATCATTCTCCTCTACTCTCCTCCCCACTACTCTCCTCTACTCTCCTCCCTCTCTAAACTCCCAAACAGGCTATTAATGTTTTGTAAATGCAAGTAAGCGAGTCAAACGTTAGGCGTTACTGACTTAGTCAACATTTAACATGTATGCGTTATTTGCTCGTTGTCTAGTTTTGATTAGTGATCTAAATATTTGAATTTTTTATGCAATTCCCTGGGTTTCACCCGTGGTTCATCTATACAATATGCTTAGTATGCTAAGCAAAGCTGAGTACACCTTTATCAAACATGAGCCTCTAAGCACAGGAGGCCTGGCATCAATCCAGACAATCTCACCAAAGGACTCGGCAAAGATCTCTTAAAATAAGTTTCCCAAACGAATATAATAAGGTATAATTGGGATGGTTATATACCCACTTCACTTCATGACCCGACTAATCTTACAAATACAATAATTTTTACAATATTTACATTAACAAATTTTTAATAATTCTGAACTCACAAAATATCTTCTTTTTTCTTATCTACTAATAGTAATCTGCCAACTACCAAGTAAGTAATTGTAAAAAAATTTACTCTAATATGTCATTTTATTGCCATGAACCCTTTTATCTGCGTTAAAAGCAATTATTAGGAAATAGATTCTTTTTAAAAAATAATTAAGAAAAAAAAAAAGATCCACAAAGGGAAGGAGTAGAGCTAACATGGAAGTAGAATCCAGGCTGGAATATTTTGTCTTACTCGTACTAATTTGATACACAATAAGAAAACTTCGAACAAAGTATATAAAGCATAAAACAAGAAAATAATACGTCAGATCGATCGATCGATCAATCAAATCAATCAATTAATAAGGGAAAGGAGAGACGTACTTTGAAAAGCAAAAAAAAGGGGTAGCACCGTACGGTTGGGTGGTACTAGTACCTTTTCTTTTTCTTTTTCTTTTTTTATTATTTAATAAAACTAGTACTTTCATCTTGTACAAATTCATTTGAGTTTTGCCTTTTCTTTTTACAAAATCTCAGCTATGCCCAACCCAAACGCATGGGTTTGATTAAGGGTATTTTCGAATACTGTTTATTATTGAAAATATTGTAATAAAATAATTTTTAAATGTATAAATAGTATCGTGAAATCTATTTTTAAATAAAAATATGTAAAATTTTATACTTATGGGTTCCATAAACAGTACACAAAATCCACCATTTTTCAGCAAAATGCAGGAGCACACGAAAAACATGTGTTCCAAACACATACAAGGTCCGATAGGAGTTTTTTTTAATCTAATATATCAAGGTGGGTTAAAGAAAATTCCAATCAAATTCAATCCAATCTAACTCATCACAGAGGTTCAACCCAATCCACGTGGAACAAGTTGGACAATTTTTTTTTATATAATTACTATTATTATTATTATTAAATTGAGCACTAGAATAATATCACCACAAATAAAAGCAAATTAATAACCAAATAATTGTGAGCATAACATTAAACAAACACAAATTACATGAGAAGAACTTAAGGTTTGAGTTTTATTTATAAAAAGAGGCAAAAAAGTAACTAACAAAATTCTAAAATATAATTTTTTAATATATTTTCTAAAATATTAAAATATATTAAATATAAGTGGGTTGGGTTGGGTTAAGTAGATTTGTAAATCTCATGACTCGAAACTGACCTAACCTAACCCACTATAAAAAAAATTTCATAACCTAACCCAACCCAACCCACCAACCCTTAAAACTTGGGTTGGGTCTGGTCAGTTTTGGCGAGATGGCTGGCTCGCTGCACACCCCTAAACCAACCACTCACAAAAAATTATTGGTAGTTCGAGAGTATGCTTCCTCCCTCTCACATAAGGGTGACCCATCTTTATGTGAGAGGTAGGAAGTATACTCCCGGACTACCCAATAACAACCCCTCACTCACTCATTTGAGTTCCCACTAAACCCTCAAAACATAACAGTTTTCACATTATTTTGAACACCACTACCTATACATTTCCATCAAAAGAGCTCTTAAAATCTCGAATCACTTTTATTTTTTCAATTGCTAAGTAATAATAGTAGCATGTTGATAATAATTAAGTAATTCTAGTACCATATAATAAAAATATCATAATTTTTATCATAACTATTTTACCTAATAGATTATAACTGCTTGTCATTTTCATAGAGACCCATCACTTTTACCACTTTGGTATACCATGCACACAGCTTTGGGTTTTTTACGTAATCCTAAATTTTTTTGAAATAATAGACACTAACCTCCATTTGTTTCATTTTGAAACATTTTCTATTAAATATTTTCATGTTTTTGATGTGATATGTGTAAAAATTTTCAAGAATAAACCACTGGGGGTGGAGAGTCAAAATGTGTTTTTGCAAAATATTTTATCAATTTTTTATAGGTAAAACGTTTTACAACATTTTACAAAGAATTTTGCGGTCAACAAAACACACTTTCAAGTTTGACCAAATTTTATAAAGAAACAAATAAGGTAAAATACTAAAAATGTTTTTCTTACAATTTACAACGAAACAAATGAAGTGAAAAGTGATATTATTAAGGGACCACCCATGAGATTTGATAACAACTTGACAATTTAATAGTTGCAAATTTTTTTATGAAAAAAATTGTGTATGCAACCCCATTTTTACACCACTGGAGTAGTCAAACTTTTTTTTTTATTTGGTTCGTCTTTGACACTATCTTTTTAAGTATTAATAACTTGTCATCTTCCTTCTCAAAAAAACAATAAAAATAACTTGTCATCTTTGACAATTATGAAATTCTTTGTGTTGTAAGGGCCAGGAAAAACAATAGATTTGGGGACACACTAAGTTTTATATCTAATATATCATAATATACTAAAAGCACTAACATTTAGGAATGCAAAAAAAAAAAACATATTTTACATTCTCAAACACCACTTTATTTATTTTACTGACTTATTTTACAACTTATCCTACATTCCAGTTTTTATTTTTACATACAACCTAATAAAATAATACAAATTACGTATTAAAATAATAAAAAATAATCCATGAAGAGAGAAAGAGTGTGAGATTAAAATATTCTATTTTGGTTTACAACCCCATGAACAGTAAGAGCACTAGCGTTCCCCGATTGCTATTTTAGTAACTAACAAGAGAAAAAACAGCTACATTCAGGGTGGAGATTTTTTTTTTTTTTTTAATTTTGTGAACAATTGGTTCTCATTTATTAGGAGAAGAGAAAAATGAAAATATGAAGAAAAAGAAAAAAAAGTATTTTTTATTATTTTATTGGGTTATATGTAAAAATAAAAACTGAGATATATGATGAGTTATAAAATGAGTTGATAAAATAAATAAAGTGTTATTTGAGGATGATAAATAGGAGTCTTTTAACTGAATATTGCAAAAAATAAAGTTTATTTGTAATATGGGTATTGTTCAAACTTATTTGGGAAAATGAGGAGAGAAGTGAATTTCGGAAACACTAATGCCGAAATTCTGAGAAAAAGTAGGAGAGAGGAGAAAGAAATGATGTGACAGATAGGGAGGGGAGAGAGAAAAAGAAATTTCGGCAATGATATTGCCAAAATTGGAAGATTAAAAAAAAAAAAACTGAATTGTGGCAAGAGTAATACTATGGCCACACGCTATTTTATCATATTTTTTACAAACTGTTGTTATGGCCAATTTTTTACTATTCTCATTAGTACCTATCAACAACATCACTTTTTTATTTACCAATAATCACTCATCACCTAAAAATTTTTGTAAAAAAATTTGTAACTCTAACATTTTACCAAAAGTGAATGATTTAAAAAATAAAATAAAAAACCTTGATTGTGGTAAGAGACCGCCACACTTTTGGAGGACTAAAGTGTGCATCTCTATCATTTTACTCCAAAAAGTGTGGCTACATTAATCTTACCACAATCAAGGTTTTTTTTTTTACTCTTTCAATTTCGGAAATTCAATTGCCACAATCGATTTTTTTTTTTTTAAATCATTTACTTTTGGCAAAATGCTAGAGTTACAAACTTTTTTATACAAATTTTTATAAATTGTTGATGTGATGAGTGATTATTGGTAAATAAAAAAGTGATATTGTTGGTAGGCACCACTGTTTTAAAAACCGGACCGGACCGGCCGGTCCGACCGGTTCAACCGGTGCAGTCCGGTTTGGATAAATGTCTCAAAACCGCTTAATAACCGGGAAAAATCGGTCAAAAATTAGAAATTTTGAAAAAAAATGGTTTGATTCTCGGTTCGGTTTTTAAAATCATGGTAGGCACTAATGGGAACAGTAAAAAATTGGCCATAACAACAGTTTGTAAAACATATGGTAAAATAGCGTGTGATCGTAGTATTACTCTTGCCACAATTTAGTTTTTTTTTTTAATCTTCCAATTTTGGCAATATCATTGCCAAAATTTTTTTTTTCTCTCTCCCCATCTGTCACATCATTTTTCTCTCCTCTCTTTTACTTTTTCTCAGAATTTCGGCATTGATGTTGCCGAAATTCACTTTTCTCCTCATTTTTTCAGATAAGTTTGAACAGTACCCATATTACAAATAAACTTCATTTTTTACAATATTCAGCCAAAAGACTTTGATAAATAGGTTTCCTTTTTGCATCCCTAGTGCTCTGTAGCAAGGATAGGAAAAAAAAAGGTTTATACACCCAGGTGTCGCATGATTTTTTACATTTCCAATATTAGTGTTTTAAAATGATTGACTATGACCAATAAAAAGTTTATATTAATTACATAAATCTACCACTTTTTTTTCACAATTTTCACCCAATCAAATCAACAAAAATTGTAAAATTACAAAGTTTAATAAAAGAAAAAAGAAATGGGAAAGACAGCATTGCAAAACCAGAACCAAAAACGTTGTACTTGTACAGTTGTACCCCCTCCATCTCCTTCTTCTGCACTCAACACGTTCCTCTCTTTATTAATGCTATTTATAAAAGTCAGTCCTTTTTGTTTTGTTTTTTTTTTTTTTGCCTTTCACTTTTACAAGCCAAAGGTACAAAACTCAAAAATGGCCAGCTGGAACTGATTGTCGGTGCTATATTAACTCTCTCTCTCTTCGAGGTTGTAGTTTGGTGGCGTCAGCTCAGCTGGATATACATTTTTTTTTTTTTTTTTGAGAATCAGTGGATATAGATATATCCCACTAATAAAAAATTATTTTTCCTTTTTTTTTAAATTTATTATAAACTCATCTTAGTAAATTTTTTTTAAAAAATTTTAGGCTTGTTGGTTTAAGTGTAATAGTTAATTTTTATATAAATATCAGTTGACTTTTATTAGGTGTGACTTTTTAAAAATACTTTTTTCTTAATTAAATATAATTTTTTAAACATAAATTTAGTTATGAGTTTCTTCATTTAGTCCATGAATGTTCCTTTTTCTTTCCTTTCAATCAAGATTCAAGAAGGGAGGGGGAAACAAAAGGCTGTAGGCAATTAGGCATGGAGTTTTTAATTTAATTATTTGAGAAAAATATTTTTTATAGGAAATTTTGAGAGAATTTTGATTGTAGTTCAAGGGGGAAAAATCTTCAGCCACATTGAAGTGTGAGCTTCTTTCCATAAGGAAAGTGTCACAGCGTGAGTTTTTATGTTTTAAGAGAACTAGCATTCGGGTGGTCAAAAAAAAATTTATTTTATTACCTTAAAAATTATTTTATTTATTATACCAATTTACTTTATAATAAACTTAACATTTTAGTTTCTATATTTATACTATCTTATTTAAATATTTATTTTTATTATTTCTTTATTTATACTATCTCATTCAATGAGGAGAGAGAAGATAGAATGAACGAGGAGAGAGTATGTGTAAAGTGAATGAGGAGAGAGAATGTAGATATTTTTCATTAAAATAATAATAATTTTTTTTTTTTACAACTAACTGAACAGTAGGTTCTATATATAAGAACTCACTGTTTACAGGTTGCAAAATTTTTTAAGAATCCATACCTGGATGGAGTGCAATTTTTGAGGTTTTCAATGTAAAATAGTAATTAGGGGTGTTTACATCCCCAATGTTAGTGCTCTAAGCAATGTTGACATTACTTGCCTTTATGAACCTTGACAAAGTATTTTTTGTAATGAGTTTCACCAAACATATATACATATATATATATATATATATTCATTAATGAGAAACTATCATATCTCATAGTGGATGTAATGTCTAAATTATTCTAGATTTTTTTGGGGGAGGGGGGGGGGGGGTGTTGGGGAATGAGTTTGGGTTATGCTTAAAACACATTTATACCTCTAAATTTCTAATTCCTATATGCACTTAAAAAATAAAGAAATACAAATTATTCTATGATGTTAACATCTTTAAGATGAAATGAGGTTGCTTGTTAAGAATGAGATTTAGTCCCATGAGGAGTCAAATTAATAAAGATTGCACACATAAAATTATAGATGAACAAAAATCTTTTGCCCTACTATGGTCGGAGGGTGTTGTATTTTATGCTTCATCACATGTAACATATTATGCTGTTTTTTTGTCCTTTAAGCTTCAATTATTTTATAGTTAAAGACAAAATAAAAAGAATAGTCAGTAGAGCACACATGTTAGGATAAAAGATTTTTATTTTCTAGTCGACAAAAGTGATTGTTATCTTTTTCAGTCTCCATCAAATTTTCTGACGTTTATCCTCCGAAAAAAAAAAAAAAAAAAAAGGGTCTCCATCAAATTTTGACATAGAATGCTTACACAATGGTCTTGTGTAATAGTTAAACTAAAAAGTATAAAGCAGGTTTCATACAAATCAACCAGAGGAAGAGATTAGATCACAAGAAACTGTGAGGATGACTTACCTTTTTTTGGGGTAGTTTTTAGTTATGGATTGAAACACTCACCCACCTACCTCACAAAAACAATTCAATACTGGTCATGTACTGGAGCTATCAATATACAAAACAATTAAATCACTGTCATATAAAGGATGTATCAACTTTAATTAGGTGCCACATCGGTAAAGTGTGATATTGAGAAGAGGTTTATCACTTGCTTCACGACACTAACTGTCACATGCAGTTTTGGTGTTGGCATATAAGTGTATTCTCTGATCTCATCCCCCTTCCCTTATCTCATATCCCTTCCCCTATATGTGTGTGTGTGTGTGTAAAAAAAAACAACTTTAATTAGGAAGAGAAGAAGCTAAAATATTAAGAAAAATTTTAAAACTACAAACTATTTGTGGATGAGTTGGGCCCAAGGAACCAGGTAGCCCACCTGGACAACCCAACATGAAGCCCAAGGCCCCTTAGGTGATGTGGGCCCGATACGCATAGGGGAAGTAACGCCGGGTTCCATCACAATGGGCCCGATCTCTAACTAGGTGTCGAGTATTGAGGCGACCACATCCCGAGAGATTTCTTAGAGGTCGATGGTTGAAGCCAACCACAAAGGAAGTCTGTGTGTGGTCCCAACGAAGTTGGTCACCGAGAACTAACGATTTTGAAAGGAATCTACTCTCAAACACTGTCCGGCGTCTGGAACAAGGTCCAAGAGAATCCTCTAAATTCGTGAGGATCTCTTGGGAATCTAGGGGACATTGGAATGTGTGAGTAAGTGAGAAAAAAATGATAGCCACCCCACTAACGAAGAGCTATAAAAGGAGGTTGAAGCAAGGGTAAAAGGGGTTGGACATGGTGAAGAGTGGGAAAAAAGAAACTGAAAAACACTGGGAGACTGGGAGGAGGTAAGGAAGAGGGTTTGAGTTAAATCTTGGCAAAGACAAACTAGACTAAGGTTGGAGCCTCATTAGTAGGATCGAGATAAAGCCCATATAAAAGTAAATTGAGGGCCCAAATACAAGCACATGAGCGGTATTCAGTGCCCAAACTATTTTACAAATAGTTAATGTCGTAAATGGTTATTAGTAAGTTAAAAAATGATATTAGTAATAAAGGCAGATAAGAACCAATAACAATTTGACACATAAATAAGAATTTGGCATATTATTAATTTATAAAAATATTATTAAATAATTTATGACAATAGAACTACTCAAATATTATTGATCGAATCATGGATATATTAAAAGTTAGAAGCATTGCATACTGGCGGATTTCATGATCAAACCTCGTTTCAACGTCATAGGCTTTAATAAGTACCAGTAGAAGTACAGGAAATCACAGTCCATTTATGCTTGAACTATATGTTTGAATTGATTGCAGTTTTAGCCAAAAATAGTAAATAGACAAATGCTAAAGAAATGTTTCTACTTAAATGGACTAGTGATTTGAGTCATTATTACTTTATTAGAGACTAGAGAAAGGGTAAAGGGTAAAGAGTAAAGACCAGAGGGCCCTGCCATTGCTAGAGTAACTTAATAAATTACGGCCTAGCCATTTGCTAAGGAGCTTGGTTTGAATAATTTAATTGTTGAGATGGATGCCTTAAGTGTAATGTTGATCATGAACAATAATACTGTAAATTTGTTAATGGAATCTTCATTAACTGACTGCAGGAGCCTATTGAAGTTCATCCTCAGCAAAAGGATAGTCCACACCTTCCGTGAAGCCAATCAGTGCACAGATGCACTAGCCAGACTTGGACCGAGCTCTACCCCCTCTTTTGTTGTCTTTTTAACCCACCGCTTGTGGTGGCAAGCCTCTTGACTTTTGACAAAGCTTCTTTATGTTCTAATAGACTTGTTAATTCCTAGTTTAATGCAATCTTCATGGTTAATAAAAAAAAAAAAAACCTTAATAAACTAAGCTGCAATGGGTTTCACATTATTTAGAACAATACCGAATGAATTTTAAAAATGGAATTTTAAGTTTCTAAATCCATGTTAAATTTATCTCTAAAGCTTATAAATTTTTATTAATGACTCAGTTGATTACAAGTCTAAAGGTCTAGGAGAATCAAAATAGTGTTTGGCTGTTAGTAAATTTTGATGCTAAAGTTAATCACTCAAAAATTATTTACTTTTTTTCTCCGGGTTTTATCTCTTTTTAAGATGATCATATATGTTACTTTCTTTGTACTGTTTCCTTATGTGAAGTTACATTAATCGATGGTCATTAATGGTTTGTAACTGTAAGAAAGTGATTTGGATATTCATTATAAATCGATATTTCTATTAAAAAGTAAATATTAAAAAAAAAATAGGTCGAATAGAAATAATACGAGGTATAGGACCTTTCGGGGAGTGATTGGTCCGCGAAACCAGAAAGGGTAATGAAACTCCATTTCTTCCACTTTCATTCATTGATTCATTCATTTTGTTAAGATTAGATAGACATATTTTTATCTTACACTAAGCTCGGAAATGCAAAAAAAAAAACGATAAATCTGGAAATCTGGGAAGAGGGATAGGGATCAACAAGTTATTCAGTCTAAGCTTTTGAAAATATATTCAAGAAATTAAAAACTGAAGGTCTAGAAAATCAAAAAAATGTCCATCAACAATACTTTGATGCTCAAGTTAATCACTCAACAATAACTTACATTTTTCCTCTAGGTTGGCCTCTTTTCAAGGTGGTCATATACATTATTCTCTTTGGGTCATTTCCTTACGTAAAGCTACATTGATCGAGAGTCATTAATGGTTTGTAACAATAGAGAAGTGATCCAGACATTAGGCATTACCGACTCAGTCTAAACTTTTGAAAATATATTCAAGAAATGAAGAGAGGAGGATCTAGAAGATCAAAATAGTGTTCAATCATTAATACTTTGATGCTCAAGTTAATCACCTAAGAATTACTTACCTTTTTTCCTCTGGGTTGACCTCTTTTTAAAATGGTCGTATATGTTACTTTCTCTAAAATGTTTCTTTGTGTAGAGTTACATTGATTGAGGATCATTAATGGTTTGTAACCATAAGCAAGTGATCCAGATCTTGGCCATTATTGATTCAGTCTAAACTTCTGCGAATATATTCTAGAAATGAAAAAATGAAGGTCAAGAAAATCAAAATAGTGCCCAATTATCAATACTTTGATGCTCAATTTTTAATCTTTTGGGTTTATCTCTTTTTAGGCAGTCATTTTCGTTACTTTTCTCTAAAGCGTTCCCTTACATGGAGTTACATTCATCGATGATCATTAATGGTTTATAACTGCAAACAAGTGATTTAAACATTGAGCATTATTCGCTCGGTCAACATTAACACGTGGACATTATTTGCTTGCTGTCCACTTGACTAGTAGTTTAAATATTCAATTTTTTCACGTGGTTTCCTTGGGCCCCACATATGGTGGATCTAAACAATAAGACTAGTATGTTAAGCAAAACTTGTGATGCCTCAATTTGATTGATTGTGTGATAAGTTCCATATCGGGTATTTACTAGGTAGATCTGGACTTTATTAATAACTACATAGAGCCTCAATTGTGACCAATCCTTTTAAGATATAGCGAAGATGTAACTAACGATTTTCCTTGAGTCATTACATATGATATCAGAGCCGGCCCGATAACCCCATGTGGGCTGGGACACTACTCACAAAGTGGACCCTAATGAGGATGTTAGGGATTTAAGTGGGGGAGATTGTAATGCCCCAATTTGATTGATTGTGTGATGTGTGTGGGTGTGTGATGAGTCCCATATCGAGTATTTACTGGGTAGATTTGGGCTTTATTAACAACTATAAGAGGTCTCAATTGTGACTAGTCCTTTTGAGGTATAGCGTAGATGTAGCTAACACTTTTCCTTTGGTTGTTACAAAACTGGTTTTGATCTAGGGTCAAGTAGGGCAAACCTTTGGTTGGTGTCGAGCAAAGCATATTCTAATGAGATTTGGGAAAGGGTTTACACATGGAGAAAAGAAGGGGAAAAGGAAAATAGATATCAAAAGCTTCTTTCTTGGTTTTGTTGAATCAAATTTAAAATCTGGAGGACAATAACAAATATTGGAATTGGGGGATGTTAGGCTTTGAAAGGGACACGGACTCAAGGAGGAATATTTATGACATGATGATATTCATATCGTCCCAATATTTTATTGAAACAGATATCCGCCAAATTTCAAATGGTTATAACATGGTTATTTATTTATTTTGTTTCATTGGATGGCCATTTACAGACAAAGTAACTCCCTAAATTCTTATAAATCCCCATCCTAGCATATTTTAATGAATTTTATCCCAAATTATTTGTTTAAAACTATCAATGGAAACAACTTACACGGTTACACCTTCTATAATAAAACTTTCTTTTTGAAGAATCAAGTTGAATAAAATTTCAATTAGAAAATGTCTAGAATCTTGATATTGTCCACTCTTCTTTATGTAGAAAATCAAGGTTCAAATCTCACATCTCTCTCATTGTCTTCTTTGTGAGGATTGAGGAAGACTGGTTCAAATCTCCCTCTCTCATTACTGAAACTATTAAATTATTAAATAAAAATCATATAGAAATTTATGTAGAGAATATTCCAAAAGCTAAACGGTATATGGTTCATGTTAAACTAAATCAAAATGGAAAGTAAAATGCATTGAGAAATTTGAAAAAATATTTTTAAAGTGAAACAAATAACATGAAGAATTATAAAGTCTACATTATTTGAATGAGGGATTTTCTTCATATCAAGTCAAATCAAATTTTAGCCCACAAAATCAAGCAGGAAATTTAAGAGAAAAATTGGGCTAGTTAAAAAATTACTAACTGTACGTTTGGTACACTGAATGGAGATTATGACAGAAATTGTAATAATTATTACTAGTAATAAAATGTGTTGTAATATAATAACTAAACCTATTCATTAGTTTGGTTGTGAGTTATAAGTTATAACATTAGAATGAAATTAAACATTTATTTTAGAAAATATCTTACTCATACAATTATATCTCCTTAAAAATTGTTATTTTTAAATTTAAGAAAGATATGTGTTATTTTTTTATGATTTTTTATTTTTATAATTGTTAGATGTATGTGAAAAGCTTTTTATTTGGAAATATATTAAGTTTTGAAATTATTGTACTTACTAAGAAATAGCTAATACAACATTTTAAAGAGGAATAATTATTCCACATTTTGAAGAATAGCTATTCATAAAGAATGACTATTCCTTGTAATAAAAACATAACCAAACTAAAGAATAACTAAACCATATGAATAACTAAACCATAGGAATAACTGTTACATTACAGCGCTTATTACAGTTTACTAAACATGCCCTAAATCTTAAATTTAGTTAAGATAAATGCTATCTCCACAACATTTTCACAACAAATCATAAGTGACAGATTGTTACCGATTGTTATTGTTGGGGCAAAAAAGTAATCTCAATAGTAAATTTTAAATTTGAACCAATAACAACTAACCACCTATGATTTATTATAAAAATGTTGTAAACATAACAATTCTCTTTAAGTTAAACAAGTAAACTAAACTATGAACATTGCAAAGAAAAAGTAACACTATTCCCATCAAAATGAGGCCAATGAGAGACAATACCAAAAAGATGAATAAAGATACTGAAAATTAGACGTGGCTCATGTTAAAAGTTAGAAGCATTGCATACGAGCGAATTTCCAGATCAAACCACGTTTCAACGTCATAGGCTTTTTTTATTTTTGGAAAGAAACGTCATGGGCTTTAAAAAAGGGAGTTAATAGTAAAAAAAAACGTCATAGGCTTTCTTCTCAAAAACAAACAAAAAAAACTAAAATTCCTAAGTTGATGAGCCATGTTTGAATGATTGTATTTTTAGCAAAAAATAGTAAATAGACGAATGCTAAAGAAATTTTCCTACTTAAAAGGACTGGTGATTTGAGTCATTACTAGAGCCTAGAGAAAGGGAGAGGAGCGGAGGATCCTGGAAATTTTGGACAAAACACCATATATCTAGAAGAAACTTGTTATATTAAGCAGCTATGGGTTTCACATTATTTGAATAGAGGCGAAATTTGAAAATGGAATTTCAAATTTGTGGAGACTTGCATTTTTGGTAAAAAGTCGTCCAAGCCTAGTCACTATGACCCTCTCTGTGAGGAGGCACCCCTTCTTTCAAAGTTACATTACTTTCTCTAGAATGTTTCTTACGCGGAGTTACATCAATTGAGGTTCACTAAGGGTCTGTACTTTGTAATGGCAGACAAGTGATCCAAGCATTAGGCTGACACTGGCTCAGTCTAAGCTTTTGAAAATATATTCAAAAAATGAAAATATGAAAGTCTAGAAAATCAAAATAGTGTCCGGTCTTTAATACTTAATGCTCAAGTTAATCACTTAAGAACTTCCTTTTTTTTTCTTTTTTTTTTCCTTGGGATTCACCTCTTTTGAATGTGGTCGTATACGTTACTTTCTCTGGACCGTTTCTTTACGTGGAGCTACATTGATTGAGGATCAATAATGGTCTGTAACTGCAAGCAAGTGATTCAATCGTCAAGCGTTGGCTCAGTCTAAGCTTCTAACAATATATTCAATAAATGAAAAGATAAAGGTTTAGAAAATTGAAATAGTGTTCCGTCATCAGTACTTTAATGCTCAAGTTAATCACTCAAGAAATACTTACCTTTTTCCTTTGGGTTCACCTTTTTTTAAGGTAGTCGTATACATTACTTTCTCTGGATTGTTTATTTACGTGAAACTATATTAATTGAAGATCATGAATGGTTTGTAATTGTAAGTGAGTGATCTAGACATTGGTCGTTACTAGCTCAATTTAAGCTTTTGAAAAAATATTCAGGAAATGAAAAGAGGAAGGTCTTGAAAACTAAAATAGTGTTTGATTATCAATACTTTGATGCTCAAGTTAATCACTCGAGAACTTTTTTCCTCTAGGTTCACATCTTTTTAAGACGGTTTTATACGTTACTTTCTTTGGACGGTTTCCTTATGTGGAGGTACATTGGTCGAGGTTCATTAATGGTTTATAACTACAAGCAAGTGATCTAGACGCTGGGTGTTTTCTAGCTCGGTCTAAGCGTTTATATCCAAGAAATGAAAAGGAAGGTCTAGAAAATTGAAATAGTATTCGGTCATCAAAACTTTGATGCTCAAGTTAACCATTCAAGAAATACTTATCTTTTTTCTTTGAGTTCGCCTATTTTTTATAGTAGTTGTATACGTTACTTTTTCTGAACCGTTTCCTTACGTGGAGATACATTAATTGAGAGTTATTAATGGTTTGTAACTGCAAACAAGTGATTCAGACGTCAGGCGTTACTGTCTCAGTCAACATTTAACTCATAGGCGTTATTTGCTCGTTGTCTATTGAACTAGTAGTCTAAATATTCAATTTTTTCTTGGAGAAAAGAGGGGGAAAAGGCAAAATAGAAATCAAATTCTTCTTTTTTGTTGAATTAAAATTTTTTTTTAAAGTGGAATTATTGTTTTTTTCTTTTTCTTTAAAGAGTGGTTAAGCGAGTGTATTGTCTGAGTTATGTGTATTAGAAGATGGGTTGTTGATAGTGATTATGTTGAGCATTACTGGTTTACACATTAAACTTGATGCTAAAGTTACTAATTTGTCAAAAAAACAATATTTGTACTAACCTTGTAATTGAATTCCTTCCTATGAATAGCAGGGGAGTCTCTAGAAAATAATCACTAACAAGATCCCCAGTGATGTTTATTAAGAAGGAAGCCAGCCAATGTGCAAATGTTTTTGCTATGTTTCAAACTTTTTAATCTTGCTCTTTAGTTACCACCGCACTCTTTTGATGCGATAGTCACTTCACAATTTTAAGTGCTCGTGGGGCGTGGGGGGCAAGGGCCGGAGTTCAAATCTTCAAGAGGGAACTTCACACACATATGCACTTAAACTAATGTAGAATAGAATTTTTATCTTATATTAAAAAAAAAAATCATACTCTTTAGTTATGGGAAAAATTGTTGTCTTTGATAAGGTGGTGCTTTTTTGTTTTAAATGTGTTGCAAAGAGTTTTGTAGCTTAATTAGTTAACACCGTTTAATATAAATGTTTCTAAAAAATAAGTAAAAATCTTTCAATTATAAAATAAGAAACATAAAATTAAATTATAAAAAATAAAAAGAAAAGAAAAGAAAAGAGAAGAAGATAAGCGTGTGGAGTAGTGTAGTGGACATTTGTCAATGAAAATGCCTGAAAGCATCCATGCACTTGGCGGTTTCAATATCAGGCAAAATATAATATATAAAATAAATAAAAAATAAAAAATAAAAAAAACAATGCCCCCCACACCTACATATCCATTTGACAGACAGACAGATAGCCAAAACAAAACAAAAAGCAAAAACTCTCTCTCTCTCTCTCTCTCTCTATGTGCAGTGCACTTCACTGCACTGCACTGCATGATCACACTCCCTTCAGCACGTTCCTTTGCTCCCCTCCTCCTCCTCCTCCTTCAAATACTTATATATCTCATCTCCCCCCACACTTCTCTCTCTCTCTCTCTCTCTCTCTCTCTCTAAAACCCATTGAGGCAGAGAGCCAAAAAATAAAGCTATAGTGTGTGAGAGAGAGAATCAGAGAAAGAGAGAGAGAGAGAGAGAAATGGATGTGTACGGAGGAGGAGGAGTGTCGAGTACAGCTGATTCTAACTTCCCAATTGATGACCTCTTAGACTTTACCAACGAGCAACTCTTCTCTTCCTCTTCTTCCTCCTCCACCGACTCTGACGTTACCCCTACCCAAAATTACCTTCCTACCCCCCTCTCTCTCACTCAGCCCATTGTTAATAACGGCCTTAACTACCACCACCACTTCTCCACCGACTTCACCAACGACCTCTGTGCTGTCCCCGTAAGTCATTTTCATTTACAATTACAATTACAAAAACTTACTCTCACTGTTTTTCAAAATATAATGAGTTTTTCTTGGTTTATAGAGCGATGACGTGGCGGAGCTGGAGTGGCTTTCGCAATTCGTTGACGACTCGTTCACCGATTTTCCGACGAACGATCTCGCCGGAGCAACTGCATTCCGATCGGAGGCTTCGCCAGAGACGGGAAAAGCGAAGCGGAATGGCGGCGAGCCCGGCGGTTCTATATCGGCGGCGGCGGAGGGGGGAGAGGTGAGGAGGTGCACGCATTGCGCGTCGGAGAAGACGCCGCAGTGGCGGACGGGTCCGCTAGGCCCGAAGACGCTTTGCAACGCGTGCGGCGTTCGGTTCAAGTCGGGTCGGCTCGTGCCCGAGTACCGACCCGCCGCCAGCCCGACTTTCGTGCTGACTCAGCACTCGAACTCGCACCGGAAAGTCATGGAGCTTCGTCGCCAGAAGGAGCTAACGACGCAACAACAGCAAGAGCAAATGTACCACCACCACCGTCAGGTATGCTGACGTGACGTGTCGGAATCTGGTTGGACTGTGATCGTGTTAAGATACCCAACCCAAATGGGGGGCCGGTTTATGTTATCAAAACTCAAGACTAAATTTTAAATTTTAATTTTGGTTTTTTTTTTTTTTTTGGGGGGGTTTCAGCAGTATTATTAAAAAGAAAAGAAGAGAAAATGTGTTGGGTTTTAAATTTTTAGTTACTTTTTTTAAAGTGTCAAACTACCAATTTGAATTGGGGTCTTAAATTTCACTTTCTTTTTACAAATATTGGCTTTACTTGAAAAAGAAGTAGAGTGTAGAGAGTGTGATGTTTGTGTGGTAAGAGTGGAGTTCCACGTGACACTGGCAAGTGGCAAGTGGGGCTGACCGAATATTTATTATATATTTCGAGAGAAAGTAATTTAAAAGAGAGAGAGATGCCAAAAGGGTAATTAAATTAAAGGTGAGGTCCGTGAGGAACATGGGATGGGAAGGGTATGGAGCATATAATAAGCTGTCTTGGATACCATCAACAGTGTAAAATGACATCAGATAATAACAATAAGATAATATATAATAATGAGTTACAGTTAAATTAAACTGTTAAAATTTCTTGCCATGGAATAAAAAATATAGAGTCCGACCTTTCAATAAACTAATTAATATCATGACTTAATGATAAAAAGCAATTAGTCAGTCATCATAAAATTGATGTCATAAGTTGAAATTCTATCTCAAACCAGTTTGGGATGTGATACAACAAGTTTTAGTTTATTTGAGTTTTTAACTTCTTTTTTTACTATTCATAGGTCTCATAACCCTTTTTTGGTACTATTGGTACTAAAGTACTTTCAGTAAAAAGTTTTCAATTTCAACTAAATAAACTATTTCCAAACAAACCACTCATCTTGTCTAGGACTTGAGAAGGATGACAATGCTCTATGCGTATCTTACATATGGAACATAAGTTTATAGTGATAGTATGGATCATGAGATGGGAAGATAATGGTAATAATTCAGAACATGAAAAGGAAAATTTATGGGGAAAAGGTATTACCCAACCCAAAAGACTAATACTATAGGTATAGACATTGTTTAGATGCCCTTTCATTCCTTAGATCCTTACTAAATAGAAATAATACAATTATGAGGAATGAGGAAAATCAGTGACACCTGATGATATTTGTTTAAGAATGAAAATGAGAATATTCGCATGCCATGTGATGCCTCATGGCTGTTGTTGACTCAATAAGAGCAGTCTGACCATGACATAACTCACAGAAGAGATTTCAGTTCACTGAACATTTTCTTTTGCAGACCAACGCTGTGATTCCATTTATTCAAAGATTCACCTCAGGTTGTGCAGAAAGTGAGTCCTTATATTGACAGCTAATTTATATTTTTTGACCAAAGAAAAGTGGCAGGTAAAGCACAAATCATAAAAACCAAGAAGGAACTCATTCCAGAGAATGCCATTTTATAATGCAAAGAGCACAGCTATGAACCTCATTGTTGCCTTACAAACAATTATTGCACCATTGTATCTTTCTTTCACTTTTCCCAGGGAACAAAACCGAAACCATGGTAGTATGAACTATAAATTGATATAGAAGATTTAAAAAGGTAAACAAGATATCATCAGGTGCAAACCGGAGGTTTGGAATTAGAAATAGCCACCAATGATGTGCTTAATGACACCAGTTAGAGCCCGTTTGGATTAAGGAGGGAGAGAGGGGGAGTGAAGGAGAGTAGAATAGAGTTTGCTGAAAATAGGCTAATTTTAGATCAATTCTACTCTACTTTACTCTATTCTACTCCCCCTCTATCCAAACGGACCATAGTGGCATCGAGCTAGTGTTAACTGTATACTTGTTTTAAGTTTTATCGAATGAACAGAAGCTTGGGTCTGGGGTTTATAATTTTGTAAAAAATTATCCTCAAAAGCTGAAAACTACAACACAGGACAAGATTTTGAAATTGATATATCAAGCACAACATTTTTAGATTTGAAATCATTCATCTCAACCCCAGCCTTTAAATATTGGACCTGATAGATTAAGAAAGCAAAAATGGCTATAAATCAAGGCTAGAAAATAAGCAGTGATAAGATTCATATTGAAATGCATGAATTTTTGGAGTTCTGTTTTTGAACATCGGTCTACAGCTGAACTGTGTACTCTTCTATAATGTACTCCAAACTTAGTATTTATGCAGCACATGTATCTCCTCTTCAAAAAATATTTTCCACCGTAAGGAAAAATACCTTCCCTTCACAAACTCTAAAGGGAAAAAAATTACCCAAAGATTGCATTTATTTCTGACAGTATAATTACTCACATGTTAGATAAGGGCGATTCAATTTGTGAAACTTCAAAGTACAGGAAACAAGAGAATTTCAGCAGGAGAATTCTCAAACTGAGATCCCATAATTGCTAATTTTTGTGACCTCCTTGGTCAAAGCAGTCCTTTCTCGCTTTGCCTCAGAAGCTAGTTTAGAAACCTGTCAACCAGACAGTGCACCATGAGCATTTTGGGACAGCATGAACATTGAAGAATTTTTTTAAACAAAAGCAAAATGTTAGTCGAAATTATTACTTCTTGTTCTTTTCTTTTCAAGTAGACATAGAAGTTATCAAATGAGAATAATCTTTTTAGCGTTATTGGACAGGAAGAAAGACAGAGGACATGGACATGATTAAAATGGAAGAGTTTTTGCCTATGGCCTTCATTACCCACTCAATGACTTCACAGGTTTTTTTTTTATTTTTTTTTATGATGTGGAACCTCACCAAGGCAAGGCCCTTTTCGACCCACCCCTGGAGAGAAAACCACAGGTACACAACGCATCCCACCAGAACCATGTATCAGGTAATCCAGGGGAACTCTTAGTGGGGATTGGACCTAGGATATCTGGGTCTACAGCTCATCCCAAGCCTCCAACCACTAGGCTGCACTGTGACAGGGTTGACTTCACAGGTAATATTCTGTTCCACATAATATACTTTAGAACAGTTAGTTTTAACCACGATGTCTGTTCTAAAGGGGATTAAATGAACTTGGAAGACTTCAACTAGTGGAAGAGAGAAATAGTGAAAGGAGCTTCAATGAAAGAACTTACCTGTGACCGGAACCTAGAAGCTTGCGTTCTTGGAAGTTCTCCAAGAATATCTTTTAATCCTGATTTAATAAAAGACAATGTGGAGACAACATAAACAGCATGTTTCATCTAAATAGGTTCAATGTACTCAATGTCAACAGCTTTGGGAGAGAATATCTGCATACCCCCTGCTTGTCTTTCGATCTTATAAGCCGAGCGGATCACACCTTGAATCTGCTTCCCAGCTTGTCTATAAATGGAATAGGAAAGTTTAAACAGGATTGCAATTCATTATAAAGTAAATTACATAAAGAACTATTCATTATATGTGCAAACCTGAGTTTTGTCCTTCCACGTAGCAGCTCCTCTTCTCCATGTAATGCCCTCTTCTGAAAACAATAACTATTTACCATGAATTGCATTGTTTTTGGAGTTTACTTGGATCAGATATGTTGATCAATGAGCAGACAATAGTTGTTTTATATATATATATATATCCTTGTTAGATATATAATAGGGGAGGGGGGAGGTGGGATTCAAACCACAAACGTCACAAAGGGTGTGTCACTACTGCTGGGCTTCACCTGAACCCCCATGAGCAGGCAATAGGTTAAAATCCAGAAGTTAATGCCATAACGATATCAAACAAAATGCTATGTAAAAAACACATAATCAAGCATGCTAAACCGTTGGAAATTTCTGCTCAGTTATGTTAACTTGTCTTGTTAAGAAAGTACCAAACATCTTTTTTTAATTGGTTCCAACATATGAAATTGAGAAAAGTTAACTTGTTAAATACAAATTGTAAACTAAGGCTGCGTTTGGTTGGTGTAAAATATTTTTCGAGTGTAAAATAATTTCAGGTGAAAATATTTTCGAGAAATGAAAATATTTTTAGGTGTTTGGTGGCATTTTAAAAAATACTTTGGAAAATATTTTCAAGTGTTTGGTAACATTCTGAAAATGTAAATTTTTTACGGATTTCTCACATTTTCTCAACCATTTTCTCACATTCCAAACAAATTTTATAATAGAAAATTATAATCCATCAACTTCTAAACAAACAAAAATCAAAACAACACCATGGCCAAATCATTCGGTCAAATTGAGAGAGGGAGGTGAGATAGGGAGGAGGAAGAGAGAGATCGGTGGGTCACCGATCTTGCCGGCGTGAGATCGCGCGTCGATCTCGCCCAGCGTGAGCTCGACGGCGCGATCTCGAGCCTCGATCTCGCCCGGCACGAGCTCGACGGCGCGAGATCGCGCCTCAATCTCGCCCTGCGCGAGCTCGACGACGGGCCTTTGGGTTGAGGACGACGATCTTGGCTTCACCGGCGTGATCTGACCGATTCGGCGATCTCCCTCTAGCTCTCTCTCTCTCTCTTTTTTGGTGTGGGTCGTTGCTCTCTCCCTCTCCTTCTCTATTTTCCAACAGAAAACTCTATTTGAAGGTAAAATAGAAACGGAAGTGATTTTCAGTCTGGGAAGGGGTATTTTACAGTCAATGGGAAGTGATTTTCAGTTTGACCAAATTTTCAGTTGTTGCCAAACACCCACAAATGCGTAAAATATTTTCTGGAACTCATTTACTGTCCAACCAAACGCAGCCTAAGATACTAACATGAAGGATAAACAGCGCTGCGCTGCAAATTGGCAAAGCAAGAAAGAATGAAGGATAATATTCATTCTTATTTACAATATGTAAATAACTAGTACCAGAATCAGCTTGTCACTATATGGCTTGAAAGTTGAAATGGCTTTTGCAATTTTGAAAAATACAGTTTAAGTAAAACATTTCGTACGCATCTCGTTTTTTAATGAATAAAATGAATTTATTAAATAAAGGTTACACACATGATATGCAACTAACTAATCCTAACCACTTGGAATCTGAGACTCAACAAATATATTAAGTCTACATAAGATATGGTACACATGTTGATTAAGGAAATCTTCCAATCACCTACCTTTTTTATAATTTAAAAAAAAAAAAAAAAAAGGCATTTATCCGATCATAAAATGATTGCAACATTTAGGGTGAGTTTGGTTGGGCTTTTTGAAAAAGTGCATAATGAAAAAGTTGAGTTTTTAAAAAGTGCATAATGAAAAAGTGATTTTTCAAAAAGCTGAGTGTTTGGTAAAAACTGTTAAAAAGTGCTTTTTGAAAAAACTTAGTGTTTATTAGCACTTATAAAAGTGGCAGTTTGAAGGGTAAATTACTAAAAAGGACAATGTCTATATAAAAAGAATTTTTTGTTTTAATTATCTCTTTTAATGCAAGTTATGGACACAATATTTTCACAAAAATTTCACAATAAAGTTTATATAACAAGTTGTTAATAGTAGGGGGAAAAAAAATGTCACTAGTAGGTCTAGATGAGAACTAATAACAACTTACTATGTAAACTTTATTATGAAATTGTTATAAAAATATTATGTCTATAGTACTATTTTTTTCTTAAAAAAAATAGTACTAACTTAAAAAGTTTAGAGATATAATAAAATGTCACAATATTTTCACAATACTAATTTAAAATTAATCTTTGTAAAATAAAATTTTATTAACACTTATCTTTTAAATAAGTTGTTCTAATACCCATAATTTTTTCTCCACTACAAACTCTATAACATCACAACTTTAAAAAAAAAAAAATTGTAAAATAATTTGTGTTCCTACTCATTATATTTTCTTCTACGTTGCATAACCAAACCCAAAAACTCTTTTTTCTTTTTTTTTCTTTCACTTTTTTCTCCTCCACATCTTTTGTTCGTCCTTATCTCCTGATCTTTTTTTTTTTTTTTCTTTCACTTTTTTCTCCCCCACATCTTTTGTTCATCCTTATCTCCTTCGTCCTTATCTCCTGATCTTCTTATCTTCAGTTCCTCCAGACACACACACACCCACACACAGATCAGAGAAGACGAAGAAGAAGACGAACGAAGCAGAAGAAGAGGAAGAAGCAGAGAAGACAAAGAAGAAGACGAAGACACACACACCCACTCACCCACCCACACACCCACACACACAGATCAGAGAAGACGAAGAAGAAGATGAACGAAGAAGAAGACGAACGAAGCAGAAGAAGAGGAAGAAGCAGAGAAGACGAAGAAGAAGACGAAGAAAGCAGAAGAAGAGGAAGAAGATTGAGAGGGTGATTCGGTAATTTTAGGTCTCAGCTATCCGTTGAGCTGAAAACGTTGATGCGCGTTTGAGATATGGACCTTCAGACCACCATTTCAGAAATCAGCGTTTTTGCCTTTGCCTTAAAACGCAACTTTTATCTAAAATTTGTGTTTAGGCTTCACCAAACGCCCAGCCACTGCCAACTTTATGTAAAAGCTACGTTTTGGGTCCTAAAAGCCCAACCAAACGGGCACTTAGTATGCATCTGCTCAAATGATGCACCCAATGACTCCTAAGGGCACATACTTTGCAACACACTCCCTCTCCATGGTTCTTTAAGAGAATATCCACGAGTGTCATTATAATGCTGTTTATCATGTTCATATGTTCCTCAAATACATATGTCTATTGTTTTTATTCCAATTCAGGACTATTGCTAAATTGTTTCAGAGAGGGATTATTTTGGACTATTGCAAACTCTTTTTGATTGGTCTAGGTGCTGGGGTTCTTCAAATTCTTCTTCTATCATAGAGTTTCTTTCTTCTCTTAGAATAGTCCCTTGAGTTTTTTTTTTTTTTTTTTATGTTGTCTGTTGTTTTTCCTTGTGTTCACCATCATGAACACCTTGTATTTTCCTACTCTTTTTTTTTTTTTTTTTTTCTGTCATGATTAATATTACTCTTTTTCTATCAAAAAAATAGTCAAGTTAAATAGAATCTCGGCCAATCTTCTGCTTAAAGAATCAAATGTGAAAATTTCATACACCTTGAGCTTCAGGTTCACATAGATAGGCAAAAGATTTTTCCCATGTTCTCTTTAAAGGTCGTAACAGTCATTATGGTTTAGCATGAGTGGACTAGGTCTAGTCATATCTCAAACCAATGACGGATTCTATCTGGTGCCTACCTGATGGGTGCCCCATGGACCAAACTGTTTGTCAGACTATTGTTCTCTTGTTTGTTTCCAAACAGACAGAGTAAGCCACCAAACATTTATATACACATAATTTGTTCCTTGTTATCATTTTCAATTCTTTTCATTTCAAATTAAATTCCCCATCATCATTGAGGATTGGTAAGTTTGACCCCCGGTTTTACTACCATTCGGGGTGCCTCGAATTCTTTGTTTCCTTGGAAGGGTGTTTGGAAACCAAAAATTCCTAAGTGCGTGGCGTTTTTTTTGTGGACTGCTGCACATAGTCGGATCCTCACTTTGGATAATCTAATGCTTAAGGGTCGCCCTTTGGCTAATTAGTGTTGTATGTGTTGCTGTGATGGGGAGTCGGTAGACCACCTTCTTCTTCATTGTCTTGTTACTCATTCCCTATGGGCTTTCATGCTTCAGGCTTTTGGCATTCACTGGGTTATGCCGAGATCGTTGGCGGGTTTGTTATCTAGTTGGCATCAGTGGCTTGGGAAGCATAATTCGAAAATTTGGAATATGGTTCCAGGGTGCTTAATGTGGATTGTGTGGTTGGAGCGAAATCATCGATCTTTTGAAAACAAAGAGAAGACGTTGGAGGAGTTAAAGATTTTATGACAACACAGTCTATTGGAGTGGTCTCGTTGTTGGGGTTTTATAGAGTGTTCTTCTCCCTCCGAGTTTATGTCTTCCCTTAGCTTAGTTTCCTAACTCTTCCCTTGTGGTTGTGTTGTGTGTTCTATTTTCTCTTGTTATTCATCATCATGAACATTTTGTACTTCTCATTTATTTTTTATCCCTCTTTAATATAAAATTTCTGATTACCTATCAAAAAAAAGAAGCCAACAAATTACCTCCAACTTTTCACTTTCAGCTTTCAGAAGATCAATTGATTGCCGCAACTCCTTCACTTGAGAATCAGCTCTGGAAAGTAAGGACTGCACCCATAAATGAAGGCAGAGATAAATCTCTTTTTTTTTTTATAGATAAAATAATTATAAGGCAGAGATAAATTCCTAGATATCATAACACAATACATAAAGTCATTGCACAATAACACAGGGTTCTCAATCATAATTTTTTTTTTTATAAGTAAATGCCAAGCAAAAGTGAGAATATTATGGCATTACTGCCTTAGAATTGTTGATGTAAGAGTATACGAAAAGTGTTTGGAAAAAAAAAAAAGTGTGTACAAAAAGAATGTTCTTCTAAAGCAATGAAAGGCATTTAAATTTTCATTAAGGCATTTCAAGGGGGGGAAATGATGGCATCAAAGGGATATTGCAAAGATTGAAAACCTTCATCTTAAAATGTAATATTAGAGTTTGTATTTTACCGAGAGAGAGAGAGAGAGAGAATGTCCTTCAAATTAAGATAGGCATTTAAATTTTCCATGAAGGCATTTCAAGCAGAAAGTATCATTAAGCATAAAAGGGATATTGCAAAAAACCCTCATCTGAAAATGTGATATTAGAGTTTGAATTTTACAACTAAATCTTAGAGAGAAGAACATCTAAATGAGCATTATAGGCAATTCCATCGTGAGCCTGTTGTTTTTGAAATTTCATCACTTTAGTTATGGGGCATTAAATAATTTTGTAACAGTCCAAGAATTGATTGATGGGACACATTTGACCTATGTTTGCAGTTTGCACATGAAACAGCTTATAGTTATTTTTAAACGTAGCTTAACTAATTTATAACACGTGCTGAGTGGGATAGTATATAGAAAATTAGTCAAGACTAATATCCGATGTGGTTTAAGTGCAAAATCATGGAAGTCAACAAGTTTAACATGTTCAACTTCAATCCACAAGAATTTAGAACAAGACTGTTTTTTTAAAAGGACAAATAAATATTTTATGGATATGTTTATTAATAAATTCCTTTATTAGTCATTTAAATATATATATATATATATATATATATATACATATGAAAATATGTTTAGAATTCTTCTTAAAAAATAAAGGACTTAAAGATGAAAAAGGAAAGGAGCATGCACAAAGATTGTAAAAAAAATGAACTCCTCATCCCAACGTCAACCAAATTTTATCAGGTTCATTGCGAAAACAGGAATAAATTCTACCCAAAATTGCCAAGAAATTACCAACAACTACAACCACGTGCATATCTAGTACAGTGGTTTGAAAGCAGGCAACATTCCACTATTCCCTGGCATGTTAGAAAAACACAGGATCAACCTCACTTAGGTGACAGGAAAGCATTTGAGGTCTGGGTCCAAGTTGATAGAATGAAAACTTTTCACTCTCCTAGAGAGGGCACCACTGACTATGGGTGAGTTAGCCCCTTGTCAAAGAGGATTTGAGATCACTGATCAGCTTCAACTGACAGTAAATTCCCAACTTCACGATAACAGGAAATTGAGGCCCTGTTTGGTTTTTTTTTTTTCATCACTCTTCACTCAATTTTCGTCACTCATCACTTAAAATACCCCAATTTCCTACACCCACCCGTTTGGCACATATAACTCAGTTATGGTTTCAACCAAAAAATCTAAAAGAATGGGACCCACACATTGACCCATGTCATAAGACTTTCCTCTTTCCTTTTTTTTCTTTTTCCCCTTACTCTCATCTTTCTCTGCCTCTCCCCTTTGTTTTCCTGTGATTTTCTCTTCGTTTTTCCCCTGTTTTTCTCCCTTTGTTTTTCTGTGATTTTCTCCTCGTTTTCCCCCTGTTTTTCTCCCTTCGTTATTCTGTGATTTTCTCTTCGTTTTTCCCTGTTATTCTCCCAAACCCCTCCACAAACCCAACGACAGAAATCACAGTCTGGACCTACGACGCCGATGGTTGTGCTTTGTTTTTTCTGTTGGTTGTGCTTTGTTTTTTCTGTTGGTTGTGCTCTGTTTTTTCTCTTCCTCTCCCCTTCATTTTTTTCTGTTGGTTGTGCTCTGTTTTTTCTGTTGTTGTTCATGCCCCTTTATTTGTCTATGTTGCTTGCGCATTATTGCTTTTTTCTTTCTGCTGACTTTCTGGGGTTTTCGGTGAACGACGGCATTGGAGCTTTGATAATGAGGCTGAAAGCTTGTAACAAAGAGAAACAGAGAGTATTCTGAGATCTACAAACCAGAGGAATGTCACAAAGAGAAAGGATTTTCCAGTTCTTTTTTTAACTTGAATCTTAATTTGGGGGGTCTCACCAGAAACAAAAATCAGTGAACGGAGCTGTGAATGCTTGTCTCGGGCTGAAGGTGCTGATTGGCGGAACTGGAGCTCTGCTTCAGTTGTTGTGGGTTTGGGAGAAGGAAAAGGGAAAGTGAGATAAAGAAAGTGAGCTTGGGTAGTTGGGAAAGTTAAGCCAAAATGTCCGTTGGAGCTGCTGTGGGTCTGCAGTGATGTAACTACACACTTCTGTGGGACCCTTTTGGAAAGAAAAATTACGGAAATTGCCACTGAGTTAATAAACTCATAACTTGAAAACAAGCTTTTCTTGTTTCCGGATTTGGTAACTCACATCTCCAAAACTCAGTTTTGTTAACTGAGTGAACTGACCCAATTCTCAGCCAAGCAATTTTTTTTTATGTGGGGCCCACGGTTTTTGGGTTATAAGTTAACAAAACTCAGTTTTGTTAACTGAGTTTTGCAAAATCCAACCAAGGCCTGATTCTCCCCTTCTTTCCAAAAAAACCCAACCATGTTTTGTTTGGAAGGTTGAACAAAAGTCCTAGCCAAACCCAACCCACTTAACCTTAGACTTCACATAAGGGATCCAATAATTATTTCAGGGCACACAATACCATGAAGTTGGAAAATTTCATGTCTCTTCAGTTAAATTATGGACCTCTTTTTCTTTACAGCTGAAAGTTAATTTCTCTCACAGGTTTTAAAGATTGCTGAATGAACAGGTTTTGAACATTCTCATTAACACCCTAATTACATAGCTAGATCATGAATTGGAAATAAACTCATTCTGTGAAGCATATTTAAGATGACAACTAGACAACTGAAATGTAAAGGTAACAGGAACTGTGCTTACCTCTTCACTAGCAAAAAGGCGCAAGGTTTTATAGTACAAGAAACGCCGTGGCCCTGCAAGTTATAAGCAGATAGTGGCCAATAACCATTAGATGAGATTCAGTATAATCTTAGCATTGGGATATCATTTGGGGGGGGGGGGACAAAAAAGAATTGCTTCATGAGAGCAATATAAAATATTTGGCATAAAATTTGAAATTTATATTCATCTATATGAGTGAAATTTGTACATTTAGCATATTAATTACTTATCTACTAAAAGATGGACAAGATCAAATATCAGAAAATTATTAATTCAAGTATTCCTTGTTGGGAGAAATAAACACATCTCAAAGCTTTCAGATAATTTTAACATGATACAAAAGTCTATAGAACTTTGAACCATACTTTTCAGTACAATCAATCCCAATCCAGCGGCAACCCCACCCGTAATTAATGGATGTGAAGATGCAATAACAACACCCTCTGCACAAAAGGAGTGAAAATAATCACTACCAAATATTAAAAAATTTAAAACAAATAAAGACTCATAATCATATAAAACTGTGAGCACAATAATGCTGAAACCAGAGCTAACCTTTAATCTTTCCAACTAATAAATCCTCATAAGTAGCATAATCAGACTTGAGATCTTGTAAAGAATCCTACATCCAGAGTTTCAGCAATAACATCAGCGGGGCTTCATAATTCGATTGTTACAACAAGTGAAAATGGGAGATTCGAAACAATGCCACCAAGCTACAAAGCTCCTCGCCATTGTTTTTTCCCTAAGAGAACAAAACCCTATTCCCAACTAAGCCTAACACTCCGTTTATTCCTAAAACACTGACAAAATCAAATACATTTTTCATTTTCCAAACATAGTTCCAAGAGGCACACACATATTGATAGTGATTTAAGGGTCCATTTGGTTAGGTGTTTTGGGAGCCTAAAAGTGCATTTTTAAAACCCTTTTTACAAACGCTCATTTTAAACCCAAGACACAGTTTTGCAACAACTTATCCAAACGCACCCCAAACAATGACACATAATGCATAACCTTTTCTTTCCTCATTATTCTCATCAAACACACAATGCCACAAAATTAAGAAAGTATACACATACATGTGCGCATTGCATGCATACATTCATACATACACGTGTGAGTTGTGAGAAACTTACTGGGGATTTCAACTTTCACAATTATCAATGGCTAAAAGAATCAAAGTTTTTCCTAATAAGATGAAAATTCATATAAAAATTAAACTAAAAGCGCGAAAATTTCATTGTTCAGTGTCCAACTTAGCCTCAATCATAAATTCCAGAATTATCGTTTATTTTCTTTTCCTGCCTATTTTCTCGGCAACCAAACAGGGAAAACAAAGCGGAAAAAGAGAAAGGAAATGAGAGTTGAGGAGGAAAAATTTACGATAGTTTGGTTGAAATGAGCGGAGGAAGTGGATCGGATTTGGGAGAGGCGAGATCTGGAGACTTCCAAAGCGGAATCGAGGGCTCCTTCGATGGCTTTCTGGTAAAGTTGAGCTTGCTGAACTGCGTACTCCACCCAAAGCGTCGTCGTTTCATCTAGGGTTTTGGCACTGTTGTTGTTGTTGTTGCTGCTGTGGCCTTCGCTTGGTGATGGTGTTGGTGGTGGTGGTAGTGGTGGAATTGGGTTCGCTTCCGATGATTCCGCTACAGTCGCCATTGCTACACACAGAGCTCGTTCAGCTTCAGAATTTCTGCACTCTCTCTCTCTCTCTACCTCACACACTGAAAGTCTGGGCTAGAAAGACCCGGCTCTGTTTATTAAACGGGTCAAATTAATACCCGATTCGGTTTTGTTTCTGTTTGGGAAAATAAAAATAAAAAAACATTTTTTTATAACTTCTTTTTTATAATTTTGATTAATTGTCATTTTTAGTCCACTAAATTTAAAATTAGTTATTTTAATCCATTTTGTTAAAAAGTTTCACAATTTTAATTTTTTAAATAAAAAATAGAGTTTTTTTTTAGAGATATTAATTTATTTCTAAACACAAAGATGGTAGTTTCTTTTTTAAAATTAATGAATTCTTCTTCTAAACTAATCTCCTTAATGTGTAAAAAAAATAAATAAATAAATGAACAAATAAACAAATCAAGAGGCGAAAAGGCCAACCTTTGTATAAATATATAGTATTAGGCTCTTTTTACAAAAAATATGACTATTTTTTGTGTGCCTATTATTCTTTTTTTTTTTTTCAAAATAACACTCAATTTTAAACAATTTTTTTAGTTAGTATTGTTTCTAAATTATTTAGCAAACTAACATATTGAGGCTAAGAGACTCAAGATTATTGTAGCAAATCGAGTATCACATACTTGATTTCTATGAAAATTCACATGGAACTCGAGTTTTAGACACTTGAATTCCACAACAAAAAACCATGAAACCTCCATGACAACCCTTCTCTTTGGAAAAAAAAAATCCACAACAACCAAAGAAACAACAAAAACACAAACACAAACAAAAGATCAAAGCAGAAACCTCACGAAGTAAGAGATCAAAACAGAAACCACAAATCCAGGAAGAGAACCCAGCGAAGAACCCACGAACCCAGTCGGCAAACCCAAGCAACAAAACCCACGAACCCAGGTGGTGAAACTCACGAACACAAGCTCAAACTGAACCCACAAACGTGTGATTCCTCAAGCAAATGTTGTTTTCCCTATGTTTCTCTCTTTTTTATTTATGTAGAGTAGGAACTCAAGTTCCACTGGAAATTGATTTCTACAGACTCGAGTTCTACTGGAAATCAATTCCTACAAACTCAATTTGCTACAGTGAACTCGAGGCTAAAAGACTCAAAATGTTAGTTTCCTAAATAATTTGGAAACAATACTAACTAATAAATTTGTTTGAAAATTAGTACTATTTTGGAAGGAAAAAAAATCCTCTATTATTCTGTTTTCACAAATTTATTCTTTATATGGCCTCACACAAAATATATTAGTTATGTAGTTTTTTTTTTTTTTTTTTTTGGAACTCTAGTGGCTAGTCTATGAGATTTGAGTTCTAAGAGTCCAACTCCAAAGATAACTCGAGTCTTAGAGATTCAAATTCCATGAAAAAGAACATTTTTTTAAAGTTTTTAGTGAAAGTTGAATTTTAGAGAGTTGAGTTATTCACATTAGAACTCGACTTTTAGATGTCCAAGTTCCAAATGAGGCTATGTAATTAATATATTTCGTTTGTAGCTAAATGATGAATAAATCTGTGAAAGCATAATAATGGCAAAAAAGTCCCAAGAAGCACGTCTATAGATTCTATACTATATTTTCTCCAAAAAGCACGTCTATAGATTTTATAGTATATTTTCTCCACCAAAAAAAAAAAACATTTACTTGTTTTTTTTAGAAACAAAATATTTTTAAGTTTGATGCCCGTATCCAAATCAAAGTTGAGCTAAAAATTTCCTTCTTCTTTATAACTTTTCTAAAAGAATAAAAAAAAAATCCTATTTTTATTAAATTAATTTCTTGTAGTACTTGTAATAAAATAGAAGTTTATTCACATAAGGAGTCAAGTATCTTAAATTCCTTAGAGTAAATTTCAAATTGCACCCCTAAAGTTTGGGGGTGATTGGATTTTATATCTTGAAATTTCAAAATTTGAATTTTACCTCCTTAAAGTTTGGTGATGTTTGGATTTTACACCTTAATGTTTCAGAATTTGGATTTTACCACGTATATTTTAAGAGTGTTTGGATTTTACTCCCTAAAGTTTTGGAGTGTTTGGATTTCACACCCTATAGTTTCAGAATTTGAGAGTGTATATTCCAAATAACCCCAAAATTTAAGAGGTAAAATCCAAGTTCCGAAACGTCAAGGTGTAAAATCCAAACATCCCAAACTTCATAGGGTAAAATCTAAATTTTGAAAGTTTAGGGTGTAAAATCCAATCACCCCAAACTTTAAGGGTGTAATTTGCAATATACCCAATTTTTTAACAAATACAAATACAAATACTTTCACAGGACAATTTCAGTTTTTGCACGACTTTACTTCACTCTTTAATACCTTCTTGGAAAAAAAAAAAAAAACAAAACAAAACTTCACTCTTTAATAGGACTACAGATTGAGATAGTAATACTTTCATAGACGCTACGGATTGAGATAGTCATACTTTCATAGGCGTAGTAGTTTGTTCGTGTATTTAGTCTATAATCATTCCTTGCCTAAAATAAAAAATGTCAACCTTGAGGAGGAAGAATCATGTTCATGACGACATTGTACTCAACATCTTGGCAAGGCTGCCGGTCAAATCAATTATAAGATTCAGGTGCCTTTGTAAATCACGGTACTCCTCAATAATCGGCCCGTATTTCATCTTCACCCGCCTTACTAACAACAACAACAACAAAAAAGATAATAACGGTGATTATCTTGTACACATGCAACATGCTAATGAAACGGCCATGTATCCTTGTTATTATAGCACAGTCAAGGATTTCTGAGTATCAAATTACCAATGATTTTCCTATAGAGTTTGCCCGTATAGTTGGTTCCTGCAATGGCGTATTGTGTCTCGCTGATTTTTGAAGTTCTGACCCTTATTGTAAAGCTATATATTTGTGGAACCCCAGCATCAGGAAATTTAAGAGGTTGCCTGATTCTTCCTTAGCCAAGGCTGCTATTGGGTTGCTTATCACTCCTAGACCCACGACTACAAGGTTGTAAAGCTTTGGTTTTCTTCACATGTAATATATTTGAAAATATAATTCCTCCGCTTGAGGCTGAGGTTTACTTAGTAAGCTCGAACTCATGGAGAAGGGTTGAAACCTCTTTGAGACCCAAAGTTGGGGTCTATGATAGCAACATCAATGCTATATTGGGTGCCACCTTTGTTAGTGGGGCTATGCATTGGTCGGTATATTGTAGGGAATTTGACAAACAAAGTATTTTGTCATTTGATCTCAATAATGAGAAATTCATAGAAATGGCACTCCTCAATGTTAATGCAGATAGACGGCAAGAGCATAGTCTAGTGGTGTTCAAGGGGAACCTGGCCTACTTTACATTTAGTTACCCAAATTTGATAGTGTCTATTTGAGTGATGGAGGAGTATGGTATAGAAAAATCACGGAATGAACATTTGTTATACAAACCAAATATTCTATAGAATCCTTTGGTTGCACAATGCGTGGTGAACTTCTAGTTGGAAGTTTTGTCGAGGGTGGCTATGTGGTTGTTTCACTTGACCCCGAAACTTATTGTGTGAAAATTTATAGTATTCAACATGTTCCAACTATGGCTACTACTTTCGTGGAAAGCCTTGTGTTACTTGATGGAGGAATGGAGCTATTTGGGTAGAAAAAGTGTAATCATTAGTGATAATCATAGGATTTTTGTTTTTAAACGTGTTTACACTTTTACTTATTCCTTTTCATGCGACTATTCCTTTTCACCATGCTTTATTGGCTAAATCAAATGCTTATTGTCATAGGTGATGTGAACCAATTAGTAATTTAAGCATCTTTTTTTGAGAACCAGTAATTTAAGCATCTTGATCTTATAGATTTGTTTTGATAATATTATTTTTGGATTTATATGCTTTCCTTTAATTTTTAACAACCCTTGGTGTACTTTGGCTATGTTGTATTTATTTTTCTTTGAATAAAATTTGCCTTTTACCAATAGGAAAAAAAGAAGAAGCGAGAGTGTGGTTGTGATCATCTTCATAAAAATAAAATGTTTAATGATTTTGATTTGATCCGCTTTGACACATAAAAACTTTCTTTAATGATGTAACACTATTTTTCCCAAGCCTTTTGCCGTTGGTTTTCATTTTGAAAGTTGAAATTGATAAACATTTGAATTCTCAAATCTTCATTTGTTGCAACCAAAAAAAAAAAAGTTTGTTATTGGTACCAAAGTTCTTATTTCTTTGAAATCATAACAGTGAACCAGCAAGCTTCCAACCTATATATATAATTGTACATAATTATTGCAAAAGCTCATATCTTGATTTGAGAAAATGCATTTGCTCCTTTGAGATATAACCCATTTCTCATCAACTTCTGATCTCGATCATGTTACGTACTTCCATTATAACACTGCATCTTAAAAGTTGCCTAATTAAATACAAGTGTTACACTTGTCTTGGTTATCGATAGAATTTTATACTTGATTACTCTATTGATGACACACCCATAATCGCAACTAGGATCTCCGACAACCTCTAAGAACCTCTTGAATATTTGAATCAATATACCAGGGGTTTTCAACAACTCACAAACACTTATGGCCTGTTTGGACATTTAAAAAAGGAGAGAGAGTGGAGTAGAGAGAGGGAGAGTAATTCAATTACCTTATTTGGAAGTTTTTTAAGGAATGAGAGGAAGGAGTTTGGAGGAGTTTAGAGGGGTTTCAACTACTTCTAACCCCTCACTTTTAATTTTCCCAAATTGGAGAGATTTGGAGGGAGAGGAGAGTAGATAAATTATTAACCAAATAAATTCTCTAATTTGCCCTTTCTAAATTAACAAAATTACAAACTGATTATATAAAATAAATTCACATTATTTTCTTTCACAAATTTTCTTTCTTGGCATCCAATCAGTTGATTGCAGAAGTAAAAACGAATTGGTTGAAACTGTTTGGTAGCTGAGAAACCTTCGTGAAAAGAAAGTATGAGACAATCCATAGAACGATGAATCATAGACCAATGTTGAACTGAGCCACCATGGCCTTCAACACCTCGTTTCCGATCGAAGGGAGGACCTTCTCGTCGTACTCGAGACTTGGGTTTGGACGATCTCAAGGAGGCGCGAGACCTCAGGACGCGAGAGATCCTTAGTACCGGAGACCGAAGAGAAAGTGTGGGGATTTGTGTGGATATCGAAAATGAAAGGCTTCTAGAGCCATGGGACGAGGAAGTGAGTACCTTCGCCGACGGTCTTCTTGAGAATTCCATGGACACGATTGTAGATGACGGCTCGCTAGCCACCGTCGACGGTGTAGAGAGATGAGCTGAGAGTGGTGGCGGCGGCACCAAGTCCCAAAGCAGCGCGTGCGATGTCAAGAAAGAAAATCTGTGAAAGAAAAGACCTATCAATTTTATTTTTATTTTTTTGCAGATTTTTTATAATTTTTATGCTAATTTTGGCACTCACAAGCCACATTAGAATCGTTTTTCAGCATCCAAACATTTTTTTCTTATTTTAATTATTATCAATTAAGGATGGTTTTTTTTTTTTTTTTGATAACAAGGATGGTTTTTTTTAGTATAATAAAAAAGAAGAAAAAATATTTAAATCATAGACTTTTTTTTTGGTAAACATCATAAAATAATGTTGATTATTTAATTCACATCAGAAAAAAAAATTAAAAAAAAATATTGTATGCTATATTCATAATTATTTAATCTTAACAAATTAATCATAGACCAATGTTACAAGTCCATTTTCAAATAGGGGTAAATTTGTCTATTTAAATAATTTTCTCTCATTTCCATCATAATTTTAAAAACATTCAAATAAGAGGGAGGGCTAATTACTCTTTTCCCCCTTACTAATTTTAAAAACATCCAAACGAGGTGGAGGATAACTATTTCCTCTACTCTCCTCCCCACTACTCTCCCCTCATTTACTCCACTCTACTCTCCTCCCCCTCTAAACTTCCAAACAGGCCATTAGGTTACACTTCATGTATGTAAGATATTTTCCCCTCAGAGGAATGTCAATGGGAGAGGGTAGGAAGACTCTCAGTCAACCAAACTGACTAGCCAACATCAGGAAATTTTTTTATACAGCATATTGAACACATCTACTAGTTTTCCATTCCAATCAATTACAATTCAAATAAAATAAATACATGGAAATTATTGTGATCACATAAAAGCTATTAGCACATAGTACACTACAATTATCCCAATAAAATACAATGTATTGACCTGGATGCTCACTTACAAAATTTGAAGAAGATAAATAAATAAATAAAGTTGGAAAGTGCCCATTGAATGTCTACCTCATGATGTGAGATGATTCTTTTAGGATTCCACATGAATAAGCAAAGGCTGCTGTGTGGAACTCTTCGTAACATGTCACCAAAAAAAAAAACACCCACACACACCTAGAGAAGTGGGAACACAAGAAAAACAAATTGGGCAAAACCTTGAGGGATGTTGGTTTGATATATGGGTCCATGGGATCAATGAATTTGAATGAGATTGATTAGGAGAAATAATCACTCATAAGTGGATTCTTGGATTTCATTATGTCCTCATGAAATTCAACCTAGGAGTGTTAATAGTATGACACGATAATCATTTTGTGATTTTAAAATTGGAAAGCTTTTATTTTTTATTTTTTTTATTTGAAAAAAGATTGAGAAAATCTTTCTTTTTTATTTTTTAATTTGAAAAAAGATTAAGAAAATCTTTCTTTTTTATTATTTATTTTTAGGTTAATGATTAAAAATTCATTTTGGGAAAGCAATTTGAAATTAACATCATATGTTCCTTAAAACATAAAGGAAAAAATTTAACTACAAAAAACCTTGACTTGTTTTGACCCACTTTTTTTTAGGGTTTATTAAAAGAAAAGTGTTACATCCACAATATTTTTACAAAAAAATATAGGAGGTTAGTTATTATTGATTATAATTTGAATCTGTCACTAAAATTACTTTTTGGCCTCACCAATAATAACTTATAACAACCTACTACTTAGGATTTGTTGTTAAAAATTTTGTAGACATAACATTTTTCTTATTGAAATGGTCGAAAGACTCGAAACAAACACTAATAACTATCTTTCTTTCTTTCTTTTTGGTCCTGAATAACACTAATAACTATCTGATGATTTGAATTAGGTTATATAATATTGTGTTTTGGTATAATCTAGATTTTCTAATATGTAGTTCTTTAGAGTATATGTGCATGGTTATGGTTATTAATAAATATTTTTTTAAAAAGAAAAACCTTATTTTGAGGGTTAGGAGACCCTAAGAAAATGTTACTATACTTTTATCAAGGGTCACGAAGTCCGTTGAAATTTTTTGACAATATTTGCTTCAAAGGTCATCAAGAGTCACTTGGACCCTAGAAATAATATTATTTTAGGATATTTCAAACTTTTTAAAGGTTTTGACCCTCGAAAAAAAAGAAAAAGAAAACCCTTTTTTTTGTGATTAAACAATACACGTGATATGTATGTAAAATTGTAGAAGCTATGTCCGCAATACTTTCATATCAAATCGTAGGTGATAAATCAGGAGTGGCTCCATTTGTAAGTCAAGGTGATCACATGGACCATCCTAACTTGCCAAAAAAATGTGTGTGTGTGTGTGTGTATAAAGAGAGAGAGAGAGAGAGAGAGAGAGAGAGAGAGAGTAAACTAACCTATTTTGATCACCATAATAAAAATATTGACCACCATAACTTGAGAATCACAATTTTGGTTCAATAAAATAAGAGTAATACTACATTCACAATATTTTTATAATAATTTTATATTAGATAAGTGAAAAACAGTTACTGGTTCTAATTTAGGCCTAATATTAACATCACTTTTTAACCTACTAATAACAAATTATTCCATAAGATTTATTTTACAAATGTTGTAGATGTAGCATTACTCCAAAAATAATTATGGCCCCTTAAACATACCCTAACCCCTTAAACCAAAGAAAAAACCCTTAAATAACAACAAAAATAACTTATACAAAAACAAAACTAGACTAAACAATGACTGAACAAATTATTCAACAAAAAGCCTATTAAAAAAGAAAAAGAAAAAGAAAAATAATCATTCAAATTTGTAAGGCCATGTTTGGTTTAGGGAGTTTTTGGGCCTATTTGATTTAGAGGTGTTTTGAGTGATATGATCCAAAACTCATAACTAAGTTATAAAAAAACGTGGGACCCACACTGTAAGTGCACAATTGCACCTGGACCCAAAGACAATCACGGGCTCAGGCCCAATGAGCCTTTAAACAATAAGATTTGTAGAGTGTGGGCCTGAAACCCAGGTTAGAAGTGTTTGAGGATTAAATGACAAGCCAAAGATTGTAAACACTTGAAAACAACAAGGAATATTGTAAATCAACCTGCTCGGACGTAAGCCGAGAGCTGTTCTTATATTATCTCTTTCTCTTTTTTCTTTTCGATTACAAAGAAGGTCCCCCTATTTCTGTTCTAGGTTGTTCCTTAAATAATCCTCTTTTTGATACTTCGTACACGTGTTGCCTCAACTCCCCCTTAGCCTAGATATTTCTTTTCTCAGTGCCTTTGAATAGTAACCAGAAGTTTCCCTTCCACTGTTCAGGTGTCACTTCCCCATGAATGCGGCCAGGGTGATAGGTGCAGGGTCTTTAATGTGGAGGTGGCAGCCTTTATCTTTGGTATTTCCTTAACATCGGTGCTTCTAGGACATTCAAGGGTTTACCCTCTTTAACCATCGGTCTTGACCGTGTCATTCCCTAACCTTTATCATGAAGTCCTAGGTTCTCCGGTGTCCGTCCGAAGGAAAATTCGCCCTCAGCTGGATCCTCGGATCCTCGGCGTATGGGCTGACCCGTAGTACTAACAAGTTCTAAACCCAAGAGCAGGTCGGCCTTCCTTAGCATGGCCCAAAGGCCCACATCCCCATCAGGGTCTTTTTACTCCCCACACACACAATTTTTTTTGTTTGGCTTGATTTCCTAATCTTGTTTTCATCACTCAAACTCAAAAATTTTGAGTGATAGTGATGAAAACCGAAAATACCAAATTGGTGTTTTTAGTTTCTGAGATACATAACTCAATGGTAAGATTGTAAATTTTTTACCTCTGTGGGGCCCATATGTGTTGATGGCATTACCTATCTCTTACTTTATCCTCTCTCTTTCTTCTCCCACTTTTCTCTCTCTCTCTCTCTCTCTCTCTCTGGTCTTCCTTTCTCTGGTTTAGTCCAGTTCCACCGCCACCAGCCAATGACCCAGAAAAGGAAAACCACGAGACCATAATCGCCGGTGCTGGTTTAGCCCAGTTCCACCGCCACCATCAAAGCGAGAGCCTCGAAACACCAAGACCATGATCGCCGGTGCTGGGTTTTGATTTTGTCGCCGTGATTTTGTCGCCTGTGCTGGGTTTTATTTTAATTTTAATGAATGGGTTTTGATTTTGTCGATGGTTGATGAATGGGTTTTGTTGATGCTTGATGGGTTCTGTTAATGGGTTTTATTTTTATTTTGATGAATGGGTTTTGATTTTGTCGATGGTTGATAAATGAGTTTTGTTGATGGTTGCTAGGTTTGTGGTGGTGGATCGATTTGTAGTGGTTGATGGTGGCTAGTGGTTGTGTTAGTGGTGGTGGATTGGTAGTGGTTGATGGCACCGGTGAGTGGCTGTGGATTGAAGGGAGGGAGAAGATAGAGAGATAGAGATGGAGAGACGCGGGTAGCAACAGTAGCAACATTGGGTAATGTCAGTGGTGGGGTCCATAGTTTTGGGGAAAAGTTGTAGAGATATGTAACTGAGAACTGAGTCCAAACATGTGTTTTGCAATTTTGAGTGAATGTGAGGTTTGAGAACTGAGTTATGAGTTTTGGGTTTTGAAAACTGAATTATGAAAACTAAGATATCACTAAACCAAACGGGCCCTTCATCACTCATCACTCACTTTTTGTGGATCCCACATCTGGTTGTATTGTTTGTTTAAATTTTTGTTTTCAGTTTTCATAATTCAAAACTCAAAAAATTGAGTTAGAGTAATGAAAATTGAAAACAAATTTTGACTATTTTCAAGTGATGAGAAATGAGTTATTGTGGTATTATTGTAATTCTTTGCATCTATGTGAGGCTGGCTTCAATGTCTAGTCTCAATCACACTCCACCCAACGGCTCTCTTTCTTTATTTTATTTATTTCTTTTTATCTTTCTTTCTCTTTCTTCTGTTATTTTTTCCCTTCCTTTGTCTTTCTCAATCAAACCCAGTCTTCTTATCTTCTTCCCTCTCTTCTCTTTAGGCCTGGGTTTTTTGTAAAAATACGTGGGTTTTGTTTGGTTTATTTGGTTGTGATTTTTGGAATAATAAGTTGTAATTTTTGGGTTTGTATAAGTTATTGAGAACGTAAGAGTAGTGGATTTTTTTGGGTTCTTATAGTCTTTGATGGGTTTCTTTGGCATGTGATTTTTGGTTTCACTAATAGTTGTAATTTATGGGTTTTATGGTATTGATACTAGAGTTGCAGGTCATTTTGGATTCTTTAGTCTTTTATAGGTTTCTTTCTTATTCGGCCTGGGCAGTGAGTTTGTGTTTTTGGTGAAGTCAGCTTTGTGGGTTTTGGCTAACTGTGGAGAAAGAATTTGCACAAAGACTTTGAAATGTAAGAAGCATAAATTTTCTTAACTTTTGTATGGAGAGAGAGAGTCATTATCAGCTAAGTTCTATTCGAGCTTCTTCAATGCCTCTGTCCTTCTTTCTTCTAAGGAGCTTCTTCAATGCCTGCGCCTTTTCTTCTTACTTTCACACAGGTTCTTAAGACTAGTGGGCCCCACAGTTTTGAGAAAAAGTTGCTTTTTTATCTAAAAACTTTAAGCCAAGTTTTGATGCCAAACACAATTGGAACTGAGTTAATAGAAAAATTGGGAATTAGAATATGAGATATGAGATAGAGGATGGGGGTGACGAGAACTGAGATACGAGTAAGTAGTGAACCACACAGGCCTAACTCTTTCAACTTGTTATGTAAAAATAATCCATAATTTCAATTTTTCTTGAAAAAATCTTAAGAAAAATATTTTAGTCATGAGTTCTCTTAGGCAATGCCGGCAATTATACTTTTTTTTGGAGTCGCAATAATTTTGTTCTCCTTAACAACTCAATTCGCAGTTATAGTAAATATCATCCATTTTTCTTTCTATTCTCAATTATCATTTCAATTATCTTACTTTATTACTCTCATCTCATCATTCACAATTCTTATTTTATCTCTTATTAATCTATTTTTTCTTTTTCTCTTTGAATTATAAATAAATTATAATACTTCATGTATTTTTACCTTTTTTTTGGTGACATTGATAAATTCAAGTTATCTCTTTATTAAATTTTGTATAATTTAAATTTTATAATTACCACCCTAAAAGAAATTCCTAGAGCCACCACTTCAATATATTGCTATTGATTCTAATTTGAACCTACCACTGAAATTACATTTTTGCTCACCAATAACAACCAACAACAACCTACACAAATGTTTGGGTACGCATCATTTCTCTATTAAATAATAAAAAAATGGCTTTAAATCCCAAAAGCATGCAACCTTGATAGTTAATCAGTTATAGTTAGTTAATATTAATCTTGATTCTCAAACCAAGCTCTCTCTTTTTCTTGATTCTCCTTATTTTTTATATTCAAAAGTCAAAACCACAATTCTATATGGCAGAGAATGAACTTTATCACCTTCTTCTTAATTTTGGACCGGAGCCAGTTGAGTCAAAGAAGATGGTTGCACTATGGATATGGATGGGGTAGCAAGTTGAGACTAATTCGAGACCCTGATGAAGTTTTAAACACTGGAGGTCAACAAGGCCAAGGCAATTTTAGTTGCAATGGGCCCTTGGATTAACACCATGAATCTTTGTCCCAACACTTCTTGACACCTGATGAGCATCAACTTGATTAGTAACAACACCTTAAGTGGCAGAAATATAATTTGGGAGAGGGTCACTCATATCTACAATCATGCAAGTTTTAATCAGGACCCTCAAGATTTGATGGGTGGTGCTAATAATAATAATCAAGAAGCCAATGAAATTAAATTAGTATATAGATTTGCAGAGATATACAAAGATTTAGAGGATTATGAAGGACACAGGGGAGAGACAATGACTGGTGCATCTAACTAAAATATTAATGCTGAGCCATTCCATCCTAATATGGAGCCTAAAGATCAGTTGAAAAGAACCAGTTCTTTATTCTTCACTTTCAAAAAGAGTTCTTCATTCAACGTAGAGGAATTTTCAATTCTGTTAATCAGTAAGTTCAATTTCTTGTAACAATTAACATGCATACGCTTTTCTTTAACATTTTTCCTTGTACCAACTACTTCTTCTTTTTCTTTTTTCTTTTTTCTTGGACACATAATTTTTGAGTTTATGCATACATGTATATTTATATGTTTGGTGATGTGAGTAGGAAATATGGCTCTGTGTAGAATAGGTAGATGTGCACAACCACTATCTGGCCAAATAGTCTTCAACACAAGTGCTATGCCAGGAATGATTCTTGGAAAATTTAGAGCAAGAGTGCTTTTATTAGATTGAATATCATTGTGGTGATGATTTTGTACAAAGCTACACTGATCTATTATATTCTTATATACATTAGGCCTATGCTAGTGGGCTAATATATCTCAAACACATGGAATGACCTCTCTTGGATATTCAACTTATATTCTAGGTTTTGTTAAGACTCTTATTTGCCATGCCATGCACAACAACTGTGAGGGTGTGTACTGGTAGAATCACAACGGCCAAAAAATGTACAAAGAGCAGAGTATAATGGTCGTGCAACTCACGACTTTGTCGCGGCCTGGCTGGTCACGAGATAATCGCGACTTGCCTAGTCATAACTATGATCTTAACATTCTACCACATGTCACTTAGGGGCAGAGCAGGTCGCTTGAAATCACCTAAAGTTGCAAGATCACTGCAAATGCAGCTTTCCAAAACAATAGATGAGATTCAAGTACTCTGCCCCAAATACAATTAAGTCCTAGAAAGATACATTAAAAAAAAGATACATACAAATTTGTCACTTAATAAAGCCAACAAATGTAAACTTCTCATAAGTATATCAAAATTATCAATCATAATTTGAAATAGGAAATTTCAATGAAAAGTTTCAAGAACTTAAAAATTCGATTGAAATTCTATCATCAAAAGTGTTTAGAAGTCTACAAGAAGTTTTATTATTTGCGTAAATAAGTTAGCTATTTATTATAGTTTTTATTTTAATATAAAGTTAAATCCTACATGCTTGCCAATACTACATGAGGTTACAATAAGGTTTTTTTTTTTTTTTTTTCATTTTTAGATAGAGGTAAGAAAAGTTTTATTGTTGAATAGCCTACAAACTAGCCAAATTTTGTCCCAATTTGAAAAAGTAACCCTACACCACCAACGTTAGAGTGTTAGCGAGAGAGACTCAAGTATCAAATCAGGAATAATCAAGAGTTGCAGTTATTTAGGTGTTATCAACTATGTAAGTTAATTAATAATACTATTTTGATACATTGGTAATTTGGAAAACCATATGGCTGAATAATAATAATTTATTAGTGATTTTAGTGTTGTGGTTGACTAATGCTTGTCATCTGTTGGGTATAAATGTGTGAGCGAGTTCTCACGTTGAATGTTAATGACGGTTTGGGTTAAACGATATCCTTACGAGTTATATAAACTACTCAATTGGAAGTCCCCCAAAATGTTATCTGCTTGACCTCCTCCAATAGGCTTCATGGGTTAGTAATTAGCCTTAGGTCTCCCTCTCTATTTTGCCCATATTTTGTGGGGAGGATTTTTTTGGGATTGGGGGTAGGTGCATTTTTCCTTGTATCTTATAGCTCTATATGTTCGAGATGATAATACTAGTATTAATTTTTAATGCTCTCTCCTTATTATAGAGATAAAATATGAAGAAGAAAATGCTTCAAGCCAACAAATTCGGGTTGAAGGCTCCCATGGCTTTAAGTTAGTCAAAAAGCTATCTGTGACTTGCCGAAATCTAAAATGCTGGAACAAAAGCACCTTTGGAAATTCAAAGGAAAAAATTAAGGCCTCAAAGGCAAATTTGCTGAGATACAACAGTCTGCCCCTACAAGAGAACTTGGAACTAGAAGCTTCTCTAAATTTAGAGCTTGCTGAATGGCTAGCCAGGGAAGTCATGAGATTACGACAGATGTCTAGAGAACTGTGGGTTAAAGAGGGTGACCGTAACTACGTCTCGGAAATTAAGCTCGAGGATGGTTCTTGGATAAGAGGCCAGGAGGAAATTCAAAACTATTTTTTGGAAAAGTCTACCTCCCTATTCTCATCTAGTCTTCCTCAATTCCCAGAAAACCTAGAGAACTTAATAGAGCCTTGTGTTACTGACCAAGAGAATTTGGAGTTGTGCAAAATACCCACTAGAGAAGAGATAAAGAAGATGGTATTTGGGATGAAATCCCTCAAAGCCCCGAGTCCGAATGGCTTCCTAGCCCTCTTCTACAAACATTACTGGGCTATAGTGGATGATCAAGTAGTTCAAGCCACCCAAAGCTTCTTCTCTCTCATTCCTTCATCTCCGTAATGGTTGGCTTTTGAAAGAGTTCAACAAACCCTTCATCTCCCTCATTCCTAAAAAGAAAGGTGCATGCAATTTCAACCATTTTCGTCCTATTGGGCTGTGTAATGTGTGCTACAAAGTGATATCCAAGATTATAGCGAATAGACTAAGACCACTACTAAATAAAATGGTGGATCCGGCTCAAGTGGCCTTTGTGCCTAATAGATGGATTAATGAAAAGGTGGTCTTGGCCCATGAAATTGTTCACAGCTTCAAATATACAGGTAAGAAGAAAGGTTTCCTTGAAATCAAGCTTGATTTCCAAAAGGCCTACGACAAAATGGAATGGAGTTTTTTTTATTATAGTCTTAAAAGCTTTTGGTTTCAGTAACAGCTTTATTAATCTCATCCATCGACGCCTCTCCACTATTGAGTTCACTTTGCTTTTAAATGGAGTTCTTGGACCAAGTTTCTCTCCATCTAGAGGGCTTAGGCAGGGGGACCCCCTGTCTCCGTACTTATTTGTTTTGGGCAATGAGTTTCTCATGGGGTTGATAAACAGGAAACTGTCTCAAATGAACCTAACCGGGGCAAAAGTTTCTGATACCACCCCCTATCTCTAAGCTCTGCTATGCTGATGACATTTTATTGTTTTGCAAAGCTAAGTCCTCCAAGCTAGCCATCCTTAGAAATTGCTTGGAGAAATTCTGTTCTTAGTCAGACTAAACTATCAGTGTGGAAAAATCTAGTTGCTTCCCCTTCCAAAGGTGTGAGCCCTCAATTTATGAATCAAGTTAAGTGTTGTTAGGGTCTCAATACACTTCCACAAAGTACAACCTATTTGGGTGTTCCTCTCTTCTTGTTAAAGAGCAAATCCCAAGATTTTAGATTTGTTAAAGAAAGTTTGGACAATAAGCTTAGTGGGTGGAAAAGTAAAAATATTTCTTGGTCTACTAGAGCAGCTTTGATTAGATCTGTGGCCCAAGCCATCCCAGCTTATTCTATGTCGCTATACTATTCCTTAAAGGTCTTTGTGATCAATTAGATGCTCCTGTGTGCAGATTTTGGTGGAGCCCCAAATCAAAGGTGGATTTGTATTGTGTCTTGGTCTTCTCTTTATTGGTCACAAAAGGAGGGTGGCTTGGGATTTAGAAAATTTTGGGATTCCAACCAAGCTCTCCTCTCCAAACTTGGTTGGTGGATTCTATCCAGAAAGGAATGTTTTTGTATTAAGGTTTTGAGGGCAAAATACAAGATTTAGGACAATTGGTTGTCTCACCATTCTCCTAGCAATGCTTCCCCCTTTTGGAAGGGCATGATGGGCATAAAACACCTTATCGCAAAGGCAACTTGCCTTTTAGTAGGCAATGGGGATTCCATTAGAACATGGTCAGACCCATGGATCCCTGATCTCCCAAGCTTCACCCCTACTCCTAACGTTGATGCTAATCCAGACATTGCTTTGGTGGTTTCTTAGCTCCTTACTCTAGGCTGAAGCAGCTGGGATATTTTAAAACTCAGATTGTTGTTCGAGGAGCATGCAGTTGATCCAATCTAGAAAATTCTCATTCTTAGTTGTCCCATGGAAGATAGTTGGTCTTGGACTGCAACAAACTCTGGGGGTTTTTTTTCCTGTCAAGTCAACTTATCGGCTTTGTAGGGAAGGCTCTCCTCCCTTGAACCTTGACTATATTAGGGGTCAGATTTGGAAATCCAAAATTCATAAGCGCCTTAAGATGCATATATAGAGAATTGCTGCCAATGTTTTGCCTACTATAAAGGTACTCAGTATGTTCAATGAGAATGTGGATAAGAGATTAAGCCATGATGTGTCATTTAATCCTTTCATAAATCTAATTCATAAATTGTTGTTATATATATAATATTTTTGCATTTTTGACCAAGACAAAGTGTGTGGCCCAGACATACAAATAAGCCTAAAAGAATGGTGGTTCAAATTTTGCTAGCTCGTATGTGTGTACACACACAAGGACATCTGTTTAAAATTGGAATGATACAGAAAAGATTAGCATGGCCCCTGCGCAAGGATGACACGCATAAATCGAGAAATGGTCCAAATTTTTTTTCTACATTTTCAATAAAAAAAAAAAGAATCTATGTTCCCCGTGCACACACATACAAGGAACACTAGAATCTACATGGTAGGTGGAAATTCTCTTAATCTAAGCATAAAAGTAAAACATCGTATATATTATTCTCTTTTATTTTCCTCATCTCTCCTTATTTCCAATTATTTTTTTTTTAAAGTTTACATACACAAAAGATTTGACACATGCTGATTTCGTGACAGATATTTAGTGGTTAAAAAAGTGACATTAGTGGTTAGCCAAGATAAAAACTGAGCAACATTAAGGACACAAAAAAGTCCATAACTTTTGTCTCAATTTGTCACATGGCAATTTGGGAGTGGTGGAGGTGTGGACCCACTATTTTACCTTCACCATTCACAGCTCGCCACATGACGAGTTAATGATAAAAGTTGTAGACTTTTTAATGTCTCTAACATTTCTCATAAGAACTAGTAAAAATTTGCCAACTCAACGTGTGTGGAAAAAAGTTGTCGAGTTTTATTGTGCAGTAAGTAACATTTACTTTTTTTTATTATTATTATTTATTTTCCTTTCACACCCAAGTGTTATCCAACACCCAACCTGTAGAAAGACCCATCACCCAATCCAGAGTACAGTGGGCAAATGGCCTGGCCCCACCACAAGTGACCAAGGGGATTTGTAAAATGTATTTAGACGAGACGAATCAGCAAAAAGCAAAACACTACTCCATCACACAGAAAACAAAAGCCGCTCGCTCTGCCAACTCTCTCGCTCATTTTCCTTTTCCCAGTTCACACACGAAACAAACAAACTTTACTCTCTTCACAACACGCTACTCTCTCACAGAATGCTATAAAAAACCCCCCCTCACTCTCCGCTTCCATTTTTCTCTCCTCCATTCTCCGATCTTCCCAAATCTCCCAATCCCCCAAACCAAATCTCACTCCCTATCTCTCTCTCTCTCTCTCTCTCTCTCTCTCTCTGTGCGCAAACCCTAAAACCCTAGAAATTCAAAATCATTTGGTCACTATGCTGAAGTTTTCGTCAACGACGGCGAACCAGATTCGCTTCCTTCTCCAGAGCATCGACGAATCCAACGCCGACTCTGTTCTTCGCGAGCTCCGACAGGTCTTCCTTCTCTCTAGATGTGAAAATGTATTTTGTATATTCGAATGTGTGAAAAAGTCTAGGTTTTACTGCTCGCTAATTTGTTTCATCTGCGTTGTTGCTTTTTTTTTTTTTCTTTTTTCTTTCAACCTTGGAATTATAATATTTATATTTGATTTTGAAATGGATTTAGCTGTGGTTCTTTCGGTTATTGTGCTCAAGGTTTTGCCTAAATTCAATTTAATGGCCGGTGAAGGTTCGGCTTGTCTTTTAGTTAGGGGAAAAGGAGTTGATTAAGCATTGGATTAGATTTGTTGAGAGTGGGTTGACTTCATTAACTGGTGAAGGGGAAATGGGTGTTTACAAATTTATTTTGGGAATGGTTGGCTTTGCTGTGGACTGTTGCACGATAGTTAAGATTGTCGATGTGAATGGGTAGAAAGAAGGAAATGAGTGAGCAGGGGACTTAAATGTGAATGAAATCAAGGTGAATGAATGAGTGGATACTTTGTTTGTATGTTTGTATACAGACTCATGAAATTCTCTCAGTGCTCCGGCAATCAATAGAGTGTGCCATTGAATACCGCTTATTTTGCTGAAAAATGAAAGGCCGGGAAAAAGAAAAAAAGAAAAGAGGGTTACTGTTCACATGAACAGTGCACTGGTCATTTGTATGCACTGTTCATGTCCCATGAACAGTGCACTAGGCGCTGGTAAAAAAAAAAAAAAAAAGAAGCCAGACGCAGACGCTGGGCTCCAAAACGCAAACCAAACGGAGCTATAATATGATATGATTGAATAGATAATTGACTTTTACTTATATCTTTTATCATTTTTACTTATTATTCTTTTATAAAGTTATAAAGAAAAGTACAAGAAGAAAAATTCTTTCTTTTCTGTAACCCCTACCCCCAGTCAATAATGTAATAGACTACTGTCCCATTATTTTGCAGAGACAAGTGAGAGACGTAATGTAAGGATGGATAATTTTTGTAGATGGATGTTCTTGGTTGTCAAATTTACTGAATTGTTTTGTTATTTTTGTTCCAAGATTCTTAATTATCAAGGTTTAGGTAAGTTGTGTTTAATGCTTTAATCATTTTGCTAGAATTGAAAGTTTGAAAGGTTAAAAATACCATTCTCTTTTGTGTAGTTGGGATGGTTGGGACAACTTGCATGCACGGCTTGTTGTTTAATAATTATGACTCTCGTATGGAGTAAATATTTCCTCTAAGACGTACTTTTGATTGCTGAAGTATAGGAGTATGTTGTATGTTGTACGTGTATGTACTGCACTTTAAAATGTGAAACTTTCACGTAACTTTTGGATTAAGAATTGTGTTGAAAACCTAAAGTCGCATTGCATTGGTTTGGAAGAGACTGAAGAATGTATATTTGAAGTTCATCTTAATCCATCAGTGGAGTTCAAACCCTCTATTTGTGGATATAGAACTACAATTATGAAGTTTTAGTTGTATATCTTATTGGTGATTTAGGACATTAAAACTCATCTGAACGAAATGAGTAGATTAATCAAACTGTAAAGTTTATATGTGGCAACCTTTTAATTTTGTAATTTGCATAGCAAATCAAGTTAATATTCTGTTCCCAATTGGAGGTCATATTGGACACCTGGACATCACAGCAAGGAAAGGACATTATTTTAATGAGTGACACAGTGCGATACTCTAAATTGTTTTGCCAGGCTAGCGAAAAGGATGGAGAAGACTTAGCAACCTATCAAAAATCAAGCAAGTTCATTGTGAGATAGCTGCGTGAATGCTTTTATTGGTTCTATAGTTTCTAAAATACTAATGATAATCTCAAACTTTAGAAGGGAGAGTAATTTTTTTATAAGTAAAAGAAAAAAAAATGGAATTACTACTACTTACCATAACATTCAGACTCAGTCCTTGGTAATGAACGATAGGAAATGAAAAGAAAATAAAGAGAGAGAAGATGAGTCAAGTTTAGGGACGCTATAATGTGATTGACAAATAGGGTAGAGTATTTTATGGAAATGTTACTTATACATACTTGGGCTGATAGTCACTATCGATGCAATTTGCTTGTATTGTATTAATGTAGTTTTCGAGTTAGAATGTTTTTGACTATGATATATTCCAAATGAGTCCTCGAATGAGTTTGCTTCTCTTAGTTTTGAAATATCAACGTAATAAGAAAAGGCGATTTGAGTATGTATATGTATGTTTTATCAAAATTCTGATTGGATATTGTTTGAACTTGGATACAATTCTTTGAATCAACCTGATTTTGTTTACTACACTCATATTAATTGAAATATGCTCCACAACAAGAGACTACACTAGCCAAAGAAGGAATATGATGATGATCAGTTTTTGAAATATGGTAGTTGCCAGCATTGAACAAGCAGATGTTGTGATAGCTGTTTGTTTCCTAATCTGCTTTTCACGAAAAAGTCAACTTTGGCTTTTCCTAGGTATATAGAAAAGAGGCTATGGAGCATTAAAACTCCATTATAGGTAAAAAGAGTGTAAAATACATGCTTGTGTGAGTTCTTGAATTCTTGCTTAATCAAATATTACGAAAAACATTTCCAGTTACTCCATTCCCTTTTAATGTTGTGCTAATGGATTTTATCTATTGAATTGGTAAGCAGAAGGTGATAATGTGATCCTATTTGTCTCTCCATGTATGCTTTATATTATGAAGTTCTGGTGCTAAATAAATTTTTGACAAGGCTAAAGCCATAGCTCTATTTCGATGCTTAAGGAAGCTAGTAATTATTTATAGGTTAAATTGTCCTTCCCTGAAATATAACTCAGGTTCTAGAGGGGTAGAAGAACATTCAGGTTTGAGATTAGGTGGTTGAAGGCAAAGGCAATTTTGGAGAAGATGAAAACGTGGTGGGAGTCTTACCAGTTTCAAGGGTTCCTGAGCTATAGATTGGCAAATAAACTTGAAGCACTAAAAATGGAATTAAAGAAATATAATGAGGAAGAGTTTGGAAATGTGGAAACTAAGAAGAATAAGTTGGGGTTCAATGATTGCTTAGATGATATTTGAGGGACAAAAGTAGAACTGAAACCATATCATTTTCTAGGTCCTATTTCTCATCCCTAAAACATGCATTCATGTTAGACATGATGAAAAAATACTAAACAAATTTGTCAGTAATCCTTAAATATTTGTCTCTTATACAGCTGAGGGTTTCTGAAGTTGATGGCATGCATGACTTTAAGTCAAACATGTAAATATTGAATTTCTTATAGTTTTACTTCAAAAATTGAAAGCGATTATAGTTTGCTTGGTCAGAAGAGATGTTGATGAAGCAGATCCAAATGCATTGGAATATTGTGTTTTTTGAGTTGTATGCTTTCTTGACTATTTGCATTTCAAATTTTCAATTGATTGCATGCTGATACAGTCTATTTCTTCTTGGCAGTTTGTTGAATATGGAGTTGAGGGAAGCATTATGCTTCTCCAGACGTGCATAGATCACTTGCAATTTTACAACACAGACTCGAAGAACGTGCAGCTGGAATTGGCTGTTGCATCAATATTTAAATTCCTCTTGGGCAAGCCAAATTTCAGCACCGTGTTTTGTGAGTCGCTAAGAAATACTGAGATCAATGAGGGAACTCTGGAGAATTTCTCTAATGTATTACACCTGTCTGTATCGGAAAAAATTGGTATTGGTCTAGCTTTATCGGATTCTGAAAATCTTGATAACAGGAATTGTGGTACGTTTCAATTTTTAAGTGGAAGTACAATCTTGATGCCAAAAATTTATTCTTGCATGATTAGTTTCCTTTTGCATTTATTGTTATGTGCATATATTGAACTGTTTGATATGGACTTTTTGATGCTTTTTAGGTCAAAGTTTTTGTATGGCTCAGATGAAGGAATTGTGCACCAATCCTGTTTCGGTTGGCTGTACTGATCAAATTAAGAATATTGTTATGCTCCTCCAGCGGTCTGAGGGCCTTTCCAAGCACATGGATTCCTTTATGCAAATGTTATCTCTAGTGCAGTTTAATGATGTCACCCCATTTGTTTTAACTCCATTACTTTCAGATGAACTACGTGAGGCTGATTTTCTGAGGTTACAATCTTTCTTCATTGTATTTCTTCTATATTGGTTGTGCTGTTGATTACAAAGCTGTCCTGTCCTGTTTTTGTGGTGTTGAAAGATATTAGCTGTCTAATAACGGTAGTTGTTTTTGTTACAGGAATATGAATCTGTTCAATGACTGCGGAGAAGATGATTTTGATTCTATTTTAGCAGAAATGGAGAAAGAAATGAGCATGGGAGATATTATGAAGGAACTAGGTTATGGTTGCACAGTTAATGCATCACAGTGCAAAGAGATTTTATCTCTTTTCTTGCCACTGTCTGAGGTTACCCTTTCTAAAATACTTGGCACAATTGCCTGTACCCAAGCTGGTCTTGAGGACAATCAGAACACCTTTTCAACGTTTAGCTTGGCTGTTGGTTGCAGTACTTTGTCTGATCTGCCTTTGTTGAACTCCTGGAATATTGATGTTCTTATAGATACAATCAAGGAACTTGTGAGTTTACTTATTCTTCTTCTTGCTGCAATTTTGTAATTTTTTTTTATTGTAACAATTGCTTTGCAATTGTCTCCTTTGTATCTAAGTATGTGTGCTGGATACAGGCTCCTGCTACCAACTGGATTCGAGTTATTGAAAACATGGACCATGAGGGGTTCTACATTCCTAATCACGAGGCGTTCTCTTTTTTCATGTCTGTATATAGACGTGCATGCCAGGTATATTTTTATCACGTGTGAATCTACTTGCACATTAAATATATCTTAGGATCAATATATGAATTTAATGTGGAACGTGTTAGTTCTAAATCTTTGGATTGAGCTGTACAGGAGCCATTCCCTCTCCATGCGATTTGTGGATCTGTTTGGAAGAATACTGAGGGTCAGCTATCTTTTCTTAAATATGCTGTATCAGCACCACCAGAAGTATTTACGTTTGCCCATTCTGTAAGGCAGCTGGTATGATGCTATATATAACTAGTCATTCCTTCTTTCCTCATGTTATCTCTTTTTGATTCTTTGAATGACCAGTGTTTGTTACAGACCTATATCGATGCAGTGAATGGACATACGCTTCCAATTGGACATGCTAATCATGCATGGTTGTGTCTTGACCTTTTGAATGTACTGTGTCAACTAGCTGAGAGGGGTCATGCCACTTCTGTTCGCTCAATGCTTGATTATCCTATTAAACACTGCCCTGAAGTCTTACTTCTTGGGATGGCATGCTTTAATGTACTCTCTTTGATTTATTTATTATTTTTTTAAATAAAAAAATTTATTGTTGCTTTGCATAATTTTCCATATGTTCTTTCTTGGTTGATAAATTTTGCGTGTGTTATTTCAGACTGCATATAACCTCCTCCAGTATGAAGTCTCGTTTACTGTTTTTCCCGATATAGTTAAAAATGGCATGGGTAATGGAATAATTCATCACCTCTGGCGTGTCAACCCTAATTTTGTGTTGCGGGGATTTGTAGATTCTGTCAGCTGTGATCCAGACAGCATGACTAGAATATTGGATGTCTGCCACGAGCTAAAGGTAAATATTGAGTGAGCATAGAGTTTGATCACCTTTCCTCTTTCGTTGTTTTTGTTTTTGTTGTTGTTGTTGTTGTTGTTGTTGTTGTTGCATTTTGAACTCAAAATCTAAGCAATGTGCATGTTATATATGACTGTTGAGTGTTGATTATCGTTCTGAAGATCTTAAAAGATATGAAATTAGCATCCAATCTTGTTAATTTTTCCATTTTCTTTATTTTTCATTGCTGGGAACATTTTCCAGATGTACCCTTTTGTTTGTCTAATGTTTTTGTATTACTAGAATAATTTATTTCTCCTGTTTCTGTACTCAGATTCTTATTTATTTTGCAGATTATATCATTGGTGTTGGACGCGATTCCTTCTCCTTATGCCATCAGATTGGCAGCTCTTGCTTCACGGAAAGAACTTGTAGACCTTGAGAAGTGGCTAATTCATAATTTAAATACATATAAAGATATTTTCTTTGAGGTAATATCCAGTTGGTCCTGCATCCTCTGCCTTTAAATAGCGTTGATAACTATGGGAATTCTAATTTATGGTTCATGATATACTTCCTCTGTCCCAAAAAAAGAGTGTATTGCTTTTAAATGGCACTATTTTTAGTAAATATCAGCATATAAGACTCTTTACTTAAATGCCCTTCAATCTCATTTAAAGGTGTGCCAAAAAGTAATCCCTTAGATTTTTGAATAGGTATGTTAACTGCCATTCTAAACCTTGCGGTTGTGTATGATTTGATATTATTGAACAACATGAAGAGGGAATCACACTCAGTTACCTTTAAAAGGGGGATTTTTGAAGGAAAAATGTTACTATGTTAGTCAAATAGATTTCATCCTTACTTGAAATGTAGATAGTAGATGTTATAATGGTTGCAAAGTGATGCTAGGAGAGAGCGTAATCACATAGCATAGATTGGTGGGTCTAGATATTTGTATTAAAAGATGGAAAAGAAGGTGTTAGACAAAGAAACCCAAGGATTAGGACGGATTTGAAGGGTGAGAAACAAGATGTGTGAAAAAATAAAATGATCAAAGAAGGCAAGTGGGATTTAGACAAAGATGTCGAATGAAATGACTGATTGTATTAAAAGAGTGGCTAAAGACGTACATCGAGAATCCAAAGGATGTGGGTAACCGACTAAGGGGACTTGGTGGTGGAATAAGGAGGTTCAAGCAGCAACTAGATTAAAGGGAGAGCTATAGAAGAGTATTTAGATGTAGAGACCATGTTTCTTATGAGAATTGTAAATTGACGAAGAGGGAAGCAAAAATGTTAGGCTTATGATGAATTATTTTTTTATACATCATAAGTGGGGGAGGGGGAGTTGAACCCTGGATGCCTTTGTTGGAAACACTAGGAAGTGCAAGTTGACCTAAAGGTCATTGGCTATAGCAAGTTGGGGACAAATGATGGAGAAAATAATGTTTATAAACTTGGTAAGATAAGGGGAATAAAAATAAGAGACTTGATGTAGTAAAGATGAAGATTAAAGGATGTTAGCAAATGAGGAGCATATTAAAGAGAGTGAAAAGGTATTTGATAAACTTTTCAATGGAAGCAATGAAACAGTTGTATTGGTGCGAATTGAGTAGCCCTGTTGAGAATAGAAACCATAGGTAATGATGCATTGAGGCGGATGAAAATGGAAATTTTTTTTGGGACTGGCTGAAATTCCCATTGAAGTATTGAAGTTCGGAAGTGCGTTGGTGATATGGGTTTATGTTGGTTGACAAACCTTTGTTGACTTCAAGTGTTAACAAAATGCCTAGTGAGTGGAGGAGAATACTCTAATACCTATTTAAAAGAACAAAGGGGCGATTTAAAACTATACAAATTACCATGGAAACTTACTTATGAGAATATGGTTCCTGGCTGTTTCATGTGGATTGTTTGAATGGAAAGAAATCGACGCTCTTTTGAGGCTACTGAGAAATCATTGGTTCAGTTACAAGCTTTATGCTAGAAGACTCTTTTTGATTGGTCTAGGTGCTGGGCTCCTCAAATTGTTCTTCTAATGAGGTTCGCCAATGGAGTCCTCCATTGGGAGATTCATTTTTGTAGGGATGTGCATAATCGGGAATTGGAAGCTTTCAGGAGCTTCATAAACACCATTTATAGCACTCTTGTAAGGGGGATTGGGGAGGATAAGAGATGTTTGCCTGGTAAGAGTAAGGGGTTCATGGTCAATGCGTACTACCATTTTCTAGTTGGCCATAGTGAGCAGTTTTTCCCTTAGAAAAGCATTTGGAAGCAGAAGATTCCCTCTAGGGTGGCTTTCTTTTTATGGACCGCTTCCTTGGGGAAATGTCTGACAATTGATAATTTAAGGAAAATAAAGGTTTGCATTTTGAATTGGTTTTATATGTGCAAGTGTAATAGTGAAACTGTTGATCATCTATTCCTTCATTGCCCGGTTGCTTCAGAGTTGTGGGATATGGTTTTTGGTTTACTTGGAGTTTGTTGGGTTATGCCAATGTCTGTTGTTGGGCTATTTGCTTGTTGGCAAGGTCGATTTGGTCGCCATCGTAATGGAGATATTTGGATGGTTGTTCCTCATTGTTTGATGTGGTGTATTTGGAAGGAGAGAAATAGTAGCTGTTTTGAAGACAATGAGAGTTCCATGCTTGATTTCAAGCTTCTATTTTTCAGAACCTTATTGGACTGGTTCTCCGTGTGGAGAAACCATCATTTTTCTTCCATTTTGGGTGTGCTTGATTTTTGTAATGTTCGTATTTGATTTATTCACCCCTGTATACTCCCTGTGTACTTGGGTGTCTCTCTTTTTGATTTCAATAAAGCTTTATTACTTATCAAAAAAAAAATTGTTCTTCTATTATTGAGTTACTTTCTTCTCGTAGAGTTTCCCCATAAGTTTTTTTCTCCTTGTTGTTTGTTGCTTTTTTTTTTTTTTGGTGTTCACTGTTTACCATCATGAACACCTTGTATTTGCTTTCTTTGTTTTTTCATCTTGATTAATATTATTCTTACTACTTATCAAAAAAAAAAAAAGAGTCACACTAGGGTTTGAGTTGATAACCCAGTGGTATTGACACTTTTTGTGGTGCTTGATCTTTGGGGTGACCCCACCTCCCCCTCCCTTTATTTAAATAGCAAAAAACGAAAAAACAAATTATGAGTCACATTATGAAACAAAAACTTTGAATATAGGTTAAAACATGAAACAACAATAATGGGGAATCAATTTGGTTTTATGCTAAGGTGATCTATCATGGGAGCTATTTTATTACTTAAATGCTAAATGGAAAGTATATGGAGTCCTGTAAAGATCTTCATATGATTTTTATTAACCTAGGGAAAGATAGGGTCTTTGGAGAGGTTATATGGTGGGTTTTGGAAAATAAATGAGTTCCTTTAAAGTAGATTAAGTTGATTAAGGGTATGCATGACAAAACTGTATTCAGGTTGAGATTAAGTAGAAGCATCACAAGTGAGTTTCCTATCTCTAGAGGCTTGTATCAAAGATTAACATCAAGTCCATACCAACCTTATACTAGTGATGGATGAATACACTGATTCGATTCAAGAAGAATTTTTTTGGTGTATGATTTTTTGCATATATAGTATTGGTGGATGAAACTGGACATTGTGTTAAATGACAAGTTAGAAATTTGGCAAGACGCTGTAGAATAAGACTTTTGATTGAGTAGGGCTCTAGAGAGTACGTTGAATGTAAGTTTAGTAAAATTAGAAACAAATATGAAGTGGTTGTAAGACTTGGTGGTCAAGAAATGCCAATGAGTGAGAATTTTCAATATCTTAGATCAATAATTTATAAAGATGGAGAGATTGAAGAGATATCAACCATAGGATAAAAACATGATGGATGAAGACATCAAGAGTATGGTTTAATTGTAGAAGACATTTTATGTTAAAGAAATTTTTTATTTAATGATTGCTATAAGATGAGCTATGCTCTATGATTCTAAATGTTGGACTATTAAAAAGTAACATTCATAAAATGAATGTAGCTCAAATGAGAGTGTTAAGATGGATAAGGGGAAATAATCTGGAAGATATAATTTGAAGTGAAAAAAGTGGCTTAAAGATAGGGGTGACCTTTGTTGATGAAAAGATGTGGGATTGTCTGTTGAGATGATTGTTCATATTTAGAGGAGAGCAATTAATGTATTTGTAAGAAAAAGTGAGTTGGGTCAAGTTGAGGGGATGAAGGAAGACAAAAAAAAGGGATAAAACTTAGGTACAGTATCTTAGGTGCTATTTCTTAGATTCCCTCTTTAAGATTTGGCCATGTGGCTACTTAACTAAAAAATACATTTCCATCCCATCAGAAAAAATCCACATGGCAGAGAATCTTAAGAGATGAATCTAAAGAACAGTACTTACATACTGTACCTAAGTCTTGCCCAAAAAAATATTATTAATATAAATAGTAAAAAAGAAAATGTCAATTAATTAAGTAGTAAATCGTATGCATTTGGATAGAATTGAATAACGGAAGGAATACATTTGGCCGACCTTGACTAGTTTGTTGAGGGTTGATAACTGACCCCAAAAATTTCGATACTAAAGGGTGATTATTGTTGTTGTAAGGGCCACATGGGAGGATGTTGAAATAAATGCTTTAAAATTTGAAAATGGACACTCTTTTTGGCACATCCCTAAAGTAAATCGAGACACGTTATTTCGGGACGAAGTATTTTATTGTTATCATTAAAAATTTTCTTGAGATGTATACAAAACATGGTTTGATGTGAGTTCATCCTTTCAGGAATGCCTCAAGTTCTTAAAGGAGATTCAATTTGGTGGATCCCAGGATTTTTCCACCAAAGCGTTCCATGATTCTGGTGCTGTCTCGAATCTTTATTTGGAGACTAGTTCTACCTTTATGAAGGTTCTTTCTACAACTTGGTTAATCTGTCCATCCACATGCATTCTCATTCTTGATTGTCTGGAACCTTGTTGTCTCTGTTTTTCACTACAGGTCCTTAAAGCTCATGCTGGCTTGATTACCTCCAGCCAGCTTGCTGAGGAAATGGAAAAGCTGCATGCACCTGTTATGGATCCTAATCCCAGGTTGCAGAATGGTGGGGCAACTGATTCTTCGACATCTGATGGATATTCAGATGATATTGAGGCTGAAGCAAACTCTTATTTCCAGCAAATGTTTTCTGGCCAGTTGACCATTGATGCAATGGTCCAAATGCTTGCTCGATTCAAGGAATCTTCTGTGAAAAGGTTAATGCCTGTTAAAGCCTTTCCTCCAGTTGCTCGGTATCTAATTATATTCTTGTGTTTTTGAAAGCCAATATAGCCTTGTAGCTCAACTGGCACCTTCTGGTGTTTTCGATGGAAATGCCTAGGGTTTTAATCCCCCCCCCCCCCCCCCATTGCAAATATTAAAAAAAAAAAATCGTGTTTTTAAAACCCTTTCAGGTTTTGAATGCTTTGTCTTTCTCGTTCTACTTCTGTTGTACTGTGTAATGGCTATCATTTCTCATATGTGATGGCATCTTTCACCCTGTATTTAAATGTCTTTCCATGTTTTAGTCTTTTGGATAACCAAAATGGAAATGGTCTGAAGTGGGTTGTTTTATCTTTCTAGTTTGCCAATTCATTATTTTCCTGAATAATTAAAACCTACCAAAAGGAGCTTTTCACTCAAATCTGCTTTTGCAACCATTTTTTACTCTGAACTTTTATTTGGTTTCTTATTTCAAAATAACAATTTAAGGTTCTTTGGCACTGACTGACAGGGAACAATTAATTTTTGAGTGCATGATTGCAAATCTGTTTGAGGAGTATCGATTCTTCCCCAAGTATCCTGAAAGACAGCTCAAAATTGCTGCAGTTCTGTTTGGTGAGTTTTCTTACAAAATTTGCAAATGAACCATGATGGGGTCTAATACTCAATATACTCTGATTTTATACATTCCCTTTGTTTAATTATATTTAAACAGCTGGAGTTGTGCTACTTGGTCCAGTTTCATTTATCCTTTGATTGGGTATATTGAACTAAGTACGTTTATTTTTTGGGTCTTGTTCCCAGTAAAGGGTGTTATGAATAAAACAATCCTTTTGTGTACTAGTTCTGGTAGGTGATCAATGGCAGCCCAACTGATTTTTTTGGAAGTTCTAGGGGGCTTCGACAAGGGGATCCTTTATCTCCATTGTTGTTTGATATTGTGATGGAGGCATTAAGTCGTATGTTGGATGTGGCTGCCTCCGCTGGGCAATTTTCAGGTTTTTCTGTGGGTGGTGTGGTTGGTCCATCAGTGATGGTGTCTCATCTCCTATTTGCAGATGACACTTTGATTTTTTGTGATGCTGAACCGTCTCAGATTGCTAATTTGAGAGCGGTTCTTACTAGATTTGAGGAGGTGTCCGGGCTTCATATTAATTTAGGGAAATCTGAGTTGGTACCTGTTGGTGGCGTACCCAATTTGGAGGCTTTGGTGGGTCTGTTGGGGTGTGGGCAGTCTTCTCTGCCCTTGAAATATTTGGGCCTTCCTTTAGGTGCTAAATTTAAGGACTTATCTGTTTGGAACCCTATCCTTGAGAGAATGGAGAGGAGATTAGCAGGTTGGAAGAGAATGTATTTATCTAAAGGGGGTAAGGTGACCCTCATTAAAAGCTCACTATCGTCCTTACCTACATATTTTCTTTCCCTTCTTCCTTTACCAGGTAAGGTGGCTAAGCGTATGGAGAAATTACAGAGAGATTTTTTGTGGGATGGGATTGGTGGTGAACCTAAAATTCATTTAGTTAATTGGGCCAAGGTTTGTAGGCCACTGAAGGATGGGGGGTTGGGTATAAGACAGTTGGGTAATTTTAATTCTGCCTTACTGGGTAAATGGTTGTGGAGGTATGGCACCGAGATTGATGCTTTATGGAGAAGGGTTATAGAGGCAAAATATGGGAATATTTGGGGTGGTTGGTGTACGAAGAAGGTGACAAGTCCTTACGGGGTCAGCTTGTGGAGATATATTAGAAGTGGTTGGTTGAACTTCTCTAAATTACTTGTTTATGATGTGGGGGATGGTACTAGAGTGAAATTTTGGAAACATGTGTGGTGTGGGGATTGTACTCTCCAAGAGGCCTTTCCGGAGCTTTATTGTCTTAGTAGGTCCAAGGACTCCTCAGTGGCTGAAGTTATGGGTTGGTCTGCTGGGAGGTATCATTGGAATGTGCAATTTCGTCGTCCTCCACAAGACTGGGAAGAAGAAGCCTTTGATCGGTTTATGGGGCTACTTTACTCCTCGTCAGCAAGAGGGTTTGGACCAGATAGGGTATGTTGGAAGCCTGCAAGGAATACAGGTTTTGAGGTTAGAGGTTATTACAGTTCTTTCTACCCTCATAATCTTGTTTCCTTTCCCTGGAAAATGATATGGCAATCGAAGGCTCCTCCAAGGGTAGCCTTCTTTTCTTGGTCTGCTTCCTTAGGTAAGATTTTAACAACAGACAACCTTCGTAAAAGACGAGTGATTGTGATTGATTGGTGCTTTATGTGTAAGAGGTGTGGGGAGTCGGTGGATCATCTTCTACTTCATTGTACCATAGCTTGGGAATTGTGGTCTTTGGTTTTTTGTTTGTTTGGCATTCAGTGGGTTATGCCTCGTACTGTTCTTGAGGTGTTTGAGGCTTGGCAAGGAAAGTTTGCGCGACATCGTCACATTAATGTTTGGAAATTAGTTCCTCACTGCTTGATTTGGTGCATTTGGCGAGAAAGGAATGTTAGAAGCTTTGAGGGCTGCGAACGCTCGTTGATGGAGATTAAGTCTTTCTTCTTACACACTCTCTTTGAATGGAGTGTGGTTTTTTCTCATTTTTCTTGTTCTTCCTTTTCTATTTTTCTTGACCGTTGTTCTTTTGTTTCTTGATTTTTGTACCCATAGTACATCCCCAATGTACTCGGCTTGGCGACTTCTTTTTTCATTATTATTATTAATATTCTTACGTTATTTATCAAAAAAAAGTTCTGGTAGGTGGGGTTAGTTGCTTATAGGTTTTACTGTCTAGAAGCTAGTCCAAGGGTCTCTTCTTTTGAAAGGTTCCTTACATTATCAACGAAAAAAAAAACAATGCTTTAGTAAAACAACAGCGAAAGTATCAGATTTAATTTTCTGAAATAATTTTTTCTAGAGCCTTATGATGAGAAAATTAATGATAGTGTTGGAGTTTAATACACTATGAGAATTTCCCAGCATCTCCATCAACGAACAATGACTTCCTAGAGTCGTTGCTTTTTATAGATAATATTGTTCATCTGTAATTCTTTAGACTTAATTGTGTCCCTTGTACATGAAGTAGTCTCGTTGCCATAAAATGTATATGAGAATTACCTTGACACATACCTCTGGTCAATTATATTCCTTCAATAGTAGCTTCTAATGCTGACATTGTTGAATGTGTGTGTTTATGAACTTTGAGATTTATGTGATTATGTACGTCATGTTTTGTTGCATGTCTTCGGCAGATTCATGCATTGACTTTATAAAAATGCCATTTTTTGCCTGATATAAGTTACACTGATATAAATGCTTTGGCTTTCAGTATTTTAACAGACATTGTCCTTATATACTGTTAGAGCCATTACATATCCTTAAGTTTTGATTTTCTTTTGGAGGTTGAGGAAAAATGGGGAGTTCGATATTTTTTCTTTTTATGTTGCTATGAGGGGATCCTCTCTCTTGCCACTTTTCCTTGGAAGGGTGTATGGGGTTGAAGGCCCCTTAGTGAGGGTCTTTTTTTGTTTGGATGGCGGCATGGGGGAATCTAACAATATATAAAGTTTGGGGAGGAGAGGATATACTAGTAGATAGATGTTTTATCTGTCAGTGTAGTGGGGAGGGGGTGGATCACCTTTTGATTCATTGCACGGTGGCTTCTCATTTGTGGTGTTTTGTATTTAGATCTTTTGGTATCTCATTGGTCATGCCAGGGAGTGTGAGAGATCTTTTGTTTGGTTGGAGGAATTGGTTGGGAAAATATTTGTCAGATATTTGGAATTTGGTTTCACTTTGTTTGATGTGGATTCTTTGGCGTGAACAAAATAGGACCAGTTTCTAGCTCATTTTGTTGAGACTTTGTTTGATTGGTCAGCTTGGGGACTCACAAATAGAGATTTTGTTCCTATGTTTATCGAGTCTCTATTTCATTGTATATAATCTTTTTCTTTGTAGTTGTTTCCTTAGGCTACTTTATGCTGTTTCTTTAGGCTACTTTGTGCTGTTTTGCATGAAGTAGTCTCTTTTCAATAAAATTTTCTTGTCAGAAAAAAAAGTTATGATTTTCTTTTGTTGCCATGGTTCTTAACCATATTTCAGGCTCTGTGATCAAGCACCAGCTTGTAAGTCATCTCACACTGGGGATTGCTCTGCGTGGTGTGTTAGATGCACTACGCAAACCTGCAGATTCAAAAGTTTGTATCATCTCTCATTGAGTGCATTTTCTTTTATTGGTGGTGTTATATGCTATTAATAGTGGTTATTTTAACTTTTATCTTATGCAGATGTTTGTGTTTGGGACTCTAGCTCTCGAGCAGTTTGTGGATCGTCTGATTGAGTGGCCACAGTATTGTAATCATATCTTACAGATATCTCATCTGCGTGGTACTCATTCAGAACTTGTTGCTTTCATCGAACAGGCTCTGGCCAGGATTTCATCGGGCCATTCAGACACAGATGGAGGCGGTCATGGTTCTGTTGTTAATCACCATGGTCCCACTCAGTCTTCCTCAGGGAATTTGGAGGTAAATTCTGAAGTTTATCTCTTGACTTCTGTCATGCATTTGAACTCACCAAAACCAAACGTATGAAGATTAGACTTCTGTAGTGCATAAAATTACTTTTGGAAATTGTGAAAATCCCATACATGTTGGAAAATGGATTGTTTGAGGATTCATTTTTAATGAACTAAAAAAAAACTCAATTCTTGAGAATGCATAATCCACAGTAAAGTCTTTCGAGAATGAAATTTGTTTGGCCATTTAGCTGAGCTATATATGTATTTATATTTTCTGAATAATGTCTTTTTATTTTTATATGTTGGAACATTGGTGCAGTTAAATGGCTCTAGCATCATACAGGCTGGGCAGCAGCTTTCATCTCCAATACAGATTCAACTGAGACATGAAAGTCTTGAGGATCGTCATAAAACTGCTGCAGCATCATCTAATGATGTGAAACCACTCTTACCTTCTGTAGGGCAATCTTCAGCTGTTCATTCAGCTGATGCCTCCAGTATTCAGAAGGTAACTCCCCCCTTTGCTCTCTCTTGTTGTGGTGTCAGTTTTTATCCTCTTCCTGGCATTTGCTCATTTTATTGCTAAAGTTGCAGCCACAGATTGCTGTCAGTGCTCCAGCATTGCTGTCTTCTTCCCCTGGTTTTGTCCGTCCTTCTCGATCAGTTACATCTGGCAGTAATTTTCTTTGACCTAAAATTATGCCTTTTGTTTTACAGAAGTTTCAACTCTCAACTAGTCTTCATTTATTTGTTAAATGCTCCATCACTATAGTCATGCTTATGCAATGTAATTTACAGGGTTTGGGTCTGCACTGAACATTGAAACACTTGTTGCTGCCGCTGAGAAAAGAGAAACTCCGATAGAGGTACACACTTCCACGTTCAATAACTTTCACTAAAATACTAGCTGTATATCTGTGTGGTGCACGTGTTAGTTAAAAATCAAATGTAAATTAAGGAAAAGACTTCATATATATATATAAATAATAATTTATATATATCTTTTTTTTTTTTTTGATAGGTAATAAGACTTTTATTGAAAAAAATTGAACATCATGTTCACGATGGTGAACACTTTGAATGAGAAACAAATACAATATAATCAAGAACTAAAGGAAATAGAGACTAAGAATTCAGATAAAGAAATACAATTCCTACACCCCCAAATACGAGCCTAATGAAATAGAGTACCAAAGAGGAGAGATTTTAGATGATCTGATGTTCTCTCCTTGTCTTAAAAAATGTGGGTATTGCGTTCCTGCCAAATTAACCACACTAAACATGCCGGGACCATATTCCAAATGGTTGAAAGATGCTTTCCAAATTTCTCTAGATAAAGAAAAAAGAGCTAGCTGGCCTCGACATTACCCACTAGATCCCAAACACTGCAAAAGCTTCACACCATAAGGCGCGAGAAAACTTACAGTCAAGAAGAAGATCATCCACTGATTCCCCATCGCAGCAGCACAAACAACACCTATTAACTAGAGACTGACCTCTCTTCACAAGATTAAATAAGCTCAAAAAAGGAATAATCAGTATCTGCCTCCCAATCTTGAAGACCATGACAGAAAAGTAAATTCTAGCTCCTACTACCTCCTTCTGAAGTAGATGCTACCAAGTCAGAGACCCATGCTTCTTTAGAAAGAGAGCAAGCAAACATTGCAGGAAATAGTTCTTTCAAAGGAATAGGCCCACTCCACGGATCATGCTAAAAACCTATGAAGCACGGGTGCGTTTCGAGATTCGGGTGCGGGTGCGGGAGCGGGTGCGGGACTCGGCAATTTTTGAAAAAGTAGGGTGCGGGTGCGGCGATTAAAAAATTATTAAAAATATTTTTATTTATATTTTTAATATATTGCTAAACATACTTTTTTCACATTATATAAATATATACCAAATTTAAGAGCAATGGTAAATAATAACTAGAATACAAAGAATAGGAGAGAGCCTAGCTGAAGAGTGAAGGTAGAGAGTGGGAGAGAGGCTCAAGAAAAATGAAGAGGGAGAGGGTTGGGTCTTGGTTTTTTTCCAAACGGTGCGTTTGCACCTTTTTTTTTAGCCATACGCACCTGTTGTTTTTTTTTTTTTTTTGAATTTCGGCCGGTATCGGCAGATATCGGCCGATTTAGCCGGTATCGTCCGGTATCGGCCGGACCGATTTCACCCGATTTGGGCCGAATCGGCGCGATTTCGCGCGCGTCGGCCCGAATCGGCGCGAATCGCGCCGAATCGCGCCGAAAAAAAGGATTTTTTATTGCCGGACGCGGCACGGACGCGCAGGCAGCGGCGTCGCCTGCGCGTCGCCGCGTCCGGCCGCATCCGACTCGGGTGCGGCGGCCCAAACGCCGCACCCATGCTTCATAGCTAAAAACTAACATGGCAACCCTCCCCCACATTATACAAAATTAGACTAAAGAACTTCTCTGTTCCTTTCATAATACTCCTCCACATCCCACACCTATAAGAACCTCTTACCCCTCTAGTGCACCAGCCTCCTCTCTCCTCACCATACGTGGCTGCTATAACTTGGCGCCATAGTTTGTTACTTTCTTTCCCAAAATGCCACAACTACTTCCTGAGCAAGGCCTTGTTAAACAACCCAATCCCCCAGATCCCTAAACCACTAGTCTCAACTGGCAAACAGACCTTATCCCAAGCAACTAAAGGATATTTAAAAATATCCTCCAAGGCCTCCCAAAGGAAATACCTTTGAATTCTTTCTATTCTAGCTGCCATAGCCTAAGGGATAGTAAACAAAGATAAAAAGTAGGTGGGAAGGCTTGAGAGAGTACTTTATAACAAAGTAAGCTTGCCACCTTTTGACAAATAAAGTCTTTTCCAACCAGATAGCCTATTCTCCATCTTTTCTATAATAGGATTCCATATTGACGAATCCTTATAATGGGCCCCGAGAGGCATGCCCAGATATCTCATAGGGAGAGTACCCACCTTGCAACAAAGGGTACAAGCCAAAGCATTCAAATTCCCAACATCACCAATAGGAACAATCTAACTCTTACCTACATTAATTTTTAGTCCTGTAATGGCTTCAAAGAAGATCAGCACCATCCGAATGTATAATAATTGTTCCCTAGAAGCATCACAGAACAAAATAGTATCGTTAGCAAAAAGAAGATGATAGATATGCACACCCCATTGTCTATGGGACTCCGTAATGGAGATATATGGAAGGCCGTCCCTCATTGTTTGTTGTGGTGTATTTGGAAAGAGAGAAATAGTAGGTGTTTTGAAGATATCGAGAGTTCCATGCCTGATCTCAAGCTTCTTTTTTTCCGAACCTTACTTGACTGGTTCTCAGTGTGGAGAAGCCATCATTTTTCTTCTATTTTGGATTTACTTGACTTTTGTAATGTTCGTCTTTGATTTGTTCCCCCTTGTTTACTCCCTGTGTACTTGAGTGACTCTCTCTTTTTAATATCAATGAATCTTTATTACTTATCAAAAAAAAAAAAAAACCACCATTTTCCATTCTCTTCAATGGTCAACTCGACAACTCGACAAAGGATCCCCTTGGTGAATACCATGAGAACTACCAAAAAAAACCCATAGGAGATCCATTGAACAGTAAACTAAATATTAATTTTTTTTTTTAAAGTCATGGAGGGAAGCACAGTTTTATTGAAAAAGAAAACTACATTAGATGATTAAAATAATTTAAAATGAATAATGAAACTTAAAAAAAATACTCTACAAAATTTTGGTAATAGAATTTAGTAAGAGTAATATTTTTGAACTTCTTGAATGTGGCAATAGAGTTTCACTTAAAGAAAACTATATTAATAACTTTAATGTATTTATACAAAATTACAATAGCATGTCATATGATGTTTAATAGTTATGTTGAGCTAAATGAGCTACATGACCCAATTTTTAGTATGAGGTCTATGATGTTGACACGTGGTTCAATTTGGATGCATGTTAGCTAGAGTTGAAGATCTTGATTTGTGACTTATTCAGCGTTTGATATTACATACACAATGGCACTTTTGTTTTCTACATTTATTTTTAATAAATCGTTTTATGTTCTATGAAAATTTTGTGTTCATAGTCTCAGAGTCTCTATGTCATCTGGTATTGATATTTTTATCTTAGCAATGAAGTATTTTGCGTCCATTATCATAACATCTAATTTATATTTATGTATTTCACTGGGTCCCTATATTCTTCAATCAGATTAAGTTAATTTTGCATGTACAAAGTTGGGCTGGGTGGCTGATATGAACTTACATTTTAATATGATGCATGCGATTTTTGGCACTCGAGATATTTCATGTATAGTTTAGTATTGTGGAGTTCTTTTGTTGACCTGAATGGAACTAATTATTTTTTCTTTCTATGGGAGGGATATTTGTGAATAAGTTTTTGCAAATTAAGGACAAATACTTATTGGTCTAGCACCTAGATCATCCTATGCTTGTTCACATTTTTTTAGTTCCTTTATAGTGAGTTGTCCTAATAGTGGTGCTTTTTCTATTCAAACATTTTTTTGGTTATGTTCTTTAGTAGAAAATGCAAATTGTTCATGCTTGTGTATTTTATTCTAGGAAAAAAATATTTTACTTATGAACTTAATTTTTGTGATTGTGATGCAATAAATTACGATTTAAGTTTTTTAATTATAGTTTTAGAAAAACTTTATTATTGAATTATCTTACTCAATTCAAATTCAAAATAATACTCCCTTTTTCAAATGATAAAGTTCTTTAAAAAAGAAAAAAAGAGAGGAGGATTTGTCTAGTTGTCTTAAAATAAATAAGGAGTTTAAAACTAAAAGTTCAATATGCTATAGAATTATTATATTTAAAAAGAAATAATTCTTATTGAAAGTGGTGTCACATTTAATATTGTTGTAATGAATGATAAGTACTTGCACCAAAATTAAGTATTGATTTGACACATGGCACAAAGTTCAACTTCAATTTGGAATCTAATTGAATTTTCTCCCAGCGTTGGCTATATATATATATATATATATGTATGTATGTATGTATGTATGTATGTATGATATGATATTCTTGTTGTTTAGTTTAGTATTAATGGAATTTTTTGTTGACCTGAACAGAACTTCTTATCTTTCTTTCTTTCTGCGGAGGAATATTTGTGAATTACTCTTAGCAAATTAAGGACGAATACTAATTGTTCAAGTACCTAGACCATCCTACACTTTCACATTTTTCCTTAGTTCTTTTATAGTTACTTCAGGTTGAATAGTCGTTCTTTTTCTATTCACCTAAGAAATGTTTACTGTGAGGTCTTGCAGGCATAATGCTGATTCTTGACCTTTTTTTGGGTGAAATTTTGTCAGTTCCATTGCTCATATATCTTCTCTCTTTTCTTCAAAATAATTATAAATTTTGTGTTCGAATAATTTGTGCAACTCTAAATATTGATGGTATTTTTTCCTTAGGCTTGTCATTTTCTGTATTTATGTTGCCACACGTGTTCTTATCTGATCTTGTTGAGCAATTTAGCAAGCCAAGCCTTCTAGTTAGTGGCTCCGCACCATATCCCTAACCCTGCATTTTCATTTCAGGCCTTAGATTTTTTCTTTTAGTGGATTAAATAGATAGATACCCAAGAACCATAATCTTTGGAACACTGTTTCTAATAGTCAATAGGGGTTAGGTTTGTTTGGCTGTGGCATCTATGCTGCCTGGCCTACAAACGTTGTAAGTGTTTCAACTCTTAAAATTAACAAAGAAGATGGTGCTTTCTGATTTGGGTTATGTTTGTGAGATCTGATTTGAGGTTGTATCTTGCTGTTAGCTATGTTTTACAACTTCCCATGTTTGCTCTGGGTGAGCTGGTTCTGTTTTAGGGGGATTTTAATCTGAGCCAGTACTGAGTCCCAAAGATTGATATTGAGAGTTTGAGAATCATTAGTTTGGGCACTATATATAACATCAAATAGCACTTCCTCCCACAATAATGGGATAAAGGGTGAGGTTGTGGGTTCAAGAGCCCACTTGGTGCATGTGTAAGTTACCAATAAAAAAACATTGAGGTGTATATATTATTTTAAAAGTATTGTATGAGAATAACTGTCTTTCAATCAACCCAATCAAAATCACGGGAACAATGGAATTTGCATATTGAACAATTTACCTTAATATTTTTTGGGTTGTCATGCTATTTGTTCATATCTGTCTTTATCTTATAAGCGTCTATGTTCTGTTTACAGGCTCCAGCATCAGAGATTCAAGACAAGATATCTTTTATTATTAATAACATTTCAGCTACTAATATCGAAGCTAAATCTAAAGAAATAACTGAATTTTTGAAAGAGCAGTACTACCCCTGGTTTGCGCAATATATGGTTATGAAAAGGTTAGAAACTTTATGACTTAATCTTGTATTGGTGTTTGCATTTATAAAAGAACATGTTTTGAAACATATTTGCGTGAACTTGTAACTTTCTTTACTCCATAGTGTAATTTGTTGTATTGGTCTTTATCACTGTCTGGTTCTTTCTCAACACCCCCTAACTTTCAATGGAACATGCATTGAACTGGATTTTTATGATCTCACATGCGCATGCACGCATGCGTGCGCACGCACACACACATGTTGGTATACCTTGCAGCTGCCTTTGTTGTCATCTTCATATGCTTTTCTTATCACATCACGTAATACTTAATTTTTGGCAGAGCAAGTATCGAGCCAAATTTTCATGACTTGTATTTGAAGTTTCTGGACAAGATCAATTCAAAAGCTTTGAATAAAGAGATTGTTCAAGCCACTTATGAGAACTGCAAGGTTTGTCTTATAACTATTTTATTTTTGTGTTTAGAAGTAGAGATCATTGTAATAATTTGGCATCTTTTATTTTATTTTTTCAGGTTCTTTTAGGATCAGAGCTTATAAAGTCTAGTTCGGAAGAGCGTTCATTGCTGAAAAACTTAGGTAGTTGGCTTGGGAAGTTAACAATTGGGAGGAATCAAGTCTTAAGGGCTCGTGAAATAGATCCTAAATCTTTGATTATAGAGGTGATAAAGGGATCGTTTTTTCTTCTTGAGTTTTATTATGGTTATTATTTGATTTTTGACTTTTCCCCCCTCTTGGGTTGGTGGTGACAGGCATATGAGAAGGGATTGATGATTGCAGTAATTCCGTTTACTTCTAAGGTAGGTTATGCTGACAATTGCCAATTTTCAAGGCTCTGAACTTGGGTGCTGTGATCTTAACCATCTACCTTTTGCTGCAGGTTCTGGAACCCTGCCAAAGCAGTCTTGCATACCAACCCCCCAATCCCTGGACCATGGGCATTCTTGGGTTACTTGCTGAGATATATTCAATGCCTAACTTAAAAATGAACCTCAAGTTTGACATAGAGGTACACATACAATTGTTTCATTGTTGATGCATTCCTAATATATCTTTGGCTCTCTTAGCTACTTATATCCTTTTGTCATTTTAGGTCCTATTCAAGAATCTAGGTGTTGATATGAAGGATGTTACACCGACTTCTCTTCTCAAAGATCGCAAAAGGGAAATTGAAGGGAATCCTGATTTTTCTAATAAAGATGTTGGAGTATCCCAACCACAGTTAGTTTCTGAAATCAAATCAGGAATAGTGTCTCCAGTGAATCAAGTTGAGCTACCACTTGAGGTTGCTAGTCCTTCTAATTCTGGTGGCCACACACATTTACTATCTCAGGTTTGTTTGGTTAGAAATGTTGAACTTCTGTCAATGTTGTTAAAAGCGCACTTAGGTGCGCTTAAAGCTTGAAGCCCCAAGGTCTCAGCGCTTTGTTTGGCTAAAAAAAAGCTCATTTAATGAAGCGTGCTTTAGGCACGTTATTTTGGCTTCTTTTTGAAGAAGCTTGTGTGCTTAGGCACACCTATTTATTTTATTGCCAAAAAAAATATAAATCATCAAAATTAATTGCTTGATCTTGAAAGAAATGACATGGACCAATGATTTACCATACAACCACTATTCTTAATGTGTTTTTATCTACTTGTCAAAGGATATGAACATGTTGATTGACCCCCTTTTTCTTGTGTATTTCATCTTTGTTTGCCCTGTTTCTATGTTCTGAAGTTCTAACTAATTTGGTTTGTTCAGTATGCTTCTCTTCATCTACCTTCCGGTACTTTGATGGAGGATGAAAAGCTATCTGCTTTGGGATTGGCTGATCAGCTCCCTTCTGCTCAGGGACTCTTACAAGCCACTCCATCCCAGTCACCTTTTTCAATTAGTCAGGTGGTTGTGTTTTCTTCCTTCAGTTTATTAACAATTGATCATATTTTAGTAGCACACACTAATGATCTGGTTCTTCTGCTGTTTGCAGATTCCGGCACAAATACCCAACATTGGAAATCATGTTATTATCAACCAGAAGCTCAGTGGTTCGGGCTTACACCTGCATTTTCAGAGGTTTGAAGCAGAAAATTCTTTTACTGCTTTTTTAAGTACATTGCTGAGTACTCATCGCTCTCATACATTACAGCATGGTTCCAATGGCGATGGATAGAGCTATTAAGGAGATAGTATCTGGTATTGTTCAGCGCAGTGTATCTATAGCTACTCAAACAACAAAGGAACTTGTTTTAAAGGTTTGTCAATGCAGCTTAATGAAACCTTTTTTTGGGTGCTAATTATGTAATCCTTTTATTCTTTGGCTTTATGCGGTGCCGTAAACTCCCTTCAATCTATTCTTTTTTCTAACAGCCATGTCCTATGTTCATATCCTTCTTGATCTACCCTGAACTTGAAAATAATCTCTCCATATAAGGCGTGCATTACTTGGTTTTCCATGCAGAACTTCCTTCTTCAGTGCGATCAAGTCATATCTTTTGTTGCACTTACCCATTCTAGTTCATGTGTTTCAACTGTGCTCATCTTTTTTTTTTTTTTTCTTTGCATGCGCTTCCTTATCTTGTTCTAGTATGATCCCTTTTTCTTAGTAGGCACTCTCATTTAGGAACATTTTTCCATTTCGATTTTCATGTATTCAAGCTACAGGCACTGCCATCTATAATCTCAGTTTACTTATGGGTAACTGGTTCAATATATTTAACTTTTCCCATTTTTATTTTTAATTTTACTAAAGTTGTGTTTTATATATAGCAAGTGAAAGAGATTCTATGAACACTACAATGGAATTACTCTTAACTGAGACCCAATAAGACCATCCAAGTAATAATCTAAGTCAATATGTCTTCAGTTGCATCTCCAAGGCTTCCACTTCAAAAAAAAAGCACCAACTCCTAAATCAGCCTTGAAGTTCATTTATGCGAGTCGTCTATAGTTTATATATATCCCTGTTGTGATTCAAGTGCTTTTATGAGGACAAGCTTTGACGGCTGTGGGGGGCTATGTTTTGTTTTGAATTGAATAAAAGACTTGCATAAACCTCTTTCTTTAGCAATGTTTGAACAACAGAACTATCCCAATATTTTCCCATGTGTAGTTGGGATTGCTGAAGCCCATGTCACAATATCTCTCTAGTCGCTGTTGTTATATATAATTGTTACTTACTTTATTCAAATATGATGGTAGGATTATGCCATGGAATCAGATGAGACACGCATATTCAATGCAGCACACTTGATGGTTGCGAGTCTGGCTGGAAGTCTAGCTCATGTAACATGCAAGGTAATATCTATCACTATACTTTCACAATTTCTTTATCCTGTTTGGTTTTGGATTGTTATAAAATCTTTTAAAATGTCTGCTTTTATTTTCTTGTGTTAACTTTGGTTGGTGGCTTCTGCTAGGAACCCTTACGGGTTGCACTATCAAGTCAACTGAGGAGTTCGCTACAGAATAGGGGTATTTCAAGTGAAATTATGGAACAAGCTGTACAGCTTGTTACCAATGACAACCTTGATCTTGGCTGTGCACTTATTGAACAGGCTGCCACAGACAAGGTTAGCTCTGATGATTGTGCACTTTATGCTTGCCTGTGGTGTGTATTTTAGTTTATGGCATATAGAAGGTTCATCATCATCTATTAAAGCATTTTCCTGACTTTCTACACTGGGTGTTTTATACTTGGTGGCAATATAGGAAGCGTCTAAATTTTTTTGTTGTGTTTGTCAACTAAAATACGTAAATAAAATTTGGAACATAAGCTGTATGGAAGTTGCCCTTTGATGAATGTGAGTGTCTTGGATTAAGACAATAACTTCTTGTTATTTCCTTGAAAATATTTGGCCATGTCTTATATAATTGGACAAAACAATTATGGAAAAGGAGATGGGACCTTTGAAAAATTATGCACAAGGTTTGGAATAATTGGCGAAGTTAAAGTTGACTTAGGATGTTTGCATGTTTAATTATCACCTATTCTATCTGAATTAGTTCTCTCTTTTACCTTCTTAATTGAGACAGTTTTTTACTAATGTTATTTTAGGTCTTCCTATACTTTTTTTGATTCCCTCGACTTGGATCATTCACTCTTCCTTTTTGGTGCATTAATCGCTCTTCTTGCATATGACCAAACCATGTCAAGTGACCCTCCTTATTTTCGTAAATAGGGCTGCCCCTATCTTTAAACAAATTTCATCATTTGAAATCCTATCTTTTGCTCTTCTCTCGCTGAGTTTTTGCCCTCCCTTAACTTTGTTTCCTAGTAGATTTTTCTTATTGTTCATCATCATGAACTCCTTGTATGATTTTCTTTCCTATATTTATAAAAGCTTCCGGATTACTTATCAAAAAAAAAAGAAATCCTATCTTTTCTTGATTTCATTTATCTATCTTAACATTCTCTTAGGTACACTAATTTTTATCAAAATGTTGCCTCTCAACAACTCAACCTTCAGTGCCGTAGATTATAGTTGGTGTTATAGTAGTTTTGTAAAAGTTTTCCTTGAACATAATAGATAATCTTCGATACGCAATAGGCTTGATGCATTCCCCTACTTCATTCACCGTGTTTTTACACTATGATTTACATTCTCTTCAATCTCTCTAGACTCGTGAATTATTGATCCAAGATATCGAGAGCTCTTACTTTTTGGTATCTCCTACTTTTACTTAATTTACATTCCATGTATTTTGTTTTAATTGTAGTTGGCCAAAAGCCTTTAAGCATCTTTCCAAATTTGTAGCTTAACATCAACTCCACACCTTGTTTCATACTCCAAAACTATATCATCTGTAAAGAGCATACACCCAAGTAATTTCATCTTGAGTTCATCTGGTGATTTCATCCGTCTCTGGTGCAATGAGATATGGACTTAATGTTGATCCTTGATATAAACCTACTATGATAGGAAACACAATTGTCACGCCTCTACTTGTTCTTACGGTAGTTACAATTTTGTCATACATATCCATAATAAACTTAGCTTGCGTTTGGATGTGGATTAAAATTATAAATTATTTAATTATTCAGCTTATTTTTGCTACTATTCATGGGCCCTACTGCATTTTTTGGCACTATTTATAAGTCCTACTGTACTATTTCAACTAACTTCTACCTTTATCTACAGTACTTTCAGCAATAAGTTTTTAGTTTCAGCAAAATAAGCGGTATCCAAACAGACTCTTAATAGATTTTAGAGGAACTCATTTCTTTTCTAGGTCCCTCCATATAACCTTTGATTCTTTAATATTGTTTTTTTTTTGATAAGTAAGAATGATATATATACGAAGGGTTACTCTATGCCTGAAAAAACACAGAGCAACCTAGGAGATACAAGAAGAAGAAAACAAAGAGAAACAAAGACAACAAGAAAATTAGAAAAGGAAAAGGGAGCAAAGAAAAGAAGGGAGGGAATCACTAGACGTGAGTCCCCACGCGCGCGACCAATCAAAGAGAGTCCCACTAAAAAAAACAAGCAACTGTTCACTAGAGCTATCCAAATCCTCAAAAGTCCTCCGGTTACGCTCCTTCCAAATACACCAAAGGATGTACAGCGGGACTAAATTCCAGATCTGAGATGAATGCTTCCCCAACCAAAAAGCATTTCAGGAATCGATCTAGGCATAACCCAGGCCAAGCCAAAAGATAGGAAAACAAAGCTCCATAACCGGTAGACCATTTCACAATGAAGAAGAAGGTGATCTACCGTCTCTCCACTATGACGGCACATAATGCACCAATCCACAAAAACCAATCTCCTCAATCTCAGATTGTCTCCCGTTAGAATCTTATTCCAAGCTACACACCAAACAAAAAAAGAAACTCGCCTTGGGGCCTTTGCTCTCCAAATAGCTTTCCAAGGAAAGATAGTTGAAGGAGAATTTCTTAATTTGTTATAGTACGACCGGATGTCAAAAGCTCCATTAGACTTCAATTTCCATCTCATCCGATCTCCAACATCCATAGGAGGGGTTATAGCACCCAACATACGAAGAAACCGCAGCCCTTCATCCATCTCCCAATCATTAAAAAATCTACTAAACCGAACATTCCAAAATCTTCTATCCTCCGCCCCCTGCCTTTGCAAAGAAGCTTCAACAGAAGCCTCCTTCACAATGGCAATGCCAAACAACCTTGGAAAAGCCAATTGAAAAGGTTGATCCCCATGCCACCCATCCTGCCAAAACCTCACCCTATATTGTTGTTTCTTGTCTTAACCTATATTCAATCGTTCCCTCCCAAAGTTTGATAGTGTGACTCGTAAGATACATTCCATGTTAACTTGTCAAGTTTTGAATATCTCCCTTGTTTTTGTAAATAAGTATTAAGAGTATGTATTGTATGCTAAGAATATGCACTACAATGAGTATCTACCAATGTTATTTAAAGATTATAGTTATATATTTCCATGAGATAGGCCTATAATCATACATTCCTGCATAATAAACATACCTATACTCAATTTCCCTAAACATAGTTCTAGTATGTTTGATGGAAGTGTCTGTGTTTTCCCTTAGCTTAGTTTTCTGATAGATTTAGAGGCCTGGCTACCTCGGATTAGTCACAAAATTTGAGGCCTGGCTACCTCGGATTAGTCACAAAATTGTGGTTTTTACGCTGTTGATATGGGAGGTTCCATTTTCTTTTTCGTGGAGTCCAAGACCTTTGAGTTCTCTGTTGAGGAGGGAGGAACTTATTTTATGTTACGCATTTTTGAGAGAAACCGAGATTCTCTCCGATCAGTTTTCATGGGCAAAGAGGGTGCAAAACGTTTGCTAACTATTGTGGAGGATCTCATGTCTAATGTAACTACTGGAAATTTTGCACGAACCTTTAGAGAGGGTGACAAGGTATTTATCTTGCAATTAGGTTCCAATTCCCATGGCAGATTTTTCATGATCTCGGAACTTGTCCATGGCCGGCGGAAAGGCTTTATCGTGGTGCCAGAAGGTAAATTGGGTAGTGGGTGGAGAGGGTTTGGCCTACACTTGAGGAAAGTCATTGTTCCTGAGTCGAAAATCAGCACCCAACCACAAGCTGTCTTGAAGCAGACAGTGGAGAAGTCCAAGTCTCTCTTGATGGCAACGGCGGAGACTGATTGGAGAGGGGATGGTGGTAGCAAGAAAGGAAAGTCATTACTGCCAAATTTTCAAAATTCAAACACAACAAACTTGCGCAATCATACCCATGATTCTCGTGAATTGAATGCTGAAAAAGATCATGCGAGGTCTGAGGCTAAACTTCCGTTTGTAATTCAAGATATAGCTGGCAGAGCTGTATCGCTGGAGATTTCCATGGGATTGGAGTGTGGGCCGGATGGTAGATGGCAGGTTCAGTGGTCCAATGTTCAGGAGGTTGTAAAGCCCAACCCTTCAATGAAGCCTATAGCTCCCTTCAAACCAAAGCCCAAGCCCAAACCCATACAAGTTTGGCGGCCCAAACCGATACAAACCCATCTTCATTCTTTATCAACTGGCGAGACCCAACACGATGGGAGTTCTTTACCATCGGTCTCGGTAAGTAATGCGAGAGATTCCCGAAGCAGTATTGCAGTGATTGCGAAGCCGACGCACTCTCAAGTTGATCCTTGTAGCTCGCCGACGATAGCCCAGTCATTGAAGCTCGCCGATGACGCCGATATTGATGCCGATATTGGGATTCCTGGCTCCGACGGGGCCGATACTGAGTCTCTTGGCTCCGATGAGACCGATGAGCAAGCAACCACCTCTGATGGCGAAGATAATTTGCAGCGAGACTTTCGATTGTTACTTCAGGAGCATTCCGGCAATGTTATCAAGATATGGGGGAATTCAGATCAGTGGGTGCTTGAATTGAGAGATGGAAGGAGAGTGGCGGTTCCGATACGAATTTCTCTGCCACCGAGTGAAGTCACAGAGGTTCTAGAAATGCAAAAACAGTTGGCTTTGGTTCCATTGAAGTGTTCAGACCCTTTGGAGGTGTCATCAACTCAGTTTGAAGGGGATGAAGTACTTGTGGAGGACTGGGTTTCGGACACATATTCGGAGGTTGTTGAGTTGCCAAACGAAGGGGGTTTGTCACCTATAGTGGTGGAACCGCTGGCCTATTCTCTACCATTGGGCATGGAAGGAAAGGAAATTGTGGGTCTGGAGAGTCCAGTAAAGAAGGATTCTTATTCTGACTGGTTTCAAAGTAAATTCAATGGGTTTGATAATTTCCTGGGTGTATCATTAAAAGGGTTGGAAATTCAAGCAACAAATTTCTTGCTAGTTGTTGAGGCTGAATTGCAACGTAGGGTTGCTTTGGAGATTAAAGCACGTGACTTGAAGAGTTCAGGAGTGAGAGGTATCAGAGAGCTGAAAGGTCTATTCAGTTCAATTAATTATGGTTCTACTTCTTCTAGGCGGAATGGTACTAGTAGGGTGCGGGCACTATCTGTTTCTAAATGAAGTTGAAGATAATTTCTTGGAATGTCAGAGGATTGAATGGGGTTGAGAAGAGGCTTCAGATTCGTAATTTATTGCGATCATGGAGGGCTAATATAGTATGTCTGCAGGAGACCAAACTTGAGTGGATCACTAGAGGAATTGTTCGAAGTATATGGGGTTGCCCATATGTTGATTGGCTTTACCTGGGTTCTGAAGGTGCTTCTGGGGGTATTGTTTTGATGTGGGATCGAAGGGTGTTGGAAAAAGTAGAGGAAGCAGTGGGGCATTTTTCTGTTTCGTGTAAATTTAAAAATGTTGGGGATCAATTTGAGTGGGTGTTTACAGGTGTCTATGGTTGGCAGGGCTAATTAGTTGGTGGGATGTGCCATGGTGTTTAGGAGGCGACTTCAATATAATCTGCTTCCCTTCGGAAAGATTAGGGGCTGAAAGCTGTACTTGGGCTATGTATGAGTTTTCAGATTTTATCTCTCTCCATGGGTTGATGGATATAGCTATGGATGGGGGCCTTTATACTTGGTCCAATACTTCCTCCGCTTCTAGAATAGACCGATTTCTTTTCTCTCCGCTTTTGGCAGATCACTTCACTTTGTTCTCCCAAAAAAGGCTTTCAAGAGTACTTTCAGATCATTTTCCAATTTTGTTGGAGGGGGGAAGTCATCGGAGAGGTAAAACCCCTTTTCGTTTTGAGAATATGTGGTTGAAGCTGGAGAATTTTGTTGACAAAGTGAAGGTTTGGTGGGCATCTTACTTGTTCCAAGGCAATCCAAGTTTTATTTTAGCTAAGAAGTTGGCAGCTTTGAAATTGGATCTAAAGAAGTGGAACGAAGAGGAGTTTGGTAATGTCACTATTAAGAAACAGCATCTTTGGAACAAATTAAATGATCTGGATGTTAGAGAAGAGATTCAACCTTTGACAGCTGAGGAAAAGTTAGAACAAAATAATCTCCGTACGGATATTGAAAAGCTCACTCTCTTAGAAGAGATTAGTTGGAGGTAGAAGTCTAGGATGTTGCAATTGAGGGAGGGGGATGCAAATACCAAATTTTTCCATAGAATGACTAATTCACATAGAAAAAATAATGGCATTGAGAGCCTTATGCTATGAAGCACGGGTGCGGCGTTTGGGCCGCCGCACCCGCGTCGGACGCGGCCGGACGCGGCGACGCGCAGGCGACGCCGCTGCCTGCGCGTCCGTGCCGCGTCCGGCAATAAAATATTATTTTTTTCGGCGCGATTCGCGCCGATTCGCGCCGATACGGCGACGATTCGGGCCGACGCGCGCGAAATCGGGGCGACGCGCGCCGATTCGGCCTGAATCGGTCCGTATCGGGCGATTCCGGCGATTTCGGCCGATACCGGCCGAAATCGGCAGATATCGGCCGATACCGGCCGAAATCGGCAGATACGGCCGAAATTCAAAAAAAAAAAAAAAGAAACAGGTGCGAAACGCACCGTTTTACTTAGCCCAAAAAAAAAAAAAAAAAAAAAAAGCCAAACGGCTGCGTTTTGTAAAAAAAATGTTGAAACCCTTAAGGCTTAAGCTGTCTTCATTTTTTTGAAACCCTCACAGATCACTCGTCCCAGCACCAGCAGCCAAACGCCCAAACCTCTCTTCATTTTTTTTTTTCTGTACTCTCAGTTTGATTGTCTTGTTGATGTATCTTTTATTTTGTTTTAGTTTCAAACTTGTGAGTTGTATTTTAATTTTCAAACATCATGGAATGTTTATATAATGAAGTTGTATTCTAGTTATTATTTACTATTGTTCTTAAATTTGGTATATGTTTATATAATGTGAAAAAAGTATGTTTAGCAATATATTAAAAATATAAATAAAAATATTTTTAATAATTTTTTAATCGCCGCACCCCGCCGCACCCGCACCCTACTTTTTCAGAAATTGCCGAGTCCCGCACCCGCTCCCGCACCCGCACCCGAATCCCGAAACGCACCCGTGCTTCATAGGCCTTATGGTAGATGGAAATTTGTCTTCCGATCAAGGCATGATTGCTAATTGTATTACTCAATTCTATAAGAATCTATACTCTGAGGAGCAAGTTGATAGACCATTTCCAGATGTATTGATATTTCCAAGGATATCCGGTGATAATGCAGATTGGTTAGATAGACCCTTTGATGAGGCAGAAATTTTTGAGGTCATAAAGAATTTTAATTGTGACAAATCGCCTGGTCCAGATGGGTTTCCTATGGCTTTCTTCCAAGCTTGTTGGGGAATTCTCAAACTTGATCTTATGGCTGTTTTTAATCATTTTTATGTTAAAGGTCAGTTTGAGAAGAGTTTGAATGCAACATTCATCACTCTCATCCCTAAAAAAAAATGCAGCAATTGAAGTTAAGGATTTTCGCCCCATTAGTCTTGTTGGGGGGGTTTATAAAATCATTTCTAAGGTCTTAGCCAATAGGCTCCGCACAGTTATGGAAGATATAATTTCAGCATCACAAAATGCTTTTGTGAGAAACAGGGAGATTCTTGATCCTGTACTTATTGCTAATGAGAGCCTTGACAGTAGATTGAAATCTGATTTGCCAGGACTACTTTGCAAATTAGACGTTGAGAAGGCCTTTGATCATGTAAATTGGAGGTTTCTTATGCAGCTGTTAGAAAAGGGTGGTTTCTCTGCTAAATGGCGTCAGTGGATTTTCTTTTGTATATCTACAGTTCGTTTCTCTATTCTGATAAATGGCTCTCCTTGTGGGTTTTTTGAGAGTTCCAGGGGGTTACGACAAGGAGACCCATTATCCCCTTTGTTATTTGTATTGGTTATGGAAGCCCTTGGGAGGATGTTGGAAAAGGCTGCCCATGATGGTCACATGTCAGGCTTTAGTGTGGGTTGTGTAGAGGGAAGATCATTGGTGGTGTCTCACCTTCTCTTTGCGGATGATACTTTGATTTTTTGTGGTGCTGATTTGGACCAGATTCTGTTTCTCCATATGATCCTCATTTGGTTCGAGGTGGTTTCTGGCCTAAAGATAAATTTGGGCAAGTCAGAATTGGTTCCTATTGGTATGGTGCATAATTTGGACTTATTGTTGACTGTTCTTGGCTGTAAACAAGGTACTCTTCCAATGAAGTATTTGGGTCTTCCTTTAGGAGCTAAATGCAAGGATAAGGCAATCTGGAACCCAATTCTGGAAAAGATAGAACGGAGATTAGCAGGATGGAAACGTCTGTACTTATTAAAGGGAGGTAGAGTCACTTTAATTAAAAGCACTCTATCTAATTTACCTACTTATTTCCTATCTCTATTCCCTATTCCTGTTGCTGTGGCTAACCGAATTGAGAAACTACAGAGAAATTTCTTATGGGGTGGCATTGGAGATGAACCAAAATTCCATTTAGTTAAATGGGCTACTGTATGCAGTCCCATTGCTTCAGGGGGCCTTGGGATAAGGAAGATAAGACTTTTTATCGAAGCTTTGCTTGGAAAGTGGCTATGGAGATTCGGGATGGAGAGGACTGCCTTTTGGAGGCAAGTGATAGAGGTAAAATATGGCTGCGAAGGGGGTGGCTGGTGTACTAGGCCTGTTAATGGTCCATATGGTGTGGGTTTGTGGAAAAATATTCGTCAGGGATGGCCTTCTTTTTCTCGCCACATTCTATATGATGTTGGGGATGGGTCAAGAGTGAAATTCTGGCAAGACCATTGGTATGGTGAGACTTCCCTTGCAGTCAGTTATCCGGAATTGTATAAATTTTGCAGAGACAAGGAGGCTAGTGTGGCTGAGCTTATGAAGCTTGATAATGGAGTTCTCTTTTGGGATGTAAGTTTCTTTAGGGGTGTGCATGCTCGGGAATCAGAGGCATTGGCTGGTTTTATGGATACCATTTATGGTGCTTCGGTGAAAGGATTTGGTGAGGATAAGATGTGCTGGAAACTTGATAGAAAGAAGGGTTTTATGGTTAAGGATTATTACAGTCTCTTAGTGGGCTCCAATGATTGTTGCTTTCCTTGGAAGAGTATTTGGAAACAGAAAATTCCTTCTCGTGTTGCTTTCTTTGTTTGAATTTCTTTGCTTTGGGGAAGTGCTTAACGATTGACAATTTACGTAAAAGGAAGATTTGGATATTGGATTGGTGTTACATGTGCAAGTGCAATGGTGAATCGGTTGATCATCTTTTTCTCCATTGTCCAGTTGCAATGGATATGTGGGCAATGGTGTTTGGCTTATTTGGAGTTAGCTGGGTGATGCCGCAATCTGTAGTGGGGCTATTAGCATGTTGGCAAGGCAAATTTGGTTGTCATCGAAATGGGCATATATGGATGACTGTTCCACATTGCTTATTGTGGTGTCTTTGGAGAGAGAAATAGCAGGTGCTTTGAAGATAAGGAGAGATCAATTTCAGACTTGAAGCTATTTTTCTTTAGAACCCTTAGAGATTGGTTGACTGATTTGTAGAACCAATCATCTTTATCTTTTCTTGATTTCTTAGATTCTTGTAATTTTTGTTCTTGACTGTTTAACCCTTGTACACTCCCTGTGTACTAGGGTGTTTCATTTTTGATATCAATAAACATCTTACTTATCAAAAAAAAAGTATTAAGAGTATATCTCCTCAACTCACTCGACATTTTGTTTACACAAGATCTGATTGAAAAGGTTTGTCAACCAACATACACGCATGTCAATCAAGCACACTTCTAAACTTAACTGGGAATTTCATTTAGGGTGGAGGAAACACACTTATGGAGTATGAAACCTTTTCAAGTCACTCATAGATGTGGTGTGGAAGAGCATTAAAATAGGATGTGATGGGATGGGATAGGTTGTTAAGAGTACACTCAAGTTGACACAGGCATTGGTAGTTGGAACCAGTTCTGGTATGACCGTTGGTGTGGAGATCAGCCTTTGAGGTGGGTGGCTTTTCCTGTCGTGTATGATTTTTCCATACATAGAGAAGTTTCAGTGGAGTCTTTGTTGGTGAGATAGATTTCAGGGGTGAGGAGGAGCGGTGTAAGATTCCTCTGCAACTTTGATGATTGGGAGTTCAGGTTGGTGGCTTCGTTTCTCCATCTTCTTGATTTTGATATCCCTCTTAGAGAGGGTTTGATCGAATGAGGTGGAGGTTGAAAAGGAATGGGAAATTCAATATTTGCTCTTTCTATGGCTCTCTAAGGGGCTCAAGTACTGTGCTCTTCCTTTGGAAAGGAAGTTTGGGTTTTAAGGCCCCCATAGAGGGTCTCTTTTTTGGCAGTGGCAGGGGGGAAGGTACTCACATGTAAGAACTTCATTAAGTGGGCTATACGTTAGTAGGCTGGTGTTTCATGTGCCAATGTAGTGGGAAGACAGTGGTTCTTTTTTGCTACATTGCACAGCTGCATTAGATTTGTGGAGCTTTGTTTTTAGATCTTTGGGATTCATAGGTATTATTAGAAAAGGTTGTTGACCTTTTGTTTGGATGGTGATTCATAAGACGGATATTTGGAACATCGTTCCATTATGTTTGATGTAGACTATATGAAGGGAATGCAATTGGTGTTTATTTTAAGATGAGGAAAGAATAGGGATTCAATTGTTAGTGACTTTCACTGCCTCCTTATTTGATTGGTATCGTGCATGGGGCTTTACGAATTGAAATTCCTTTGTGATGTTTATATGTTCATTGCCTGCTGTACATAATTCTTTAGGCTTCTTTATGTCCATTGTACCTTTATTAGGCTTTCTTTAATAAAATTATTTTTTCCTATAATAAGGGGGTGGTGATAAGGACATTTGGGGCAATGGGGTAACCTTCTCAGATGCTTAATATCTCATAATCACAGTTGTGAATTCTTTAAATTCAATGAAGCACATCCTGAAAGATGCTTCTGTTCTTTTTATACTAGGATTAGGAGGTCCAAAATAAATGCCTAGTGACCTATGTTAAATTGTTAAAACCCAAGATTACACTCCAAGGCTTGGTTTTTTATTTTTTATTTATTTATTTATTTTTTAAAAGAGTTGTTTAAAGGTCTTAGAAACTGCTAGGACATTTTAGACTAAACATGATTAAAAAATATTCTTTGATCTACAGAGAGGGTCAGAGCCACCTTCATTGGATGTTGGCATGTGGCTTCCCAATTAATAAAACTCAAGATTGTGCCATAGTTGGAAGCAATGCGGCTTTACTTATTTTTGAGCTGCATCATGCAATTTCAGTGCTTACTGTCTTCAAAATTAATTCAGCATTAATTTTTTAGGGCTTGGCTTTCTGTTTGATTGGACAATGGATGATGAACTGATTGTACTTTGATTATTCTATTTTTTAAACAATGTAAAATTTCAATTTATGGTTTTTCTGTGGTGCGTTGATTATTGTAGGCGATACAAACCATTGATGGGGAAATAGGTCAACAACTTGCTTTGAGAAGGAAGCATAGAGAGGGTGTTGGTCCCACATTTTTTGATGGAAACATGTATACACAAGGTTCTATGGGTGTTGTACCAGAGGCCCTCCGGCCTAAACCTGGTCACCTATCCCTTTCTCAACAACGAGTTTATGAGGTAGGCACTCGACTTTTTGCATGAGGTTTCATATGATGCTTAGACATAGTCCTTACAGGTTTTTTTTTTTGGGGCATTCCCTTGCACTGTTTAGGACTTTGTTCGGCTTCCCTGGCAAAGCCAATCTACCCAGAGTTCACATGCTATGCCATCCGGTCCTGCTACTGCTGGCGGTACAGGTTTGCCTGGTGCGTATGGCTCAGCATCTGGACAATTAAATCCTGGCTACTCATCTGGCCCAGGTAGCACAGGATTTGAAGCAGTCTCTCGGCCACAGGATGAGTCGACGGAATCTAATTCGGCTCTGCATCTTAGGTGTTTTATCAATATCATGTTCACTGGTTTTTTTTTTTTTATTATAAAAAATTAAATTTATTGTTTTTATTTTTATTTTTTGCTAATATGCTTGGAATTCTTTCTGAAATTATATAGTGCTTCCTCACTTCACATTGGAGTTGCTGATGGTGCTAGCCACATTAGTTCTGAAAATGATTCTGCAACTGCTTCATTTCCTCCAACTACCTCAGCTTCTGACTTACGTTCAGTCGATTCCTCTGATGTTGCAAAAGTAAGAGGTTTTTATTTTCTTGATGAGTTTCTATGTTGAGGTATCAGCCTTTGTTATTGATATATGCTTGTAATTTTTTGCAAGGAGTCTGGAGCTTCTTCACAGTCATTACCTTCACAGGTTACCGCGGAACGCCTTGGAACTGGCATATCAGAACCTTCACTCACCACTAGGGATGCATTGGATAAATACCAGATTGTGGCACAGAAGGTTGCAAATAAACTTTGTTGTTTGTCCTTTTTGTTCTTTTGCCTTGGGTGTCCCCCCCACCCCACCTTCCCTCGCCCCTTTTTTCTTGTATTGTACTTCATTATCTGAGCATCGTTTGTGCAACTTATGCTCATGTTCCGGTCGAAAAAAGGAGCTGGTGACCTACTTTAGATTGTTGCGTGGTTACCATTACCCTCTGGGCTTGTAGTTTCATGTTTTATTTTTTTCTTATTGGTTTCTTTCAGTTTTGCTATTATGGCTTAAGAAGTACCTACAATTTTTTATTGAATCCCTATTTGTGATGGTTTCAGTTGGAAGCTTTGCTAAATAATGATGGTAAAGATGCAGAAGTTCAGGTATTGTTTTTCTTTCCTTCAACTTGGCACTACCACTATGCTATATATTATCTGAGGTACCTTTGTTCTGGTGTTTCTTGTGCCTTATTCTATTTTGCCAACTTGTTTGTGAAACCTTAATTTAATTTTATTGCACATATGTTTACGCTAAAATGTGTCTTGGGATATATTTGTGTTCAGGTAGTCATTGCTGAGGTTCCTGAAATTATACTCAGATGCATAAGTCGAGATGAAGCTGCCTTGGCTGTTGCACAAAAGGTTTGCTATCTTTTATAAGAGAACATTTTGGGTCTCACACACACACACACACACGCATTTTATGTGTTATTGCTTGAGCTATCTCAGTTGCTCCACAATTTTGTCAGTGTCCAATTAACTGATTTGAATAGGTCTGAAAAGAACCTTATCTCTCGAAATGTTTTTCCCAAATTATCCATTGACTTGATTTCCATTCTAAATGATGTTACAGGTTTTTAAAGGTCTATATGAGAATGGGTCAAACAATATCCATATTGGGGCTCATCTGGCAATTCTGACTGCAATTCGTGATGTTTGCAAGCTTGTTGTTAAGGAGCTCAGTAGCTGGGTATGCTATATTGAACCTTTTTCCTGTTTCTTAAGATGCATTACCTGTTAGGGAAAGTCTGGTTCGCCTTGGCTATATGTTACTACACTTGGTATACCTTAAGTTATATATTAATTTTTGATAAACTTGATTCCCTCCCTAATGAATTTGCCTTAGTCTATGCTGATCCCTGCGATATGTGGTTAGGGAATCTGTGAGAACTTTTCTACGTCATATCTAATCTCTATGGCATTCTGATACTTTTGCTTCCATGCTTGCAAAAAAAAAAAGTTATATCACCTTCTGGTAGTTGTTAGAGGGAGATCTTTGGATATATAGTAATGTGTTCCATTTCTTTATCATAATATAAGTGTTCATTTTTGTTACAGGTTATTTACTCAGATGAGGAGCGGAAGTTCAACAAAGATATAACTATTGGCCTTATTCGCAGTGAATTGTTAAACCTTGCAGAGTACAATGTTCACATGGCAAAGCTTATTGATGGGGGCAGGAATAGTATGTATAAGGAACTTCATTTTACATAATCTGTACTGGGTGCTATAGTTGACTGACCAATTACATGAATGTGCAGAAACTGCGACCGAGTTTGCGATTTCCCTTTTACAAACTTTAGTCGTTGAAGAATCAAAAGTTATTTCTGAACTTCACAATCTTGTTGACGCTTTGGCAAAGGTTTATCTTCATTCATTTTTTGTAACACTGTCTTTCATCATGACGTGTCGCACAGTTTCTTACCAATTCTAATTTGCAGGTTGCTCAAAAGCCTGGATCTCCAGAGTCATTACAACAGCTGGTTGAGATCGTGAAGAATCCTGCTGGTAGTGTGGCTGCTCTATCTAGTGTAAATGTCGGAAAGGAGGATAAGGCGAGACAATTAAAAGACAAAAAGGTCACTGGAGATGTCATTGTCCAACTATTACTTTTAGTTAGAGTATTGTTTATTTCCTGATCCTAAAGTATTTTCTTTCTACTGAAATAGGCTCCTGGGTACTCTACAGCGAGCAGAGAAGACTATAATAATGCAGAGTCTGTTGAACCAGATCCGGCTGGTTTTCGTGAGCAGGTACCTTGATGTTCAATTCCTTGGTTTTAAAGATCTGGTAGAAGATTGTGTAGTTTACATGCATTTGACCAGAATTGCTGATTTAAATGAAATTTAAGAAGAATATATTGGGTGCATTGGACATTACCTTGACACAATACTTCCATCTTTTGATAAGTAAGTACTTCAATTGTAAAAAACCAAGGGGTACTACCCAAGTACAGAATGTATACAACGGAAGCACAAAAATATAAAAAAGGAAAACAAACCAAAAACTAAACACAATGACATTAGCTAAAATTCATGGAGTCCATAAAATTTTGGAGCTCCTCATTTGAAAAAAAGGCAATGGGGACAAAGTCCACTCATATAAAGACTTCAAGGTTGCGTTTGGATACTTGAAATTGGATTTGGATTTGGATTTTAGACCAATGGATTTGATTTTAACTTTCATGGGGTTAGATGTTATTTTAAATCCAAGGATTTCAAGGCTTAAAGTACTTGGTGGATTTGGCCAAATCCAAATATACATGTCGAAATCCTGCTATCCAAACACACCACAAAAGTATTTCAATTTTCAACTTCAACAAACAAAATTTTTATGACTCAGTTTTCATAACTCAAAATCTAAACTCAGATCTCCTATCTTTTCTTTATTTCTTACTTAACTCACACTACAATTCGTTTGGGTAAAAAACTGGGTTTAGATTTCTTCACAAAAACTCAAATTTCACTCCAACATGTGGAGCCCACATGTCAAATTGGGTCAGATTTTTTACATAGTTCCAACCTCTTTTTTTTTCCTTACCTGCCTCTCTTTCTTTCTCCCCCACTTCTCTTTTTTCCACTCCCAAACTCCTCTGCTTCTCCTTGATAAACATAAACAGATTTTTTATAAACAGTTCTTTTCTTTTGTCACCCTTCCATTACCTCATACCGTTACAAGTGATGAATATTGAATACCAAGAAATCATAAAATGATTTTTTTAACAAAAGATGAGAGGCCAACAATACAGCAATCCAGATCCTTGTGTTTAATTGGTTCATGTTTAATTGTTTATACTAACAAAAAATTCTGTAACAAATCCCTTGTCTAATGTACAACAAACAAACGCATTACCATTTTTGAGTGGCAATTTATAAGAAAAAAGACTTTTTTTTTACACCTTTGTTTAAAAATCCCTTTACTTCTTGACTCTTGAGATACGAAATAATCAACAAACAACAATACCAAGTCAGACCAAAGAAATTTTGTGAATTTTCTTGAGATACGGAATTTTCTGGGTTCATTTTCCACAGCTTAACCTAAAAAGTTTTGTTCACCAAAACTTTACACCACACCCACACAGCAAACTAAAACTGAAAACACACCTTCATTACAATGAACAACAACAAACCCAGAAAAAATTCACAAAACCAAAACCCAATTTCACAGAAAATTCACAATACTCAAACCCACCATGGCTCTAATTAGAATTTGCTCATGTCCCACATCCATACCCACAGCCACACCACAAACACGGCCACCAGTAGATCGGCTACCCAAAGTCGCAAATAGAGAGTGAGGCATGAGAGAGAGAGGGACAAACGGATGGTGAGAGAGAAATCCACGAGAGAGAGTAATCGATCTTCCTGTTGATGGCCAAAATCAATTTAAGCAAAACAAATTAGAGAAGAGAGAAGTGAGGAATAACATAGGCAAAGTGAAGAAGCTGCGTGAACTGGAGAAGAAAGAAAGAAGAAAAGTAGTTGGTTGGGTCTGACATTTGAACGTGATGAGGCTTAAGAGTGGGTCCCATTAATAATATGTTATTACCAAAATGCCACTTAAATACCTGATATCTCAGTTTTCAGAATTTGGAAACTCCTAAAATCTGTTTTCAATTCTCATAACTCTAACTCAATTTTTTTGAGTTTTGAGTCATGAAAACTCAACTCAAAAACTAAACCAAACAACATACTTGGAGTGGGTCCCACAATTTTTGAGTTATATAACTCATAACTCCTCAAACCAAACAGGCCCTAATCTTCTAGCCCCCAAAACTCATTGCATTCCATTCTCTCGATACACACCACATAAGACAACAGAACCACAGCCCAAATTCCTCCACTACCTCTCCTCCCATACTGCCCTGCCCAACTCATTTAAAGATGGATAAAACTTAGGTACAGTACCTTAAATGTTGTTCCTTATGTTTCACTCTTAAAATTCAACTATGTGTCTACTTAACTAAAAAATACACTTCCATCCTATGAGAAAAAATTCACATGGAAAAATCTTAAAAAGGGCACCTAAGTACTGTACCTAAATCTTGCTTTTTAAAGATATTGAACTGAAAACAGCATCACTCAAGAAACTCCAAATAAACAAAATATCATATCTCACAAATCCCAAGCCACCTCACAATGTAGGAGTAAATGATTGACATCATCTCCACTGTGTTTTACAAATAAAGCACCACTCCCTAATAACAATCCCACAATCCCCCCTCTTCGTTAGATTATCCTGTCAAAATCCTCTCTAGTCTAGAGCCACACATCAAGCAAAGGGGCAGGAGTTTTCCAAGTATTCTTCCACTCCATAATAACAATTACCTCTTCCTTATATGCTGTCTTTGTTTAGATTCTGTGTCTCATCTAATTTGCAGTGGTATACTGTGCTTTGTTGGTGTCTTGTGTTCATGCTTCATAAAACAGGAAGTAACCAACAACACCCCCCCCCCCCCCCCAAAAAAAAGGGTAGGCATATGATATTCTTCTGTTGCCTGTTAGGTTTGATTTATTTTGATTGGATACTGATACACATAATTGTATTTTGGAGTTTAAATGTAGGCGATACTGAGTAGAAAAATGAAAAAAAGAAGAAGACGAGAAACGAACCGTATTATATGTGTTTTTGCTTTGATCATAGCATTTATACTGGTGTGTTAATATGCTGTAGGTCTCTATGCTGTTTGCGGATTGGTACCGGATATGTGAACTACCTGGTGCAAATGATGCAGCCTTTACCAATTACATCTTACAGTTGCATCAGAGTGGACTGCTGAAGGGGGATGATATGACAGATCGCTTTTTCCGCCTCCTGACGGTAAGTTTTTCTCCTTAAAGCTACCTTTTAACCTGATATTCAGATATTCATACTTAATGCCTTTCTCTCATATCAGGAGCTTTCTGTCGCACATTGTCTGTCCTCTGAGGTGATAAATTCAGGAACATTGCAATCGTCTCAAGTGCAGAACCTGTCCTTCCTTGCAGTTGATATCTACGCAAAACTTGTCTTTTCAATCCTGAAGGTAGGTGTTTATGAATTCTAAATATACCGTATGGTATTTTCATTTTTGGAATCTAATGTTATGATTAATTTTTAATATTTTATAATTTAATGAAAAATATTTTATTAATTTGATAGCTTATGGAGCAGGGATCAAATAAAGTCTTTCTTTTGTCTAAGGTTAGTCCAAAGTCCATACAAAAATTTAAATAGTAAAATTTCGGGGCGGTACAAAATTTTAAATACTAAAATGATGGTCTGTATGGTATAAATGGTATTTGACAGATTCTGGCGGTGACAGTAAGATTCATCCAGAAAGATGCAGAGGAAAAGAAAGCTTCTTTTAATCCGAGACCATATTTTAGACTGTTCATTAACTGGCTGCTGGACCTGGGATCTCTGGAACCTATTATAGATGGTGCAAACTTTCAGGTGTGGATAGTTATCATTCGCTTTTGCATTGTTCTCTATGATTCACACTAATGTTGGTGCTGTATATTGCAGATTTTGGCAACGTTTGCAAATGCATTTCATGCTTTGCAGCCCCTCAAAGTTCCTTCATTCAGGTTAACATTTTTAACAAAATAACAGTCGATGGTAGGATTTTTTAAAGTAAACATTATGAGCATGTGAGCTTTGATACTGTAATAAATATCAATTTGGATGGCTGTGAATTGTGTTTTCCTTTAGTTGTTATGCTGACTTGCTGGTTGTTTCTTGAGAGCTCACTGATAATTTCTTTGCTAATCTGAGAGAAAGAACTGTTTAATTGTAAGAGTTAGTAGATTAAAACATCTTGAATAGAATAATTTAAAAAGAAAATCTTGCTTAGGATATTATTATTTAAGCTTGTCAGTCAGACAAGTTATGTCCAGTTGATTTCCTCTTGCTCTAATAAGCTTTCTAGTTGGAAAAAATGCAGGGTAGTTTTCACCAGGATGGCTTGAGAGTTGAGAGATCCATTGAATTGGAAAATGTTGTAAGATTTAGTCGAGGAACCTGATGATTTGTGCTGGAATAGATTTATTTGAGGGTTCATTATGCTTTATGTGGTTTCTATTAATCATGGTTTTGGCATGCATGTATTGGATGTGGGAAATCTTGATGCGTAAATAAATCTAATATTGCTTCAATTTTACACTCGCATCACTAATTTGGTTGAAGTGGTTCTCCAGCTTTGCCTGGCTTGAGTTGGTGAGTCACCGGAGCTTCATGCCAAAAATGCTCACTGCAAATGGTCAGAAGGGTTGGCCCTTTATCCAGCGCTTGCTGGTAGATTTGTTCCAATTCATGGAGCCCTTTTTGAGGAGTGCTGAACTTGGAACTCCGGTTTGCCTCTTTATCTCAGTTTCGTTGTTCATAGCAACTATGTCCTACATATGATAATTATCTTTTGTTTCTGTTTTCTTCAATATGCATAGGTTCATTTTCTGTATAAAGGCACACTTAGGGTGCTGTTAGTGCTGCTTCATGATTTCCCTGAGTTCCTGTGTGATTACCATTTTACCTTCTGTGATGTGATACCTCCAAGCTGCATACAAATGCGAAACATTATCCTTAGTGCATTTCCTCGTAATATGAGGCTGCCTGATCCATCAACTCCTAATTTGAAGGTATCTCAATAGATCTTGTATTGTAAACTGTTTGATTAAGAGACTAATCCTAAAGGGGATTGGTTTTCTTCCATTTGCAGATTGATTTACTTCCAGAAAGCAGTCAATCCCCGCGCATTCTCTCTGAGGTCGATGCAGCTCTTAAAGCAAAACAGATGAAGGCTGATGTAGATGAGTATCTGAAGGTATATGGCTCTCCACTATATTTTGTTTTGGCCTTACAATACCGGGGAAAAAAAGTCATGGAGAAACAATGTTTCACTTGAAGCAGACGTGGCTTAATTTAATTATTAATTTGGATTTAATTCTGTAGTGTTACATTCTTGTGATCCTTTTCTTGTTTTGGTTTTTTTTTTTTTTTTATAATTTTTTTTTATCTTTGTTTTGTTTTTTGAATGTTATACAGACTAGGCAACCTGGGTCCTTTCTGACTGAACTCAAGCAGAAGCTCCTCCTTCCACCGAGTGAAGCTGCCTCTGCTGGTACCCGTTACAATGTACCCTTAATCAACTCCCTCGTGCTCTATGTTGGAATGCAGGTACTCATTTTTTTCTTACTTATATTTGTCTAGCCATTTTTGTTGGTAGATTGACTTCCCCAGTTTCGTTACATGCATAAAGTGATTTTTACTTTTGCATTCTTAACCTGTTATTGCTGATAGGTCAGTTATCAGTTCTTTAATCACCATTATCTTTGCTTTATGTCACTTGCGTTTTTTTTTTTTTGAAACTTTAAAAAAAAACTTGACCATTTTTTCTTCTGTAAATGAACTATATTTTTTGGCATGTGTTTGGGCTTGAGATCAATTTGAAATTAAAATAGGATGCTGTGAAATTCTCTCTCTCTGTGCTCTGTTTTAAAAAAGTTTTTGTATGATGCTTATCTTCGTGTTATTTTGTACAGGCCATCCAGCAGCTGCAGCCAAAAACTGTCCCATTGGCTTTGTTCTTGGTTGGTGCTGCCTTGGACATCTTCCAGACTCTAATAGGGGACTTAGATACTGAAGGGCGCTACCTCTTTCTCAATGCAGTTGCTAACCAATTGCGCTATCCAAACACCCATACACATTACTTCTCTTTCATCCTTCTTTACTTGTTTGCCGAATCAAACCAGGTACAAAATGTTCTATTGTCAATGTTACTTGGTACATTTTAATGTGTATATTTTAATTAATGTTGAAGATGGCAGTCTGTACGTACAGCTTGGTTGAGAGGCAATAGGAACACCTTTTTTTTTCATAGTAATCAAGTCTCAGATAGTATTGTTACTCCTGCTGTTATCAGAGCTGTAACATAGTAACGTGTAAACTAATTGATGACATTTGTACAAAGTTTGACTATAACATTTTATTTTTAGTCTATCACGGTGGGGTTATAACTAGTTGATGATGTTTGTATAAATGCAGTCATTAACAATTTATTTATAGGTTATCATGGTGAGGTTATTCTATTGTTAGATCCTGGGTTTTTCAGATTTAAAAGAAATAGTCTGTAAATTACTAGGTTTATCCTTCAACTGGTTTTAGTATATGATGATCTAAGATTGTTATAATGATAACATGGATTATTCTGCTGCTTAACTTGATGGCTAATTTCCTTTTCCCTGGGCAGGAAATAATCCAGGAGCAAATTACAAGAGTATTGTTAGAACGACTGATTGTTAATCGACCTCATCCATGGGGCCTTCTGATTAATTTCATTGAATTAATTAAGGTTATGATCTTTTTTTTTCCTAATATTTTTTTTAGTTTCTCTGTATGCATTCCAACTTGAATATCAAATTTTATTCTGAGTTTGTCATTTTATTATTTTTATTTTTTCAGAATCAAAGATACAATTTTTGGAACCGAGCTTTCATAAGGTGTGCCCCAGAGATTGAAAAACTATTTGAATCAGTCTCAAGATCCTGTGGGGGTCCAAAATCTGTGGATGAGAGTATGGTTTCTAGCTGGGTATCTGACGCTGCCCATTGATCCTCCCCAGCATGCTTGTCAATTTTTTTGATATGTAATAATTTTTTTATTGAAAAATAGGAGAGACCTCGTGTACATAGGGGCTTGTCAGAGAATTGTTATGTAAATATACCCAGTTAAAACAACTAGGTACATTGTATAGTGTTCAGGATTCTTAGAATTGTATTCAAAGAAGAGATTTTGTTATTAACTTTATTTCGCTGGCAAAATGTCAAGCTTTTGGATATTGCCTGAAATACTTGTGGTGTAATTGGTACATGGAAGAACTTGTCTGTTTAACTCTCAAGGGAAGGTGAGATACTGAAACTAAACAATATCCACTGCCTGGCAAAATAACCAACAAAGGTAAATGATTGTTGTCTTTGAAGCAAAAGTTGGAAGGATGGTATTCACACTATAATGATGTGACAAAACTAGAGCCAAAACAATCAATGTGAATGGAGTGTTTGATGTTATTTGATGCGGCTAATGCTACTAGAATCAACCGTTGGAGCGCAAGTGTAATTGTCATACAATTTTTAGATGTATTGAATGTGAACTAACATAGCTTCCTAAGCTTGAGCAATAGTAAACTTTTGGAGGCTTGGATCTTGTCAGAAAATTTTGAAACTGCTGTTATCTCCTCAATCGTAGATCGTCTTGCCTTTGTTGTCTTCTTGTTTGCCACTTCCTTGGCTCTGCTTATTTTTTCTTCTGTCTTCTTCAATGCCTGGGCGCGTTTTCTCTCCAGTTTGTTCTGCCAGAAAAGAATAACACAAGATAAGATTTTTAATGAAAAAGATTGTGACTTTGTGGCTTCATATACCCAGGCACCTCTATTTTTCCTACTACATTTAGATGAGCACAAAATTCATAATTTTTACTTGGGTTTATCACTGACACTACTTTTATTATAAGTAATAAAAATGTTTACAAGTACCCTAGGGTGCTTGTTAAGATTTTCCTAACATGGGTCCTATTCTATGTATTAAAAAAAATGAACTAAATGAAAGAAAAAACATAAAAGTATTTATAAAGTTGAAAAAAAATGAACTAAATGAAAGAAAAAACATAAAAGTATTTATAAAGTTGAAAAAAAATGACATAAAGTTGCAAAAAAGACTAATTATTTAAAAAGTCAAAAAAGTTGTTAATAGGCACCTTGCGAACACAACCCTTTATTATATATCTATATAGCTATATCAATTGATATGAAAAATAGTGTCTCTACTCTCTAAAGTTACTAGTTACTTGCATGTTTTGTCTTTGTTATAAGGTGATCTCTTTGTGTAATAGTTGCATACAATGCTCCTCTTACGTAAGTGTGAGTTCCACATTTGGGAGGTGTACTCACATGTGAGTGAGGTGTTGTTTACAACCCTTAAAACAAATAATAAATCCCATTAGCCATATTCAGGTTTAGGCTTTCACTATTTATTTTTATGTTATAGCACTCAAATCATGTCATAATCTAAAGTGCTTATCAAGAAAGAACATTCAACAAATATTTTTCCACACCTCAAATTTCGTCATCTCCTCATTCGCCTTTTTGGTCTTCTCGAATTCCCAATCATTTATATCTTCTTCCTTCCTTTCCAGCCTGCCATAACATGCTTACTTAAAGTCTGTTAAATATTTGAAAAAGAGAGTAAGAGAGGATGTGTTTTCTTACTTGCTCATGAGTTTGAGGTATTTAGCTTTCTTCCATGCCTCTATCTCAGCATCAAACTTGTGCCTCTTGACATCATCTAAAAATGCATGGTAAGGTTTCAGGTGAGTCAGCAAACTTTGCTGTTCAATATTGTTCAAGCTATCAGCCTCAGAGGCTCCATGTAAGCTATTACCACATGCTACATTGCTCAGCTCTTCAGGAACTTCACTCTCCTCTTCCAATGGAGGTAAAGTCTGGCTGGAAAGTTCATGATCACAAGCTGTAAAAAAAGTTTCTTATATTAACAACACTTTCAACTGCTATTTCGGGCTACTAGTTTGCATGAAAATGATGCAAAGATTTTATTTTATTTTTTGCCTTTTTACTTGCACCAAACAAGAAAATGAAAGAAGGAATTTACAATATTATGATGCAAGAAAGAAGAACGAGTTAAAGACAAAACACAGAGAGGGAGAGAGAGAGAGAGAGAGAGAGAGAGAGGATAACCTTGCACCAAGTTGGGGCGTTGAAGATGTGTACGGCTGTTATCCATCCATTTATCGATTTCAGTACTAGTAGTAACTCTCTTGCTATCAAAGGATACTGTGTCGGAGCTCTGAGAATTAAAACAGATTTTCATCCTCAATCGTAATACAAAAAAAGTGCGTGTGTGAGAGAGAGAGAGAGAGAGAGCTGGACATATGAAAGAGCCCAAAAGCATGAGTCAATAAGGTATGCATTTTCTAATCTAAAAAAAAAAAAAAAAAAAAAAAAAAAGAGAGAGAGAGAGAGAGAGAGAGAGAGAGAGAGAAATTTAAATAAGAACATGTCAAGAAATCAATGCAGCAAGATTGAAAACGGTTCATCAAAGCAATACTGTAGGCATATTTGATCAATTTTTTTTTTCAGAATCCATACATATACAAAACAAGAAACAGAGAAATCAATCAAACAAAATGAAACTTTCCCACAAGGTCAAACAGTCACTTAACTTTACTCTTTTTTTTTTCTTTCCTTTTCTTGCAAGAATACCTGGTTTCTTGAGTCTCGTGGGCTGGAGTAAACACTGCAAATGGGTGATGGGGAATCTGGCAAAACAGCCATGAGAGACCCCACGCTCCAAACACACAAAGGACAGCCTTCAGAGGAATCACACTGCGTTAAGGGTCTGTCTGAGGAATAATGAACCAAATGTGACTGATTATGGTGGTTGTACACAGAGTCAGAGATGGCCATGGAGTTGATAGTGGTGCTGCTCCTCACGCTGAATGGGTGGTAGGACTTTTTCTGTGTTCTGGTTTTTCCCAGCATCGTTTTCTTGGGAATCTTGAATGAATGTTGTGGGGTGGTCGCTGCTATTTCTTCAGTTCTTGTTGCTGCTGGACTCATTAATGTTTCTGATATCCAATCTTCGATTTTGTGAGACTGAGAGTAACAACCGTTTGCTGATTCTTCTTGAATGGTTGCCAGTTGAGCTTTGATGAGCTCTTTCGTGGAACGTGTGCCTGGGATGTCAGACATTAGAAAACACTCGAACGTAGAAATTTCAAAGGGAGTGGATTTTTCCTTTCATGTCATAGTGATATGCTCTATATTCAATCAAATGCGGAGAAAGTTTTATCTTAAGGTTACGTTTTGTTCTCTTTAGCTTGGAAGAGAAAGTGGAAGACTTTTTTGTTTTAATTTTTTAGTACTCGTTATGTTGTTTAGCATTATTTTCTAACAGAGTTAAAAAAAAAAATGAAAATGAAAAAAGTAATGGCGTAGAATTATTATCAGAGCAAAAGTGAAGCTCTCTTTATTGTTGTTGTTGCTGTAGTTTTTTTTTTTTTGGTAGAACTTTTATGATTGAAAGTTTGAAACTTAAATTCTATGCACAATTTTACAAAAAAATTATACTTGGTGAGTGGTTATTAGCAAGTGAAAAACTAATGTTTGGATTCAAATGAGAACTAGTAAAAGTTTGCAACAACGGTTTATAAAATTTTTGTAAAATAGTTTGTAACTTTAGAATTACGTCTTTAGAATTGTCTCCTTAATAGTGAAAATTTGTTTATTTGTTTATTATTTTTAGGGGGAGAAATGGCTAAATGGGAGAGTGCTTTCTAATATTAGTTGTTAATTTTGTTGCTTAATGCTATTGGGTGTTGACGATGTATACTCAGAGATGTCTGTTTCTTTTAAACATTTTGATTACTCATAGATATTATAAAATCCCTCTTGATATTTTCAACTCTCACTTAACATGTGCCACTGGCAAAATTTTGAATATTGGTATTATTTTCAAGTTACATATTAATGAAAGTAAATTTTTAAGGACATATCATACAAATTTTTGTAGAGATTTTTTAAAACTTTTTGTAGACCTTTTTTTTCCCCCCCTCCCTTGATGTGGCGTTTGGTACGTGGAATCTACATTACTCTTGACATCTAAATTCCTAGGAATGTAATTCCTAGAAATTTAGATGATAATGTTTGGTTTATTCTCATGAATCTTAAATGAATTATTTATTTTTCATATTCTATCCTTAGATTTGAATGTGAACTACCAAATCCTTAAAAAAAAAATATTCCTTTAAATAAATAATGAAAAACCAAATATAAACAATTAATTATGAAAAATTCATTAAAATTATAGTCTAACATTTCAAAATGACAGGTATAATACAAAAATAACTATTTAAATTCTCAAATGCTTTTATTCCTAATAATAATTTTAAAAGAGTTTAATCCATAATAATTTGTTTTATATTTTATCTTAATTGATTAAATGATAATGAAAAAGGGTTAAAATTTTCAATCTATAAAAAATACAGTTTCCTTTAAGCTTTGGAATCTGGATTCCCACCTGTTTTAAAGGGAATCCACATTCCCACTGAGAGGGAAATCCAGATTCCCCTGGCATCTGATTCCTTAGCGTGATTTGCAACCAAACATGAGAATCTTTAAACATTCCTGGGAATCCTAAAACATTACCCCGTACCAAATGCCACATGAGAGTGAGAGTATCTTGGAAACTTGTCATACTCACAACAAATGTAGATAACCGCTAGTTTGGACTTTAACAAGAGGTGGACAACCGAGCTTAGCATTCTTACAAAATGGGGTTTTGGTCCTATTCTACCGCACCTAGCCTGTGCATAAACTTTAAAGCCCAGAGTCCAAACAGTTAAACACATGATAATAAGCAAAATGAGCATTGTACTTCAAGGAAGAACCCATGGTAAAGGGAGATTAGTGAGAGAGATAGAGAACCGACTGTGCATGTTGCGAGGTCCATGAATTTTAAGTTTTTTCTTAGGTTTTTGGCAATAGAATGTGGTTAAATATATAAGGATACCACTGTCGAACTTATGGGTTATGGTTGAGAATTGAGATGATGCCACTAAGTAATTTTCTTAGATCTCCTTTTTGTAGTAAAAATTATAGGTCATTTTTTTTCTTTAGGGTTTTGTTTGGTTGGAGAGGTGGAAAAGTAGGAGGATAGAAAAGATTTTAATTTATCTCATTTTTATTTGGTTGGGAGTGGAAAAGTTGAGGGATGGAAAAAGTAAGTTAGTATAAATTTACTCATATATCCTTTTTAAAAAATGATCACCAATTAAAACAAAAAAGTGACAAACAACCAAAAAAAAAGAAAAGCAATTACCCAATTTATTAAAAAATAAATCATGTCTAGTTAAACAAAAAAAAAAACAATTATCACACCCACAACCCAGGAAAAAAAAAAATAAAAAAAAAAGAAGCAACATCCAGGAAAGGAAAAGAAAAAAAAAGGAAGAGGCAATGTGCCTAAAAAATCACAAAAAAGAAAGAGAAAAAAAAAAGAAAAGAACTAGACGAATTGCCCATGTGCAAATGCACATAGGCATTTTCTTCCATTAAGCAGCCCTATTTTCGCCCTTCAGTTTTCTCTCTATTTTTGGGAGAGAACTTTTTTGGTGAGCTCTGGGAGAAAATACATAGGTCTCACCATTTATTTTCCTTCCTCTCCATCCAACTAAACACCCACCAAAAAAGTTTACTTTCCCATTTTTTCTCCAAAGTTTTCTATCCACCTTATTTCATCTTCAAATAAACATACCCTTAATGCCTCTTCATTAATGTTGAATTCAAAAGCCCTTAAATAATGATTTGTATTTGGTAATCAATGGAAGAAAAGTGTTTCGTTATTTTAAATGTGAATATGATAGAATGGAAGATAGGTTATGGCAAAATTCATAGGATGGTTGACTTTGGTAATGAAAAAAATGAGTGGTTAAGGATAATAAATGCAGATGGAGGTGAACTTGTTTGTGGCAATTAGTTCAAATATGTGTGTGTACATGGACTTAACAGCCCTTAACCATTTTGGTGTGTGGGTGTTTTCCCTGCACACACACCACCCAAAAGGTTTAGTAGACAGGAACATTTCGGGTCTACTCTCCCCTTTATACCAAATCTTACCTTCTTGGGATCAATTATGATGTGTTGGACCCTTTTGCAGGCTTGGGCTGCAAATTGGGCCTTCCAATTTGGACTTTTGTTGACTGGAGTCCTCGTAAGAAATAGTAGCATCTCAGCTGTGGTAGTCTAGATTTGGAGCCATTGGTCCTTTCTACGAAACCCCTTGTACTTTGCCTTTGTTACTTGGGCCTTACGGGCCAATATTTCCTCTCTCTAGGACACATGATTTTTGGATTCCCTTTTGAATTATTATTGTAGGGGTATTGGGCTCAGTAATTTATAATGGACGGCCCAACAAGGTCTTTTGGGCTAGAAACCCAAATCCGAAAACATCAAAATAATCGTGGAGTATTTAAGTGTCCCATACCGTCCGAGGAGTAGATTTGTCCTCGGAATATTAAGCCGATGATATACAGTATACGTGGAGGACAGTAGAAAGAGCGGTGGAATGTCTAAAGTAAAGCTGCTACCACCGCCCATATATTAAAGACCCTGTAATTGATACGCTGACAATATAGATGGAAGGATGGGACCTGAGTATAGAGCTTGGAACTTGGTCCCAAATCCCAGCGGGCTTTAGGGAAGAATGGATGGGACAAGTATCCAAAAATGAGGGTCGCGGCCATAAAGTGGAAGATGATGAAGAGAAGAGGAGGAGTATAAATAGGAGGGAAGGCATACGAAGAAGGGAGAGGCTTTTTGAGAAAGAAAAAGTGTATGATAATCAATATTTGTATCCACACTTGAGAAATACTATTAGAAATTATCCTCGGAAGCAGTCCGAGGAGGAATTCTCAATCTTACTCTTTGCAAACGATTCTTTGTTTTGTTCCATTGGGCCCAAAGCCCGTTCTTTTTGTGATTGTCTAAAGCCATCCTTGAAATCTAAATTATAAACCCATCCTCTACAAATTCATTGTGAAGAAAGGCCTTTCAAGCCCATTTTCCTCCTAGTCGTGGTTTGGGAACTTGAATTGTGTCCTTACAATTATTATTATTATTTTCCCAATGAAATCAACTCGCTAATTGATGATGGATTAGTTAAAGCCGTACGAACCAACCTCCTGTTTAACTTGTTTATACGAAAAGATTTTGAGGAATAAATTTCGCTATAAATTACCATTCCTAGTGTCGGGAGATATTTTTCATTTCCATATAGGAATTCAGATAAAAATGAATATTCATTTTTATAATTCTTTTTTTCAAAAGAAATTAACATTACAAAGCTTAACTGTCAATAAATTATTTCTATCCTCGTGTTTTTTTCTTTTTCTTTTTGGGATAGCTCTCCTTGTCATTCATTCCTTCACAAATTTCCAACACATTAAAAAGAACGTTTCTTTTTCTTTTTTCTCTTTTCTGAAACAAAATAGAACGTTTCTCAATTCTTTCTGTTACATTTAGACCTTTTTTTTTTTTACTTTTTAATGGAATCTCAAACACATGGGAAACAAAAAACCGAAAAAGAAAAAGAAAAAAGACACAAATTGTAAAAGAATAACGTTGGTATTGTATCTAATTCCGCTCATCTGTTATGTTTTTAATTCAGAAAATTTTATCTTCGAAGTCTTATAGTAAAGAGAGAGACTGCAGAACAATCACCCAACAAGGTAGCTCTCCCTTAAAGCCCATTTGACATAAAAGTGAGGTTAACAAAAGGAACTCTAGCAATCAAGCATTCAAGACTACTTAAAGTAGGAAGCATATTCTTCAAATATCATATAAGCAGTAGCATTATACATGAAATCACATTTGATCATATTCTAATGGGTATTGGTTGCTTTTGAGAATGAGGTCAGTGTTTCAATTGATATCCATGGACAGTTGAAGGGACATTTCCATGCGGTTCAAGCAGTATGCATGCATGAAAGACAGACACATAACAGGTAGAAATGAGATCATGCTTGCTGGTAGCCAGACTAGTTTCCAGGTAACCTAATGCCGGCCATTAAAGGTCAAATATTCAAACACAACCGGAAGATATTCTTCAGCTTTTATCTAAGATCATGCAATTGTCCCAGTAAGATATAGACTCATAAGTAATTATGCTCATCTCCCCAACTATGGTCCTAAACTCTGCGCGCGCGCGCGCACACATTCCAACGGCAGCAATGCTTTTCAAATTCCAATGACTATATTCTCATTCTGAAAGACAAGAAGAATCTTTAAGTAATAAGTGCTAAAACAAGAAAAAGTGCAGAGAAACGTAACAACCTGCTGCAACCTCTCTCTAATTAACAGAAACAAAGATAAACTACAGCTGTTTAAACCATTAAGAGTCTACAATTTTAAGTCTATCTTTCATAATTTAAATATTCGCTTATTCATTTGAAACCCAAAATAAATTCATTCAAAACCAAAAATTCACCACATTGGACGTAGTATCCTGTCGTAAGTACCCTTCTAAGCCTCTTTACGCACGAAATACAGCTTACCCATCACATGAAGGATGGCAACAAAGGCTATGAAGCCAATGCTCATGACAAGAACAACATTGGGTGAGATCTTGAGTCCTGGGGCATCATCCGTGTAAAACTGGAGCATAGTCCCGGCTGCCCCTCCAGAGGCACCACCACTTGTCGTCCTCCTCCTACGCATGCTTGCAGTAGCTGCTGCACTTCCCCTTGGGGGAGCTGTTCCACCCAAAGCCATTTCTGCAATAGCCATTCAAAAAAATTTAGAGAAAAACTTCAATATCTCACAAATAGAACTGCAAATTATGTAAGACAAAAGATTTCCAAAGCATTATTATTATTATTATTATTATTCAATTGGTACGGTTACACAATCACCTAATGAGTCTTTAACCCTTGACCTCAAACTTCACCTTGCTTTTACAAGGGAAGAAAGTGTCATTTGAGCTAGAGCTTGTATTATGGCATTGCTGCTCATATTTGGCATCTTTTTTTTAATAGGTAAGTTACACACGATCTCACCCTCCATCTGAGAGAGTGAACAGCCATTTGAGCTAGAGCTCATTGCCAAGAGCTTTGGCAACTTTAAAACATGTAATACAACACAATTGATATTGATAACTTCATTTAGAGGTTTATCACCATTCTTTACACATTTACTATTAATTTTTGGAGATACTAATATTACTTTCTAAAATTTGATGCCAACCATGGAATGCTCAACATTTCAAACAGGCAGCAATAAATATTCAAAAACTCAACTCAAACTAAGCAGGCAGGAAAGATTCATTTGAGAAGACATCGTATCAATTCCATTTTTTTTTTCAAAGTCCAATAAAAGCATATCTTCCCCAAAAAAACCCACATGAGAAACTAAGAAAATAATATCAACAAGAAGAAACATTACTGGACATGATGGTTCCACCCTGTAAATGGAGCAAGGGGGACTCACTAACAATTCATTTTATATATATTGTATCAAAAGTAACAGTGTCTCCAAAGTAGTTAAAATTTATTTTTAAATACCGCCTGTTATATTTTTTAAATAACCCTGGACTGCACAAAAGAAAACAAGATCCACAGCGTGCATCCGCTTCAAATAGTCAAAAACAATCTGACCCCCAAACTTTAAACTCCTCAACCTACTACCACTACCACTCAATACTCACATAATTCTGGCAATCAACTGAAGTAAAACTCATACATTCCTATGTGACTAGAGGCAATACACCTTATTGGGACATACAAGCTCATGATTATATTCCTTCACGAGTTTCAACACCGCCTTGATCTGCACTTTACACCCTACTCTAGCTCAGGAAAAAAAAAAAAAAAAAAACCTAATATTTCAAATGCATGCAGCATCACACTCATAACATGTTGTGGGTGTGAATGTGATTCTACAAAAACACTAAATACCGCCTCGTCTTTAAGACCTACATTAACCTTGCTCACGACGAAAACCCATCATGGGAACACACAATTGGACAGCATATAATATATACAACACCAATTTGCTCCCAAAACTAATTTCTTTTCTCCAATCAGGCAAATTTTCCCAATCTTCCCACAGAACCAAACACATCCAAAGCAGAAAAACAAACCAAAGTTGAAAACAAATATTCAAATCAAGCAAAAAAAAAAAAAAAACTACATTTAAACCCTAGGACATGACCAAAAAAACAAAAAAGCAACAAAATTGAGCATAAAAACATTCAATGGAGCTAATTCTGAAACCCTAAATCTCCAAAACCTAACCAGACGTATCAGATCTGAGAAGAAATTCATGAAAAAACCAAAACCCTAAGACCCAGATCGTGAAATTGAAAATTGCATGCAATAGATCCAGAATTATGAATCAAATAATCGAAGATCGGAAATTGAATATCGAAATTTGAATGTATAGAGAAAAGGGGGGGGTTAACTCGCCTGAGTCGACTCGGTGATTGAGAACTCGCCGGTGTTTTTGAAGATCTTAGAAAGTGGTTTGGGAATGAAAGAAGACTCTTTCTAAGATTTGTTTACACAGAAACTCTTTTTGAGCTTTAACACAAAAAACATACGAAGCTGGTTTCGGGGGGGTTTTGTAGTTTGAAGAGTACACGTGGTTTATGTCCTTGTGTGAAATTCTATGACTTTCCACGCTTACTCAACCAATCAGATTTCGCCATGTCATAATTTTGTTTTTTGTTTTTAAAAACATCTTTGACTTTAATCATCCTCCGTTTCTGACCCATCCAAGAAAAACAAGGAAACAATCAAACTCGGCTCCGGAGCTGCAATATATGATAAAAATAAAAAATAAAAAAATATTTACAAACTACTTTCTTTGTATTAGAGAAAATCTAGGACTACGATTTTTATGCAAAAATTTTAGGGACAAAAATCTCCACCATTTTTGTCAAAATTATTTATATGGCATATTGTGAATGGTGGATAAAAAATGATGAATCTAAGTGAAAGGGATAGATAGTCAATTATTGTCTATTACATAAGATAATTGTAGTTTTTAATTTTTTTTTTTTAATGGTTTGCTACAACTTTAACGTAATAGATTGTGAGTAATAGAGAAAAACCGATGGATTCAGATGAAAATAATAACAACCACTTACAGTTTACTACATAAATTGCGGCACAAATGAAATGACTAAGCTTTTTGTTTTTCTTTTCTTTTTTTGAAAACCAAAAAAAAAAAAAAAATCCCTAATAATTCTATTTTAATTCAGGTTTTAGAGCATTAAATATAAAACTTGTGAGTGGAGTTTGTGGTATGTTTTTGTGTTAGAATCACATTCTTTCTCCCTTGTGAGTGTGTTTTTTTTATTTTGAAGTGAAAATTTGAAATATTGAGTATTAGTTAAAGTAGGGGTGTGCAAGAGTCAGATTGAGTGGGTAAAGGACAATATTTTTATCCAATCTACCATTGGCGAGTTGAGAAAATTTTAATCCACCGCCAACTCACCAAAGTCTAAATCTAGAAGATCAGTTGAAAATCTCGTTGGTTTCAACTTAACAGGTTTGGCGGGTCAACAATAACATTGTTTTAAAAGTATATCACATACTATAATTTTTTATTAGCAACGCTCAAACTACCATAAAATAATAAACTATATTCAAATGTATAACTGATGCACACAAAATTTTTTGTAGACGTAGATGCGGACCCAATATATTACTCATGTACACAAATTAATCAATCCTATGAGAACATTTAGTAGATGTGCAAAACTATATGGGAACCAGATCAAAAAGACAAACAGCATGCTCCATAAAAATATAAATTCAAATATTAAACAATACAAGACATAAAAGGAACTGCCTTTATGGTTGCCTAGAATGGTATGTGAATGGTATGTGCAATTGATGGAAGGTGAAAATTGAAGGGATAAAAAGAAAAGGCATGAGAAAGGTTAACAGAGAGGGAGAAGAAGAGTATACGGTTGAACTGAATAAATGGAGTAGGTGGTAGGTGAGTTTAGATTTTTTATTATTATTAGGTGTAGACAAGTCCTATTTCTTACCATACATACATACATACTTACATACATACATATATATACACACACACACACACATACACACACATACAGGTCAGGACTGGTTGTAGCAAGTTGGCAATTTCTCAATCCGTTACCTGACCCAATCGGCTAATTTAGGGGCCTAACCCAAACTACTCACCTAATGTACCCACGTGGGTTTGGCCGGCCGAAGGCAGGTCGGACAGGTATCCTACACAATCCTAGTTAAGGGTGTCCACGGGTTGATTCTGGTCGGATTTATGTCCAACCCATAATCGACTCAACCAAATCTGGTGAAGATTTTCTAAATCCGTTGCCGATCGATGAAGGAGTTGGGTCGGATTGGTCGAGTTGAATCTATGTCAGATGGCAGTTAGTCTCAATTGGAGTCAGGGATGAGATTTGATAGAAACTTGCCTGATTTGGCCAAAATCCGGTTGGATCAAGTTGAAATCCTTCGAATTTGGCGAGATCTACACAAGATATCAACGAGATCTCGCCAGATCTAGACAAATCTCGATGAATTTGGCGAGATTTGATAGAGGAATTCCTTATACGATGGAGAACAACAGCCTTTTATTGGTGGAGATCAATCAGGTTGGTTAAAATAAGGTTTTAATGCAATGACCCGCCAACCAATCCACCAAAATCGAGTTTCAGATTAGGTGATTTTAGGGTTGGCTTGGTCAGTCTAAGCGGGTGGGTAAGGTCCAAGAGTGGGTTGGACAACCCCAGTACTTGTTTATAGTTAGAGTAATTTACTCTTTCTTTACTTGAGCTATATAATATATGTGCTCAATTAATTTGATTTCCATATAAAATTGTCATAATGTTAATAAGCATCAACATTAGCGGAGCTATATTTTTAGACAAATTTTGATTTAACAAATATATTTTTTTTTTGTTTAACACTTTAACCTATTCACTTTTAAATACAACTTGCATTGTTCAGCACTAATTAATTATCTAAATGTCAAAGAGCCTTATAACTTAATTAGCACATCTCCATGCACAAAATGCTTAGAGAGTTGAAGGTTTAGGGAAGAAAGGGGAGAAAAAGTTCAAGCTATAAGAGCATCCGCATCAGATAGTGGATAATAGAAAAATGGTATGATTTTACACATTTCACCAAAAAAAAAGGCCACATCAGTCCTTCTAAATCATTGTTCCTTTCCGAAATTGCTATAGTAACTGTGTAAATATACTTAGCTTTTTATTTTCTATTTTTTCTCTTTCATCTCTCATTTGATTATCTCTCCTCTCTCATTCAATCTCTCTTCCCCTACCCTCTTTCTCATCTTATCTTCTCTTAAATCTAACAACAAATCATCAAATTCTTCAAACGTAAATCCATATAGATCCCAAGTTCATCAAACCCTCTCCTAATATATATATAAAGAGAGAGAGAGAGAGGTGTTCAAGTAACACATTTTTAAACCATTTGATTTAAGTAGATCTAACAGTAAAAAAAAGACCATCATTAATGCTAATATTCTAATTTATCTCATTTATTATCTCTTATTTAATACATTCTATACTTATTTCTAAACCCAAACAAGTTTATAACACAACTATTACTTTTAATTGTTTTCTATCTCTACATTTCTCTCTCTAGAACACTCTCTCTTTGGTTGCATCTTATGCCCAAATGTTTATCCTCATTAGTAGATTGTTACGAAAGTTAAAAAAAATAGATAAACATAGGGACACCCTACCAACAAAAACAAAAGTTAAAAACGAATATAAAAAAACTGATTTTGAGGATAAATTTGATTTTTTTAAGGGGCCATTACAATGACCAATGGCTTATTTTGAACTTTCTGCCTCAGAAACAAAAGGGTAAATTAGTTGATCTTCATAGCTACAACATCTAATGTTGTTGCAGCGGATCATGTCCAATTGTTTGTCATCATCAGCACATAGTTTACAAATTAATTTACACAAACATAATAACGTAAGGAACTTAAATCTACAAACAAAAACAAAAGAGAAGGAGAAACACTTTCTTAAAGAATTAAAAAAAAAAAATCCAGAGAAGAGTGTTCTAGAGAGAGAAACGTAGAGATAGAGAACAACTAAAAGTAATAGTTTTATTTTTTATTTTTTATAAGACTAAAAGCAATAGTTGTGTTATCAATGGAGAGCCCCAAAATCACCATCCATGTAGTGGAAAAATCTGCCCAAAATCACCACCAAAATTACAAACCCAAAATCACTGGCCATAATCAAACTCAAATTGAAAAAAGAAAAAGAAAAAAAAAAGAATGAGAATGAGAAGAAGAAGAAGAAGATGCGGAAGGAGAAAGAAGGAGAAGGAAAATAAAAAAGAAGAAAGAAGAAAGAAGAAGAAGGTGAAAAATAAAGAGATATTTTGGAGATAGAGAGTGTAGAGATATTTGGAGTTTGGTAGGCGGTGGAACAGGCATAAAATAATAATAAAAAAAAGGTGAGAATGTATTATTTAGATAAAAGATGGCGTATAATAGTTAAACTGACCTGATCGTTTTATAATAATAAGTGTGTAAAATAATAATAATAAAAAAGTATGCTTTTTTTTACAAAATAAACAAAAAATTTGCATCTAATGACTTGGATGCTCTAAAGTTAGCAAGTATGCTGTAACCATCTAAAAAATAATTATCCAAATATCTCTGATGAGCAATAGCACTTATGATTTGAATGATATTTTTTTGAGAGAAAAATGTTGTATATTACACACCTAAGAGGAGTTATCATTTGAGTTAAAAGCTTTTCAATGAGTTGCTTTATGAGCTCACTTCATCTACAAGCTTGGCAGCAAATAGCAGCGAACCATACTTGTGGAACTATTTATTTCCAAACTCCCACTATTCTCTTGAGAAGCTTTCACTTATGACACACGACAATAAAAAGACCAGAAGGATAAGAATACTCGTGAATCTCACTCAGCTCATCTAGACTAGACAAGAAGCCAACTTTGGCAACATTAGCTGTCCCTCACTGCATGTGATATTCTAAATCAATAACTAGGGAGAAAAGTCAATGTACAAGGGTGTTTGCAAGTTGCAATGATGGAAAAAGTGAAAACAAATAGATATGCCTGTACAAATTGGGACTTTCTAGTTGCTCATCTTTTGCAAAGACATGCTTCCCTTCGTAGAAAATCAAATTCTAAGCAAAATTTTAAATTGGCACTTGAAACTTGAAGAAAAATAATTTCACTAGGAAAACCAATGAAAGAAAGTAGGAACCTCAGCATATTTAAACTGCAGAAAGTTTTTCACTATAACTTGTAGAAGAATAAATGTTACATATCCAGACGTGAAAAAGAAGTCACAAACTGTACTAATGTCTTTGCTTATGCTAATGCCTAGCAAGTCGGTGCAACACTGCAACTACCCAAAATATCAAAAAATTAGCATATCTAACTTTGTTGAACATTAAAGAAGCCGTAATGGGCACAAAATTACAACATTATAACTTTTGCTTGACACCAAAACTTGGTCAAGCTGATTACTCCATGTACAATTGCAGTGGAGAGGGATTAGAACGCTTCAAAAGAAATGCTCCCTTTGGCATAGCACTGAAGGCAAGAATGCGAATCATCCTCTCTATTATGATGGTAAGCCTCCAAATTAGACAAGATAATGACTACAAGTCTACAATGTACTACGGAGTGTGTGTATTTGCTAAATCATTACGGAGCTGCCATGTAATTCACCTGAATTGCACTGAACTAAAGCATGCATTCTAAGAAACATTAGCCAGTTCAACCCTTATAACTCTTGAAAAATCGACCACCTTTCTTTCTCAAATCAGTCTCAGCAAGACTTGATGAGAGGAGAGATCTAGAATCTGGACTCCATTTTAATTCTTTTAGTACAGAGAACAAGGTTGAGAGGGCAGGAGTCACTGCACTGTCCATTATTTTGTTACATGAAACTACTCTAAGTCTTTGAAGATCCTTCCAAGAAAGGATTACCGACTCCAAACCTTCCACTGTCAGTAATGAGCATCCTTCCAATGAAAGCTGCCTCACCCTCCTAGGAGAGAAAAAGTAAACTGTCAATTCAAAACTTCAATCAACAATATTCCTCTATAATATACACGATTCCAAATATTACTTTCCTTATTAGACATTGTATTCAAATGTATATACCAAGTTATCAATTAGCCATGGTAAAAGTACACCTTTAGAAATGCAACAATTGATGGATGAGCACAAATACAAAGAGGAGCTGATATTCATGAATGTAAAGACCCTATTTGACAAGTTCGCACAGGCTTTATATATGCCTCAAACCAAGAACTATTCATAGTTAGAAGATGAAGAGCATAAATCATACAACTCACGAGAAAACTTGGTACATAAAGGGAAACAAAAAAACCATATATATTCATAAAAAGCAGATATGCCAGTAGAAAAATACCACAGGAAAACAAACAATTTCCAAAGGCCTCTGATACCTTTACAAGAAAATATGGATCGCTGTGGAACTGTCACTGACTCACTAGTACCATTTCTTCATTATCCATACAGGATAGCATTTAGACACAGACCGATATAACTTCTACTTCAAGTATTGATTAATGGGGAACGTATTTTTCTTTCTTCGTCTTGATTGGTAATATAAATCAAGCTTCTGTAGTGGATTGACCTGACTCACCCTCCCTCTTTTTTTTATTTCTTCTTTTTTGGGGGGTTGGGGGGGGTGAGAGATCCCATTTTGGTTCAAAGACCACTCATTTGCCAGAAAATGTATTATTTATCCACATGAATTAGAACTTTCCAAGAAGTAAATATTTAGTACCAGGTGATAAATAAATCACAAATCAATTGCCAGCAGCCTTTCAATGGTTCAACAACTCTAAAAATATTTCTCTTTTTGTAATAACTAGAAACAATTCTCAGGAACGTCACAGCTACACATCATTTAATGAATTCAAATTGATTATTATCTTACAGATTACTAATTTATAGTCCACTAATTACCTGATAATGGATCCTCAAAAGCATGGAGACGACACAAAATGATGACCTTTTTTATGCAAACTTATGAGAGAAAATAACTTATGGACTTTTTTCTGCTGGTAATTACATATGCATCCTATGGGTATTGAACTCAAGACCTCAACCTCCACCTTGCTTTCATGAGGGGAGGAGATGCCATGCGCACTAGAGCTCATTGACACAATTATTTATTTACTTACTAAGTCAATTTCATTATTCTTAAATAATAAATTACTGCATCTCTTTTATTTATAGCATTCATGGGGAATGAAGGCCCTTGATTTTTACCAATTGCCTTTCCAAGTGTAGTGATAATGTGACTATAAAATGTTTGCATTCAACATTGGTTCAGACTCATACCAATCTTTCATATGTTCTTTGAAAGATACAAACTTGCTTTATGATAAACCCACTGGAAGGATAACGTCAAACAATTTTTTTCCCCTTAATTTCTTTAAAGAAATTGGTATATCATCATAAAAATAAAAAAATAAAAGATAAGTGACAAGGGCCTAGCAGCTCAATTGACACCTCCTGGAGTTTCCAATGGAGATATATAGGGCTTAAACCCCCCACTCCCAACTATTGATGTTCCAAAAAAGAAGAAGAAAAGACAAGTGTTACCCTAGATAAGAGGTAAAGTCTTGGTTCAAGGATCATATTAGTGACTTTCCAAAAAAAATTTAATCTTCATTTTTAAAGCATATTGGTGCTCTCCAGGTCATAGAGTAATATACTGCACTTGTTGGGATTTTAATAAACAAGCTCTGGATATATAGAGATGTTTGAGCTCACTAAAAATCTTTCGTATTAATAAGCCAGAACACCTAATAAGTAATAAGTAGTAACTTACTTTTGTTACAATTGATCTCATTATCTTGGTTTCTCAGTTTCAGGATTGAGTCACATTTTAACCTCCTTAGCAATGCATAAACTTTCATTGCACTTTATTTCTTTAATTTCATTAAAGAGTCTCATTTTCAATTTTGTTTGAAACAGTAATTTCCAGGACACTTGAGAAATATTGCTTTAATTTTCTTCTAAGGTGAATAATAAATTGACTGAATGGGTTATAAACAAAACTAGAGGGGAGAAGGTCTTGGTGGACACCCTGAATTATGTCTCTCACAGTCTCACCGGGTCTGTAAAGCAAGAACATTTCCCAAAGGAAGCACTCTTTCTTTTAGGTGGCATAGTAGAAACTGTTGAGCACTATTAGGCATTAACTGAACCTTTTCAACTTTCATGTTCCCTTTTGTATATCTATTTCACACTCAGAGAGCATATAGCATCTAAATTAATACAACAACTTCATGAATTTTACACTACTAATACTTTCCTATCAACTAAAAAACCAAGGGCAATCACCATGCATTGAAAACACATTGAACATGAACTGTATATTATTAGCAATAAATTTGCAAACCAAAACTGTAAACATCAACTAGTAATATTAAATTTTCAAGTAATCTCATTCATTCTCTGATTTTCCTCTACTAGTTATAGATATTATAAATATTGCAAAAAAACAAGAACAATGTCAAAAAAGGCTCATACCTACAAACAGTGGCCAATCCGAAAACCTCATTCTCCAACCCATAACAATCCTGCAACACAATCTCCCTCACACCCCTACATACCAAAAACAATGCTCTCACCGCCTGCTTATCCCGCATTTGACACCGCTGCAAATGCAACGCTTCTAAAGTCGGGCACAACCCCAAATGCTCGTCCGGTCCAGGACGAGAATCGATACTATCCTTACAAGACTGCAGCTTCAAAATCTTCAAATTCCCACAAAACGAAACCGCAGCCAACCAGCCTCCATCCATTTTATGATCACTCAGGGTCAATTCCTCAAGCATTTGGCAGCATTGCCCAATAGCCTTAATCCCATCATAGCTCCCCTCACAACCACAAAGCTCAAGCCTCACTAGCCTCCTACAACCCTGAGCTAATATGGTTAACCCGATATCCGACACGACCGACCCGAAAAACCCATCAATGAAACCGATCAATTTCACGATTTGCAAATTCATAAAACCCGAAATCCCTTTCAAACTCAAATCCCCACAAGCAATGACCTCCAACTCTTGCAATAACTGGCACTCCTTCGCCACACTCGACAACCCATCTTCGCTGGCTCCGATAACGACCAGCCTCCGCAGATTCGGGTACGACTCGGCCAGCGATTTGAGGCCCGAGTCGATGACCCGGCTCGGCAACAAGTCCTCCTCCCCGACGACCCGGTCTCTGGAGAGGCTCGAGTCGAGGTGAACCGAGAAGTACTTCCGGGTCACGATAATGGCCGCGTTTCTGGGCACCCGAATACAAGCGTGGACGATGTCGACATCGGAGAGATTCGGGAACCGGTGGAAGACCCGACCCGAATCGAGAAACGACCAATCGAACAGCTTCAAGGATTGTACCAAGCGGCCGTGAAGGTACAACCAGCGCCTGCAGACTAAGGAATTGGAAGAGTACTGAGAGACAGGGAGTTTTGAGAAAATGAGGTTGAGGAGGTGGTCGGAGAGGAGGGAGGTCGGATTGGGTGCGGGCGGGTCTACAACGAGATCGGTGAGATCGGTTGTGGGGTCGGGAGATGATGGTGGAGATGGGGTTGGTGACAGAGATAAATGACGGTTGTGATTGCTATGATTGTTATGATTATTGTTGCTGTTGTTGTTGCTGCTGCTTTGATTGCGGCTGTTGTGATGATGATGATGCATCTTGAGAATAACATGCTTGAGAGCTTGTTCCTTGAGGAAAAATTCTGGGAGGCTGAGAGATCTTGATCTCCTTGATGATGAGTCTGGGTTTTGGTCATTTTGGTCATTAGGGTTTGGTGAATGTGACATTTATTATTATTACTAGTATTATTTATTTTTGTTTTTTGTATTTGATGGGGTTGCTTGGGGTGGTTGACATTAAAGGTTTTGAGTTTTTTTTTGTTGGGTCTCTCTCTCTCTCTAAAATTTTGAAATCCTAATAAATATACAGAAGAATTGAAAGAACCCCAAAACTCCAAAATTTGTGAGTTTTGTGAGTTGTTTTCTCTCTGGATTTCTGGGATTTTTTTATGACAGGACATGGAGGGTTGTACTATGGGGTTGAAGAGAATTTTTTATCCTCTGTGGGAAGAGAGTTGCGTGCTCCTGTGAGATGGCTGTTTGGGAATCTGCCACCTGGCAAGTTGCGGAGGTGTTGCTGACGTGGCGAAGTGTTATTGGAAGATGGTTCTTTTTGTGGTTATTGTAGAAGAAATGAATGATTAGGAAATGGGTAATGTGTTGGGTCTAAAATAACGATTCTGTCCCTTTTAACTTTGTCTCATGTGACTGAGAATCAGTTAGGCGAAGTACACCGCTCAAAGTTCTCACACAAACCTTTTTGGGATAGATAAGATTTTCAGGACAGTTTTGCTTTTTCTTTTCTTTTTTTACTTACTTGAATGATTGGATCTGTTTTTTTTACTTTCAATTATTTTTATTTTTTTGTTTCCGTTTTCACCCAAGGATAATGACGGTTATTAGTTGAGAGGAGGAGGAGGAGGAGGAGGTTGTGGACTATTTATTAAGCTCATGGCTTTAGAGAGTTAGATCCCTTCCAAGAAAATCAATAGATTTTAATGCTAAAAAGAACTAGTCCCATCAATTCAAAAGATGGTGTCACACCACAACTTAATAAATGAAGATTTCTTTGACAACATGGTTGAAAGGCAAAAATATAAATATCTCTCAAAAAGATTGGAGAAAGAAAGGAAATGTTGGTGAAAAGATCAAGTTCTTGTGTTTGGTTGGTAGTATAATGAAAGAGAAAAGAAGTGAAAATTAGGAGACACATGTCTAGGTCATCTGCTTAAATTGGATGGAAATGGAGATAAATGCAACTAAAAAAAGCTATAGTTGTCCTACCACCCTTATCACCTACAAAATTATGTTTTCGCTAACAAGGATACACACTCTCTTTACTTCGTTGGGGACATTTAAGTAAAAACAAATTTTTATTTTCATTTAGAGTAAATTATAATTTTTGTTTCTAAATTATTACAGAAGTTCGTTTCTTGTTTCTAAACTTCAGAAGTTATATTTTCGTCTCTAAACTTTACAAAGTATTTTATTTTTGCTCTTTTATCTATTTTCATTAGTTTATGTCTAATTTGACACTTGGATTATTAATCCAAGACTAGAATATGAAGGACTCTTTTGAAGAAATAAAAAATTGTCAACAACGTTGTTTTTTTTCCCCCTCAAACCTAATTTTTTTTTTTCTTAATTTATAAATAGGTCATCAATTTAGTATTGAATACGTTGCACATTGTTCTCTCCTATGGGTAGCAACAAACATTAGAAAAATTTATGCGACTCCGTATTTTATATTGGTATGTGATAGGTTGTAACAACTATATTTTCCTTGCTTCCCATCACAATGGGCATCTTGCTCGAATAATCAAGTGGGGCGATAGTAGGGTCGTTTATAAACTTTGCAAAACGTTTTATTTTCGTCCCTCTGTTTATTTTCGTAAGTTTATGTCTTATGTGGCTTGATGGAGTGTTGATGTGGTATTTTGAAAGTTCAAGAATGAAAAACGAAATTTTGTAATAGTTTATGAACAAAAATTATATTTTATCCTTCCATTTATCTTCTCTTAACAAACTAGACAAAGAGAAAACCAAATAATTTTCTTTTTCTTCTCCTTCTCCCCTACTTCCAAACATACAACAAAATGCAGTGTTGAATAATGATGGCGTGTTAAATCAATCTAGGAAAATAGAAATATTCGATTTTTCTTTTCTTTTCCTCAAGCAAATCATTCTTCCATTATAATTGTTACCCTTTCCTTTTATGTTTAGTACTTCGATTTTATTAGAATCATAGATATTTGAATTTCTCATTTATATCATACTTTAGTCTATCTATTTTTTTTATTTTATTTTAAAAGAGGCTATCTATTGTTTTAGTTGTTATTTAGCATTTCCTTCAATAATCAACATCATGTAGTTCATCATTGTTAGCATCAAAAGGATATAAGTCTTCTTTGTTGAAGCAAAATGAGCCCATACCCCTTTTTAAAACGAAACCAAACTATAAAATAGGAGCCTCCATAAAGGCAATCAACGATTGGGAAAAGCCATCAATGGACCTTATAAACCACATCAATACTTGTGTCGATATTTAAACTCAAACAAGTACAAATAAATTGGCGATCACATTGGGCGAATCAAGAATGGCAATAACAACTAAAAGTATGAAAGCTTTTACATGCCCAATTTTGCACTAATTATGAATCAAGGCCCCCACAAATCAATGCCCTATTTTGAATATGCAACGTTCAACATATTTAATGACAAATGATTGAAACATCAAATTTTACACCTTTTGTTGGCTAATTATCTTCACCAATCCATGAGACATTCTAGCATGTCTAATTTCTTCAAATCATTGAGCCCCAAACTTACCTTTAGCTAATTATTGAAGTGGCCCTAGTATTTTTTTAGAGTAATTATTCACGATTCCGAATTTGCAGTGAAGCACACTTAAAGTATAAGAATAAAGTTTCCCTAAAAAAAATGAAGAAGTATAAGAACAAAGTTTATTTGCATCCCGTGGGACTAAGATCCTTTTCCATTAAAAGTGTCCCATGATACATGATAACACTATGCATTTGGCATATATTATAGGTGACCACATCATTTCTGTAATTTGTTTTTGGTATAGTATTGCTTTTAAAAGAAAAATATAATTAAATTAGGTACCCAAAAGTATATTAAATTAGAGACTGAAATTTTTTAGACAAAAATTAAATTTTATAAAACAAATATTCTATTGCACTTTGAAGTTTGAACATCAATGTTGTTTTGGTAGGCATTTGAGTATATAATAAGGTAATTATGCTTTTATGGTATGATAATTGATAAATATAATAGGAGATATTCTAAAAATTCCATTGACTGATAGTGTGTTGAATTAAACATGGAATTTTCGAATTTACGTTACGCTCCAAATCAATAAACACATCATCCTAATACTGCTATTTAGGGATAAGCAATTACTCTTTAGTATAAAATAAACAATACATTATGAATTCACATTGTTTGCCTCATGAAATAATACTTGCTATTGAAAAATCGTTTATCATATCAAAATAATCTATTAGTTGGTCTGACATATGAGGGTGGGAAAATCATTATCATTTTAAATCTTTACATGGTGTTCAATGCAAAAAAAAAAAAAAGGACGAGACCAAAAGTACAAGGCCCACATATTTCAGCGTACCGACATGGTAAAGCCCATGATTATGTACTTAAAATATACGACTCGGCCATTATGTCATTATGTGGGCTGGACAAGTCTGGCTTCTTGTCATAGATTAAGACAATTTAGCTTGGACTTGGGTCCGAGGGTTGGCAAGATATATGTAAATTAATAAGCCTAAAATATTTGTTTTTGCTGCTAATGCTAAATGAAAACACTGAAAAAGCCTAAAAGGGAAGCAGTTTGTAAACTTAGATTTATTCTTAAATCTTACTGTTGTAGCATTTTTAATATTGAGAAGTTCCTTAACATATGTGTGCAATATTAAAATCACAAAAATTCTTATGTAGCAGGTTGTTATAGATTTTTAATTTGAAACAGCAAGTAATAACCTGTTATATAAGATTTGTTGTGAAAGTGTTGAGAAAATGTTGGGATATAGTATTTTTCTTTAATATTATATAATTAAAATGGATAAATATTACAATATAAATATATAGATATGGGAGTTAATATGTAAAATAAGAGTTAGGGAAATTTTTAATCCCACATTTAAAATGAGAAGACTCATATTTTTATAAGTGTGGTCATTAATGGGCTGAAATGTATTAGAGTAGATATTGGGCTAGATACATGTGCGAAGGGAGGAGGTAAGCTAGAGAAGGTTTGCACTGGTTACAAAGATTAGTCAACCAAGGGCTTGAATCTTTTTAAAGAGAGCGAGTGTCGCGCTTTAGTCCAAATAGTATTGTATATCTTTTCCCAAATAAATAATACTTAGAAATATTTTATTCAATTTTTTCTTTATGTTATTTCCATTATTATTGTGTTTGTTCCAATACTTACTACTTCATTCTCACTTGGATACACATCACTTTATATTCTTAATTACTTCTCACTTATTTTGTTTGGGATATAATCCAAGGGTAGCGAAGAGATAGATGAAGGAACCTCCTTAACATATGTTTGAAATCTTAAAATCAAATTATTTGTGCTTATTTTTTTTGCGTTTCCAAGAGAAATGTCAAATATTTAAATCTCCTATCTTTCAAGCTATTTCAACTATTGAATTATCCACAATAATAATGGTAAGGGCTAAGTTTGAATTTAAAGCCCAAAAGTGAAAATGACTAAGGCCCAAAAAGTCCAAAACAATGAATTTATAGAGAGTGAGCTAGAAATTGAATTCCAATGAGTTGGATAGTAATCACAGTAAGTCAAATAATACTTGAAAGCATGAATAAACAGGTTTATGCAAAGAAAATCCTCATCAGAAAAGTCGTAGGATGGTAGTTCTTATATATTTTTCTTAGACTTAAACACAATTACAGTTCTTAAGTGTACAATGGTTTTTCCATAGATTATCTGATGATCCCCTTGTAATGGAGATTTCCTTCTTTATATTCCCCTTCCTTACTTCATCTTAGCCTTTCACGTGTAAATCAGATTGCCGGCTTTGATACTTGTCCCATCAGCACTTTTCTGAAATCTTCGTGGGTAGCTGTAAGGCTGGAGGTTACTGTTCAGGTATCACCTCCACATTAATGCGGTAAGAGAGTTAGCTGCAAAGCATTCAATGCGGTGGTAGCAACTTTCTTCTTAGATATTTTCCATCTTTCCTTTGTCTTATCCCCATTTGATACTTATCCTTACCAACATGATCGTCTAGTGCCTTGTTCTTGATGAGAGGTTGGACTTTTGACCTCTGCTCTACTTAGCCAAAGAGGTGTTTCTCCTCGGATTACACTCCCAAGCACTTATGACTAGACTTCGTCCACGGACTACTAACTTGTATTTCCTTGTTAGTATTTACTTGTCCTCGGACGATTTGATGTCCTCGGACACAACCCAGACTTAATATCCATTTCTTGGCCTTTTATCCTTACAATAATAATAATAATAATAATAATTATTATTATTATTATAATTGTAGGGACATTGGGCCTAGTAATTTATGAAGGGTGACTCAATAATATCTTTTGGGCTAAAAGCCCAATCCGAAGACATCAAGTGATTTAAGGGTGTGTGAATGTACCTCATAAAGAAAATACTAGGTAAAAAAGCGATAGTGTCTGAATAAATATGTCCGAGGAAGACTGTGTCCTCGGATAATGAAGCCGAGGTAATAGAAGGGAATGTTTAATATCCCTAGGCTATGTTATAAAAATTCCTATGGTTTTGGGAAGACACGGTACACGTGGAGGGTAATAGAAAGGGCGGTGGAATATCTAAGATAAAGCTGCTACCACCGCCCCCGCATTAAAGACTCTGCAACTAATATGCTGGCTGCATTAATGGAGAAATGGGACTTGAGCATGAGGTTTGGAACTTGGTCCCTGTCTCCAGAAGATTTCAGGGAAAATGGATGGGACAAGTATCTAAACCAGCGTTATAACTATGAGGTGGAGGATGAGAAGGGAAGGAAGAGGAAGTATAAATAAGAGAAGGGACCTTCGAAAGAAGAGGAGGCTTTCTTTGGAGAGAAAAGAAAGAATAGTATATGATAAATCTGACTGTCTACAATTGTAATCTATCTTGAGAAGCAGTATTATAAACTATCCTCGGATTGTGTCCGAGGAGGAATTTTCATTCATATTCTTATAAATAACTCCCTATTTGTGCCATTGGGCCCAAAGCCCATTTTTCTTTGTTGTTTAAAGCACCTTTAAAATCTAGATTTTAAGCCCACTCTCTACAAATTTATTGTAAAAAGGCCTTTCAAGCCCTTTTCCTTCTGATTGTGGGTCGGGAGCTCGAATTGTGTCCTTACAATTGGCGTTGTCTGTGGGAAATCTAGTTTTTGAAGATGTTTAACATCATGGTGAGCTCAGGACCACAACACCGTACGGAGTCTGTAGGGTCCCAACATGAGGATCACTCCTTGCATCTTGAGCACGAAGAGAACCGGGAGGGTAGTGTACATACTACGCACACTACCAAAAGTAGGAGTCATTCACAAGGGGGAAGCAGAGTTCCTCACGAGGAAAATACCAAAGCCATGCAGAAAGAAATTGACAGCCTAAAAGGGAAATTGCGTCACGAAAGGCGAAGGCGAACTCCTTCTGTCTCCGATCCCTCTTTAGAGGGTTCTAGGGATGACAATTACAGGCAGAGATCCAGAACTCCCTTAGATGAATCTTTCTCTTACGAGGAAGACAACCTGCATGGGCGGCAGGGTAAAAACTATTCATCTAGGGGCTTGGGAAATGATGCTATGGGTAGGGCGTTGCATCAAATCTCTAGGTCACCCTTCACACGCAAGTTGGAAGAAGGGAGGCTACCTCGGTGCTTCACACAATCAGCCTTCACTATTTATAATGGCCGAACGGATCCTGTGGAGCATGTGAGCCATTTTAGCCAAAGGATGGCAGTACATTTCAAGAATGAGACTTTGATATGCAAGATTTTTCCATCTAGCCTGGGACCTGTGGCCATGAGGTGGTTTGATGGCTTGAGGGCAGGCTCTATCAATTCTTTCAAGGAACTTACTAGGGCATTTGACTCTCGTTTCATCACATGCAGTAGAGTTCCTCGGCCTTTAGATTCATTATTATCCGTGCCCATGAGGGAAGGGGAAACCCTGAGAATGTATTCAAACAGGTATTGGGAGATGTTCAATGAAATTGATGGAGACTTCGATGATGTGGCGATAAGGACCTTCAAGGTCGGCCTACCTACGGAGCATGACTTGAGGAAATCTTTGACGAAAAAGCCTGTCAGGAGCGTGCGTCGGCCCATGGATTGCATCGATGAGTACAAAAGGGTTGAGGAAGATCAGCAGCAGGGAAAGGGTAAGGCGAAGGTTATCCCTCAGGAGAGGAGGAATTTCAGGTCGGACAGATACAACAACAACAGGCCTGGAAGAGATTTTTTCAGACAAGCTGGTCCTATCGCCCCATAGGTGGTTAACACCGTTTTCAAGGAACCAGTACAACAGCTGTTGGAGAAAATCAGGCATGAGTCATACTTCAAATGGCCCAATAAGATGGCAGGGGACCCTTTGAGACGCAACCAAAATCTCCATTGCCATTATCACCAGGAGAGAGGTCATACCACTGAGGATTGTCGGACTTTGTGGAACCATTTGGAGCAATTGGTTAAAGAGGGAAAGTTAAAGTGATTCCTGTATCAGCCTAATGGGCAAGGAAACCACTCAGGGGTGGCAAACCACAATGGCCCTTCGTCAAGGCCTCCTCTAGGTACAATTAATGTTATTTTCGCTGCACCTGGAAGGACTGGCTCAACTCCTTTCAGGGTGATGTCTATAGCTCAGACCTTGGTCGAGGAATCAAGGGATCAGCCGAAGACGATTAAGGTGAATGTCCTACCAGTTTTGGGTTTCTCGGAATAGGACAAAATCGGGACTATCCAACCACATGATGATGCCTTGGTTATTACCCCAAGGATAGGGAATTACGATGTGAGGAGGGTGATGGTCGATCAAGGCAGTGGCGCAGATATCATGTACCCTGACCTGTTTAAAGGGTTAAATTTAAAACTTGAAGATCTTACGGCTTATGACTCACCTTTGATAAGCTTTGAGGGAAAGGCTATCATACCAAAGGGGCAAATTAGGCTGCCTGTACAATTAGGTCCAGAAGTGGTAAACGTAGATTTTATCGTGGTAAACGCCTATTCTCCCTATACAGCTATTGTGGCAAGACCTTGGCTGCATGTTTTGGGTGCCGTTTCCTCAACCTTGCATGTCAAGGTTAAATTTCCTTCTGGAGATCAGGTGGTAGAGCTGCTTGGGAGTCAGTCTGTGGCTCGACAGTGTGTCATAGTTGCAATTCTGCGTCAGCTTGAACAGGAGTCCTCGGCCTCGGCTAACGGAAAGTCGTAGCAATCAAAGTCTCTGGCCACAACCGAGGTACCCTCGGTAGAAGAACCTGCATGTGAAGAACTAGAAAAGGTTCTTATAGACGATGACCCTGAAAAATTCTTTCAGGTAGGGGTTCAATTGCCACAGGAGGAGAAGACAGAGCTAATTTTGTTTTTAAAGAGAAATATGGATGTATTTGCATGGAATGCTTACGAAGCCCCTAGGGTTGATCCGAGTTTTATTTTTCATCATTTAAATGTCAATCTAGCTGTGGTACCGAGGAGGCAACCACCTCGGCGCTCCTCTAAAGAGCATTTTGAGGCTGTTAAGGAGGAGGTGCTCAAACTTAAAAAGGCGGGTGCTATCAAAGAAGTTTTTTATCCTGAATGGTTAGCTCATACAGTGGTGGTAAAGAAGAAGAATGAGAAGTGGAGAGTTTGTGTGGATTTCACAGATTTAAACAAGGCTTGTCCCAAGGATTCTTTCACAATGCCTCGGATTGATCAGTTGGTGGATGCTACTGTTGGGCATCCTCGGATGAGTTTTCTTGATGCTTTCCAAGGTTATCACTAAATACCTTTAGCTGTGGAGGACCAGGAGAAGACTGCATTTGTCACTCCTACATTAAATTATCATTATAAGGTAATGCCCTTTGGTTTGAAGAACGTAGGAGCTACCTATCAAAGGATGATGACTAGGATGTTTGAGCCACAGCTGAGAAAAACTATCGAGGTATATGTGGACGACATGGTGGTAAAGAGTAAAGCGGTTTCTACGCATTTGGAAGATTTGAGCAACACTTTTCAAACACTGAGAAAGTACAAATTGCGACTCAATGCCTCTAAATGTTCTTTTGGTGTGGGGTCGGACAAATTTCTAGGCTATATGGTAACTCACCGGGGAATTGAGGTCAATCCTGCTCAAGTCAAGGCCATTAGCAACTTACACCCACCTCGGAATCCTAAAGAGGTTCAGAGGCTAACAGGAATGATTGCTGCCCTCAACTGATTTATTTCTCGGTCCGCGGATAGGTGCATGCCTTTTTTTTAGTTGTTAAATAAATGGAAGGGTTTTGAATGGATCGAGGAGTGTACGGTGGCTTTTCAATAGCTTAAAGAATATCTTTCACAACCACCCGTTATGTCTCGACTAGAAATTGATGAAGTTCTGTTCAGATATATTGCAGTAGCTAATCATGCAGTTAGTCTGGTTCTTATACGGGATGATGATAATGTACAGATGCCAGTTTATTACGTGAGCAAGTCTCTGCATGAAGCTGAGGTGAATTATTTACTGCTGGAGAAAGCAATCCTGGCAGTGGTGCATGCTACGCGAAGGCTTCCCCATTACTTCCAGTCTCATACAGTTGTTGTCTTAATACAACTCCCTCTTAAGTCTATACTTCGGAGTGCGGACTATACGGGAAGAATTTCCAAATGGAGAACTGTCCTAGGAGCTTTCGATATCAAGTATATGCCTCGCACCTCTATAAAGGGGCAAGTCATTGCGGATCTAGTGGCTGAGTTTGCTGAGCCCTCATTAGAAGAGTATATTAAAGGATCAAGCATGGATAAAAAATTAGTTGGCATGATTTCGTACAAAGAGCCTTCGTTGTGGAAAGTATATGTTGATGGAGCAGCAAATCAAAGAGGATCTGGTGTGGGGCTAGTTTTGGTATCCCCTGAGGGAATTACTTTTGAGAAATCTTTGAGATTGGGGTTCTCGGCCACCAACAATGAAGCAAAATATGAGGCTGTCCTCGCTGGAATGAACATGGTTTATAAGATGGGAGGGAAGATAGTATAAATGTTTTCGGATTCACTATTGGTGGTAGGCCAAGTAGAAGGGAAGCTAGAGGCAAGAGATTCAAGAATGTAAGGATACCTAACCCAGGTCAGGTATATACAATCCAAATTTGAGTCTTTTTCTTTATTACATGTGTCCAGGTGTGTGAATACCCATGCTAACTCCTTGGCCACAGTCGCAACATCCTCGGCGCAAAGCCTACCACGGGTCATCCTTGTTAAAGATCTGTGGAAACCCACTGGGACGAGTAATAATGCCACTCGAATTCTTCAAATTAGGACAGGGCTTAGTTGGATGGATCCAATTGTGACGTTTCTCAAAGATGATATCTTGCCTAAAGAAAAGTCCGAAGTAGATAAGGTTCGCAAGAAATCACCTCAATTCTGGCTGTCCGAGGATCAGAAATTATACAAGCGCTCTTTTTTCAGGATCATATTTGTTATGTATGCATCCAGAAGTAACGAAGTTACTTTTAGAAGAGTTGCATGAAAGGATTAGCGGAAGCCACACTGGAGGAAGGTCTTTAGCTCATAGAGCCCTTACTCAGGGCTATTGGTGGCCCAATATGCAAAGAGAAGCACATGATTATGCGAAGAAATGTGACCAATGTCAAAAAATTCGCTCCTAACATACATCAACCAGGAGGTGTTCTTAATCTTCTGTCTAGTCCTTGGCCTTTTGCTCAATGGGGGTTGGACATTGTTGGACATTTCCCAAAAGCAGCAGGGAATAGGCGGTAGCTCCTCGTCGGAACATATTATTTCACAAAATGGGTTGAAGCTGAGTCATTATCAAATATCAGAGACATGGAAGCAAAAAAGTTTGTATGGAAGAACATTGTCACCAAGTTTGGAATCCCTTATACTCTCATTTCAGATAACGGTCTACAATTTGATAGTAAGACCTTTAGAAAATACTGTTGTGATATAGGCATCATGAATAGATATTCCACTCCAGCTTATTCTCAAGGGAATGGGCAAGCCGAGGCCGTCAATAAAGTGATAGTTAATGGGCTCAAGAAAAGGTTGGGTGATGCTAAGGGAAGATGGGTGGAAGAACTGCCACACGTCTTGTGGACATATCGAACTACACCACGAAGGTCCACAGGAGAAACACCTTTCTCCATGACTTATGGAGCCGAGGCAGTAATACCTCTTGAAACTGGATTCCCAACACTAAGGAAGAACTCATTCACTTTAGATAGCAATGATAATCTATTGGAGAGAAGTCTAGACTTAGTTGAAGAACGACGAGAGAATGCCATGGTTCAACTAGCTTATTATCTGCACAAACTCAAGCAGGGGTATGATTCTCATGTAAAGCTACGGCCTTTTGCACCTGGGGATTTGGTACTGAGGAAAGTTTTGGGTACAACAAAGAACCCAGCATGGGAAAAACTGGGGCCCAACTGGGAAGGACCTTATCGTATTACCTCAGTCGCAGGCATAGGGGCTTATAATCTTGAAGATCTAGATAAATATGTTGTACAACGCCCCTAGAATGTAAATAACCTACGAAGGTACTATTATTAAATGTAAGGCACTTCGGCTATTTTTACTGACACTATATTGCGTTCATTATCTTCGTTTGTCTAAATATCAAACTGAAACTTGGTATGCCTGGATCTTCGGACCACGTACCTCGTTTAAATTGATATTTTTATCAAGTGGTAGACAGAACCTTAGTTATGTCTGGTACTCGAATCATCTACTTTGGGAAAATTAACATTTCAATTTTTTTCATTAAGTATCAAACTGAAGCTTGGTATGCCCGGATCCTCGGACCACGTACCTCGTTTAAATTGATATTTTTATCAAGTGTTAGACAGAACCTTAGTTATGTCTGGTCCTCGGATCATCTACTTTGGGGAAATTAACATTTCAATTCTTTTCATTAAGTATCAAACTGAAGCTTGGCATGCCTAGATCCTCGGACCACGTACATCGTTTAAATTGATATTTTTATCAAGTGTTAGACAGAACCTTAGTTATATCTGGTCCTCGGATCATCTATTTTGGGGAAATTAACATTTCAGTTCTTTTCATTAAATATCAAACTGAAGCTTGGTATGCCTGGATCCTCGGACCACGTACCTCGTTTAAATTGATATTTTTATCAAGTGTTAGATAGAACCTTAGTTATGTTTGGTCCACGGATCATCTACTTTGAGAAAATTAACATTTCAGTTCTTTTCATTAAGTATCAAACTGAAACTTGGTATGCCTGGATCCTCGGAACACGTACCTCATCTAAATTGATATTTTTATCAAGTGTTAGACAGAACCTTAGTTATGTCTGGTCCTCGGATCATCTACTTTGAGGAAATTAACATTTCAATTCTTTTCACTAAGTATCAAACTGAAGCTTGGTATGCTTAGATCCTCGGACCATATGTCCCATCTAAATGGATATCTCATTAAGTGTTGAACAAAGGCTAATAACGTTTTGGTCCTTAGACATGCCCCATCTAAATGAAATTCAACTACGTTCAATCCGTATATCTTGAAGTCTCCCTGAGATAGTGATAAATGGATAGAAATCCATAAGCATCACTTAATGCATTTGCAGACATATTGAACATGTTTATTGTCTAAATTCAATCCTTTGGGCGTTTTCACGCCTTGATTTTTTGGCCTTCAAAGACTTGTACGAGCTAATGGCGATCTCTTTTGCCCTATGAGTAGACTGAACAGCCTATGAATGGAAGACAACAATACAATAAAGACAAAGTTACAAGTTTTATAAAAATAACAGGAATAGAAATGGACAAGGCTTGGAAGAGATGTTTACCATGGCAAGCTCCTTCTTCAAAATCATGAAGACATTTTGGTCTCTTTTTTTTTTTTTTTTTTTTTTTTTTTTTTTTTTTTTTTTTTTTTTTTTTTTTTTTTTTTTTTTTTTTTTTTCTGAGCTCACCCATATCCTCGGGTAACAGCAAAGCTTGCTCCAATGCGTCTGCTACGCAAGTAGCTGTTCCCTCATCGGAGTTCCTGATGGATGCGTCAACAATGACTGCGTGGTCATCCATAGTCATATCAGGGAGCCAGATTGGAGCATGTACAACCACGTGAGATTCGGTCCGTCTATCTGACCTCGTCTGCACAGTGCGAGCCTGTTTTCCTCCTTTTTCGATCTCAAGCTCCTTGGGAAGAGAGCCCTTCCCTACCTCCATCACTTCTTTCCCTTTTTGCTGGTCCCGTTTTCTTTTGTGGTCAACCGGGTTGATACGCTGAGATTGGGAAGAAGGGGGAGGAGGAGGGAGCCTGGATTCAGGGCCTTTTTCAGCGCCTTTATCTTGGACCCTAGTGCGAGGTTCCTTAGGAAGCTCTTGAGTCCCTGCTTGAGCTTCTAGTACATCTTTAAGACTCGGCTTTGGCTTGCGTTGGATACCCATGGGATCAGGTTGTTGGATGATGTCTTGTAGGGTTTGAGAGGATGTGCCGAGGATAGAAACTTGGTCTTTGGGGGAGTGAGGTTGATTAAAAACCTCGAACTCGTCCTCGGAATCGGATACTTCAACAATCTCTTCTTCTTCCTTTATGCCGGGTTGGGAAGAGGTTGCTTCACCAAGTGTATGTTGTGTTGAAAGAGGGATTAGGGGAATCCCTTCCGGAACGGGTTGTGGGGGTTGTATGGGTTGGGTAACCAAGGTACCCTGAGAATAGGAGCCCCCTCGGGTAGCAGAAAACCTTCAACGGCAATGCTTATCCGGGGAAGACGTGGGTCCTTAGCTTTGATCACACACTTCGGCGCCTGAAAAACTTTGGAAATGGGGTCGTAGTCGAGGATTAAATGAGCCGCTCGGAGTTGGCTGTCTGTATGCACAAAGACTTCGGCTTGTAAAATTCTGTCCAATCTCCCAAAATCAACGAGGATAGGGTGACGATCCGCTGTGTGTGGGTCTGCAAAATTGTCCAAAAGAAAGAAAAACAAGGTAAGAATAGATAAAAAGGTAAAATGAATGGTTTTTAAGATTTTTAGATAGATCCAAAACTTCACCTGGGGTCCCCTCCCTTGTCGGACAGGGTAAGCTGTCGTGCCAATCTCCTGATATGATCAGGAAGTCGTTTTTTGGACCCTTATTATATTCGGGAAGACATTGAATTAACCTAACTGTTGGATGCCTAGATTTTAAGTAATATTCATCTTTTTTTGTTAGGTAGTGGAGGTTATAAACCCAGTTCACATCGTGATGAGTGAGCCTTAGGTTCATCTTCTCATTTAGGGCATCTATGGAACCTAGGATCCTAAACACATTTGGGGCACACTGGGTAGGAGCTAGTCTAAAAGCCCTAAGATAATCCCTAGTTACAGCCCCCATAGGGATTCTCATCCCTCCTTCGATGAATGCAATCATCAGGATTACTACCTCTCCCATTTTTCTTTTTACGAAATACTCCTCTTCTGTACAGTACGTAATAGATACCTTCGAGGGAATTCGGTATTTAGCCTTAAATTACTATATTTTTTCATTTGAATCCACTAGGGATGCAAATCTACCTATTTTTGGAAAAAAAAAGAGGTGTAGGTATGTTGGAAAAATTAAGAAAATAGACTAGCTGAGGATAAAGGAGTACATAGAAAAAGAAAGGGGAAGGAAGAAAAACAAAAAGAAAAAGAGCTGATAAGAAAGGGAGAGAGTATGGGAGAACTTACTTTAACAAAAAAAAGAAGGCACGGTCACCTCAGACAGGGTATTTGGTAAAATGAGAAAGCACGTGTAGATGACAAATGTGGCAGGTACGTTATAGGAGCGTTGTGGTGTGTGAGAGGATTTGAAAGAAATTGGTATTTATATATCATTAGGAATTATGAAGCGGGAGAATTCCTGCCTCTACCCAAGGGCAATGCTCAACCATTGGATGCGTGTCACATCGCTAAACGTGGAGAACATAAAGACGCCAGAATTTAATTTAAGGACGCTTTGCATGCCGAAACGTCGGGAACATGCGGTGGGCAGTTCAAAAATCATCATCCCTGTCAGTAATATTGCCAAATATCCGCAAGACAAAAGGAGACAGATGTCGGGATCCTCCTTTCATCCCGAATTGGAGAAATAAGAATCTCGAGGGGCTATTGTAGGGATATTGGGCCCAGTAATTTATGAAGGTGGCCCAAGAATATCTTTTGGGCTAAAAGCCTAATCCGAGGACATCAAGTGATCTAAGGGTGTGTGAATGTACCTCATAAAGAAAATACTAGGTAAAAAAGCGATAGTGTCTAAATAAGTATGTCCGAGGAAGATTGTGTCCTTGGATAATGAAGCCGAGGTAATAGAAGGGAATGTTTAATATCCCTAGGCTATGTTATAGAAATTCCTATGGTTTCAGGATGACACGATACACGTGGAGGGTAATAGAAAGGGCGGTGAAATATCTAAGATAAAGCTGCTACCACCGCCCCCGCATTAAAGTCTCTGCAATTGATATGCTGGCTGCATTAATGGAGAAATGGGACCTGAGCATGAGGTTTGGAACTTGGCCCCTGTCTCTAGAAGACTTCAGGGAAAATGGATGGGACAAGTATCTAAACTAGCGTTATAACCATGAGGTGGAGGATGAGAAGGGGAGGAAGAGGAAGTATAAATAAGAGAAGGGACCTTCGAAAGAAGAGGAGGCTTTCTGAGGAGGCTTTCTTTGGAGAGAAAAGAAAGAATAGTATATAATAAATCTGACTGTCCATAATTGTAATCTATCTTGAGAAGCAGTAATATAAACTATCCTCAGATTGTGTCCGAGGAGGAATTTTCATTCATATTCTTATAAATAACTCCCTATTTGTGCCATTGGGCCCAAAACTCATTTTTCTTTGTTGTTTAAACCACCTTTAAAATCTAGATTTTAAGCCCACTCTCTACAAATTTATTGTAAAAAGGCCTTTCAAGCCCTTTCCCTTCTGATTGTGGGTCGGGAGCTCGAATTGTGTCCTTACAACAACAACAACAACAACAACAACAACAACAACAATAATAATAATAATAATTATTATTATTAAATAGATTTTTTATCATATTTAATTTTTCTTTGGATATCTCAAATTACATAAAAAAAAAATCATTATTATATAATAAAATTTTGTGTCTTAAAATGTGTAATCGTGTTAAGTAAATCAATGCATGCGTTACACGTCGTATTATAAGCTTTTGTCACACGAACTATTAACATAGTTCACTTTAGGGTAAACTCTATTGCTAAATTAACAAGTAATTTATTAATTATTAATATAATTTACCTTAAATAAAGCTCTATTACCTAAGTACTAAAAAATTAAATTTCTATTTCTACTAAAATTTTATTACCAAGTTTGGTAAACTTAAAATAAAATCAATTATCATTCTAATGCTAATTTACAAATTACATCATCAAACTTTACCTAAAGTTCAATTTAGTTCTATAACTTTTGAATTTTTTTTTCTTTCATTTCAATTCTATAACTTCCATTTGTTTTCAATGTAGTTTAGAAGAATTACCATTAAGTATTTAAAAAATAACATAATTTTGATTTTTTTAAATTGGGATTTGGATGTTATATATAGGTGAAAAAAACTTAATTTATTTTTTTATTTTATATAAGATAGAAATTTTACTCTAATATAATTTAAGTATATATGTGTGTGAAGCTTTCTCCTATAGACTTGAATCTTGGCCCTTATTCCCTCACATATCACAAACACTTATACTTATGAAGTGACCATTGCACCAAAAGTATACGTTGGTAAAAAATTTAGAAGTTTTTGAGACCAACTTTATATAAAATAATTATTTATTTATTTAGCAACTTTACAAAATTTTGGGGTCATGTCCCCCCTTAAGGTGACCCCCACTAAATTCAGGAGCAATGAACAATACACATAGAGTGGAGGTGATGACGTTGTAGTATGAATCAGCAACGCGCAAAGGTCACAATTGCAAGCTATTCTGTGGGCTTTCTTCAACTCTCCCTCAAAAGATTTTTAATATTATGTGGTTGAATGAAGTACAGATCAAATATAAAACTAAAAAAAAAAAAACATAAACTACTCATCATCTTATTCAAAAAAGAATGAGAAAACTAAAAAAAAAAAAAAAGGTTTGTGGCCTTGACCATGTAGGAAGCTAGTCTAGTGGTCGGAAATCTAAGCGACATATTATGCTGGTTTAGATTCGAATAATGGCAAGCGATATTAGTGCATTAGAATTAGAATTAGGCGATCTAAAAAAAAAAAAAAGTTATTTTGATACATCAAAAAATTATTTTATCTATTTTAATACATCACTTTATAATAAATCATATATTTACATATTTTATTTTTTTATCACTTTATTTTAATATTCTATTTTTATTTTTTATTTGTTGTTATTCCTAGTGTCATTGGAGAGATATAAGAGAGGGTAATTATTAGATACTCTCGAAGTGTCATAAATGCGTACTTCCTCCTCTCACATAACTGTGGGTCCTACTAATTAAATTTATGATGAGATCCATAATTCATGTGAGAGGGAGGAGTATGTATTTGTGGTACTCTCGGAATATTCAATAATTTTCTGATATAAGATATAGAAAGTTTGAATAATTATTAATTAAAACCCAATCGTCAGGAAGAGGGAAAATTCTTAGGTAGTCCCGGAGTATAATGAAATGGTGCTCCCTCCTCTCACATTCATGGTGGACCCCACCATGAATTTAATGAGCGGACCCCACCATGAATATGAGAGGAGAGAGCACAATTTTCCGTGCTCTGGGAGTATCTAAGAATTACTCCAGGAAGAGAGAGAAAGTTTGAATAAAAAAATGGGTAATTATTTAGTACTCCTAGAGTATCATAAATACGTACTCCTTCATCTCATATAATTGTGGGTCCTAATAATTAAATTTATAGTAGGACCCACAATTCATGTGAGAGGAGGGAGTATACATTTATAGTACTTCCGAAATATTCAATAATTTTCCTAAAAAAATAACCACAACTCCTGTATGTTACGATTATTAGAATTGCATTGTAGTTCTTATGAAGGTGATTTTTTGTGTTTAATGTGCTAAATGTTAAAAATTTAGCCTTTATCATTTAGCACATTTGATGCTAGTGCTCTTAGATAATCCCAAATCATAATTTAATGTAGGAATTTAAGTGTTGTAGGGATAATGACCACATTTGCAACTCCTTTTTTTCTTTCATAAAGAAAAAAAAAATTGTTAAAAAACTTAGAAGGGGACAACTAATGATGTTGCTTTCCTACCTCGACGTGACCATAACTACACTTTAATCGCTCTCAAACTAAGTCGAACCATAGTCGCTGATGAATTATGTGAACATCCTCCAAGTAGATTATAAAGAATCGCAACATAGTGTGAATTTAAACTCATGCCATGAAATCTCTACAAAATTACGTTACTGCCGACTTAATGATTAGAGTAATTCTATAACCACAAATTATTCCACAAATTTTTTATTACAATTTTGATATGACAAACTATAAATAACTACTTATCACTTTTATTTAGACTCACATTATTATTATTATTATTATTTTTTCCGTTACTCACATTTTTCAACGTCATCCTAGTTGTTACAAAAGAAGTTTTGTAATTATTTGCGGTATTACATTTTTTTTTCTTTTTTCTTGGATGACTGGATAAAAGATAGTGAATGCTCTCAATGGTGACTCAGATTAGATGTGAAGAGAGAAAGGCGCGTGGTGGAGACGTCTGGTGAAACCAGGGCCTCTGTAGTAGTAGTGTTGTATTCGTGTCCCTCCGCCTGTAGTTTGTATGTAAAGAAGATCTACACGTGTAAAGCGATTTCGTCATCCACTCAACATAGAGAAAATTAAAAAAAAATAAAAAATAAAAAATAAAAAAGAGACACACAACGTCATCCACTCTCTTCCAACACTTCACTTCTCCACGCGCAGACCTTTTTGCTTTGCTTTTCGCTGCTATTTTCCACTTGAAAAGGGTCCCACCACCTCCTCATAAACTGCACCACAACTCTGTCCTTTTTTTTTTTTTTTTAAGCTGCCCAAACTCACTTTCCCACAACTCAACTCAGTTTGATGTTCATTTTTTTGATAATCAGTTTGATGTTCATTGTTCAGTGCATCCATTGGCATGTATATATATGGAAAATTTTAGGTTCATTGAAAATTGTGAAACTTATTTTTGTAGTGTAGTAGCCTGTAGGAAAAAAGAGAAACTGTTGCTGCCCATAATTTAACTTCAAAATTTCAATTTTCTTTTACGGCTTTTGTTAAGGTATGCTCTAACTGTATGGGCAGTGGTCTATTAAATAAAATTTATAGATATATATATTTAAAAATAAAGTTAAATGGTACAAATATATCTAAAACAGTGTCCACATCACTATAGTGAATTTGTACGTGCAAGCTAATGATTCATTAACATGTATATTTTTTTTTTTGAAAACTGTGATTTATTAATCTTTATTAAATCATAGTTGGAGTGGGGATAGAGCATGTGTACTTGGAGAATTCTCATCAACTTCTTAAAAAGAAATGAATTTTGCATCATCAAAGACCATTTTATTCATTTTGCATAACAATTTTTACAACACATTTTACATTATTCTTTATTTTTCTATACACCATATTAAAATAATCTAAAATAATTCTTTTTATATATCAAATAACTCTAGAAAAAAAAATCCACCCCCAACCTCACCAGCACCACTCAACATCGCAACACCCACCCTGACCTCAACAACACCACCACCAAAAACACATCCACAACAATATGAAAACAAAAATCATGAAGAAGAAGAACTTAAAATAGGCTAGTCTCCTCCATATCCTATGGCCAAATTGGCCTCCTCCGCCAACACCCAAGGCCATACCGGCCTCCTTAACACCACCATTGGAGCAATCAAAACCAAATGCCATGGTACAAACCCACCACCGAATCAACAATGATGACACAGCTGCCCTTGTGCTCCTCCACTGTAGCCACAAATGCCACCATGACCCAAAGCCAAGACCCACATGACCTAATGTCGTGACCCATTGAGACAAAACATTGCGACCATGTCACCGCTGAGAGAGAGAGAGAGAGAGAGAGAGAGAGAGAGAGAGAGAGAGAGAGAGAGAGAGAGAGAGAGAGAGAGAAATTTTGGATTTAATTTTAACATTTTAGCTATAGTAATATTTATTTTTAAATATTATGGTAGCAAAAATGCATTTGCTATAACATTATGCATGTCAAGGTGTGGGCGTGTTTAAATTTTTTTTTTTTATAAATCTTTTGCTGCTACAATGTTATGCAAAATGCATTTATTTTTGGGTTTTGCATAACCTAACATGAATTCTCTTAGGAGCCACACAAGTGTGTATCACACAATATAAGCCCATAAAGGCCATACATTATCTTGTAAAATTATCTAACGAAATAGTACTATTGGCACTATTGGCAATACCATTTCTTTAGATAATTTTCCAAGATAATTGGTATGGCCTTTGTGGGCTTATATTGTGTGATACACACTTGTGTGACATCTAAGAGAATTCATGAATAGTATTATCAATAGTGCTAAACCAAAGAAGATTAATGCAACAGGAGGTTCACATAAACAAAGAGGAACTAATATATAAGACTTGTTCATGGTACAAAGGGATAGGTCTTGAACTACACAAAGAGGCAATGATTCACATTTGAAAGGGATGTTGGCCTAAATATATAGATTTATGCTTTTGAATTAAGTTGTGTTCCTATATATTATATTAAAACTTCAATTAGAGTCTCCTCAAAGTGTTATATCTCCTTATCAAGCATATAAGAAAATTTAGATAAATGTCTACAACCTATAGGCTTAACAATGAAAATTAGCATTAAAAAAAAAAAAAGAGAATGACATTATACATTTACATATTGTATCTATGTTATACTTTGGTATTATTCTCATATATGATATCACTTTTTTTTTTGGTACAAAGGGGAAGTTTTATTTATTCAAACAGATAGTTTAGGAGAATACATAGTTTGTTACATCTAAGAGTGTCCATTTAACAAACATCCCTAAGATACTTTTCACACACAAAACTCGACAATACTCATATACAGAAATTCTATCCATTTGCAAGCTTTCTGTTTTGGCTAGTTTATCAGCTACTCCATTAGCCTCCTAGTATATGTGAGCAAGAATTACGATCCACCCGTGAGTGATAAGGGACTTGCAATCATTAATTAAAACATAAAGCTGTGGGCATAGACACTATCATGTGTTAGCCATTGCATAACCATGATATAATCTATATAAACCAAACAACAGAAATAATAAAAAAGGTAAAGATATTTCATAATTATAATTTAATAAAGGAAAATAAGTAAAATTTAGATAAATATCTACAAATTATATGCAAATAACATCATTCCTTTTGATTCTACAAATAAAGACGTTATTCCATTTGTATATTAAAACTAATTTGGTATATATATGTAGGGTCTATTTGGGATCCACTTATTTTGTTGAAATTGAAAACTTTTTACTGAAAGTAATGTAGATAAATGTAAAAATTAATTAAAATAGTAAAATAGGACTCATAAATAGCTTGAATAATAACAAAAATAAGCTGAATAGTAAAATAAGTTGGTTTTTTAAGCTGGAGCCTAACACACCATAGTATATAATTTTTTTTTGAAGATGGATCAATCTCTCCTTTGTCTGACTTTACCCAAAGAAGAAATTAAGGATTGCTCTATTTAGCAGGTTTTTTTTTTTTTTTATTTATTTAATTTTTTTAAATTTTTAAATTTTTGCTTTCATTTTTTTGACTATATAAAGGAAAAAAAAAAGGTTCACATTTTTTTGGGCAAAAAAAATATCTGCTTTCGCTTTTGTAATTTTGATGCAAAGATACGAGCTCATCTCCAATGTATAAAAAAGCGTAATTACTAAGAAATATGGCCTTCACAAACTTGGGCATCTAAATTATCTATATAACCATTTATAGTAGCCATCAGTCAAAGTCCTATTGATACCCAAAACTTCTCTTCCTCTCTCTCACTCTCTCTCTCTCAAATAATCAAACTTTTTTTTTCCTGTATTCTCTACCTGTGGACCAGAATCTCTCTCTCTCTCTCAAATACATGATAGTCGCTATAAAGCTTAAAAAATAAGGTAATAGAAGAAGGAACGAACAACAACATAGTCCTCTGCTCCCCCTTTCTCCTTCTGTACCAACACAACTGTTCTACTGGCAACTCCACCCAAAATGAGCCAGTGCGTTCCCAGCTGGGATTTCGATGAGAATCCCAGCCCTACTCCCAGGCTTTCTCTTCGTTCTAACTCCAATTCCACAGCTCCTGATGTCCCCATGTACTCTCTCTTTTTATCTATATAATATATATAAACATGTACATGTATGTGTGTACTATATTTTTTGTTCGTTTTTGTAAGTTAATTCTAGATGCAATCAATTTATGCAGGTTGGACTATGAAGTAGCGGAGCTAACATGGGAAAACGGTCAGCTAGCCATGCACGGCTTAGGTCCACCACGCGGGCCTGTCAAACCCATACCTTCTACCACTTCTCTTGCTAAGTACAACACTTGGGACAAGCCACGCGCTAGTGGTACCTTAGAATCAATCGTAAACCAGGCCACTCTGATACCCCAACACCAACACCACAGCCAGCACAACCATAACAGCAACAATCACGGCCAAAAACCCCGCTCTTTCGATAGCGGTGGCGGTAGCGACATGGTCTCGTGGTTCCACCACCGTGCAGCCGTGGCCGCCGCCGCCACCACCTCGGCCACCATGACTATGACTATGGATGCTTTAGTCCCTTGTTCCAACCGCACCGACGACCAAACCACAACCCAAGCCGGCCTTGGTGGCAGCGGCACGTGTGTAGTCGGGTGTTCTACACGCGTTGGGTCTTGTAGTGGCCCTGTTGCTAGTGGTACTCTGACGCATGACCAAGACGAGAATGTCATAATAAAACGCGCTAACAAGGAGGCGCGTGTAGCAGTCCCCGCAGCCGCCGCCACCGCCGCTGCGGCGGCAGCAGCAGCACCCGAATGGAGCGGCAGAGACCAAAGCGTCTCCGGCAGCGCCACGTGTGGGAGGGACAGTCAGCATGTTACAATCGACACGTGTGAGAGGGACTTGGGTGTGGGTTTCACTTCCACTTCACTGTGTTCCATGGAAAACACAAGCTCTGGCAAGCCTTGCACTAAGGCCACCACTACTGGTGATGACCATGATTCCGTTTGTCATAGCAGACCACAGGTAAGCTAGCTAGAAAACATTTGATAATCATTTCACTTTTTGTTTTTTAATGTACTTGTTATTTTTATTTTTGTTGTTGTTGCAGGACACTTAAAACTGAAAAAGCAATCTTTTACTGTAGATTTGTCGACTGTAACTAGTGAATGTAACTGAAATTATCGCTCATAATAGACTACTTCAATCATTAGGAAATTTATTTATTGTGAAATGGTCGATTGTAAATGGTGAATGTAATTGAAATCATCGCTTATAATTAACTACTTCAATAATTATAAAATTTATTGTGAAAAAAAAGGTTACGTACATGATCATGATTGATATTTAATTGAGTTAGGTCGGTTGTTTTATTCCTATTGGTTTATTTTTGTGAAGAGGGAGGCACGTGATGGGGAGGACAAAAAGAAGAGTTCAGCAAAATCCTCAGTTTCAACAAAACGGAGTAGGGCTGCTGCAATTCATAACCAATCTGAACGAGTATGTTCTCTCTCTTTCGATGTGGGATAAGGCATTGAAGGAGTAGGGTGGAATAAAAGCTCACCTTTCTTTATCTTTCTTAATTGAATAACGCTTTTACTTTTTCTCTAAAAAAAGATGGAATGGCTTTTAAGTTCTCCGACAATGATATGTGTGGGTTTAATTAGAGTGAATAAAATAACATATGTAAATGGTTAACCAAATGATTGGATATGACTAAATCCACTATACTTTCCTAGTCACAAATGGGTTAGATTTTATCCATAATAGATAGTCAAACCGTCTAGAAAATTTGGTAGAATTTATATTATTTTATTGATGAATTTAAGAAAACTTTGTGTTTTAGAAAAGGAGAGATAAAATAAACCAAAGGATGAAGACACTGCAGAAGCTGGTCCCCAATTCGAGTAAGGTATGAAGTTCCATTTTTTGGCTTTTCTGCACAACCTTTATGGTATTTTTTTTTTTTTTACTTTTTTTATTATTATCTCTTGGCTAAGCATATATACTAGTGCTTTTATCACCTCTACTTTCCAATTCCATCTCATTGGGCATAGTATATTCAGCAACTTTTTTAACTAGGAATCATGTGAGTATGTGTGACACTTATCATAACCTATAATAGAGTTCTTTTGTTTTCATTCTATTGTGGGAGAAAAGGACAACTTTAGTGTGATAAGGTTATTCTCTCTTAAGTTTCACATATTAATACAGTGTTTAGTATAGTGTTAAATTAATAAAAAAAGAGTCTCAGAGATTTTGATTAGATATAGCAGGCAGTGCATGCAAATACATGTGGTCCACTCTATGTTTGAGTACATGGCTGTGGGTATTTTGAGACTGATCCGATGATTTTAGTCCACACACGCAATGCTAAGGGGGACAATTTGACAGAAGGTTGTTAGGTATGGAGACAACTACCTGCTCTTACAATAATCGCTTCACTTGGTAGGGCCTAATTAAGTTTGTGTGAAATCAGTCATTTCCATGTAATTAATCTCTAGTTTTTGGTACTAGTACACTTAAGTAACTTTTGAGTATAGAAAAAGAGAGTGAAAGAGAGATTTTGAGTTACGGGTACACATCTTTAAAGTATATTTGAGGTTAATTTAGATATGTATTTTTCATGTCTGTTCCATGGAGCGAGCCTCTCACAAGTATGTAGATCTCAAACGTTGTCATATGACAACTTACTAATAAAAAGTAAGCATCTCGCAAGTATGTGGATCTCAAATGTGGTAGTATGACAACTTGCTGATAAAAAGTGAGCATCTCCAATGAATTAGGCATCTCTACCCTTTTTCCCACCATAAAATATAGTATCTCCAACTGAGGTTAGCCTTTCTGGAGAATTGGTTGATGGATTGGATCAACACATTTAGAGTGTCTTTTCAAACCATTATTTTATAATTCTACCCAAAGAGGTTGCAAGAACTATTTTCTGCATCCACTGCATGCAGAGAACCAGAATCGTATCTGATAAAGAATGAATAAACAATAGAAAAAAATATTTTAATGGAATAGATGAAAAAAATAAAGAGCGAAAATTTTTCTATTTACAAAATAAAAAAGGAGGTATTTTGACTTGCTAAAATAGAGAGCATTGCTGGAGATGCTCACAACTTTTGAGCTCTGCATAGCAGAGTTATTACAAAAAATATTGGAAAGTAAATGTAGTGCAGAGATATAAGTACCATATAGTAGACAAAGAGTTGATCCCCCTGAAAAAAAACAATGAGAACCAGGCCATAATATTCCTGACTGTTCAATTTTCAGAGTGCAATCAATTCTGCAAAAAATTAATTTCATTCCAAGTCATAAACTTTGTACGTACACTAGCTAATTGTGCAAGTTGAAATATAATTTGGTGATGGTACATAACTAGTTTTGGAGTACAAACATTGATTGGTATTCATTCTGAGAACTTTCTTGCATTACTACAGACTGACAAGGCTTCAATGCTTGACGAAGTGATTGAATATCTGAAGCAATTGCAAGCTCAAGTCCAAATGATGAGCAGAATGAGTATGCCACCAATGATGTTACCAATGGCCATGCAACAACAACTTCAGATGTCCATGATGGCACCAATGGGCATGGGGATGGGAATGGGCATGGGACTTGGTATGGGGATGGACATGAACAATATCAATCGGTCCAACATCAGTGGCATCTCTCCTGTTCTTCACCCTACTGCTTTCATGCCTATGACCTCATGGGATGCTGGCTCTGGTGACCGGATACAAGCTAATTCACCGGCGGTAATGGCAGACCCCTTTTCCACATTCCTTGCGTGCCAATCACAGGTAAACACGTGTTGGATTCTCTGTTGACAATTCAGCCACAGCTTGACATTCAGTGCATTGTCAAGTTTTATTGATTTTGGAAAGATTTTGCTTTTGTTTGCTTTTTCTTTGGCTTTTCTTATAGTGATTGAAAGGAACCCCGGTTTATTATGTTGAACAACAACGACTGAGTCATTTGTTGTATACTGATTTCAATCAGGACGAGTCAAATCATATTTAATCTTGCCTTAAGGAGTGTTTACTTTGCTAAGATGATGACAAAATATTAGCAATTATTTGTAGCATAAATCTCGGTAATATTGAAAGATACGATACTTTCTCTAAACTTTCTTAAAGTTAAAATTCATTTTGACTAACTTTATAAAAGTTTTTAATTTATAAAGTCTTCAAAATTCAAATGACATGACACATTGACACCCCCACCCCCTGAGAATTGTTTAAAAAAAGGAAGAAACAAAAGTTTTCTTCGTAAATTGTTTCATTTCTACAATTTTTTTACTTGGTTTTTATGTCATATATGTTGCTGAATTTATAACTGTAAGTTTCCATTATTTGTTTAGAAACTTTTTTGTGTGTGCCTATATTTTAAAGATCTTGGTTAGTAATTCAATGATCTTTGAGATCGTAAAGATGACGATTAGTACAAAATTCATTGCAGCCAATGACCATGGATGCTTACAGTAGGATGGCGGCGGCCATGTACCAGCAGCAGCAGCTGCATCAACCTCCACCTTCTAGTTCTAAGAGCTAAGCTTTCTGCAATCTTTGTTTCATTGCTTGCCATGCCTATCTTGGGAGCAATACCAGAAATTGGGTGCATGAGGTTGATATGGTTTAATTTGTGTTTTCTGCAAGAGCGTAGATGCAGGGGAGGTGTGTTTAAATGATGCAAGTATATTAATGTATTTTAGCTCCAAGAGATGAGGAGATAGCTAAAATTAGAGCCTTTTTTGGGGCTAATCAATTAGTAAATAGTTGGTGTACAATATTCTCTATTAATTTTCAACTGATTAATTTGCAACCTCTATAATGATTTTGTATTTTTTGAATGTATAATGTATAATGTATCTTGATTTGTTATAATTTTTTTAATTTCATTCTGCAATATTGTCTCTTCCAGTTAATTTTGCACCCTAAACCTAATTAAGCTAAGCCTTGTGTTCTTTTGACTTGTTGAGCAATTAAGCTTAATCACGTGATTTCAACTTAAACAAGGTTATGAGGCTTTAATTGCTTAAACAGCGTTTGGATAGTGCTGATGCGCGTCCAGCGTCTGCATTTTCTGGGTCTTTTATTTATTTTTTAAACGAGCCCCTTTTGCATTGTTCATGGGACATAAGAAAAATAAACAGTAACCCGTAACTCGCGTGTGAACAGTAACTTTATTATTTTTTATTTTTTTCAGTTTTTAGCAAAATAAGCGGTATCCAAATGCACCGTTAGTGAGCTTTTTTTTTTTTTTTTAAATTTTATTTGAGAAACATACATATATAGGGGAAGAGGATGAGAAACACACACATCTACCGTTAGTGAGCTTGATATTTCAATACGGTTGTGCAATTAATTATATCCAGTCCTTTGACAATGCCATCTAACCTGCTGGTGAAGTCTTCATTGTCCCACCTTGTGCGTCAGGGATAATTATTGTGTGGGGGTTTAAGGTTAGAGGGGGAAAAAAAAAAAACAAGAGAATTAGAGAGGGGAAAAATGGGGAGAGGAATCCTTTGTACTATGAGAAAGTTTTTTGTCATAATTTGTTGAAATTGTCGACTAGTGAAAAAAAAGTGGTCGATCCTTGTGAAAGTAATTGTCCATTACTTACTATCAACCATTTCAGAAAGTTGTGTTAAAAGTTGTTTCCTTAGAAGAACCATTAATCTATTGGAGGTCTCTTGGGTGCTTATGAGCTATACAAAGAGAGAAGGATCTCTATTTTTGTTTTTGGGCAAAATTTAGATACAATTTCTTAAGCATTTGTACCATACATTCCTCAATTAAATTCAATCACGTGATTGCATTGACTAATGTAGCATAAAAGATGTTACTTTTCTTGGTTTTAATTAAATTTAATAATGTGATTTATTGGTCAATGCAGTTACATGATTAAATTTTTTTTTAATACTAATTGCATGTTTGAATTAATTAGAAACCTAAGATACAATATTTAAGAAACTTTTAAGAAATTTTATCTAGGTTTTGGGCTTTGCCTTAAACAATTAAGTCATTCCTCTTCCAGTGTAGGGAATTTCGATTTAGGTCTTTTATTCAGGAACAAGAGTTTTATCAATTGAATATCCATCGATCACAATCCTTTGTATTGTTATATTTCAAATTCTTCAATGCAAACAAATTGACATAATGTTAAAAAAAAAAAAAAGAGTAATCATTTATGAACATGCGATTTGAGTTGAATTCGACTTGTCATCCAATTAAAAAAAGTTATCGGCTACCTACCTAAGATTTTATTTCTTAACAAAAATTAGTCCAATAACATTTGTAAGTTTTATATTATAATATTTAGAGTCTAGTTATATATATAAAAAAAAAATTACAAAAATAAGATGCTAAAAATATTTATTATGTATATGGCGTAAAATTAAATTGAATTCTTGCTCAAACTTCTTCAGGATTCTTATAATTAATAACTTTTCTAGGAATCAGTTTGGTACGACATCATAGAATTAATCATTCTTTGTTTTTTTTTTTTTTAGGGGAGAATTAATCATTCTTATATAGTAGTATTTCACGACAAGAGCTTTGTAGTCTAACTAGTAGGCACCTTTTGGTGTTTCTAACGAAGACATCCTAGGTTCAAATTTCTCCTACTCAACTATCAAACAATATAATAGTGTTTTTTCAAAACATTTTAATTACCTTTTATTTCTAAAAGATTAGTAGAATTCCTTTTTCCTGTAGGGTCATCATCGCTTCACATGAAGTCTATTTCTATAAGTTAAAGTCTTGCTAGATTTTTGGGTGGAATATATTAGGTTAAATTATGCCTCTATAATCAAACTTTAATCCTTATTTCCTACCTAAACTATTAAACATGTTATTTTGTTCCTTATATTTTTAAATAATTCAAAAAATACTTGTCATCAACTAAGGGATAAAAATTCTGATGTAACAAATGAAATTCAAACAACTCAGGTGGATTATTTGAAGTGGCAAATTGAATATCTCAATTTCCAATCCGTGAGTCTTTTAACCCTAAAGAAAGCACCAACTTTTTCACATTTTCTCCTCTCACGTGTTTTGTGATGGGCCCATGTAAGTGTACATGTGATAGGGTGTGAAAAAGTCTCGTGTAAAAATTGATATTTGTAGCACTACTCATTTTCCCACAGAAAGAATCCAATTCCAATTGAAAAGAAAAGAAATAGTAAAAACAAAAAAAAAAACAAAATTCTCTCTTAGTTGTTAGGGCACAATCGAAATACATAGGGAATTCCCTTTGAAACCCTAGATGTAATTACCACCGACTTCTTCCTCTCATTGATGTTGCACACTAACATAGTGGTTGGGGCCCAAGTGTTCAATATCAATGGGTACTTCTTGGTGAAGGGCATAGGGACCAACAAGTTCATCGCATTTGTCTTGGATGATAGAGTAGTGAGCACACTGCACCTACATTAGGGCCCTGTTAGAGCTCACCTTTTAGACCAAAGTAGCAAGGAGAACCACAAGTACCACAACCACTTCAATTGCATGCTTGACGGTGGAATGTATGCCTTTAAATGTCACAAAAAACATATGTTTGGGAGTATTTTAATTTTAACATGTTCAATGTGATTTCAAGTGGTTCAATGCCTTATGTCAAGCTTTGAATTGATTGATTATGCACTTGGATGAATTATTTGAATTCGTGTTTAGGAAATATGGGTCGGTATTTCCCTAATTAAGAGGTATGTTTATGCTCGAAGGAGGAAATGCAAGTAATAGTGAACTATGGAAAATGAGCAAATTAAATTGAAAGTTATCTAGCACCATGACTAATTTCTAAGTAAAATCAATGCTCATTGAGCTCTAGGACACCAAGTCATACATGATTCAACTAAGTTTAATCACAAGCAAGACATATTGAAGCCTAATCATGACTATTTTCTAAGTAAAATCAAAGCTTATTAAGCTCCGTGACACTAAATTATTCATGATTAAACTAAGTTTAATTGCAAGTAAAACAGAATGAAGCCTACTTAATTTAAGCAATATAGAGTTCAAAGGTAAACAATGCTGAGCAACAAACAGATTATAGCCTAAACAAACATTCTAAACACTAAATCAAATCAAAGACAATGCATTATGGATCAAACAAAAATAACAACTAAGAACTTGAATCAAACCAAAATAAACTTATGTTTAAATGAGATTAAACTCAAAACAAGATTACAAGGGACATTTACAAGTATGAACACCTTCTAAAACCCTATGACCTACTAGAGAATCTCCTAAGGAACTACTATTACAAGATAATGATTTATGTATAAATAAGTTTGTTAGAGGAGGGTGGTGTTGTTTCTTGGAAACAAGCGCTCTATTTATATTTGAGGCTCACCGGTTACTAATGGTTGTTCTCTTCACATGTCTCTCTCTCCTTGGACTTGAATGACAATTGTTGCAATGTTCGAAGCTGTTTTTTTAACCTTTTTTTTTTGAGAAAGGTTTTTTTAACTTCTTCAAATTGCTTTGATGCCACATTCATTCATTTTAATAATTTCTCCCAGAAGCGCCAAATCTGCATCCCATATATTTCTCCATATTCTAATGCTTTCCACACATGTAAGAGCATTAGTACTTGACATGCTATACGCCATATGTTGCTTTATTTTACCATTCGAGCACAAAAAACGCCATTACCCAGTCTTCTAATCCTAAATTTTTTTGCAATTGTGCTACAGTACCATCATAAATTTACGATGGTAGTGTAGCAGCATTCTAAAACCGACTAATATCTTTATATTCTCACCTACAAATATCTGCCTCTTTCTCTCTCTTCATCGTCTCATCTTTTACTCTCTTGACAGAACATAGCTTCTCGGTCTCACATCTCTCTCACGGTACGTGGTTCATTTTTTCTGGCGTGGTTATAGGTTCGGTGTTATCTAGTGGTTCGGCGGTGTGGTCCTAGCGGCGTGGGTCTTTTTTTGATTTGCTTTTAATGGGTTTTTGCTTCGGATTGTTTTGGGTTGTTGATGGGTTGATTGGTGGTTATGGGTTGATCGAGTGGGTCGAGATCGGCGTGGGTTTTGATCGAGTGGTTCGTGCAACTGTGGAGATCAGCATGGGTCATGGCGAGGTTGTGCATGGTGGAGATGGGCGTGGCAGAGGTGAGTGAGTTTTGATTGTGTGTGGATTCCAATTCTGATGGAGTTTTGATTTTGATTTTTTGCTATGGATTTTGGGTGGGTTTTGATTTTTTGCTATGGATTTCTGATGGGGTGGATTCCAATTTTGGATTTTGATTGGTTGGACTTTGGTTGGATTTTGGATTCTGCTTGATTGGACTTTGGATTTTGGATTTGGATTGGTTGGCGAGGTGGTGGTGTGATGGTGGCGTGGTGGGTGGTGTTTGGTCGTCGTGGGTCACTATGGGTTTGTTATTGTTATGTTCATCTTTGCTCATTGTGTTGGCTTGATTTAAAATGATTCTTGGTGGTGGGTGGTGTGACTATGTTGCTCAGCAGAGGTGGGTGGTATGACTGGGAAGCTGGATGGTGGTGGTGGTGGTGGGTGGTTGAGAGAGAGAGAAATAGAGATTAGAGAGAGAAGTTAGAATATTTTTATATTATTTTTATTTTACTTTATATTATTTTAATGTGTAGTATGGTAAAATAAAAGTTAGGATATTAGAGCATTCACATCCGGACTTGTAAATGGGCAAAATATGGTATATTTTAGCATCAAAGCACAATTAACATGCATTACTCGGTCTTCTAATTGCAATTTTTTTTGCAATAGTGCTACAGTACCATCTTACTTATATGACGGTTTTGTAGCTCTAGAATAAATATTATATTATTTTTTCAGTCCTTCTTTCTCTCTTTTCATTTATTTTCTTTGAGTCTTCTCTTTCATTCAGCCCTTAATCCTCTCTTCCTCTCTCTCTCTCTCTCTCTCTCTCTCTCTCTCATTTAAAGCTAGCCACCAGAGTTGGGTTGGAGATTAGAGTGGTCATGGCATGACGATCGGCGTGGCGGAGATTGACGTAGTGAGATTAGTGTGGCGTAGACAGGCGTGGCAAGATCGGCAATCGAGTCCCAATACAACCCCTTGTTGGAGGATTTTATTTTTCCTCCTTTTGATATTATCGAGCCCCACCATGTTGGTCCAACCATTCAGTCCCTCTTGAACAACTTGTCAATTCTCCCTCCATTTCTATTACTTTCTATTCTGGTTGCGAAAGACAAAGAGAACCATGTATTTTCTTTTCGATTTTCATTGCAATATTTGTATATAAGAACTGATATTGTGAGTTTGAAAGCAAAAAAGAAAAAGCTAATTGAATTAATGGGTCTATTCTATTTTCTCGGATGATCAAACACAGTAACACACCCTTATGAATTTCTCAGCAACCAAGTAGAGTACTAGTGATTGCACGTGTGATAAATTATTTGGATTGGATTTGGATTTGGATTTGTGTTGGATTTGGATTGCTGAGTTTTTGGTGGGTATTTGCTTGGTTTTGTTAATTTTAATTTGGCTTTTTGGTTTTGGTGGGATTATGGTGGGTAGTAGTGGTAGTGGCGTGGTGGTAGTGACTGGGTTTTGAGTTTTATGTGCGGTGGTGATTGGTGGTTAAAGAGAGAGATGAGGGAGAAGAGAGAGATATTGAATTATATTATTTTATTGGGTAATATAAATTATTTTAATGAGTGGAATAATAAAATAGGATATGAGATAGTGAGTGTGTTGTAAAATGGTATGGTATAAATGATAAAATAGCTTTTGAGATGGTAAAATGAGATTTTTTTTAGAGACCGGATGTGAATGCACTTAGGTGTATTGTAAAATGGTATGATATAAATAATAAAGTAGCTTTTGAGATAGTAAAATAGAATTTTTTTGTAGAAACTAGATATGAATGCTCTAAACCTCCTGTTTTGCTATTTGTCATATTTTTAGCAACTCAGGAAAATTTTATTTAACCCAAGTACATGTTCCTCGTATGTTATTGGTGTAATCCTAAGAGAGTCATGTGTTTATGACACCAAATTTTATGTTCAATGATTGATTTGATAGTTATCACAACTTTTAATGATTTTAAAATACCCTTTTGGTTGGAATTCCTTTTACTATTTGCTTGTTCAAGCACCACTTTTAAAACACTCTATGCTCCTGCTATTAACTTTGCCTCCTAATTCAAGCACCACTTTTTATGGCTTGAACCAAGAAGTCCTATCAAGAAAATTCCATCTAGCACTTCTATTTTAAGTGCCTCTAACCTTGCTTTTATAGTGCAAACTAGATTATTGAGACAAAAAAAAACCTTTTCTCCCTTTATAGTTGCTAATTGTAAAGTAGATGTGGGACAATCCTTTTCTTTTCAAATTTCGAGTGTTACTTCTTCTAGAGCCAGTGTCCTAGGCCTTGCTTTTTCTACAAACTTTCCTGAAAGAGTTAATCCTAAGTTTTCTTTAGGATCCGTTTGGTTGGAAGGATGAAAAACTTTTTTGTTTGGTTGGAAAGAGAAATGGGAGAATAGAAAATAGAGTCTGTATAAAAATACTCATATGTCCTTATTAAAAATGATGGCCAATTAAAAAAAAAAAGTAAACAACCAACCTGAAAAGGCAATCACCAAGTTTATTTAAAAAAGAAAATTCATGCCCAGTATAAAATAAGAAATAAATAAATAATGTCCAAAAAAAGATAGTGTATGCCTGTATGTTTATCACACTATAAAAAAAGAAAAAGAAAAAAACAACAAAACAACGTCTAGTACTCCAATTAAACCCGAAAGAAGAAATAAGAAAAAGAAAAAAAAGTAAGAAGGAAATATGACAATTTTGTCCAAATAGTTTTCCCCACTTTTTATTCCCATTTTCTTCCAAATTTGGAGAGATTGTGTTTTGCCGGGGGTAGGAGAGAAAACTTATGGGTCATACAAAAATCATTCCTCTTTTCCACCCTCAACCAAACAACTACAAATACCGTTTTCTCCATACTTTTCTCTCCTTTATGTTCCATTCGCTCTATAATCACTCCAATCAAATGAAGCTTTACTTTACAACAGTGCATCAACATATAATAGTAAGTTTATAACCTGGGGTGATTGGGAATCTATCATCTTGATCGAGTCTTAGCCTATATATCTTATACACAATGAATATGTTGGGTGACTCGAATGCATACACACATCAAAGAGCAATGGTCAAATTTGGAATTCGGGATTTGTGAGACCATTTTAATATCAAAGCATGTGTTCCTACGAGCACTAGCATAGGATGTGCTAAGTACTAAATTTTTAACATTTAGCGCACCAAACGCAAAAGTCACCCCCATCAAATATGTCAAATGCCAAATAAATTTGACATGAACTACAATAGCATTCAGCAATAGTAGCGTACGGGGAGATGTGGTATAAATAGTTAAGTATTTGGTTATTTTTTATTCAAAATTTCTCTTTCTTCATGATGATTGGGAATTATTTAATAATTTTTTAAACTTTTTCTCTCTTCTATCTCTTTAATAACATTGGGAACAACAAAAAAGAATTAAAAAGAATATTTAAATAAAGTAGTAAAAAAATAGTATATGATAAAGGGTATATTGTAAAGTAGTGTGCTAAAATAAATTAAGTAATTTTTTTTTGAGAATGAAATAAAGTAACTTTTTTGATATATCAAAATAACATTTTTTTTAAGAAGGCATGATGCTAATTCTCTAATTCGATGATTTTAGCAGCTTTATCCTTGTTGTGGTCTCCTGAAATCAATACCTTCCATTTTTCTAAGAACACCCGTTGCTAGACCTTTGCTAAAGGTCCGAGGTTTCTTAACATGGTGATGACTTTTGTTCTCCATCATTTGTCTCACTATAACTCTATCATAGAGTCTCGTGCTCGATTTTTGTTATCCCTCCTAGAGAACCTCTCTATTGACTTCCCTTCTCATTTCATCCTCTCCCTTATAGATGTTTATAAGAATACAGCGACTTGTGATAAACTTATCTTTCCTTCAGCTATCACAAGGATCCTTCGTCGTTTTTTTGTCTCCTTTCCCGTTTCAGCTCATTTTCCTATCATGTGTGCCATTGATGAGGCGACTATCAGATGGAGTGAGGCCCAACTTAGACCGAAGCGGCCATGGATTGAGACGGCGACACCTCCAACTTCTTTAGCTCCATCCACATCCGCTCCTTCTTCTTTAATGGATGGTGTGAGTCTCGAGGCGATTATAACGCAGTTTCAGTGCATGGATGCTCGCCTTGACACTCTTAGTGATGAGTTGTGTTAGGTGAACACTAGTGTCGGTCGTATTGCACGACAACATGCTCGCCTTGGTGCTTCGTTGAGTCTCTCGCTCCTTCTCTAGAGATTTCTGAGGATGAGGACGACGATGGTGACTCTGATGGCAATGGTGATGAGGATGATGGTGCTAGCTCTTCCAGCGATGATGAGATGATTGCTTGAGTTACTTGCCCTTTGTCATTCATGACAAAAAGGGGAAGTAGTTTTTGGATATGAGAGTAGTCATGTATTTAGGGGGGAGAGTTAGTATAGGAGATTTTTATTAGGGGGAGTGTCTATTTTTTTGAGGGATGTAGTGAGGACTTATGTATCTGTTCTTTTCTTTATCTTTTAGATACTTTATTCATATACCTATGGTCTTGTGACCACTTTGTGATAGCAAACCTATATTCATTATTGATATATATATATATATATATGATGAGGTTGTTATTATAGTTTTTTCATCTATCTATACATGTATTGTTTCTTTTCTTTCTTTATGCACATACTTCTTATATCTTGTATGCAATCTTTTATTTCTGTTTCACACTAAGATGCCTTGACGAGTTTTGTTTAAAGTGTTTCAGAAATACAGGTTGTCAAAATCTTCCTTGCCATGAACTTTCTTTTTGCAAAGTTTTTGAAGAGTTTGTGTTAGGATAGATTTTATTGTATTCAAGAAGTGAGTATGAGTTGAGTGATTTATGACTTCTCTCATATGTTCATTTGTTTGTTGTGGTTTTGTCACGGATTGTCAAAGGGGAAGATTGTTAGGACATATGTGTTTTATGTTAGGAATATATGTCATCATGTATTGGCTAATCCATTGACAAAATGCACTTTACTTGTAATTAGGTAGATCTAGGATGTGTTTAATACTTCAAAGAACAAAGTTTCAAGATCAAGTGTTAAAACCATGCAAATCTGCCCAAGAAAAAAGTGATGAAGTGCTGGTTTTTAAATCTCGAACAGCTAGTATCTATTGAGGTTTTAAAAGTTGTTTTAGCCCGATGCTCGACAGCGGCTTGATAGATAGGTATCTGTCGAGATTAATGAAAAACATATTTTTAGCTTTGATATTCATCCAATCCGTGAATAGATGTTTGGGTTTTATTTTCTTACAATCCTAAACATATATAAGGATTATTTTAAGGGCTGTCACAGGTTGCACAGTTGCACAAGTGTGAAGCAAAGAGTTGTTCATGCAAATTGTGACCAAAAATCTAATTTGCCCTATTCCTTATTTCTCTTGAAGAAGCTGCTGCGTTTGTACGCCATTAGATTTTGTGACCAAACAGTTTCGTGATCTTCATCTTGTTGATGAACTGAAAAACTTTGCAGCTAACATCTTTTTCAAGTTGGTGATTAAGTAGCGTACTGGGATCCGCGCATCTATTGGTTAGTCACATACTGGGAGCTGCACATTAAAAAGAGAGATTGTCACTACAGAACAAGTCCAACTGTGTATTGGGGTAAGAGTTCAACTGTAGGTTGGTATAAGGTACTGTGATTCCTTTACTTGTAGCCTCTTGTTGTGATAATAATGAATTCACGAGAGCGGTGACCTTAAAATCACCTGGTGGGGTTTTTGCCTTGGAGGTTTTCTCCATTCGTAAACAAATCACCGCATCAACTTTATTTTTCGCTGCATTTTATTTTAGTTGGTAATTTGTTTTTGCTGCCACGCATATTTTATGTTAATCTGATTAATTAATTAACTTGGCTAATTAATTGGTTATTAATTCATTACAAGGGGTCAATACATTCTTGGCCTATCAGAAGTAATTGAGAGAAATAGGAAATATGTAGATGCTGTGGCTCGATAGGAGCATAACAACAATAAATGCTACGCTTTAGCTTTTAGATATATATAGATTCGATCAATAAACTTATTTTTTATACACAATTTTAGATCACAAAAATTTAAAATTTTAATATTTGTTTGATGACATAGCAATTAATCTTTAATTTTCTTGAAATTTTGCAAACATGAAAGATATAATAAGAACATACAATCTAACAGTTAGATTTTCAGAATTCACTCTTAATATAAAGACATACGAGGAGTTTGAAGGGTTTTTCTCTAAATTAATTTGGAGAGAAACTTTGTTCTTTTCCTTGTTTTCTTGTGGAGAACAATACATATGAGTTTAGGGTTCAAATTGTGATTTCCTCGAAAATTTGAATGTTAAACGTTTTTATTGGAAACACAAGGAGGTTTCAGTTGAGTTATATAGTTCTTAACAAATTTCATCCAACGATTATTTACTTTTATTGTTTATTTTTTCTAATTATGCGAAACATATATTTGGAGATGAATGAGATTATAAAAAACCTTAAGCATAAAGTAAATCTATTTAATTGAAAAAAATAAATAACAGTTTATATTTATTTTTTGTATGACAAATAAAAAATTACATTATTTTGTTATTAACCTTGATTAATATTTTGTTTGAATTAATTTAATTTTCAAATTTAGCCTTTTAATTGAGTCGGCCATCGAGCTGCCAGGCCAACAGTGAATCGTCAAGTCAGGTCAACTGCACCCCACAAAATTGTTGTTGATGCAAATGAAGACATGTAACATGCAATGTTTGCTAAAGATAAACATATAAATGATTGGATACTGATTTGTCAACTGGGGATTAAGGGGCCGCCACATAGTTTTGTCAAAAGAGGGGTTCCACATCTATACATATATTATTATCATCACGCTATTCAACGAATGACTTTACCTTTATTCATAACATCATCACCTTATCACCACAGTCCAATTCTAACATATTAGTATTTTAGAAACAGCAAAATCTAATTGAATTGCTTAATTGTCTTTTATGTAGATATTTTCTGAATAATTTATTTTTAGCATACATAATATATGTATATCAATTTGTCCCTTCAATATATATACGAAGTAAATTAATTCTTATTATTAGTCCACTAATTAATTTTTTTTTATGACATGGACCACTTGGTATTGTTCGTCCAAACATCATTTTTTTTTTGGGGGGAGGGTGATTTGTGGGTTGCTAACTTAAGTATTGGAGTTTAGGCTGGTTACACCTGTGTTTTTGATAGTGTGATTTCAGTGAGACTCTGAGGTAAACATCTTTTAATTGAATCATTGTCAATATCGCAAAGAATACAAAACATTACAAATTGGGACTCTGGGTTTAAGTGCCATTCGGCACTTGGGTTCAGGCTATAAGTGCCGATTGGGACTCAAACCCTAGAGTAGGTCTTGATTGGTATGTGTCCATCCGAAGTTGTTTTGAAATATTTGCTATTTTCAAACCATCTTTATCACTTTTTGATTTGATATTCCAAAAGTTCAAGCCTTGGAGGGTTTGAGTCTCAATCAAACTTATTATACAAGGCCTTTCCCTTCTCTAAAGAACGCTTTTGAGAAATGTCATAAGGTGGGCTAGTAATCGTTTTATTCAGCACACGATCAAACCCTCAATTGCTTTAAATTTCCCTCAAAGCCCCATACATATATCGGAACTCTGCCCAATTCATCATAAACACAAAACTTTAGTGTCAGGATCATTGATCTAACCCTAAATCGATCATTGAGCTTTGTGTATATTGGTAAAGTTTTACTTGAACGTTTTATTGTTTGATCTTTGATACTACTCTCAAATCAATCAAAAACATGTTTGCATTTGATGATATAAATTTGGATCAAAACATGATAGGTTTTAATTTAAACCTCAAATGTTGATATGCCGCTAGTTTTTGTGAATGACATGTTGTTTTTCCATTTCTTATGACATGTTGGATGAATTTATGATATGACATGATGGTGACCACTATGCTCTAGAAGACTAATTGCATTGGTCCTAACACTTTCCCACTCATAACTTAGTCTCTGATCTTAGATAATTTTTTCTAGGCTAGCTTTATTGAATACAGTTTTGTTCTTCTTAGAATGTGTTTAGGAAACAAATTCATGTATTTTTCTTAGATTATACATAAAAGCAAGGCTATGTAATTTTTATTTTTGTATTCAATGAGTGGTAAATTCAATTTATTCAATCAATGAAATAATGTATTTATTTCTTTTTTTTTTGCATTATGATTTTTTTAATTAATTAAAATAAGTGGTGACTCCAAAATCCAAATATACAATCCCTAGATTAAATATCATCAGTCGAATCTCTATTTTGAGAGGCGATTCACATAACCTCACATATTCAAGTGAGCTTAGTCAAAATAAATTTTCTGCAAGGTCAAGGTCTCTCACATATGGTGAATGTGGAAGGAATCTCACACATGTTCTTGATTGGAACTTCTTCTTAGATAGGCTTGGACATTTCCCGAATTTTAGACACTGTCAATTTTGATTATAATAGGTCATAATGAGGGACACAACTACCTTCATTATTTTCATGATTCAACATGTAATTGTAGATTTCCATAATGGGAAGTAATAGTATTTCTAGATTTGGAGTTTGATACTCGATGCTCAGTCATAGGATTGGAATGATTAGGCCTTTCTTTGCTTAGGCTCTTTGCCTGGTTAATTGCTTGGTTGGTTCATCTCATTTGATCAAGTGATGGTACGACACAAATGTTTTTTTGGTCTTATTGTGTATGCAATTATTCCCCGTATAATCAATTATCACAATAAAATCTATAAAATTTAAAATATAGTCAATTTTAAGTATAAAATATGAAATATGACACATAGCTATTGTTTTAATAACATGATTGTTAGAGATATATTAGACATATTAGCCCAATATAATAGGCTCAAGCTCACTTCTTCTTGTACTAGTAATCTAGGATTTAATCGCTTATATATACTAATGTTAGGGTTTATTGTAATACAAGTTTTTGTACTACACTCTTACATAATAAAGATATAACCCTTAAGGGATTCTTTCATGGATGTAGGCCGACAAGGCTGAACCACGTAATCTTCGTGTTCTCGGTGTTCTTATTCTATGATTTCCTTCCGCATCCACTCTAACATATACAACATGGTATAGCATATTGTGTTGCTAATATATTTAACAAAGATGAATAAATCAATTTTTATTTGTATTTGTGGGTTCCAGTTAATTAAACTTGTAAAATCTTTGATTGTTAAATAAGAGATTTGGGATTCAATCTTCTCCTATACCAAAAACTGATTAGTGTCTTGATCTGATGATAAATAGCTATTATTTGAAACGGACATCATAGGTTGAAATTCTCTCATTTTTATTATTATTATTTGTATATTTGTCTTTCCTTTTTATTCATCAATATCTAATTTTCTCTCTTTTTTTTTTTCCCCCTTTTAGTTCTTCTTGACTTTGTTAGGTAGCCAAATTATTCTTGTTAAGATTTAGACCCCTGTTGTTCAGTTACAACTTACAGGTATATTAGCAAGTTATTTAATTTGTTCAATTATATATGCCAATATCCACTTCACAAGTAAGCCAATTAAGTATATGATGGTAAAATCAATAATGTGTCACCAATAGCACGAGATCAATTACAAGGAGACGACGATATTATGACAATTGAAGTGGAAAATTTAAGGAAAACTATTCAAGGGTAAATCACTACAAGGACACCTTATCCAATGAAGCATTCACTATGATAAGTGAAATTATTACATTCACAGGAAAAACCTTTTCCTACACTCTACAACCTATAGACCAACTTAAAAAAAAAACCTTTCACTACTCTAGAATATTTTGAATCTTTGACCATATGAATTGCTTCCATGAATGATGCACCTATGATCGCGAACCTCCAACTATCCCTAAGAACCTCTTGGAGATTTCTTCATAGCAACAACAACAACAACTACTTGTACTCAATGTCTTCGATCACTGTGTTGGATCACTCTCTTGATTTTCGGTCTTACGGGATGAACAATGTTTGGCTTGCAGTAGCTTCTCAACCTTGTTGAAAGTCGTGCTTTAATGCCCCTTTCATACAATTGGCAAATTAGGGCACGTAATCCAAAGCACAATAGAATTTTTGCCATGAATTTTGATCAATTGAGCAGCAATCAAAAGGTTGTGAACTTTGATCATTTGAACAGTGATTGAAGGTCAGTTGAAACTTGTTAGTCTTTTACACTTAAGTTTTTTCTTGCCTTGGTTGAGCTGTTTCATAATTCAATCTCGACGACACACTTACAGATTCAATTTTCACAATATACAGGTTATGGAATATGCCAACACTCAACTATGACCCTAACAATTCCCTCTAATTATATTGAGTTGGTCAAAAAAAAGAAAAAAAGAAAAAAAAAAGAACTAAAGGTACCATAATATTCATTTTAGGAAAATTGAACAACAAATTGCCACCACCATTCACTTTGAGAGCGGAATCCGTTATCCTGTTGTGTCCTTACCCCTCAATTCCGTTGTGCTATCAATTAAGTACCAATGCTACCACCACCCTTACTATTTTCACTGCCATTGTTGCCATCTCCACTACTTATGTCACCCTATTACCCTTATCAACAAGAAAAATGTTTCTCTCCAAACTAGTTTGGAGAAAAACTCTAAATTGGAGAGAAACTCTGCAAATTCCTTTTATATCTTTTCATTGGATGTGAATTTTGAAAATTTAATTGTTGGATTGCATCGTTACAAACCCTACCAACACTGCTACCATCATCCCACCATCTTCAGTGTTGCTACCTTTATCCCACCATATTTTTAAGTAAATGTAAGGGTTGATTTTATTGCACTATAAAGTTTTCAATGTCCTCTATATAGTCATTTCTATTTTATTTCTTACTCCTTTTGGCCACTTTTTTATTTTCCAAATAACGGTTACTTATTGACGTTTAATTTCATTTCATTTTTTCTTCCATCATTTATTCTTGATTACTTTATATGTTCCCTCACTAGTTGTAGTTTTTATGGTTATCAATAAGAAATAAATATCATGAATGACTTTTTTTTTTTTTTTTGAGAGAGAGTTTTAACTTATGGCGTCCGCTCCTGTTGATAGCTCTTTATCATCAGACCAAGAGACCAATCAGTTTTTGGTGTAGATGGGGATTGAACCTTAGATCTCTTAGTTAACTATCAGAAACTTTATTAGTTGAGCTAGTTAGAATCCACATGAATGACTTAAATAGTTATAGATGTAGTTACGTTAGTAGTATATCAAATGTTTGTTTGTTTGTTTTTTTTTTCCTTTTGAATTTTCAAGGAAATATGAAAGACACTTCTTTAGTTTGGTCTTAATCAATTAAGACATCCATAATATCTTAACGGAAGTAATAATGAGCATTAAATATTTTTAATATGTATGAAGTGGTTAGGTTAGTGGTATATCAAAGGTTAATGTGTGTGTGTGTGTGTGTGTATATATATATATATATATATATATATATATATATATTCCAACGAAGTGTAGAAGGCATTTTTTTGAAAAAAGAAATTGAGACCTTTTGAATTGTAGAAATATGATTGTTTTAATTACTTTATTTATAGATTTCATTATTAAGTTATAAATATCTAAACTAAAGTAGAACGTACAAGATAAATATGTTTAGATAATTTTTTTTGTTTTTGATTATTCATGAATCATTATATCATTGTTTACTTATAAATATCTAAATTAAAATAGATGAATATGTAAAGGTAAAATTATATGAAATGTTAAAACAACCCAAGATGAACGTTTAACCACTGGTAGGTATGTGTTTTTTGAAGACTAAAAGTATGCTTGATTGTTTTAGCTAGAACTATATAATTATGCAAATATTGTTGCAAGTGGTTCCATCATTTGCAAATTATCAAGTTTGGTGGCCTTACAAAATAGATATTTCATTTTGCAAAAAAACTTTACATGAACTCTTGTTTTGTGACAACCTATTTTTTTTTTCAATTTTTTTTTCTTTTTGCCGAAACAACTTAAGAATATTAAGACTTAAGTTATCACATGGGGTAGCTGTAAAACAAGTCAGTGATATGAAAAATAAAAAGGTTTAAATTTTTAAAAAGAATTTTTAGTAGATTATAATAGAAAACATTTTTTTCTCAATATTTTATGTTACTTTTTCCATAAGATCAATATTTTTGGCATCATTTGAAGGTGATACATAATATTTTTGAGAAGAAGAAAAAGAAGCAAAGACGATGCTAACATATAATATAAAACTATTAAGTTTGCTGTAAGTGCACAATTGCACCTGGTCCCAAGAACAGTTATGGGCTCAGGCCCAATGAGCCTTAAACAATATGAATTTGTAGAGTGTGGGCTTGAAACCCAGGTTAGAAGCGTGGAAGGATTAAATGACAAACTAAAGATTGCAAGTAATTGGAAACAACAAGGAATATCGTAAATCAGCTTCCTCGAATGTAAACCGAGAGTTGTTCTTATATTATATCTTTCTCTTTGTTTCTTTTTCTTTTTAGGTTACAAAAAGTCCGTCCCCTTTTTCTGTCTTAGATTGCTCTTTAAATACTACTCTTTTGAATACTTTGTACACGTGTTGCCTCACCTCCCCCTTAGCCTAGATATTTCTTTTCTCAGTGCCTTTGAATAGTAACCATAAGTTTCTCTTCCACTGTTCAGGTGTCACTTCCCCATAAATGCGGCCAGGGTGGTAGGTGCAGGGTCTTTAATGTGGAGGTAGCAGCCTTTATCTTTGACATTTCTTCAACACCGGTGCTTCTGGGGCGTTCTAGGGTTCACCCCTCTTAACCATTGGCCTTAACCGTGTCATCCCCTAATCTTTACTATGAAATCCCGAGTTCTTCGGTGTTCATCCGAGGGTAAGTTCACCCTCGGCTGGATCCTCGGATCCTCAGCATATGGGCCGACCCATAGTACTAACAAATTCTAAACCCAGGAGCAGGTCGGCCTTCCTTAACACGGCCCAAAAGGCCCACATTCCCCTCAAGATCTTTTTGCCCCCCACAATAGCCCCTCAAAACTCTAATTTTCAACATCCGAGGAGAAAAATAGGGTTTTGATCCGACGAGAACCTACTCCACTCACTTTGTGAGTGATGGCACGTGTGGAAGTCGTTTCGCGTCCCAGAAGATGCCACTTGGCGGTTTTATTTTCAACAACGCGCGTATTTATTACTGCCAGTTACACTTTGTCCCTCACGTTCAACGGTGAGATGGGCATCCAACGGCCCGCGTTACTCCACGAAATTTTAGGCGGGACAAATATAATTTCGAGGCCGCCCTTTCGCACGTCATGACGCTTCGGGAACCTGCGCCTTCATTTAATTCCTCAGGGGCTAATCCCATCAAGACATCAGCCATCATACCTTACTTGCAGGAAACCGTGGAAATTTGCACACCTTCAACCTTGTAAGTTCTTGCTCCTTCTATTCTTAACCTTTTCTCCTCGATATTTGTCCTCGGCTATCACTACAAACATTCTCCCTTTTAGAGTTTAGTCTCTCGTTCCTCTGTAATGGGAAGATTCAAGTGTCTAGTTGATACCGCCACTGGGATGGAAGGCTTTAGGGCCAAGTACCGTATTCCCAGCGACGTAGGATTAGAATATTGCCCGGCAGAAGCCGTGGCCGGTTCCAGGAAAGAGGGAGAGGTTATCATCCCAATGATAGCCTTTATAGAGGGTGGGATGACCCTTCCAATGAAACCTGTAACTAGGGAGTACCTTCGCAACCACCGGTTGTGTCCCGATCAGTACCTCCCAAACGTTTTTAGAGTTTTGGGTAGTGTGGATGCTCTGAACGAGCAGATGGGTTTAAACCTCACATGGCACGATGTCATGTTTCTATATGAATCCCATAAACTTTCCAAAGTAGGTTACTACATTAAGTCCCGTTCTAGTGTCGTTAGGTTAATCTCCTGTCTGCCCAAATCCAACAAAGGCATGAAGGACGACCACCTGATCGTCTCTGGGAACTGGCACGACGGCTTCCACTGCCCAGTTGAGTGGGGGGATCCAGGTGCGATGCCGTAGGATTAATCTCCCCACACCACAACTTCCTCTAACACACACAGAAATGCATATTCATACTTACTTAAACTTGTTAAATATCTGTGTGAATCTGACCAGGTTTGTTTGTTTTAATGTCTTTTTTGCAGATAAACAACACGTGCGTCCTCGTCTGAGTCACTGTAACGTCGCAGATCTAAACCGAGTACTTCGTTCCGAGGTGTTCGTTAGCGAAGACTTACAACTCCGGGCTGCTCATCTCATTCTGGGGTACACTCCCATTTCCTCGGACTTCTAGGAGATAGAAAACGCCATAGTTGCGGGTGACCGAAGAAGAAGGAGGATAAACGTAGCTCGGCCCCACTTTCTGGACGACCGCGACCTCCCGGACGCTCCTAACACCATTTTGTACAACCGGCCAATAGCAGCAGTCCCCCTCGCCGTGCACTCACAAGCAACTATCGTTCCAGAAGAGCAGGTGTCTTCTTCGCATACACTTGACGACGAGATAGATCAATTCCATCTCGAAGACACCGAGGGACCTCGCGGGGATCAGTTTATTGTACTTTTCGACGAGGAGGAAGAAGCCACCGAGGCCTCTGGAATTGTAGGGTTTGTGGTTGCCCTACCTGAGGACGAATCCGAAGAAGATATGGGAAGAATGCAGGGTCTCCTCCCCAATAGGGCCGCTAAAGTGGTAGAGAAAAAGACGGGGACGTCCCAAGCTCCCCCATCTTTACCACCTCCCCCTCCTCCAGCTGAACCAAAATTTCCAGCCGAGGATTCCAAGAAGAAGAGAAAGGGGGACACCGAGGGGACGACCAACAAGGACCCCAAGAAACCAAGACAACAACTCCCACCGGTTCAGCAGCAGAAGCTGGACAAAGGCAAGGGTAGGGCCCGCTCGGTTGAAATCGGGGAAATCAGGGACGAGGCTGAAGTGCGCCGAGCACCGACCACCTGGTCCCCCGATCTAAGACTGGACGGCGCACCCATCTCCCCGCAGGTCGGTTCAACAAGGCCATGCCCACCACTTGGCCGAAGTGTTGGAACGCCCTCTCCTGCTGCCCAAGGACATGGAGACCTTGGAAAAAATGGGCCAGCCACAACTATTCCTCTCACTAAAAAGAGACTTAGCGCTGGTAAGTTTTTTTTTTCTTTTTTTAGGAAGATTCCACCTTTAACAATATTTATAAGTTTGTTTACTATTTCTAATTCTATCACACTTTGTTGCAGGCCATTCAGGAGGTCTTTGTAGCCGAGAAGTTTATAGAAGACACTCGGAAGATAGCCAGAACTGAGCTCGAAATCAGGATGGAGACTGAGAAGTCCTTGGGCACAGCCCTTGCTGAGAACGAAAAGCTTACCTCGGAGGTGGCTGAGCTGAGGAGAGAGAAAAATGGGGTCGAGTCAAACTTGAAGACCATGAAGACCCAGATAGAAGGACAGCGCAAGCTCCTTTGCGAAAGAGATGAAGAGCTCTCCCAAGCTCAAAGGGAGTGCTCTGATATGAAAAAGGAACTGGCGTTGATGAAGGAAGAAGCCAGCTCCTTCCAACTCTCTCTTCAAGCTGCCAAGCAGGCGAGTTTCGAAGAAGGGGTAGCAACCACAGAGGAGCAGCTGACAGAGGAGTTCGCGGCTTTATGCCGGGAATACTGTCAAAAAGTATGGGGGGAAGCTTTAAACGTAGCAGGAGTTTCTCTATCTTCGGATCTGAGGAAGTCCGAGAACGTTTGGCTTCCCCTGGAAATACAGGAGATTGAAGAGGCTCCTGCTGCCACTCCTACCCCTGAGACAACTCTTCCTGCTCTACCTCTGGTGGTCCCACAGCAAATTCCTGATCCTACAGAACCTTCTGGTTCCAACAAAGAGAAGGAAGGAGGAGGGGATGCAGAGAAGGACTTGAGCCAGACAGTGGAGCCCAACGTCCTTCCATCGAAGACAGCAGATAAGGGGAAGCAAGTCTTGACTCCCTTTGAATTGGAGTTGAGAAAGACCGAGGGCACCAGTACCTCTCAGCAAGACCCCCTACCAAAGCTTAGGATCTATCTTTAGGACTTCTCTTTTTCCATATTTGAATTATATATATGTAATGTATATTTTACTGATTAATGAAGAACAATTTCATTTGCTTTTCACTTGGGTTGTATCTGTTTTTACTTTATTCTTTTTGTACTTATTACAGAAGTTTCTCTGAGTAAATAAATCTAACTTCAAGGATTGCACAATCATAACTTTCACATAATCACGCGCATATTATTAAAGATTTAATAAAAGGTGACATGGTTAATATATTTGAACAATGCCTCGATTAAGAAGAAGAATAGAGGACGTCATATAACAATTAAACCCTTATAATGCATAACACTGTTTCTAGTAGGATGTAAGATCCGAGGACCATTCCTTACACAAAGTTGCTTAACACTTAAAGATATAAAACTTAAGATCCAAGTTTACTAAACAGTAACGCATTAACATCCAGACATAATAAGGAGATAACTTTGATCAAAGTTGTAAGTTCAAATGTTAATTTTCCCAAAGTAGGAGGTCCGAGGACCCGACATAACTAAGGTTCTGTTTAACAAATGATAAGACATCAATTTCCACAAGGTTGGTGGTCCGAGGGCGACACTTAACCAAGTTTCTGTTTGATTCTTTAGAACAGTAACTTCAAATGTTAATTTTCCCAAAGCAGGAGGTCCGAATACCTGTCATAACTAAGGTTCTGTTTAACAAATGATAAGACATCAATTTCCACAAGGTTTGTGGTCCGAGGACTGCACTTAACCAAGTTTCTGTTTGATTCTTAAAAATGATAACTGCGAGCATCAGAGCTACTCATAACTTTGAAATATTAATTGAAAAAAACTCATTTCATTAATAATAATACCTTCTAAGATTATTTACATTCCATGGATGTGGTACAATTCTTTCGTCTAGGTCAACTAACCTATACGACCCTATGCCTGCTACTGAAACAATGCGATATGGGCCTTCCCAGTTGGGTCCCAACTTCCCCAAGCTGGGTTCTTAGAAGTGCCTACAACTTTCCTTAGTACAAGATCGCCTGGCGCGAGTGGCCTTAGTTTCACGTGGGCATCATACCCTCGTTTTAGCTTCTGTTGATAATAAGCCATTCGGACCATAGCTACCTCACGCCGTTCCTCAAGTAAATCAAGATCCTTTTCTAGGAGTCTTTTATTATTCTCTGGGCTAAAAGAACTCGTCTTTAAAGTAGGAAAACCAGATTCCAGTGGTATCACTGCCTCGGCACCATAAGTCATAGAGAATGGCGTTTCTCCAGTGGACCTGCGCGGTGTGGTCCGATACGTCCACAGGACATGAGGGAGCTCTTCTACCCATCTGCCTTTTGCATCGTCCAACCTCTTCTTGAGCCCGTTGACTATGACCTTATTAACGGCCTCGGCTTGTCCATTTCCTTGAGGATAAACTGGGGTGGAATATCTATTTATGATACCCATGTCACCACAATACTTCCTAAAAGCCTTACTATCGAACTGGACACCATTGTCAGAGATGAGTGTGTGTGGTATTCCGAATCTAGTGACGATGTTTTTCCAGACGAACTTCTTGGAGTCAACATCTCTAATATTTGCCAAGGGCTCGGCTTCAACCCACTTAGTGAAATAGTCTGTTCCCACGAGAAGCCATCTTTTGTTTCCAGCAGCCCTCGGAAATGGCCCTACAATGTCTAAGCCCCATTGTGCGAAAGGCCAAGGACTGGAGAGAGGGTTGAGGACCCCTCCAGGTTGGTGAATATTAGGGGCAAACCTCTGACATTGATCACATTTTCTGGCATAGTCCTGAGCCTCCCTCTGCATATTGGGCCACCAATAACCCTGGGTCAGGGCTCTATGGGCTAAGGACCTTCCCCGGTGTGGCTCCCACAAATTCCCTCATGCGGTTCCTCCGCAATGAGTCTGTCGATTCAGGGTGCACACACAACAAATACGGTCCTGAAAAGGATCGTTTGTATAGCTTCTGGTCCTCGGACAACCAGAAACGCGGCGCCTTTCGACGTATTTTTTCTGCTTCAGCCCTGTCCTCGGGAAGGATGTCATTCTTAAGAAAGGATATGATTGAGTCCATCCAGCTAGGTCCAGGCCTTATTAGATGGATGCGAGGTGCGTCGGCAATGACAACAGAGGGTTTTAGCAAATCCTGAACGAGGATAACCCTAGGTAAACCTTGAGCCGAGGTAGTTGCCAGCGTGGCTAAGGAGTCTGCATGGGTGTTTCCGCTCCGAGAGATATGGGTTAAGGCGAAGGAACCAAACTCAGTTTGCTGACGTTTGATCTGGGCCAAATATTCTTGCATTCTGGGGTCTCTAGCCTCCATGGTCCCCGTGACCTGGCCGACCACCGCCGAGAGTCCGAGAATACATGGATTTCCTTACCACCCATCTTAAGTACCATCCGCATGCCTACCAGATCGCTTCATATTCGGCCTCGTTGTTAGTAGCCGAGAAGGCCAATCTTAAAGATTTTTCAAAGACAATTCCTTCAGGGGATATTAGAACGAGTCCAATACCAGATCCTCTCTGATTAGCAGCCCCATCCACATACACTTCCCAAATCGGAGACACCGCAGCTACGATTGCCCCCACTGATTTTTCACCCATGTGGGCCTCTTTCAGAGTTTCTTCCAGCAATGGCTCGGTAAATTCCGCTACCAGGTCAGCGAGGACCTGGCCCTTCACCGAGGCGCGAGGCTTGTATTTAACATCAAAAGCCCCCAGGATAGTACCCCACTTCGCTACCCTTCCTGTGTAGTCGGCGCTACGCAGCACTGCCTTGAGGGGCAACTGAGTCAGAACAACCACCGTGTGAGACTGAAAATAGTGGGGAAGCTTTCGCGTGGCATGAACCACGGCCAAGAGCGCTTTTTCTAAAGGTTGATAACGCACTTCGGCATCACTTAAAGACTTGCTTACATAATATACCGGTCTTTGCACCCTGTCATCATCTCTTATCAGGACCAGGCTGACCGCGTGCACGGCCACGGCCAGATAAGCAAACAAAATCTCATGTGCCTCCAGACGAGACAGAATGGGTGGCCGAGAAAGATATTGCTTGAGCCGTTGAAAAGCTAACTCACAGTCCTCGGTCCATTGAAACCCTTTCCACTTGTTCAACAGTTGGAAGAAAGGGCGGCACCGGTCAGCTGACCGAGATATGAATCTATTCAAGGCAGCAATCATTCCCGTTAATCTCTGGATTTCTTTTGGGTTCCGAGGAGACTGCAAGCCCTGAATAGCCTTCACCTGCACCGGATTTACCTCTATGCCTCTATGAGTAATCATATACCCCAAGAACTTTCCAGACCCCACGCCGAAAGAGCACTTTGAGGCATTAAGGCGTAATTTGTACTTTCTCGCATCTGAAAAGTGTCGGCCAGATCTCTCACGTGTGAGGGTATTGCTTTGCTTTTCACCACCATATCGTCAACATATACCTCAATGGTTTTCCCCATTTGTTGTTCGAACATTCTGGTCATCATTCTTTGATAGGTAGCCCCAGCATTCTTTAAGCCGAATGGCATGACTTTGTAATGATAATTCCCCGTCGGTGTAATGAAGGCCATTTTCTCCTGGTCCTCCAATGCTAAGGGAATCTGGTGGTAACCCTGGAAGGCGTCCAAAAAACTCATCCGAGGATGTCCGACAGTGGCATCCACCAGTTGATCAATACGTGGCATTGGGAACGAATCTTTAGGACAGGCCTTGTTCAGATCAGTGAAGTCCACACATACCCTCCACGTTCCATTCTTCTTTTTCACAACAACCGTATGTGCCAACCACTCGGGGTAAAAAACCTCTTTGATAGCACCAGCCCTTTTAAGCTTAAGAACCTCTTCCTTCACAGCCTCGGAATGTTCCATGGAGGACCGCCGATGTGGCTGCCTTCTCGGAACGACAGCTGAATTGACATTTAAGTGATGACAAATGAAGCTCGGATCAACGCCTGGAGCTTCATAAGGATCCCACGCAAAAACATCAACATTGTCCTTCAAAAATTCTAACAATTCCCTCTTCTCTTGATGTGGCAAAAGTACACCGACTTGGAAGAACCTCTCTGGGTCATCGGCTACTAGAAACTTCTCCAACCCCTCACAATGTGTCTCCTCCCCTGTCACCATCCCAGATGGACCGGGAGCAGTTAATTGCTATAATTCCTTAGTAATCAGGGCCGAAGATTCGGCCTCCGTCTGATGCAGGACAGCAGCCGATATGCACTGCCTGGCCACCGATTGGCTGCCGAGGACCTCTTCAACATATTCCCCTGAGGGAAATTTAACTTTAACATGCAAGGTAGAGGAGACAGCTCCAAGAGCGTGCAGCCATGGCCTGGCAAGGATGGCTGTATACGGAGAGTACGCGTCAACCACAATAAAGTCCACCTCAACCGTTTCTGAGCCGGATTGAACGGGCAAACGAATTTGTCCCTTCGGCACAACGGCTCTCCCTTCAAAACTTATAAGCGGCGAATCATAAGGAGTAAGATGTTCCAACCTCAATCTTAACCCCTTGAATAGATCAGGGTACATGATATCTGCACCGCTGCCCTGGTCTATCATCACCCTTTTCACATCATAGTTCCCTATTCTGAGGGTGACCACAAGAGCATCATCATGGGGCTGAATAGTCCCTATCTTGTCCTCCTCGGAGAAACCTAGGACGGGCAAGGTGCCCCTCAACCTCTTCGGCCTGCTACCCAAATCCTCGGCCTGGGGATGGGAAACCGTCATCACTCTAGTGGGACCTGAGCTGGTCCTACCAGGCGCAGCGAAGATAACATTAATTGTTCCTAATGCGGGCCGAGATGAATTGTTCCTCTGGTTGTTCGAAGCAGGTTGACTGCCCTGCCCATTAGGGTAGCACAGGTGCTGCTTCAGTTTTCCTTCACTGACAAGCTGTTCCAAGTGGTTCCAGAGGGTCTGACAATTCTCAGTAGTGTGGCCCACATCCTGGTGGTACTGACAAAAGAGGTTTTGGTTTCTTTTCGCAGGGTCCCCTGCCATCTTTCCTGGCCATCTGAAGAAGGGCTCTTTACGAACTTTTTCCAGTAGCTGATGCACTGGTTCTCGGAACACAGTATTTACTGTCTGAGGTGCTGCCGAGCCGGATTGGCCGAAGTAATCCCTCCTCGGCTTGTTGTTGTAGTATCTATCCCACCTGAAATCCCTTCTCTCCTGCGGGATAACTTTCTCCTTTCCCTTCCCCTGCTGCTGGTCTTCCTCTACCCTCTTGTACTCATCAATACGATCCATAAGGCGGCGTACGCTGCGGACAGGCTTTTTCGTCAAAGACTTTCGTAGGTCGTGGTCAGTAGGAAGACCCACCTTAAAGGTATTAAGCGCCACCTCATCAAAGTCACCATCTATCTCGTTAAACATCTCCAAGTATCGGTCGGAGTATGCTTTCAGTGTCTCCCCTTCCTTCATGGCCATGGATAGCAGGGAGTCCAATGGCCGAGGGACTCTGCTACACGTGATGAACCGCGAAGCGAATGCCCTAGTTAGCTCTCCAAACGAGCCTACAGACCCCGATTTGAGACCGTTAAACCATCTCATAGCCACAGGTCCCAAGCTGGAGGGGAAGACTTTACACATCAGAGTCTCGTTGTGAGAGTGCACTGCCATCCTCTGATTGAAGTGACTCACGTGCTCCACCGGGTCAGTCCGGCCATTGTAGATGGTAAAGGTGGGCTGGGTGAACCTCCTGGGAAGCCTCCCCCTCTCAATCCTCCGTGAAAACGGGGATTTAGAGAGTTGGTGCAACGCCCTACTCATGGTATCGTTGCCTAAGCCCCTAGAACGAAGTTTCTTACGCCTGCGGGTTGGCTGGTCGTCCTCCTCACCGGAGGATGTTGCGCTGGTGGGGGAACACGACCTTGAACTGTAGCCAACTCCCCTATCCTTCTCTGAAGAAGAACTAGACAAGGACGGGGAAACCTTACGTTTAGCACGGCGTAACTTCCTCTTCAAACGATTGATTTCCTTCTGCATGGATTTAGAACCTTCATCGTGGGTAGTGCTACCCCCACCATGAGTATGGCTAGCCCCTGGGTATTCTGTATGGACGCTTCCCTCATGATCCCTACGATGTTCAAGACGTTCGAAATGATCTTCCGGTTGTGATCCTTGTGACTCTGCATGGTGAGAGCCTAAGCCTGCCATAATATCCCTAACTCTTCTAGACTAGGTTTCCCACAAACGGCGCCAATTGTAAGTGCACAATTGCACCTGGTCCCAAGAACAGTTATGGGCTCAGGCCCAATGAGCCTTAAACAATATGAATTTGTAGAGTGTGGGCTTGAAACCCAGGTTAGAAGCGTGTGAGGATTAAATGACAAACTAAAGATTGCAAGTAATTGGAAACAACAAGGAATATCGTAAATCAGCTTCCTCGGATGTAAACCGAGAGTTGTTCTTATATTACATCTTTCTCTTTGTTTCTTTTTCTTTTTAGGTTACAAAAAGTCCGTCCCCTTTTTCTGTCTTAGATTGCTCTTTAAATCCTACTCTTTTGAATACTTTGTACACGTGTTGCCTCACCTCCCCCTTAGCCTAGATATTTCTTTTCTCAGTGCCTTTGAATAGTAACCAGAAGTTTCTCTTCCACTGTTCAGGTGTCACTTCCCCATAAATGCGGCCAGGGTGGTAGGTGCAGGGTCTTTAATGTGGAGGTAGCAGCCTTTATCTTTGACATTTCTTCAACACCGGTGCTTCTGGGGCGTTCTAGGGTTCACCCCTCTTAACCATTGGCCTTAACCGTGTCATCCCCTAATCTTTACTATGAAATCCCGAGTTCTTCGGTGTTCATCCGAGGGTAAGTTCACCCTCGGCTGGATCCTCGGATCCTCGGCATATGGACCGACCCATAGTACTAACAAATTCTAAACCCAGGAGCAGGTCGGCCTTCCTTAACACGGCCCAAAAGGCCCACATTCCCCCCAGGATCTTTTTGCCCCCCACATTTGCGTGATTTAAATTTGTTTAAAAAAAATTAATATAATTATGATAAAGGTTTTTATCTAAATTATATATAGTAGTCCATATGTTTTTAGTCTTGATTCAAAAAGTCCATTCTCAATAACCTTTTAAGTCTATAAATTGCTCAATTTATAGGCCTAGACACATTAGAGTGTTAACTAAATTATTAATTATATGACCCTTTATTACACAAATATTTTGATTCCCCTATTGTATGGTAAAGGAAGGTAGGTGTGTTTTTAGCCATTTTCTTGATTTGTGCTGCATAAATATGGAGGATGTGACTAAATTTAAATGTTGAATAAAATAAAATAAGAAAAAAAAAGAGTAAAAATAAAATATATAACAATAAACATCAAATTATCCAAGTCATTCTATGTAATATAATAACATTGTATTATTATATACTATATGTATAATGTAATAGGATGATATTTAATAATAAAAGAGAATAGAAAACATAACAATTTAAAACACAAAACTAAATCGTATCAACCTAAGTAGAATTCTAATTAACACAAAAATTCATCAACCTAAGTATGGATGCAATAAAAAAAAATCAAGCAAAAAATGAAAAACAAAGAGAGAGAGAGAGAGAGAGAGGTAACCTTTTTTGTGTGAGAAAACTATGCATAGAATGAAAAAGAAAATGTCAAATTTATAGTAATATGTTGAGATTAAGAAGAGTCAAAATAAATGAAGATAAAAAGGTAGAGAAAGAATGATATTAAGGTAGAAAATGGTGGGGAGATGAAGAGGTAAAATGGAGGGAGAGTTTTGGAAAATTAATAATAAAAATATTGGTTAATATATATATATATATATATATATATATATATATATTTTATACATGATAGAATTTCTACTCTAACTTAATCTAAGTGTATATGTGTGTGAAGTTCTCTTCTGGAAACTTGAACTCGACCCTTGCCCCCCACACCCAACAAGCATTTATACTTGTGAAGTGACCACTGCACCAAGGATGTACGGTGGTGGTTAAAAAATATTTTAATTTTTAAATAATAGAGTTTATAAGTCACCTTATTAAATGAGAAAATGTTTTAAAAAATATATAGGAAAAATTGGAAACAAAAAAGGATAATGACGTGATTGCTGATGTGGCAACAATAAATCATATACTTTAGCTTTTAGATATATATAGATTAGTTAGTTAGTGCAAGTTCATTACAAGTGAAAGAGACTGGATTAAGTTAGAGTTTAAACACATGTAATACATTAATCACATGGGCCAATTCATGAGAGCACATGATTAATTAGTAAGCCAAAACGAGTAAGCCATTTGTGGCCAATAGCATTAGAGTTTGAGTTATATAAGTAATTGTATGTAACCCCTCATTGTGAATATCTTGAATAATAACCAAATTGATGCCGTTGTTCTTTTTCTTGGAGGGTGACTATCTCGAATTAAGTCATTGTATTTTTCATTACTTTACTCTTTAAAGGGTGACTACCTTGAATTAAGTCAGTTTCAATATAATTCTCATTCATTTTCTTTAGAAATCCATGAGTTCCTAACATTCGCCGCCCACCACCACCACTGCCATTGTCATCATGTATACAAAAAATATTTATGAATATTTTTATATGAGCTAAATGATATAAAAGAAATTTGGGATCATTTTAGAGCTACAATCAATTATAATAAAATAGTATATTTTTTCGTAAAATAGTTTTCAATGAAACAAAGATAGTCTTAACATGTTTTTGCATAAATTTTGATAACCAAATGGATGATATTATTGGCACACCAATTTTCACAATATCTTTCATAAGAGTTTAGTTGACAGTTTTCTATTAGTTTTCAAATTAACACATCATTGATATTACTTTATTATCGACCATTCTCAACTTTTGAACACCTCAACCATTGTAAAATATTGTGTGTATTGTGAATCTAGACTTTTTGGTAAATGAATCGGAGCAATAATTGAGTTCTCCTTTCTTTTTCCCTTTCTTTTATGGTCTCAATTCTTAAAAAAAAAAAAAAGGGTTTTAGTACTCTTTTTTGCAATGAAAAAGTATGTTGACATAACTTTTGTGTCATAACTCTAATATGTGCAACCGTAAGTATTAGAGAAAAAAAGTAATGGGTCAATGTGAAAGTTATGGTTTACTGATCAAAGTCGCACATGTTATTAAGTTGTTGCAAATATTGTACCAAATGGTGTGGCCATAGAAGAATTGTTTTGCAATGGGACCCCAATATATACTTCAACTAGCATGGAAGAATTGTTTTGCAATGGGACCCCAATATATACTTCAACTATCTGTTGCATCCATCAATTTGGCTTGGCTGTGAAGTGTGAATGTGAATGCTAACCACTTGTGTGTTGTATGATATTTGGTAAGAAGTAAAGATCGGAATTGTAAATGATTGAAGAAGGAAGGAAACGCTTGGACTATGAGATCACCACATGCTTTTATGTTGAAAATCTAGGCTGTTTGCCTCCTAGGAAATCTTGTCCTTTTGGCCGCTTTCCCAATCATCATACTTCAAGTTGATCAGATTCTTTCTTTTATCAAAAAAAAAAAAAAAAAAAAATGATCATATTCTATTCGCAAACAGTGTTATTATTGACAAGAATGCTAGTATCAAACATTTTGCCATAATTATTATACATGGTGTACTGCAATTGACTGTATTATTACGTAAACTTACTATTTTTTTAGGGTCGTGCTAACAAATGCCCTTAGGGCATTGGTTAACAATTCATTTTAGGAAAGTTTTAACACCATTTTTATGGGAAATGAAAAAAATTGTCAAAACATTAATTGCTTTATTTACTTTTCTCATAAAAATTTTCTTTAAATGGATTATTAACCAATACCTTAAGGGCATTCGTTAGCATTTTATTTTTTATTTTTTATTTTTTATTATACATAATCTATTATATAAGACAATTATAATAAAGTGCGTGAAAAGTATCTTATATTGATATTATTGTTTTTTATTTTTATTTTTTATAACTATTAATAAAGTGGGGAGTGGTTGGAACTTGGGACAATCATAAACTAACAAAATGTACTTTTGGTAAGAACATATGGTAACAAAATAGCCCACGGCAATGTAGCTTAGTGCCTAGGTTAGGGAGTAGACTATGTTTTTCTACCAATGTTTTTTTCCCAGCTGGATAGGATAAGGAAGGTACAAATTTTTGGAGTAATTATTGTACCACTGATTAATTATAGTACCAATGAGAATTACAATTGAATATTGGTGTTATGCTATATATTCGAATATTCTTATCTTGACATAATATGAATACGAACCATTAACATGAATTGTGATTTTTAAACTCTCCATCTTATAATTGGGAAGGTTTGAAAAAGTTTGTTTGAAGTGCCATATAAATATAATTGCTTTAGGGTTTTTTTTTTTTAAAAAAAAAAAGAAATAAAAAAGGGACACTTTAGGGGTCTTTGGACTTTGGAGAATTGTTTATCGGTCGATTTGAATTTGAAATTAGAACATAACAATGGATTTGAGTGCAATATTAATAAAAATGAATGTGAAATTTTTGATAATGAAAATTGTCATTAATCGATAGAACTATTATAGATTGTGATTTGTGAGACAAGAACCTTTTTTTTTTTTGGTGAGACGAGAATTGATGGACGTATGTCATTATTTGGATGGGTCCCGTGAGACTCCAAGTCCAAAAAAGATAATGAAAAAACTGGTAGTAATTGGTAACGATTGTAATTGGTCATAATGGCGTTGATACTTGATATAAGCTGTCACCGATCGTGACATGTTTGATAATAATATTGTTTGTTCATATCTAATTATGATGATATGTAGATTATCTATGAATCTGATATGATCGGATTGTTCAAATCATGATTATTTAGATCTATGATGCAATTATTATTACTATTGCTTTAGGAAATAAATTTTAATTTTAACTGTGGAACTTTAAAATACATTTGGCTCTGCATTTAGTAGAATCATAAAGTGGTTTTTGAGGTAAAAAGCTCTTTAAGCAAAAAATTGAGGGGGTCTGTTAACTCACTGAAAAAGAACCTCTAAGGGATTCTTAAAGCTGAAAACAACTTAAAGGCTAAAACTAATGTTTGGAGTTTAAAGAAAAATCTTTACAATAATTTTTGATAATTTGCTAAACACTCAAAATACTAAAGAATTTTTTCAATTAAAACTCTATATCACAAAACTTTATTATCAAAGTTTTACTTCCTACATCAATGTCAAATGTGCATTTAGGAGGTTTTACAATATAGAGCTATAACTAAAATGCTCTTTATAGAGTCTTTTAGTGCACCTAGTACTGTAAAGTGTTGATTGAGTGAGATGTATCAATATGAGCATTGCACAACTATTTGGTCCATTTCTTATGATTCGATCTCTTTGCGTTCGTCTGAGAAGGGCCTTTGATGCAAACTACTCAATAAGCACTCGTGAGTTGTGACTCAAGACATTGACATTTGTTAAACGATATCCACAACACAGACCAGGATTTTCGAATTTCGATGTCTTTGTAAGCTTGATTGCTATGCACTTCTAATTTCAAATTAACCTATTAGGCGAAAATGACCTTCTCATTCAATGCATAGGACCACAAACATTGTTCCTATTACCAAGTGGGAGATGCCTTAGGACCATGTATTCATCCCTATCAAGTTGGTCCTCGTCATGTAAACTAATAAATTTTTTAAGAGTTCCAGTTAACTTAACTAGTAAAATTATTTGTTGTTAGATAAGAGGATTCGAATTAGTATTTTTGTGGGATGATAAAAAGAAATCATCATAGAGCTAATATCATATGTTGAAATACTATTGTATCTAAAAAGAAAAACTATGAAAATTTTCAGGATGATTCATTTCCAAAACTCCTAAAACAAATTGTTTCAATTAGTGGATTTCATTAGCAGGTTAAGTGACTCCATAAACATTTTAAGGATAATTACATGATAAATATTTGAGGTTTTTTCTATACACGGGGAGGATGATTAGTGCCTATATAAATCTCAAATAGGCTTTAGATGGATTTTTTGCAGCTTCAAGTTAATGGGTCTGGCCTTTCTCAAAAAAGAAAAAAAAAAGAAAAAAAAGAAGTTAATGGGTCTGGCAATTGGCAAAGGGTTCGGTTGGTTGTTTCCATAAATATGTCAGCCCAACAGGATTGGATTGCTGGAATGGGCTGGAAAGTATAAGGCCCAATATACTTTTGAGGTCGCATATGATGTGCACTACAAGTATATTGGAGTCATTAGAAAAAAAAATGCACTTGTAAATTTCTTCGATGTGGAAGATCTTGGATCATCTTATCATATGCAAATCTAGCAAATTTTCTGTGGATTGTACAATCAAATCAAGTGCTGTGCTTTGTATTGATCTTTAATCAAATATATGTATATGTTATTGTTATAAGCACTTGATTTCTGACTGAGATGCTTTAAATGTGATTTTGCCATTACAGAATTACTCATTGCAGCTTCACTAGTCCAAAGAACATCTCATTTTAGAAAGTAGAAAACTTCTCAAATCCTTTGGAGACTGTTTTGCAAATCATTCTTGTCTCAACTCTTGATTCTCAACTTGGGAAACCTGACCCCCAAAAAAAGAAAAAGAAAAAAAGAAGGTAAATACGACAACCAACCAATCTATTTCTTTTCCACAATGTAGATTTGTGGTAGTTTTTATTTTTATGAACATAAAATTTTATTGACAAACACAAAGAAACAGAGTCTTAGTAGCAAATACATCATGGAATTGCTTTGAATTAATTACATCAATAAAAGGGCTAGGAGCATAACCCTGAACAAAACGACCAGACAAATGTTTCCTAAGGCACTAAGAAGCTAGTACATAGACTGCTTTGTTTGATTCTCTCGAACTCCACTTAAAAACAAATTGATGGTCACAGGATGCCCAAAAAAGAGTATAGGCAGATATGGTTGAGATTCTCCAAGGCATGACATCAGTAGGGGCTTTAAGAGCTTCAATGCAAGCTTTGACATCACTTTCAATCACTACATTCTTAAAATCACATTCAACTACTAAACAAGTCGTCAAATTTATTGCCTTAGCCTTTGCTTGGAGAGGGAGGTTTCCACCCATTTAGACAAGGAGAAAATCAAAACCCCTCTCCAATCTCTAGCCATAATGACAATAAAATAATAGTTCAACCTTACTGCGGTATCACAATTTATCTTTACAGCTCCTTGCTCTGGTTTATTCCAAGAAGAAACAATTGGTCTAAGGGGCACTAGGAGGACATTAGTGAGCACAAGAAGGTGTTCATTAAATATTTTCAGAATTATTTGAAGATTTTTATCTGGGAAAAATTAAAGTCATGTACATTTTGTCTATTTATGCTTCATGTGATAGCTTCTATTTATGCTTCATGTGATAGCTTATATCCTATTAGATTTAAAAGATATAATATGAATTGTGAAAGGGTCAAAATAGATTGGGCTTTAAGTGAGAGAATTTTAATATGTAAACCCAATGACTCAAGTCTCAACCTTTAGTCCACTATATTCATTTGAAATTTGGGCTGAACCAGGCCGACATGCTTTTGATAACCCACCAAGACCCTTTTTTTTTTTTTTTGCTATGACCTACCAAGACCTGTACTTTCATTTTGTTTCCTTTTTTCAAATTTGGTTTGTCATGGAGATAAAAATAAGTCTTTTTGTTGTCCATATAAATGGTCTAGGAGACTAGGACCCAATTCTGCTTACACTAAAAAGAAGAGATGTGAGCTTTTTAGCTTAACTAGCCCCTCTAGTGTTTCTAAAGAATATATGTTCAAGGTTTAAATTCCCACAACTCCAACTATATAAAAAAGAAAAAAAAATTTTTACATCAAAATAAAAAATAAATAAAAAAAGTTTAAGAAAGGAGAGGGTAGTACTCTAATTATGTGGAAAATAAGTCCATTGGACGGAAAAAAAAAATCCACCTGAAAAGCTTTTATCTTTCATTTGTTTTACGAAAAAACATTTTAGAGAATTAAAAAAAAAAAAAAAAAAGCTTTTCAAGATAAATGTTTCTTCCAAAACATGTTGAAGACTTTGTGTACAAATAAAATTTGTGCTAATGAACCACACAGTCACAAAAGAGCAGAACAAACTATTATATTGTATTCATATGTACGAACATTGGTGCACTTCTTTACACTAACGAATATAAGAAATTCCTTTGATTAGATATCTGAGATGCACGCTTTACAATACAAGGGTTATGAAAATTGATTTCAAATCGTTTCACTACAATAACCATGTGGCTACAGCTAACTTATAGCTGCGTTTTAAGAAAACACAGCTTAAACTATTGATTAGTAGCTGCGTTTTTAAAATGCAACTGTAGGTTAGCTCTATAGCCGTGTTTCTAAATGTTTTTAGCCGCGTTTTTTTGATATGGCCTATTCCCACATTCAAGAAGAAGCGTGGCTATAAGCCCAATCGATTACTTTTTTTTTAAAATTATTTTAAAAGAGAACCTATACTTGCGTTTAAAAAACGTGGCCATAGCCAACCTAAATCCACGTTTTTAACAAACGCGGCTTAAAATCATGACCTATAGCAGCGTTTTTTCAGCCACGTTTTTGTGCAGAAGGCCTATGGTTGCGTTCAAGAAGCGTGGCTATAGGTCTTGCAAAAAAAAAAAAAAAACCCTAGGAATTTAAAAAAGACCCTTACTCTCTCTCTCTCTCTCTCTCTCTCGTGCGTGCTCTTTCACTCTCTCATAATGCCTTAGTGCAAGGCCTCACCTTCGCCACCATGCAAGGACTCACCGCCTCTAATCCGCGAGCCATTGACCTCCGTCTCGTCCTCCACCCACAAACCCACCAACCCACATCCACAAACCCACACCCACAATCACGCCTCCGCCGGCCTCCACCCACAACCTCCTTGCCATCGCTAGCCTCCACCGCTCCATCTCTCTCTCTTCCTCACTCATTCCACCAAAATCTGAAACCCAAAGTCTCATACCCCCCCCCCCCCCCCTTCACCAAAATCAGAATGTGTAGATGAAAGTGCTTCATTGCTGTGGCTTGATTTTGAAATAAACAAAAGAAGGTTGAGGGGCTATTCCTATTTTGAATTTGAACAAAATTCAAGAGAGGTTGAAATTCATATAGTGGTAAATTTGCTTTCTTCTTTTCTTCTTTTTGTACATCGTATTATATGTAATTGCTTTCAATGGCCGAGATTGAAAGTTGAAAAAACGACTTTCAATCTCAACCATTAAAAAAATAAAAAATAAAATAAAAAAGTGAAATGGTATTTTTTTTTTTGGTTGTGAGAGGAAAATGGAGGTAGTCCCATGCAATCTCCTTAGAAACCTTGATGCAATCTGAATGATGGATTCCTAGGTGTTAGGGTCATATTTTGTGTAGTTGGCTAATCCTTTGATAAAATGTACTTTACTTGTAATTGGGTAGATCTAAGATGAGTTTAGTACTTCAAGAAACATGATGTTCAAGTAAAGTATTAACGACATGAAAATTGATTCAAGAAATAAGTGAAGAAAAGTTGTTTATTAAGTCTCGGCAGATAGATTGACAGATGCCTGCTATCGAGACTCAATGTGAAGCTTGATAGATATCTCGACAGCAGCTCGATCTATCGAGAATTACGATTTTAGAATTTTCAGATCTGAAATTCGGCCCAGCCTTGCATATTTGTTTGAGGTTTCTTTTCTCACAACCCTAGACATATATAAGGCTTATTTTAAAGGCTGTCACACACGAATACAGAGACCAAGAGACTTATTTTTTCTGTGTGAAGCTACTGCGTTTATACGCCATAGGGTTTTGTAACTGAGTGTTTCCAGGTCTTCATTGTTGATGAAGTGAAGAACTTTGTATCCAAAAACATCTGTTCAAGTTGCTAGAGTTACTCATGTACTTGGGATTCATGCAAAAGGTTAATCACAAATTGGTGGTTTGTGCATCAAGGGAAAGAAGGCTTCTACAAGATCAAGTCCAATTGGGTATTGAAGTAAATGTTCAATTGTAGGTTGGTATTTCGAGATAGGCTAAGGATAGTTGGTAAGATTCCTTATACTTTTAACTACTTAATTGTTGATTAGTGGATTCTTGGGAGTGGTGACCTTAAAATCACCCGGTGGGGATTTTTGCTTTGCGAGGTTTTCTCCATTTGTCAATAAATCACTGTGTCAAATTTATTTTCCGCCACATTTAGTATTTTTGGTGATTTGTTGGTGTTTCCACAATTTGCATGTAATTTGACATAATTAATCAATTTGGGTAATTGAATTAATTAACTGGGGTCAAGCTATCTCAACCCAACACTAAGCACCATTTCACTTTGTAGTCTTCACTAATCGATTATGATTAGCAAAATAAAAAGTGTAGTTGCATTGAGTTATGTTGGAATTCCGAGTACATTTGGACATTAACTCATTATTTTTAAAAAATACAATTTATTTTTTTCCTCCCAAGCCCCAGTCAAAACAAAACCATTGATATTGCTCCACATGCATCACTCTTGAGGCATACTTGGTATATTATGGGATACATACTCCCTGAAATTAATCAAATGTTTTCACTTTATTTATCATTGAATAGTTGGAATTAGGTATTGTCTTTTGACGGGTGTTGTGTGTAATACCTTGTCCATGGGTAACCGAACATTAAAAATTTATGTTTATGGTTTGAGACGCAATCTTCTCTAATTTAGAGGGTATATATCAATAGCTGATATGTCTTAAAATAAGAGGAAAAAAAGGAAAAATTAAATGAATATGTAAGAGGGTATGGTTAGTGTAGCACAATAGCGGTTCTGAGAATTTTTTCTAGGGTTATAATTAGAACTATTTAGATAGCAAAATTTAATTAAGAGAGAATTTGAATATATCGACATTACAATTTTTTTTTTTTTTTTTTTTTTGTAATTTCCTTCTACAAATAAAATTAAAAAGAAAAAAAAAAGGGGATTGATGCAAAATTTAGTAAGAACTAAGAATACTGAGATGGGAATAACAAAGTAAAAGTAAGATTAGAACTATTTAGATAGTAAAAATTCTGTTATTTTATGTGAATCACATATAGCACTTGGGGGAATAAAGAGCATACAAAATGACGTGAAAGTTTCAAACAGATAAATACAATTTGATGAAGATGTGATAATATTCTTCGTTTTCTTGCACTAAAATAGCACATGTATATATGGTGTTCATGTGATTAAGTCTTTTAATGATTAGATAAGTCTTAGGTGGAGTTCACTAGATTTTTCGTTACTTTTAATTAAGATAACTTTTAATTAAGAGTGGCACTATGAGGAGATAAATTGAAATAATTAATTTTTTTTGAAAATTTAAAATTTAAACTTTTTAAAAATGTATGCTTTAATTTGAAACAATGCATAAACTATATGTAGAATGAATTATGTAATTTCCTTTTTTTTTTTACAAAGAAAAAATTGCCTTTTGGGGTGATCAGCCAAACCCCATGGAATGGCCTATGTTAATTTTTAATAGATCTATTTTATTTTTTTCAGGAGTGGAGTTCATTTTTATTTGTTTTTATATAAAAAAAATTAGATAGTAAGGGAGGGATTGGTGTGATTTGAACCACAAACATGAAATATCACAAAGATACTTTAATATTATTGTTGAGCTATTACTTGAACTTCGACTTTTGTTTTATTTTTTGTTATTCCTTTATTTCTTTTGTTTTCTTTTTCATCATCTAATTAACATTAATATTAACATTTTTACTAAAAAAAAAAAAGATTTGAAAGCTCAAATAGTGCAAAACACTATAATTTGTTTAGACCGCCAAATTTAAAAACAAGGCTTAATTGCTTTTATTTTAACTTATCTAAGTGTAGAACAAAAGTAAATGATACGCAATAACCGAAACTACTCTCCAAGTCATAACCACAAGCAAGCAACAATAAACATAAAGATTAAAGAGTAAGGGAAGAGAGATGCAAATACAAGATAATACTGAGATGTGTTATCAAAGAAGAAAGTGAAGTACTCGGCAAAAAACCTGCTCGCGGGCCTCCAAGTCAAAATCGATCCACAAGTAAATAAAGTTGGAGTACATGAATATCAAAAAGTTCGTCTAAGCTTAATCTACCCAATGTACTTGAACCCTCTAAGTTTTAGCTACCAACGGGTTTCGCCGAGCTATGTCTTCACTAGTTATCCGGATCCCGCAATTAGCTTCAAATTGCATTCGCCAATCGATGGCTTCTTCCAATACTTCCCATACACACCAAAATTTCTCTCAACACTTAGATTGGATGATGTAAGTGTTTGAGCTAAGAACTTCTTAAAGATTTGTAATTGGAGAGGTAGGAGTAGAGGAAAACTAAGAGAAATTGTGTAGATGATTGTGGGTTTATAATCTCTAACTCTTAAGTGTATTGCTAGGGTTTTCTTTCTCAAAAACTCTTTACAATTTTGTGGTTAATGTGGGCTTATATAGTGTTGGTAAAGAAATGATAAAAACACATTTAAAAAAGGTTCAGACAGTGAGTTTCGCGGGTTATTTGCGACTTGACCTGAGTTGTGAAGTAACTTGCAAAATCCAGCCAAGCAAGAGATTATTCAGATTTCAGCATGTGCTTCTCATGTGGCATTTTGCGGGTTGTCTAGTCGTGAGCCATTCGCGAACTTTACTTTCTTCACAAGTTTTCACCAAACTCTCATACTCAACCTTTACATTAAATCTCACAAAAAAATACAGGGAAATGATTAAACAAAATATAATCAAATTTTACGTGGAATTAAAGCTAATAAAAACATAGTTGTAAATTACAACTTTACAAACTTTAATGTTGTTATTATTCTTATTACTATCTGTAGGGGGTTGGATTATTTTCAAAAGGCCTAATGGGCCCAAAGACCATGGGAATGGAATAAAGAACGAGAGGCCTAAGTCCAACTAATGATAGTCACGAAAGGGGCTACCTGAGTGACAGGAAAGGATGAGGTTGAAACTCTCTTTGGGCCACTAAGCCCAGCCCAACAATGGTCCCCGTTCCAAATTGATACATGGCGTAGGAATATCATGACCTTGACATATGATCGATGATATGAGAAAAATGTGGGAGAACTAGTGGATATCCGGAGTTTTGCAAAAAGTACAACTAACAAATTATATCTAGTAACAGTTACCTCCACATTAAATGAATGTTCCCACTTATCAACGATTGCATTTATTACTGAATAACCTACCTAAACTATGCTTCTCACCCAATGGCCTACTCATCCCCCTAAAAGGTAGAAGAGACTCTTGATGGGACAAGTATTTTCTAATCTCTTCTACACAATCCTCCCATTGAGAGCAGGAAACTACGAGTATAAATAGGACCCTCTTCCATTTGAGAGAGACAGAGAGAGTGTGTAATCCAATTTGTACTCCTTCATCTCGGTCAATCCGAAGGGAATAAAAAGAGCCTTCTCACTATCTTTTTTAACCTCTTACTACTAGTTTCTTCCATTGCAAACTTTTCTCTCATAACCAATTAATTGTAACACTCATTTATCACATTGGTATTTTGACCCCCACACTACTCATATGTTTCCTTTCAATAGGGTGCAGATTTCTTTTTTAGAGTGTCGGTTCCCAATACCGTACGTGATATAGAAAGCAAGAAAACAAAAACTCAATTATTGAATAGCCTGATAGATACTTGAAGCTGATATATATATGTGTGTGTGGACCAACTGCTTTTAAATAATTGATTACAATATATAATTTTTGTAACTCAAAATTTTCTTCCAGCAAAAAATGAGTGCTTTTTTTGGGGGTAGTTCTAGGTTTCTAGCATAGGTGTTAGGAGCCAAGAGTTTTTTGACTTAATTGATAGGTTTTCAATTATAAAATGCTTAAGGGCTTAGAGGAAAAAGATGAGATTGAGTTGCGGAATAACCAGTATATTGTACCTATTGAAAATAAAAAAAAAGTTTTCTAGCATTGGGTTACAAACTTTTTTTTTTTTTGGTCATAATATGATAGGATTTGAATCAATGGTGTCCATTTTAGAATGATTATTGTTTATCATTAGACCAATGTACCAATTAATTTTATGGATAAACTTTGAATTCAAGCTCCTTATTTCACCACAAAAGATTTATCATTTAGTTTCTTCAAAAAAGAAAAAAAAAATTGTCAATTGAAGTAACTAAAACTTACTGGTTTTGAATCTTTTGATATGAGATTTAAAGCAATAATTTATGTGGTGATATAGATGATAATTTCCAGTCCGAGTGTGTGCACCCAATGGATTAAAAGTGACTAAATATAATTTTTAGAGTTCTTAGAATTAGCGCATCATAGAATTTTAGTTCCAAATACAACGTTGCAAACTGAACTTAATTGTTTCGCCAGTTTATTTGATTGAATGTAAAACAAAAGTTTGACTCAAGCCATAGCCACAAGTAGATGCATGGGTCCAATGCCTAAATGAACATGCCAGAATTTGTTCAGAATAAGAATAAACTCATGGCAGATCATAAGAATAAACTCAGGGCAGATCATGTAAAGGAGACAAACTGGCCAAAAAAATATGTAGTTTGTTAGGATTGAGGGGGAGAGAGGGAGAGTAGAGGGGAGTAGAGTAGAATTGGTAGGAATTGCCAAAAGCAAGAAGACATGTAGAAATTATACTTTAATGCTTTGTTTATTTTGAAATAAAATATTTTCAAAGTAAAATATATTGCATGTAAAATATTTTCAAGTATTTGTTATGACAAGTAAAATTTTTCAAGTAAACCACCAAAACCTATGACTCAACATTGAAGCCGCTAGTGCTGGAGGTTTGGTGATTGAACCACTTGAATTGGTAGTTAGAGAGGTGGCTCGGGCGACCGGACTACCGATGAACACCGTCAGAGCGGGATATTTGGTGACTGGACCACCAACATTGGTTGACAAAATGGTGTCTTCGGTTATCGGATCTCCGACACCTATTATAGTGAGACATTTTTGATCATCGGACTGTTAACATCGGTCTTCAGTGTAGCATCTCCGGCCATTGAAACACTGGCATTGATCACCAATGAGGCGTCTCTTGGCACTGGTTGCCAGAGTGGGCACTTCGGACACCGGACCATTGGCACCGGTCGTGGAGCATAGTCACTAGATATATGACACCGGTTGCTAGAGTGGAGTCTCCGGCCATCGAACCTCCATCCCCGGTCTCCAAAGTGGAATCTTCGGCCATTGGACCACCACATCGATTGCTAGAGCAATGTCTCTAGCCACCGGATTGGTAACCTAGTGACTAGATGGGAGAGGGGGAACACACTATGTGTTTTTGGAAAATATTTTACTAAAATTTTAAAAGTAAAATATTTTAAACCTTTTTATAAAAGATTTTATGGTCAAAAAAAATATTTTACAAGTTTGATTATATTTTACGTTAAGAAGAGATTTATAAAAATGCGGAAGTTTCTTTGTCGCTAAGGAAGTTGGGTTTTTTTCCCTCTTTTCTTAGGCAGTAGAAGTTTTTTGTCCCTTCTCTAAAGGAGAGTTTGTTTTTTATCTGTTAATTTGCTCCTATGTCCTTTGGAGTCACCAAGTGTGCGTCTTGAGTTTGTTAGTTTGTTTTTTGTTCGAGGTTTTGGGAAACACTTTTACTCCTTCTGTTGCTCTCCTACGCAGTGTTACTTCTCTTTCATTTCTTCACTGCTCACCATGGAAGACCTCACTAAAAATTGGTCTGAATTATCTCTATCCGATAGAGAGCATGCTGGTTTTGTCCTTCCAAAAATTCACAAATCAAGGAAATACCTTATAGCAGCAAAGTTTTTAACTTCACACTATCTCATTATAGAGGCAGTGGTTTGTACTTTTCAGCATCGATGGAGGTCGGTGAATGGTTATGAAATTCGAAATCTGGGAGATCATATGGTGCCTTTTGTTTTCGACAACAGTTCAGATGTGGAAAGGATAATTGAAAATCAACCATGAAGTTTTGACAAACACCTTGTGGTCTTGCAAACATTTGAAGAGTTTTCAAAACTCAAAGTTCTAGTTTTTGATAAAACATTGTTTCGGGTTTATGTTCATGATATTCCTGTTCGCTTCATGTCAAAAAAGGTTGCAGAAAGCATTTGCGAAACCATTGGAGAGGTCTGAAGGTCACTTGAATCCATAGATGATGATGGAGGTAACTTCATTGGGGTACGTTTCACAATGGATATTACTCTTCCTTTATACTAAGGCAGGGTGTTCAAGCTAGAGAATGGGGAGAAATCATGGGTTTGTTTTCAGTATGAGAGGTGTGGTCATTTGAAACACTATGACAAACAATGCGAGCTCTGGATTCGAAGCAAGAGCTCTCTAACCACTGATAAACAACAATTCAATCCCTATCTCAGAGCGGCACCATTTCAGACAGGTGGAAGAAGGGTAATTCTGGTGCTTGGGTACTATGGTCAGGTGGCAACGACTGAGAAAGTTTCATCGGAGGAGGGAAGTCCATCGGTTGCTGCAGTGGTAGGGAAACCTGATACGATAATTGAGGACGATAAGGAGAGAATTAATGCTGTAATTAATTCAAAAGCTTGGTAATGGCAGAAACAAGAACGGAGCAGACAATGAAAGGAATTAATTCTCATAATATCAAAATTTCAGATTTTTCTCTCCCTAAAAAAAGGGTATTGATATTAATTGAGAATGATGTTCTGTCAACATTAACTAAAATTAATGAGGGCATTAATTCTAGCTCCATATCAAGACACCCAACAGCATCTGATTTGGAAAAGATGGCTGAACCAAAGAAATTGGCAGAAACGGCAAGGTTACTTGAAACGGAAACTAATTATTATCATAAAAGCTCAATTTTGGATTCTACCCTTCCTAAAATTCCAGGATTGAGTTTCAGGATAATAAATCTCCTTTAAATCCAGCTAGTTTGGTAACATGCTTGAGAGGAGATAGTGTGGGGAGAAGTTACGGGTTTGATACCAATTATCCCACTTACTCTGATCACGTGCAGGGTGTTAAAGGTTTTATGGGTGATCAAGTTCAGGATCCAACGAGTTTACTGATTGAAGATGTGAAGTGTTTGCAAAAAAATTTGTAAGATTGTTGTATTCTTACATTAAGAGAAACGACAATAGGGTTGCTCATAGTCTGGCTAAAAATGTATTATACATATCAAATTTTCAAGTATAGATGGAAGATGTCCCATTACATATTGTTTCGATTTTATAATTGAATGTAGTTGAATTACATTAATAAAATCCATAAGTTTCCTTCTCAAAAAAAGAAGAAGAGATTTATGTGTGGATTCCAGTTAACTCAACTGGTAAAGTTTCTGATGGTTAAATAAGAGATTTGGGGTTCAATGTCTGTCTACACCAAAAACTGATTGATGTCTTGGTTTAATGGTAAAAAATTATCATAAAAATTATTATCAAGGGTGAATATTATAAATTGAAACTTTTACAAAAAAGAAAAAAAAGGAGATTTATGTAGGACTTGACTATTCTTCTAAGTGGGTGCAATTAATCTCTCCATCCCACCCACATTAAACAATCACCAATTTACCATAAATAATCACTGAAATAAACCTAAAATCTTATGAATCACGTAAGAGCAACCACATCAGCTCTTTTAAAAATTTCCTCTATTTTACACAAAAAATCTACATTTTCTATTTTATACTATCACTTTTACAAAATACCTACATCAGTTCATCTATTCTAATCCATCTTTTAATTAAATAATCAACTTTATCAAATTTTTTATTATTTCTCTTTTAACTACTACTATACATACGCGCCTCATTCTCTCTCTACCCATCTGAAATTGCTCTCTCTCTGTCTCTCTCTCTCTCTCTCTGTACCCATTTTCCAGACCACAGCTCCGATGAGCTCCGACCAACAATCCACCACAGCTCCAAGCCATGAGCTCCGATCCGTCGATCTACCACAGCTCCGATGAGCTTCGATCCGACGATCCACCACAGCTTCGAGCCACGAGCTTCGATCCGACGATCCACCACAGCTTCGACGAGCTTTGATCCGACGATCCACCACAGCTTCGAGCCACGAGCTTCGATCTGACGATCCACCACAGCTCCGACGAGCTTTGATCCGACGATCCACCACAGCTCCGAGCCACGAGCTCCGATCCAACGATCCACCACAGATCTGAGCCACGAGCTCCGATCTGAGCTCCGATCCACCATCTACAGCTCCGATCCGAGCTTCGACTCACCGATTCACACTCCGATCCACCATCCACACTCCGATCCGAGCTCCGATCCACCATCCACAGCTCCGATCCACCATCCACAGCTCCGATCCAAGTTCCGACCCACGATCCACACTCCGATCCATCGTCCACACTCCGATCCGAGCTCCGATCCACCATCCACAGCTCCGATCTGAGCTCCGACCCACGATCCACACTCCAATCCACCATCAACATTCCGACCCGAGCTCCGATCCACTATCCACGATCCATGAGCTCCGTGTTTGTGTATCTCTATCTTTTTTTTTTTAGCAAGTGTATCTGTGTGGATGTGTTTGTGCGTGGGGATGAGCAGTTAACTGGGAGATGAGAGAGAAAAAAACGAGCGAACTAAAAATTATTAAAAAATTGGATAATCGAGCTACAGTACCCGTGTAAATTTACACGGTATTGTAGCAATTTGAAGGAGCATGTAAAATATAGACAGTTATACACGAGCTGATGTTGGCTGTTTTTGATAAAAAATGTAAAAATTTGAGTATTTCTTTTATTATACACACTTATACAAGAGCTGATGTGGCTGCTCTACGGGCTAAAACCCACCGAAACTAAACTTAACTCCTTCTTATGTACTGGGCCAGCAGTATTAATAGATTGCACGTGGAGCAAGTTGAAAACCAAGAATTGATTATTTTGATCAGTCAAGCCTCTGCACGTGTAATAACTAGAACTGATATTACTGGTCTCACCCTGGAGTTGCATACGACACAAATCTCGATGGAAAAGTCAATCTTTCAATGCCGTCTACTTTTGTGAGCCTAGCAAATGGCCAACAAGCTACTATCTATCAATACCAACCCCAACAAGTAAAAAAGAAAAAAAAAATTTACAACACACTTGGTAAGTATCGATTGGATTAGTTTTCACTCAATTCTGATGATGAACCGTGCGAAAATAAATTGTGTGTATCCATATTCCTTAGAACAATTGCGATACGAATTCTCTCTCCATTTCTGTGCCCTTTCCTGTCCTTCGACACACTGTCGGCGAGACTAACTTTCAAGAGGTGAAAGAGGGTGTTGTTTTCTGTATTATACAATGAATATGGCTGAGCTGGTTGATTGTACTTTGCCTTTACAAAAAGGAAGCACACGTATCTTATGGTTTGATACTATCTTGGCTTCCACCCACCTTCCAAATGGCCCAAACCAATGTCATTTCTCTCTTTGTTTATTCACAATCAAGACTATAGTCTCTCTACGCTCTCTACGCTCTCTTTAATCTTTATCACCGACTCCTTTCCCACTTGAATATATATAAGCCTCTCTCAAATCCCACAAAGCCTCACAATCTCATCTCTCTCTCTCTCTCTCTCTCTCTCTCTCACACACACACACACACACATTATAGTTTGATCGATATGGCTTCATCTCAACTCACAATATCTCCAAGAAAGCTTCGATCTGATGTATATTCCTACTCATACCAAGATGACTCAAAAACACCATTGGTGATCAATGTTCTTGCCTCTCTTATTGAGAGAAGTACGGCTAGGAATGAAAGGATTGTCAAAAATTGTAGATGGGCTTTGTCTAAAGACATTAGAACCCGAGTTTTCGATTGCCATGAGACACCGGACATGACAATTGAGTCCTATCTAGAGAGGATTTTCCGGTACACCCGAGCCGGGCCATCGGTTTATGTTGTTGCATATGTCTATATTGATCGGTTTTGCCAGACTAATCCTGGATTTCGGATCAATGCTACAAATGTGCATAGGCTTCTCGTTACAACGATCATGGTGGCATCTAAGTATGTGGAGGACATGTGAGTTTTCTCTCATCTTTTTCTTTTCTGGTACTTAAATTTTTGAGGAATATGCCAAAAACTTTATGCCATTTTAATTAAAAGCATTATTTTTATCATTTTGTTTTGCCCTTTAGAATCCGGAAATTCAATTTCCAGTTCATGACCAAAATGATTATTTCAAAATTAAACAGACACTTGCCAAAGTTACAAACTTTATATTACAATTATGTACCTTGAGGTCTTGTTAAAGTGGGAAATTTAATTTTCAATATTTGGGATAATTTCTAATCTCTATTCTTTTTTCAACAGGAATTACAGAAATTCATACTTTGCAAGAGTTGGGGGATTAACCACAGAAGAATTGAACACAATGGAGCTTGAATTTCTATTCTTGATGAAATTCAAATTACATGTAAATGTAAGTGTGTTTGAGAGCTATTGTAGTCACTTAGAAAGAGAAGTCAGCATTGGAGGAGGTTACCATATAGAGAGGACTTTAAGATGTGCAGAAGAAATCAAAGCAAGGCAAAATGAAGAAAGAGGGTATACTCAGATTGCTCGAGTAATGTTGTAGAATGTAGAGTTGAAGTGTGAGTTTTACCCTTTTTGGTAAAATTTTAATTCATACCCATCATGTTGTTGGGGGATAACTCTCTTGTACAATGATGTAAAAAAGTTTAGTGGTTTTGGGAATTGTCAAGGATTTACGAAAAATTCGAAATAGTGTAACTTATTTTACTAATATAGTGACTTTGTCATACTTCCTGCCTATATTAATTTCCTTAAACGTGAATTTTAAATTTCCAATGTCTAAGTCATGACCAAATCTAGTATTTATCTTGCATGTGAGGTTTGGACTTTGGAGATCCTTGTCCATAGGGACTGGGATTTACATTTGTCTGGTTTTCTATTTGAGTTTTTGAATATTATTTTCAGGCCAAACTCATTTTGGCAAAATAGAAGTGTTAAGGACTAGGACTTCCTAGAGTTTGTAAGTTGACTTGATCATTGAGTTCTTAAAATCTATTACTAATACACATATGATTTTGTCATGCCATCAATATTTTCTACAAAATGTGAGGAATTCAATAAAACAAAAAGCAATAAAATTCCAAAACCAGTCTTAAGTTGCCTGATACTGTCATAAAATCAGCTTTCTCTCAAGAAAAAAGTGGTAAAAGTTACCTATGACAATATGATTTTTAGCTGAGCAAATAGAGCCTTTTGTAATATGGTTTTTTTGGTTCATGGAGGACCCATTAAACTTATAAAACTACATAAAGAGTGAATCATTTTCTTTTTCTGTTTCTTCACCTCTACTCTCCTAGAATAGATAAAAAGTTAATCTATTAATTACACAAGGAGCTGTCCTATATAGTAGACATAAAGACATCCCCAGTTGATGATCACCTACACCATTAAGGCAAACCTTAACTTCGCCAACTAGCATAATTTAATTACTTTATTGCCAGATTGATAAAAAGGTCTTTCTAGACAGATCACTGCATTTTTAACCAGATAATTCCTGGTTCTTGAAGGACCACTTGTACAGCATATAATGCATATAGATTTGAAAGAATTAGCCTTCTTTAATCATTACTCTTGTACGAATGTTTATAGAATTAATATAATTATTAACAGTTTACAATCTTGCATAGGATCTAGATCATAATGTATTACCAACAGAAGACAAGCTAAATTGATGGATAGGAATTAGGAAAGAGGTAAGAAACAGAGTTGAAGTAGTGACAGAACAAGTTGTTAGGAGGTGCATCTTCTTGTATTTTGTTGGAATTTGGTGAAGCTTAGCCAATTGATTAGTCTATTAGTGGGAATGACCTGGCTAGCTTTAATGGGATTTACTTCCATGTAACATGGACTGAGTTACCAAAGGATGTAACCCATTTATGTAACCAATGCATTGAAGTAACAAAGCATATGAGTGTAACTAGTGCAAGGTGTAACAAATGCAAAAAAGATGAACAAACTCCCCCTCTTTATGATCGAACATGCCTTTAGGTTCTCTCTAATAAGGTTCTTAGGCCGTAAATTTTGTGTGCCTTTCTCTTTTAGCAAATACCATATGGATCATAACGAAATAAATTATAACGTAGTAGAAAAATGGCATACAAGATCCTAGTATGTACTCGATTTCTTTCATATTTTAAATTTAAAAAGTAGAAATAATCAATTGATTGACACTACTTGATTCTTTAGACAAATTTTTAGTGTTTCAACATGTCATTCATTGATCATTTCAAAGTCCTAAAGCATTAAAACTCCGGCTCCATACCACTATTGTTTGTGTTTAAAGGAAATTGACTACAACACCAACCATTGAACTACAACGTGTGCCAACACATTCCTACTTTGTCCTTTTCTCAAAGTTAGAGCAACCACATCAGCTCGTGTAAAAATTTCGTCTATTTTACACAAAAAACCTCATTTTAAAATTTTACACATTCATTTTTACAAATAACCCACATCAGTTCATCTATTCTACTACATTTATTAATTAAATAATAATTTCCTCACTTTTTTTTATTATTTTTCCCCCAACTACCTGTACGCGCGCCACTCTTTCATTTCTGATTAATTTCTCTCTCTCTCTCTCTCTCTCTCTCTCTCCTCTTCATTTCTTCTTTTCATTTCTCTTTCGCTTTCTCTCTCTCTCTCTCTCTCTCTCTCTCTACCCATTTCTGTGTTTGCTCTCTCTCTCTCTATACCCACACTCTCTGAATCAACTCTCCCTCTCCCTGAAAAACTCTCCCTCCGAAACAACTCTCCCTCTCCGTTTTTCATAGCTCTGAGCTCCCTCTCCCCTGAAAAACTCCATAGCTCCAAGCTCCGATCCACACCGTTCCACAACCTTCAAGCTCCGATCTGTCCGTTCCACAACCTCCAAGCTCCGATCCGCTCCGTTCCACAACTTCCAAGCTCTGATCCGCATCGTTCCACAACCTTCAAGCTTCGATCCGTCCGTTCCACAACCTCCAAGCTTCGATCCGCTCCGTTCCACAACCTCCACGCTCCGATCCAAGCTCCGAGCTCCGATCCACTCCGTTCCACAAACCTCTAAGCTCCGATCCGAGCTCCGATCCAAGCACCGATCTTGTTTGTGTATCTCTGTTTTTTTTTTTTTTTGAGCAAGTGTATCTCTGTGTTTTGTTGATTTGTCTGTGTAGATGGGTTTGTGTGTGGGTGTATTTGTGTGTATTTGAGGAAAAAGAAGAAGATGAGCAGTTAACTGTTTTTGAGCACAAAGAAGAGAGAGAAAAAACGAGCGAACGAAAATTAATAAAATAATCTATAAATGAGCTATAGTAACCGTGTATATTTACACGGTTACTGTAGCTCGGGTTGGGTTTGCACAATTTTGCATGTTTTTACACTCATTGATGTGCGCTCAAAATGTGTAAAATTAGTAATTTTTTGTGTTTTAGATGATTTTAACTGGACTGATGTGGTTGCTCTTACTATATATATGGTACAAAATGTGGGTTCATTCGCCGAAGTAAAATACTAAAAAAGACGAAGTCACTCATAGCTATTCTTCCCCAAGCCTAATATAATATTTTTTAGTTAATTACCTCCTTTCGTGCCAAGGAATGTTAACTTTTGTTTTTAGTGCTTGCGGCCATTGATTTCAACGAACTTCGCAAGATATAACAATGGCCGTCTAAACAGTCTTTCTTGTGCAAGCTATGAAGGCCATGCCATATGTAAGCAATTCTTGTAATTGTCCATGTCCCTAATATTATATTTTTACAACTACAAGAAGTACAACAAGTCATAATCCTTATATTTAAAAATAAAGATGGGTGAAGCGCTGGGCAAATATCTAAAAAAAAAAAAAAAAAAAAAAAAAAGGGATCAAAAGAAAGATGAACAAACCTAACAAATAAGTTTTGAGTAGGCGCCATTGCCATCATAATTTTGGCGTTATCATAGTTTGGTGTCATCGCTCATCATTCTTTACTAGCTTTTTCTCGAATCGTCGAGCACACTTTCAAATTCTAATAATTTTCTTTATTCATAACACAACCAACATTGTTCCCCAACTACACTAAGCCACCTATATTCTTGAACACAATGCCTCGAGTTCTCTCTCTCAGTGCCTCGATCACACACAAACACACAAGTTGGAGCTCTTTTTCAATACAACTTCCTACAATTTCGCTACTTTGAGTTCACATAATAAGGCTCCTTTGAATTGAATTTGTTATGTTGTGGAGACTACAATAGCATTTACAAATCCAAAGTACAATCATGACTTGTCAACATCTAATAATGATTATAGAATATCAAAAAACTCTAGTCTCTATAAACTATTTTTGATCGAATACAAGAACTTACATTATATCCCAATCCCCAAATTTATGTACGCTACTAGACTGTATATTTACTCTTATTAATTTTCTTCATGTTTGCACAACCTTGATCAACACCATAAAGATCTGCTACTTTGATTGCAGTGGTCACGTAAGCCTCAGTCTTATAGGAAGTTTCCTCTTTCTCGTTCATGATGAATCTATAGTTTATAGCTTCTTTTTGGTATCAGAGATTTACTGTTCAATTGTTTAATTAACTATTATTGATGATTTTTTTTTTCACTTGAATTTGCATGGTACCGGTGCCTTATCTATTTCCCAATATTTTCTTTTTGTTGTTGTTGTTGTTGTTGTTTCTATTCGATAATTACAATACGGGTAGAGGGTTTAGACTTTAGACCTTGAATATTGATTGAGCTACAATGATCTTGACAAAATTTTGTTATATACTACTATAAAATAATAAAACACAAAAGCAATGTAATTAATAATTTATCTCAAATTTTACACATGATGAAGCCACTCCAATCTATATATAATGTACGAAGGTTATTTAAAATGATAAGGTTACTTTATTGTCGAGAATATAAGAAAGGTTAAGGAACACATCAATGAGATTATGTTTCTTATAATAATTTTAATTGGTTAAGCGACCATGTAATCTTTTTCAATCCAGTTTCTGCTGCCATGTCCAAAGCATTGACCTAACCTCAAGCTTTATTCATATATTTTTATTTTATTTTGAATGAATAACTTTATTAAATCAGTCTTTGTATTACTATAAAAAACTAGAAGAGATTGAAAAAAATGATACCCATGCTGATTTATGCTCAATTATTAGATTCCGTAAGGTACTTTAATAAATTATACATACGGAAAGCTTATCTTATAATTGGCTGTAAGTTGTCTTGAGAATGTTCTGAATCGAGTGAACTTTGGTAGCAACCTGCCCTCACAGATTAAAAATATCAAATACTATATGAGTGCGCAAATCATAATAAAATGAAATGAAATTATCAACAGTACTTTTAAAACCATTAAAAAAATTTATCTGGTTGGATGGTGGTAGCACAAGGTTCAAAAGCCAGACTGACACATCCCACTGGCTGAGGGAAGGGGGCAATTTCCTCGACCCTGTGATCTCTCTCTCTCTCTCTTCTAATTATTTAAATGAGTATGAGATAAATAATGATTGATATATCATATATATTTAATTTATTCATAATAATTAGTTTGGGTTTGTATTGGTTTTATTGATATAGTTGACAGGAAAGTAATTATTTTTATCTATTTAGAAGTCTGTCTTGTATAAATTCTCATGTTGACAATGAAAAATAGAGTAGTCACGAATATCTTAGTTACAAATTGTTTGTAAGTCTAATGTTGAGGTCTGAACTCCCTTGAAATAGTTCGCTACCAAATTAGGAGGTCCTGGTTCCTTTGAGCCAACCAACACAAAGAATTTGGTTCACAAGAATTGGTATTCGAGTCGGCTGTAGAGGACCATATATTGTATGGAAAGATTGTAAGCTATGATCAGTAAGTTAGCTTTTGTAAATTTGTGATAGTAGCAAATGTTCAAAGAAATACAACAGATGCTCACTGCAATGCTTGCCCATCTTGATCAAATCGCTGGGAAATCAAAATAGCTATCATGCAAAAATCTCCCATAATCAAGTTGAGACGGGGAGATCCAACCAGTTCATTGTGTTATCATTACAAAAGTAGCAAAACTGGATCATTTTTCTCTCAAGGGCAATGAGAGCTCACAAAAAATTGGTAAGGATTGCAAATCGGTGCAACTAAAAAGCTGTAAACATGTCTCAAAGGGTGGACTAGTAAGGTTCCAAAACAAGAAAAAAAAGTTCTAGTCTCTCTATCTCTACGCCGTTCAATTGCGAAAGCTAAATGCACGTCTTTCAAAAATAAAAACCTTGAAGAATGCAAGAAAGGAAGGCTGATCAAATTCAAAGGGCTCATATTTAGGGTCTGTTTGGGTATTGCTTGTTTTGCTGAAAACTGAAAACTTATTACTAAAAGTACTGTGGCAAAATAATTTCTAAATTAGTTAATTTTTTGGGTTGAAAGTACTATAGTTTTAGCTTAATAGTAACGTGAATAATACAAAATAATTCACCTTTTTGTGGGGTTCGTGAACAGTAACATGAGATTCAGGTAATTTTCAGCCAAACGCGCAAAACTTGGATGCAAAACGCTATCCAAACACTCACTTAAGAAATCAAAGAGAAGTACTTTGTGGAAAAGGAGGAAGAAGAAAATAAAAACAAGAAAGACCCTTGAGGACAATGATATTTTTTAGAGAAAATTATTGAATATTCCGAGAGTATTATAAATGCGTACTCCCCACTCTTATATGAATTATGGATCCTACCATAAATATAATTAGTGGGACCTACGATTATATGAGAGAGGAGATTACACAGTTATGATACTCCGGAAGTATCCAATAATTATCCATTTTCTAGAGGAAAGAAATTTTATGTGCCTAATTATTTGAATTAGTATTGGATAAATAATGGTATAGTATATATCTTTATCTATTTGGAAGTCTGGCTTCACATGTTGACAATGAATAAATAATAATCATGATTTTTTGAGTTAATTGTTAACCAATCTAATGTAGAAGTCTGAACTCCCTTAATGTAATCCATTTATCAATTTGAAGGTTTTGATTCCCTTGAAGTAACTAATAAAAAAGTGGGTTTCACAATTCTCTCTCTCTCTCTCCATTATTTTATTTTATTTGTTTTACTTTTTTAACCCAAATGATGGCAAAAGGGGCCTTGAGTCCTTGACCCTCCTCAACCTCTGAAAATTAATTGGGATTTTTTAAAATCCACATACGGATATCTAGTTTTGTGACGATAAAAGGGCATGGTTATGTTAAACCTTTTTCTTTTGGCTACAGACAAGTGATCGCCAGGGCTTCAAGAACAAATAGAGTAAATATATTAAAAACTTCTTTAGACCATATGAAGATCTTATGTATTTTCTGTTCTTCTCATACATAAAATGACAAATATGAGAATTATTTAGTTTAAAACAAACTTAAACCGATAATATCACATTTCTATTTCGTAACTTATGGCCTGTTTGGGAGTTTAGAGAGGGAGGAGAGTAGAGGGGAGTAGAGAGGGAGTAGAGTAGAGGAGAATGATTACCCTCCACCTTGTTTGGATGTTTTTATAATTAGTAAGGGGGGAAGGGAGTAATTAGCCATTTCCCTTATTTTTAACATTGTAATTTTATAAATATAATAAGGGTAAATTAGGTAATTTACTTTATCAATAATTTTATGTGCTCTACTCTCCCTCCAAATCTCTCCAATTTGGGGGAATTAAAAATGAGGGGGTTGGAGGTAGTTGAAACCCCTTCAAACCCCTCCAAACCCCTTCCCCCCCCTTCCTTAAAAAACTCCCAAACAAGGTAATTGAATTACTCCCCTTCCCTCTACTCTACTCCCCCTCTTTTTTTAAACATCCAAACAGATCATTAGTCTCTGATCTTAAGTCATCAATTCTTAGTTTTATCAATGTAAGTTACAAATTTTTAGAATGTAACTAGGAAAAGCTGTAATTATTAAATTGTATTTAAGACCAAGACGTTGTAAAGTTATTTTTTTTAATGAAATTCAATTATCTATATAATATCTAAAAGTTAAAGTGTAACATTTATTATTGTTATGCTTCTATCGAGTCACATCAATATAACATTTCTATTTATTTGTTTTTTGTTTAGACTCTTGTACACTCAGATTGTTTAACATAATTAAGTAGTTACTTAGGTTGATTTTTCAGATCTAGGTTAAGCTCATGCAATCATATTACTTAGTGCAGAAAAGTAAAGAAGACAGTAATATGATGACCTAGGAAAACCAATAAAACCAACAATTTCAAGATAAAAATCTTGAGGGGATTTCACCTAACTATCCTCAAGATAAACAAATTCACTATGATAGAATGAAAGCTTTACAATAGATTTTCTTCCTAAAATTCAAAGTTACCTCTTGTATTACTTACTCACATGACCGCATGCAGCTTCGACTCCACAGACTTTTCTATCTGAATTTGTTGAACACAAATACCCATGTTTGTGACTTTGAGATTCCACTCAAAAGTTTTATATCACTTTCAGTATGTAGCAACTTGTTTCCATCAATTCTTGATTGTAGATCTCATTCAGATAGATGCTTGTTGAGTTAGAAGGCTACAAAAACCTCATAAATCTCATAGGAGTAACTCACAAGACTTCCAAGAAGATCTAAAACATAATTAGGGTTTTCCTTTATACCAAGTAGTGTTTAACTCAAACCCTAGTTGTTTTCATGGGTTTTGAGTCTGATCAAAATTATGCAAAATACGATTTTTGATCGGTTAAGTCTTTCTTTCGATTGGTTGAGCTTCATAGAAACTTGCATCTTCTTTTTGTAGGTTGAAAGTTCTTGAATCTTGACTTGAACAAATTGGAGCAATGTCTAATACCTAATCTAGACATGTTATTGTTCTCGGTTTGCCAACATACATAAATTTGGCATCTAAACTTTTAACCTAAATATTTGGAACCTAACACTGTCCAATTTGGTCTATTTCAATCAACTTTGGTCCAATTTGGTCCACTTCAATCTCTTTGGTCTATTTTGATAATTTCGATTCATTTTGACAAATTGGGCCTTAAATAGATTATTTTGTAGGTTTCCTTTTCAATTTTGAGCTCAAAAATTATTTTCTTTTCCCCTTAAATTTTGGTTTGAAAAGTATGAAAGTTTATTCTATTTAGGCCAACCTCTTTACCTTTTGACTAAAAAAATACAAACAAAATAGGCATTAGAAATTAAATATATGGATCCAAAAAATTGATATTATTATTATTATTTTGGTAGCCACATAATAAATTAATCTTTTGTACAACTAACATGGCATTTGTATTATTATTATTATTATTATTATTATTATTATTGTGGGGTATTAGAATTTCGAGTAAGGTAATTGCCACGTGTCATAGCATGGTCGAGAATGGCAAATACTGTGCCGAAGAGTCTACGTACTCGGATTCTATGATCACGTCATCAAAGGAGGCCTTATTGTACAGAAAGAGCTTTGGAAAGGGGACTAGCACTAATGTGATTGAAGAGCTGGTAGCTGTCACCACATTTAATGCATCCCACCAAACCTCCTAGCCACTTTTATGTGGAGAAGACCATTGAACAGTACTGCCTTGGTTGCCGCATCTCACAGGGGTTCAGGGAAGGTGTCTGATGGGACTAGCACTTGAGTGGTGGCTTGTGTGACCAACAAATGGAAGACTAGGATCATCTAAAAGAGTCTATATAAGATAGAAGGTCCCCTGGAGAGAAGGGATCGGAAAAATAGCAGATAAAAACATTGTAGCGCAAAGAACTGAGACTGTAAACAAATCTCATAGTGATATATTCAAGAACAATCTCCTCGGACTTGGCCGAGGAGAATTATCCCTCACAATACTGTAGTTGCCTTCTGTCTTTCATTATCTCCTTGCCATTTTTGGCCCATAGTAAGCGTTATCTCACCCATAAAAGCTCAGTCTTAGAACTCACTCTCTAACAAATTCATTGTGTTGGGCTATTTGAGCCTGGGTCCTCCAATCGTTTGAGCTCAGGAGCTAAATCCAGTCCCTACAAGTATTATTATTATTTTGGTAGCCATTTGATCTCTCACATAAATTAGAGCTTTTAAATATATATATATATATATATATATATATATATATATATATATATATATATATATATATATATAATCAAAGACATTTGATTTTTGATTGATCTCTCAATATTGCACCACATAAACTTTGGAAGTAATGTAATTTTACATGTCATCATTTTAATATATATTTTTATTTTTATTTTATATTTAAACCCTATGTTAGAATCTTGTTTTGATGTTATATTTTTGCTAAATGATCGAATAAATAGTTCTATATACAGTACAATTATAATAAATAAATGTATATAAATAATAACTATAATGATCAAATTTTAATATTAATTTAAAAAAGAAAGAATATTTATTAAATTTTAATGTTGCATTGTACAGTTTTACTAACATAAACAGTTTTGCTTGTTACGCGGGTGCAAATTTCCAAATATTCTTTGCCAAGCAATGGGAAAAAGGTTTTGCTCCAACTAATAGCAATATACAAGAATATAACATATGCCATATTATGTGCAATGTATATGACTCATTTGGTTGGTTGGATTAAGTAAGTCATGTGCATTGCACATGACAATGACTAATGTCATTTTCCTATTAATGGTTGGAGTTAGCCTACGCTCCAAAACCCAAACAAAGGAATGTATGTACCATCACAATAATATTAGATGAAATTTCAGTATTTCACCAAGACATTGTATGCAATTCAACAGGAATGTACAGTCACAATATTAGATGGAATTTCACCAGGATTGATATTACAAATAGAAGTTTAGACATGTATAATTTCGCGACAACAAACAACAGAATCTATGTCTAACTCAAATGACCCTTTGCCGGAACTTAGTGGTTCTCCTTGTTGCTGTCCAAAGCATTTACTGTGGTATAGCAGATAAGGCCAAGGATGTTTATATCGTATACATGTGTTCACTGCAAAAAGGTATATACTCAACTTTCTCCTTATACAATACTTTGGTGCTAAGGAATAGGGCAACCTTGGCTTAGATGCCCTCAACTTTTACTGTTAGACTACGCATATATGGTTTTAGAGAATGAAGGAAATAGAAACACACATCTAGGATACGCGGATACTCTATTTTTGCTTAAGTACATATTTGATAGTATTGTAATGCTTATACTACTAGATGCCTCTAAGATTTGCACCCAGTCGGTTTTTATTTTTTATTTTTTAAGTGCCGATACATTTAGGATATCACCCTAATGCGGCTTGGATTCGATTGTAGCCGAAACCTCCCCCCCCCCCCCCCCCTCTCTTCCCCCTGTGATAGTGAGATATAGCCCAAACATGTACGGATTTTTATTTTTATTTTTTATATTTTGGTTTCACAATTAAAGACTTATTTAGTAATCTTTTATTTACATTTTTGGATCTTAGTTTGTATTCTAAATGTCATTTAATGGGCCGGGATCCACTTTATTATTTATTATTACTCTTAAATTTATATATATGCTTTCTTCTAAATTTTTTTTTACATGCTTTAGAATATATGAAAAGTAAATGCTTGTATCAAAAAAGAAAAGTAAGTGCTTAACAATATATGAAATTATCAATAAAATATATTCAATAAGTAATTAATACATGTATTCTAGTTGTATCTACCTTTTTTTTTTTTTTTCTCTAAGGCTCTATTTGGCTCAATGTAAAATGATATTAGAGTGTAAAATATTTCAAGTGAAAATATTTTTTAGAAATGAAAATATTTTCAAGTGTTTGGTTATATCACAAAAAATGCTTTGGAAAATATTTTAAGGTGTTTGGTTGTGTTCCTGAAAATCATCTAAAAAACACATTCTTTTACATTTTCTCAGCTTCCAAACAAATATTATAATAGGAAACCCGAATATATAAATCAAATTAACAAAAAACAGAGATAGATTGAGAGAAAGAGAGAGGTAAATGACCATAGATCGGTGGGTGGGTTTGAAGGAGACAAAAGATTGGCGGGTGGGTTTGATCACTTGAGATCGATAGATTTGTCTGAAGGAGGCGATGGTGACGAGATCAGTTTGTAGATCGGAGATCGTGTTAGTTTTTTGGCCTTTGGTTGGTTAGAGGGAAAGAGAGAGGAAGAGAGAAGAGAAAGAGCTTCCTTGACCGGCAATGTAGATCTATAGCGAAGATGACAACAGTCCGATGAGGCTGAGGCATGAACCTGCAGTGCGATCTAATCGGCGAAGGTAGGTTGGGTTGTCTTCTTCACTCTCCCTTCTAGCTCTCTCTCTCTCTCTCTTCCGGTGTGTGAGTCTGGAAAACGAATTGTAGGTAAAACTAATGTGTAAAATATTTTACAGGTCAAGGGACTTATTTTACGGTCAAATGAAAAGATTTTTAGTTTGACTGAATTTTACATGTGCAACCAAACACACATAGGGTGTAAAATATTTTCCCACATCCATTTACACCTGAAACAAACACAGTCTAAATTGTCCTTGCAGTGACATCACTAACTTGTTTGTTCGAAGCTATACTAGCTAGGAGTTTCAATGCATTTGCAGCCGGGCTTAGTGAGCAACAAAAAATAGTTAGTGCTTTATAAATTATTTTGCTCTTTTTCTCTTTTCCTGTTATTTGATTTTTTTCGGTGAATATTTGAATTTCTTTGATTAATTACAGAACTAATCAATATAGTTTCTTATGTTGTATGATTGGAATAAATTATTTCTAAGTATAATGAAAATATTGTGTAGACAAAAAGGAAGTGCTATTTGTATTTCCAAGTAGAAATCTCCGAATTAACTTCAATTAACAAGATCATGAGACTTCATGGGTTTAACCGAAACCGCAAATTGAAATCTTAACGTCGAGAGTAATGTAACAATCGGCGTTATTAACAGTTGAATATGGCCAGATTCAGAGAGCTTTAGATATGAAGTTTCTGGTCTACCTCCTAAGAAATGGAAGGGTACTTGTGCAGGTGGCACTATTTTTTCTTGGAACGAGTAATTTCTTCCTTTCTCACATTCATGTGTCATTTTTAAAGCTTTACATAGTATATTTTCAAAAAATATAGAAAATTCTAAGGGAAAACTTAAAATTCACTAGAAATAGTTTATCAATGAGGGAATTTTTCTCACAAAACACTCTCAAGTTAATTTTATTTGCTTGAGATTTTTTATGATCTTGATCTTTTGAGTTTAAGTTACCTTATCTCTTTCTTTAAAAAAAAAAAAATACATAGTTATTTATATATCACTTTTAACCATTATAATACAAAAAAAAAAAGCAGCATTATTGCTCGCGCAAAACGCATGTAATGAGTCCAGTATAATATAATTTTTTTACCATAAAGTTAGGGGGGTTTTGAACACTATGCGTCATTGCCCCTGAGTATGAGATCGACACATTATCAAAGAAATAATGCATATACTTAATACATTAGATAATTATTATATTTGATGACATAGTGGAAGTGTAAAGTTCAAAACCGTAGAATGAATCGTTGACACGAGATTGCATCTTCCAAAATGCAATTATGCAAATATGGTCAGTCACAGTGCAATTATACAAAATATACAAATTGAATGCAACATTGCACCTCAAATGCCTTCATCCACTCCTTTGAATGCATTTTTGTGTCATAATATGGCTAGAAACTAATCATAAAAAATGGGGCTATCCTAGGCAAGAATCTAAGAAAGATGTGGGCCATCTTTAGTGGTCGATTAGATGCAGATATTTGTTAACTCTTAATAAAGTTTCAATAATCATTCCCCTTCCCTTTTCTTTTAAGGCCAAACTCACTCTTCCAAAAACAATTCAGTAATCATTCGCTAATTTACCCATCAATAAGATGGTAGTTGGTTTTAATCATTCAGTATAGTCATAATTATGTAATTTTCCTTTTCACAATTACCACAGAAAAATTTCAGGTTTCATATATATATATATATATATATATATATATATATATATATATATATATATATATATATATATCGTTGGTCAAATGTTACAATGCAACATCATGATTCAGAATTTTTATTTCCTAGATTGCACTTTTCCGTTCATTATTGTGTACACAAAATTATTTTTGAACAGGGTTTATTTAATTTTCAAGAGTAATAAAAAAATGTTAAATAGTAGAATTATCATGATGTATGATAAACTACTTAGAAATCGAGATTCTATTGGATTAAAGTAAACGAACACTAAATAAATTTTAATTGAATTATTTATGGTCTTTTATTAGAACATTCTTATTAAGTTAAATTTGATATTTTTCTATATTTTTTTTACTAATACTTATTAATTGAATATTTTGGTATATTATATGGATAAACAACTTATATAAATATATAAACATGGGAGTATAGTTTAAATTCATGAAGCTAACAACATATGTGGTGGGGTTGTTGTATCTTGGGGGCTTTATGCTAATGAACTTGTAGTAACGGTTAAGATATTCTCCCACTGTAGCATGAAATGCCTTAAAGAGAGTGAAGGTTTTGTCTTAGCCAAGCCATGTACCATGGTGATGTCTATCTTATTATTCTTATTTATTATAATTTTATTTGCACATATTTTTTTTTAGAGATAATTACAACATGCTGCTAATCCCGCAGCTCAAACCCTTTCTCCTTAAACCCCTAAAGACTTTATACATGAGAAAGTGTCAATTCAGATACAAGGCCTTTGATTATTTGCACATATTTGTGGTTATTTATTTGAATGATTAAATTAAAGTGAAACTACAATTATTTGTTGTAAGCTTGTTACATGATTGTGATTCTCAAATTATTTTGTTAATTTTAGAACCATGGAACCAATACTCTTCAACGCAGTAGTCTTGGTGTAATTGTCTTTCATATGAATAATATGGATCATCAATGGAGGCTAGATATGCAACTTGGTACAAAACCCTTAGTGCATAGTTGTTGCAACTCCAACTTTCATAATGTTCTCTCTTATGTTATGATGATAAAAAAAAAGGTTTTTGGTACATCATAGAATCCCGGTGCACAGATTTCAATAAAGTCACTTGGTTATCATGGGCCGCATATTGAAAAGACCATGTAATCAAATCTCAATTGATGGATTTCATTCAACCTCAATCAGTTTGAGTGATGGCCAAGGCAGCAGATTTAGCAGATTTTGTGCAGTTTCTTGAACTATTTTCTTATGTCTTTAATGTTAGAGCATTCACATCAATTTTTTTATTTTACACATCTATTTTTACATTAAAAATTCACTTTTTTTATTTTACACATCTAATTTTACAAAACACTCACATCAGTTCATCTATCCTACAACATTTTTTAATTAAATAATCAAATTTTTTTCAATTTTTTATTATTTCTCCAATTATCCCGATATAATTAGCGCTCTTTCTCCCTACTCATATATGATTTTTGCTCTCTCTCTCTCTATACCCGTTTCTCCAACTCTCTCTCCCCCTCTCGATCAACTCTCCATCTCCTATCACGAGCTCTGATCAACTCTCCCTCTCTGATCACGAGCTCAGATCAACTCTCCCTCTCCGATCCACGATCTGCGAGCTTCGATCTGCGATCTGCTAGCTCCGATCTGCGATTCGCGAGCTCTGATCACGATTCGCGAGCTCCGATTTGCGATCCGCGAGCTCCGATCACGATTTGCGAGCTCCGATCCAGCATCCGTGAGCTCCGATCCTCGATCCGCGAGCTCCGATCCACGGCAAGACCCACGAGCTCCGATCTAGGCAAGCACCGATTTGTGTTTGTGTATGTCTGTGTTTTTTTTTTTTTTGGAGCAAAGTGTATCTCTGTGTATCTTCTGTGTTGAGAAAAAGATGAGAGAATTGAGTTTGTTGAGCACGGATCAGAGAGAGAAAAAAAGGAGCGAACGAGAAAATGATAAAATATTGTATAAACGAGCTACAGTAGCCGTGTGTATTTACACGGTTATTGTAGCTTGTGGATGGTTTTGCAAGATTTTACACAGTTTTAGCTCCACTGATGTAGGTGATTTTTTGACCAAAATGTGTAAAATGAAGAATTTTTTGTATTATAGAAGATTATACAAGAACTGATGTGGATGCTCTTAGTCTTTAAACACATTTTAAGACACTAAAACATACAACTCAAATACATCAAAATACGAAACCAACACTAGATACAATTGACCCTAACAATCTCTCAAACCTCATTCAAGGGTTTTGGCCAAGCAAGAGAAGAGTCTCCCCCAACTAAGAAAATTTCTCTAAACAAAAATTTGGCCAAAGCAAGGATTTTCTCAAAGTAAAAGAGTGCCCAGAGCAGCTGTTGATTAGGTTAAAGAAGAGTTACTGAGTTTATTCACTGCCAACAAATTACTGAATTACAAGTAGAACAACCCTTTTTTCAGGTATGGGTCATTGGCCAATCCACATGAGACAAACCCTTTTTTTTAGGATGGGCCTGACCCATCTTGTCTTAAGGGAAAAAAATCATTGTTTGGGCTGGACCTAATGTAATTTCCTAAATCCAAATTTTTTTTTATTTTAATAGAAAAAACAATAAATAAATCAATCAATTTATCAAACAAATCAATCATGGTGTTTTTTTTTTTCGTTAGACTAGGCTGTCCCTAAGCCAAATATTAATTTATATTTATGTTGGGTCATATTTAATTGGTGTGATTAACTATCAAAATTTTTATTTTCACAAATTTAATTACACAGATGAATTAACCTCGATTTTTCAGTTTTAATATGAACTTTTACAAGAAAGAAAAAAAAGGTGGATTCAAGGTTTTAAAATTGGATTGGGTTCAAGAGGAGGTCCGGCGGTGATAACCTTAAAATTAATTTAATAATTAATTAAAAATAAGAATAAAAGGAATGAAAATTATAAAATTGTAAAAAAGAACAATCTTAATTAAAAAAGAATATCTAGGAAATTTAAATAATTATCATATTCTCACAACTTATATAAGAAAAAAAAGGCATACAAAACTAAATTTAAAATTAAAATTTGAAATATTAAACATATTTATGTAAAACATGTATAATTTCATAATTTTACATTCAATCATTTTGTTCATTAGGCAAAAGCTTATCTGCTTTTTTATTTATTTTTTTGTTTCTTTTCATCTCTTTTTCTTGTGTGGAAATAATTTAATTTTTAGTTTTTTTGGGAAATAAACTAAATTTTATCTTTTTATCATACTTTTAGTATAAAAGTTACCAAAATTTATATTTTTTTTTAGTAAGCATTATAAGCACAATACACTTTCGGTGTGTTGGTCACTCCACAAGTATAAGTTTTTGTAGGTGAGGGAGGGGGGTTCAAGTCTGTAAAAGAGAGTTTCACACATATATACACTTAGATTATACTGATATTTCTATCTCAAATCAAAATAAACATCATGCAAATGAGCTACTCAAAATAAGTTGTTGCAAAATGGACTACAAGTACATAAAGTCATAAGGGTTATATATGATTTAAACAATAATTGTGTTCATATATATTTTTTTCCTTTTAAAGAGAAATAATTACCATAAAATGAAATTTTTTAAAATAATAAATATAATAGTATAACTATATCATATCAAAATAAAAATCATAAGCTACTCAAAATAAGTTGTTGCAAAATGGACTACAAGTACATAAAGTCACAATGGATATATATATATATATATGATATAAACAATAAATGTGTTCATATATATTTTTTCCTTTTAAAGAGAAATAATTACTATAAAATGAAAATTTTAAAAACAATAAATATAGTAGTATAATAAGTAAAAATATGAAAATTTATTTATTATATTGGCATGTGCCATATATATATATATATTTTAAAAAACCAATTGAATTATATTAGTTTGGCATATAATTAAGAGTGTATAAGCAAATTTGACTAATTCAGTGGTTAACATCGAAGCTAATAAATGGGTCTTTTGTACAAGTATAACACCGAACATTTTAAACTCTTTATAATTTGGTCTCTTAAGGATGAGTTTTGAACATAGAACTGGGCATCTAAGTCATTGTGAAGTGACTCTGTAACAAAATATCAAAACCAATGTCGCATTTGTATCAGTGGATTTCACTATGGGGGGACAAAATTTCAATGTAACAGAGTAATTTCTATATCATTTTTTTTAAAAGAAAAAATTAACAAACCAATAAACCAAATACCATACACAAAAAACTATTTACTCACCTTTTCAAGGGAGAACATGTAATAATGTCAGATCCTGCATAAGACTAAATTTGATATTGCTTCATCAAGTCTGCTCATAAATCGCACATTTTGATCCTGACTACATAAGGTTATTATTAGCAAGTGGCTCACCAAACAAATTATATTTTATATTTGAATTGGTTTAGATTGATTTGGTTGAGTTTTGGATAGATTTTTCGTTGTTTTATATTTATTTGAGTTTATTTAATTCTATTTGAGTAAGGATTTTTTTTCCCTTTACATTGATGTATAAATATGTTTCTAATTTGTAGATTCCATGATTCCATTGCTTCCCTCTATTATAGCAAATGTAGATGAATTAAGGTCTATTTCTAAAATTATATTTGTTAGGTGTTCAACAAAAGGTCTTTAAGAGCAACTAGTGTTACTTGGCATTTTTGCACCTATATTAGTTTACAAGCCTGTATAGGTGTTGGATAATAGTGTAGATGAATTGTCATAAACTATTTGACGATGACCCACTATGTTCTGTATTTATGTTTATTTCCTTTTATTTATAACAATAATCGTTAATATCTTAGACATTGTTTCTTGAGGTGTGCATTTCTGCTGTATGCAGATTGGGGATGTGTTGATCATGACTTGGGTTTGAATTCTAGAACTAGAAATATAATTGTTTGAACTATATGGTTTTCTTATTCCCACACCTTTCGATTTATGTTTGGATTGTGTATTCTTGGTTTTATGCTACATTCTAATGTTGAAATTTTCTTGAAATGATATTTAATTTTTTTTTTCAATTTGTGGCTTATTTATTTATAAATAGATATAAATCATGTCAATTGTCAAAACTCGTGCAAATGTCAATTTGTGGCTTATTAGTTTTATTCACATCATTCGTTTGACAAAATCTCACACTCATGCATTATTTTAAGACAACTTCACAATGGTATGTGTTATGAATTATATTTGTTGTACTAATATATGTTTGTAAATAATCAGCTATATAGCTTTAATTTTCAACGACTGAGATCATCTAGATAGCATGTTTTATAACTTATTTTTTTGTGGTAAAGTGAAACAAAAGATCTACATCTAATTACTTATAGCCTAACTCTTAAGTCTTAGTTAAGGAGTATCTTACTTATCAAAAAAATACTCTTAAGGTGTATCTTGATGTTTCCAAATTTCTCTTCCCAGCTAGCTCTTGGAAGACTACTCTATATGACATTGGTGCTACAGCTGGTGCTAAAATATCTGTAGAGGTGTGATGTTTAATGCAGTATGGATAATGAATTGACACTTGTTGTTGGTAAGGATATGGCAACTAGTAGTTTTTCCAAGTCTTATGTTGATATTGAGGCACAACACACGAGACCGCTGATGACATTGAGAATGTTGCTGATAATGGTGAGGATGTTGTGCTAGATATGGATAAGAATGTTGTAGAATTATCCACCACAGGTTCAACTATATCGAAGTCCATCAAGAGAAGCCGTGCACGTCCCACTAATGATAGTGTTTACAATGATCTAACTGAGCAATTGAAGGAAATTGTTGTGGCCTTGAAATCTATCAACTAAGGGTCAATTGATTTCACTGAACTTTTGGCAGAGGTGATGGCCATGGCAGTAGAGGGATATAGTGAAGATATGCTTGCAAGTGTCTTTGACCATTTGTGTGAAAATAAGAAGCCAGCAAGGGGATTTTTGGCCAAGAATGCTAAGCTTCAAAAGTTTTGGTTGGATGGTTTCTTTTTTATGCAGGGTTGATAACTTGAATGGTAGTATTTTTGTGATATTAACTGTAAACTTCTGATGATAGTACGTATAATAGTGATTTAATAACTATAAACTTAGGATAACTGTAATGTACCTTAATTAGAATGTAGTATTTTGCAGACATAGAATGGTACAATCACCTTTGTTATGTACCTTGACTTTATGGTATTATTTTGTAGGCATTGTGGGTACATTTGTAATGATTATCTACCATAACTTGGATGATATCATTTTGTAGACCCTGGATGGTATATTTCCAATGGTTAGATGGTACATTTGACATATATAGTCATGTACTAGATTATGAATGGTATTATTGTGTTAGTGTTAGTATTATGGTTATGGTTATGTTGATTGTGTACATTAATTATGGATGTCAAATGATAGTTTTTGAACTTCCGAAAAACAAATCTATCTCACGACAAGCTAAATAAGGGAAGTCAAATGATAGTTTTCCAACTCAACAAATTTTAATTTCCAAATATTCTTAGCAATTAAAGAGGAAAGTATAGTCACAATATTGGATGAAATACCTCAAGATTTATAAATACCAGTTTAAACCTCCATAATTTCACAATTACAAATAACAAAAGATATGTCTGTCTTAATACTACCAGATCTTAGTGGTTCTTCTTGTTGCAACCCTGAGCATTTGCTATGTTGATAGAGATAAAGCCAAAGATGTTTACATTGTGTACATGGGTTCACTACCAGAGGGTGAATACTCACTGACATCCCACCATCTCAACATTCTTAATGAAGTTCTTGGAGAAAGGTAATTGTTCACCAATTAGTACATTACATATATATATATATATATATATATATATATATATATATATATGTGTGTGTGTGTGTGTGTGTGTGTGTGCGCGCGCGCGGGCCCGAAAGGAGCGCTCTTTGGTCCAACTTCTATCTGGGCTCACAATCTATTTATTTTATGGGCTTTTGGATTTCCTACAATGGGTGGTCCTATGCTCGGCAACCCCAACGCGCTTGCTCTCTATACTCTCGAAATTGTTGTCCCTCCCTTTGCCAGAATGATTACCCTCTTTTCTTAGCATTTTTCCCCTTAAATTGCCAACCCCTTTTCTCAAACTCCCATCTCTTATTTATAGCTTAAGGTTAGTGGAAGGGTTATGATTGTTTTCATGGTGAGTGGAAGGAGAGGTCCAATGCTATTACCCTTAAGTGGGTGTTTAGTTGGGAATGTGAGGTGGTGAGAATGGTATTGGAACTGGTTTCACCGCTGGATGGACTGCCCGGCAGCGATACTCCCTAGGCTAAAACTGAGCTTAGGGGACTCATCTCCTTGGGAAATTGCATTCCTCGAACAAACAGGATCTTATCTTCGCGGTTTATATCATAACTAGCTTCATAGCGTTTTCTAGATTTGAGTTGGGTGCCGAGGACCACCCGGACCATGTTTGTGGACCCGATAGAGTATGTGTTTGCACATGATACTTTAGGACTCGAGGCCTAATGAGTTTTGGGCCTTGTACACATGGCATTATTATGACGGGTTTCGTGGGTATTGGGCCTACGGAGGAATAACGTCTCGTACAATATATATATATATATATATATATATATATATATAAAATATATAATACTAACTACTAATATTTATGAGTTTCAATTAGATTAACTAGTAAAAATGTTTGTTGTTGAATAAAAGATCTAGGGCTTGAACCCCACATACACAAAAATTTATTGGTATTTTAACTTGAAATCATCATAGAGTACTTTATAATTAAATATTTAAAATTTGTCGCCTTGCCTTCCTAAAACTTAATTTTTCTAAAGAGGCTTAAAAAGTAGGAGAAAAAAAAAAGAGGAGAATCGGCTAATTGTTTTCATTCAAATTAAAAATTAAAAAAAAACTTTTTAACATAAAACATTGCCAAAAAATTATTTTTTAATTTTTTGCTGATTTATGAAGCTAAAATTCTTTAGTAAAAAAAAAAAATTTTCTTAATCAGAAGAAAATTAAGGGTAAACTAAGAAATAAGAGGCTAAAGTCTTCCAGCAAGATTACACTTTTGTTTATATTCTAAGTTAGTTTCTTGATTCTATATGTTTGAACGTGTGTGTGCATCCGCACACAAATTTTTTTTTGGGTGGGATGGTAGTCGATACAAAGTAGAAATTACACATGTATTTTCTTCTAAATTGTGCCAAATATTTGGTAAAGATTAAAAGAATCAACAACCTACCAAAGTGTTTATAAAGTGATTGTACTTACTCTTTTCGTTTCTACTATAGACAAGTATTTTGGGTCACAAATATCATGAAAGTACAATTTAATTTTTGTATATTGAACTAGGGACATTATTGTGTACTTAATTGTTACAAAATCAATACTCATAAATTATTTTTAGGACACAAGAGAATGCTGAATTCTATTTTAATAATTGATACATTTAAAATATGTATCGAAAAATAATTATTTTGTGTATTTCTTTTGTTTATATGTTGATAATATTAATTGGATATGAGTACATTTAATATTTAATATATTTAGTATCAAACCTTAGAATATTTTTATTATTTTATTATCTTTGTCATTTTCTCTTTCTTCCCCAAGCTAAATTCCTGAATTTGTCCCTGCTAACAATGATTCGGTTCCAAGGAACTGGGCAAGCTTATATGCAATCAACATTTAAATGTTAGACTTATGCAAATAGACCCTTCTCCAAAAAAAAAAAACAAAAAAAAAACAAAAAAAAGACTAATGCACATAGAGTTCTAAAGAGTAAAGCAAATAGAAAGACATAATTTTTAACTATTTTTTCACAAATTTGTCCTTGCAGTGCCGCAACTAATGCCTTGGTTAGAAGCTATACTAGGAGCTTCAATGCATTTGCGGCCAGGCTCAGTGATGAGGAGCAGCAAAGAACAGCCAGTAAGTGCTATATGGTTTATGTTGTTCTTTTCCCCCCTATTGTTTGTTTGAATTTCTTTATATAATTACAGAACAAATCAATATAGTTTCTTATGTTGTATGATTGGAGTAACTTATTTCCAAGTATAATGACAATAATGTGCAGGCAAGAAGGAAGTGTTATCTGTGTTTCCAAACAGAAACCTCCAACTTCAAACAACAAGGTCATGGGACTTCATGGGTTTGACTGAAACTGCAAAGCGAAATCCTAACGTTGAGAGTAATGTAATAATTGGCGTTATTGACACTGGAATATGGCCTGAGTCAGAGAGCTTTAGCGATTAAGGTTTTGGTCCACCTCCTAAGAAATGGAAGGGGGTTTGTATAGGGGGCAATAATTTTACTTGCAACAAGTAATTTGTTGACTTTGTGATTTATTTTTTTATTCTAAAAAAAATAAAGAGGCTAGCATATGAGTTTACATTATGAAAATTCATTGTAGGATATTGGCGTTACTACTTTTACATTATGCAGTAAGCTTATTGGAGCTCGAGTTTACACCTCTGGTGGAAATACTACAGCAAGGGATAAAGTAGGTCATGGCAGCCATACTGCCTCAACAGCAGCTGGTAACAACGTATTGGATGCAAGTTTCTATGGATTGGCAAAGGGCAATGCACGAGGAGGGGTTCCATCTGCTAGGATTGCTGCATACAAAGTCGCTGAACATCTTGACAAGGCTGAACTATTGAATATCCTAGCTGCCTTTGATGATGCTATCGCAGATGGGGTTGACATCATTACCATTTCAATTGGTATGGGTCCAACACCTTTAGATTCTGATCCTATTGCTATAGGTTCTTATCATGCGATGTGGGAAGTTATACTCACCGTTCAGGCTGCTGGAAACAATGGTAGTAGGTCATCTGTATTTAGTGTTGCACCATGGTTGTTCTCCATAGCAGCCAGTAGCATAGATCGGAAATTTATTAGTAAGGTTGTTCTTGCGAATGGAAAGACACTCTTTGTAAGTATCTTCACCTGATGCATTTCATTTTATTATATTCTTGAACATCTTATACTCATTATGAAATGTCTGCTTGCCTGCCACTGAATTTGTTCCATAGACACTAGATGAACTTGACAGTATATTATTAAATTTTAATCTTTCACAACATTCTAGTGTATTTTTACACAAATTCTTTTTCTTTTTCTGTTTTTTACTTATCAGGGAAATGCAGTAAATTCGTTTACATTGAATGGAACAAAATTCCCTCTGGTATATGGGAAAGCTGCTTCAAGTAATTGTTCTGATGACGATGCTCGGTAATTTCTGTTATTTTGGTCATTGCTAAGTTAAAGTTCACTTAAAGAAATAAAATCTTAAAACTGTGCGTGTCATGTTCAATGTCTTAGGTCTTGCGATGAATCTTGTTTGGATAGAAATTTGGTGGAAGGAAAAATTCTTGTTTGTGATTCGGAAACAGGATGGATAGCAGCGGCAAGCTCTGGGGCCCTAGGAGCAATCACAACATTTTCTCATGAAAAAGCTGGACCTTCTGGAGTTCCTTTACCTTCATCTGGTTTAACGCCTGAAAATTATGACGTGGTTAAATCATTCATAAGTTCTACAGAGTAAGGATTCTAATATTTGTGTTCTCTGTGTTCTTCTAATAGCTACTGTTGACAAAAGATTTAAATGTCTTTGCTTGAATTCATGGGTTTGACAAAAAAATTTCTACATGACTGTAGAGAGGGAAAATTTCCGACCTATCACAAGCTGACACATCATACTACCAAGTCCACAAAATATAACAAATTACAAAGCACCACGTACTGTTGCTAGGTTTTGCCATCACTATTCAGATTCCAATAGAAATTTGCCAAGTGTTATTGAAATAAAGGCATGAAACTGCATCAGCATGCGTAAGCGATGACACAAGCAGCCCTGCACGTGTAAGCGATGACACAAGCAATCCAGCACGTGTAAGCGATGACATAAGTAATCCATCACGTGTAAGCGATGACATAAGCGGACCAATCAGGCTGTGACAAGTGTCACCAATCAGACTCCGCCACGTGTCGCTCACCCACCCCTAAACTCCTATAAATAGAAGCCTTCCTAAGACATTTGGGAGGACAGAAGAAAGAAGATATCTTGAGTTCAGAAATCCAGAAGCTCTGCCGGAATCAAACCCCGAAGCCTCCAGGAATTTCAAGAACTTCAACCTCAAATACAGACAACATTCGAAGCAAAGTCATCCAAACTACTTGCCTAAATCTCAAAGTTCACTAGAATCAAGCTCAAAAGCCTCTAGGAACTTCAACACACCATAAATCAACGAAGTTCTACGGAATCAAGCCTCTAAAGCACTGAAGAACTTCCACTATAAACCTTCAAACACGAAGAACACACGAAGAACACACAAAGAACAAAGAATTTCTAACAAGCTTATAGCCAGAGATTCGTTGTAATTCCGTTTCAAAGATCTTCGATCCATTCCTCAGCCAAATTGAAGGATATCTTGTGTTCAAATCAAAATCACATTACCACAATTCCAATCAACAAATCTTTCAAGGAGATTGAATCAGAGGATCACTCTTTTATAATTATAGAGAATTGTACTACATATTCATCAATACAAATTCGCATTTGTGAAACTATTTTACTTGTTTGATTTATTTCGAACTAAGAATTTAGTCATCTACAAATTCTGGCATGCCCAGTGTGACCTCTCTGCCTCTCATCTCTTTCTCCTTCAAAAGAAAAGAAATTCGATTTGCTACTAGCTTCGATGGCTTCTAACAAGAATGCTCAAAAATCGGTGATGGATGCTTCTGTTGCAGATGATTATGTCGGCCCAATCACTCGTAGTCGATCCAAAGCTCTTGATCAACCGCAACCCCAATCAACCAAAGAAAGCAAGCTTCATAATACCATCTCTCTAGACTTTCTTGCAAAAAGGAAAGCTACCGCTAAAGATTCATCTGTCTCGAAGGATTTTGAGATCAATGATGAATCATCCCCAACAAAGACCTTTTCTATCAACTCTTCACCCGTGATGAGAAACCTAAGGAACAAAATGCCTTTGACTCATCCTGTCTCATCGTCTTCTCCATCATATCTAGAGGTCATGCCAGTAATGATGACCAACACCTCTACTATGGAAGAAAAGATGGCTGAAATGGAACAAAGGGTCACCCTTCTCACAAAAACACTTAAAGATAAGGATGTCCAAATTGCAACCCTGATGAACAAACTGGAAGTCCAAGATTCGGGTGAATCAAATCTTGACCTTGAGCACCCTCCTGGCTTTACCTTGAAGGGAGAAAATGCTAGGGGTGATAAGGGAAAAGGAGGTGAAGGCACTTCTCAACAAAAACATTCCACCTCAATGGCCTCGATATCTGTCCAACAACTGCAGGACATGATAACAAACACCATACGAGCACAATATGGAGGTTCTTCTACACATTCTCTCATATATTCAAAACCTTATACGAAGTGCATTGACAATATGAGAATGCCAAATGGGTATCAACCCCCCAAGTTCTTGCAATTCGATGGCAAGGGAAACCCTAAGTAACACGTTGCTCACTTTGTAAAAACCTGTGAGAACGCAGGGATTCAAGGAGGCCTCTTTGTAAAGCAGTTTGTTCATTCACTGAAAGGGAATGCCTTTGATTGGTATACAGACTTGGAACCTGAGTCAGTTAATAGTTGGGAACAGTTGGAAAGGGAGTTCCTTAACCGGTTTTACAGCACGTGCCGCACGGTAAGCATGATGGAGCTTACCAATACTAAGCAGTGGAAAGACGAACCCGTTGTTGACTACATCAATCTTTGGCGTTCTTTGAGTCTAGATTGTAAGGATAAACTGTCTAAAATATCTGCTGTAGAAATGTGCATCCAAGGCATGCATTGGGGACTTCTGTATATCCTACAAGGGATAAAGCCCCGAACATTCGAAGAATTGGCAACTCGAGCGCATGATATGGAATTGAGTATCTCTTGCCATGGAAATATGAAACCTCCCGTACCTGAAGAAAAGAAAGAAAGGCGAGAAATAAGGAAAAATGACAGGACTACGAAAAGTAATGTCAAACACTCCATGAATGTCAACCCTGCCCCAGTCAAAATTTCAACAGGAAATGTGAAGGCTAACGAGAAGAGGCCTGAGGGAGGCCAACGACATGAGACGCGTCACTCATCACTCAAGGAATGGGAACAAAAGGTGTATCCTTTCCTTGACGCTGATATACCCGAAATGCTAGAACAACTGCTCAACTTGAAATTAATTGAATTGCCAGAATGCAAACGACTGGAAGAAGTAGGAAAGGTTGATGACCCGAACTATTGTAAGTATCATCGCATCATAAGTCATCCGATCCAAAAATGCTTTGTTCTTAAAGAACTCATTATGAAGCTAGCCAAGGAAAGGAAAATCGACTTAGATGCTAGTGATGTTGCTCAATCAAACCTTGTAACATTTGCTTGCGGGTCGCCTAGTTGCATGTCTCCAACTACTAAGCAGAGGGCGAATATCACGTTCATCCAATTTGGTTCTTTGGAACCTGCTCAAGTTTAGCTCTCACAAAAAACATCTGATTATAACTCAAATGATGATAAAAAGTCAACAATGGATGAGGAAGAGGGTTGGACGTTGGTTACTTGTAAGAGATGGAAGAAGAGACGAGTATTCCCTCTTCATTTAATCACCCAAGAGTCCAGAAGAGCACAAAACCAAATTCAGCCGCAGTCAAGAAGAAAGAATGATAAAAGGAAAGAAAGACTAAGAATGGAAATGTGTGATGATTCGACACAAACCCAAAAATTTTGAAGTCTTGTCACATTGGAAGAATTTTTCCCTATAAAATTCTTTCAAAACAAGTCAGCGGAGGCTGTTCACACGATCTCTCGTTGTGAAGTTGATGAAAAACAAAAAGGTGTTGACCATGGTAGTTCAAATGAGACTTTGTCGTCTTTAGAACAACTCAAATCTCAGGTTGATAAAGTTGAACCCTCGCAATCCTCCACCTCACCGAAAGAAGGGATCATCCAAGCTCTTGAAGAGCCAAAGATTTACACTCCTTGTACCAATACACTTCAACAAACACAGGAATGTTGCGCGTGCTCTCCAGACTTGACTTTCACTGATGAGGATCTATTGTTAGGCTCTAAGCCTCACAATCGTCCACTTTATGTCTCTGGTTATGCTTGTGAACAAAAGATTGATCGCATTCTCATTGATGGAGGTTCAGCTATTAATATACTACCGAAAATGACAATGAGACGACTTGGTCTTGCTATGGAGGAATTATCACACAGTCGCTTGGTCATACAAGGTTTTAACCAAAGAGGACAACGCGCTATCGGCATGATACACTTGGAGTTACTTATTGGAGAATTGACAAGCAATGTTTTGTTCCATGTCATTGATGCCAAGACAACCTACAACATGTTGTTAGGACGTCCATGGATCCATGGGAACGGATAGTGCCGTCGACTTTGCACCAATGTTTCAAGTATCTTCAAGGTGGAATAAAGAAAGTCGATGCCGACTTGAAGCCTTTTTCTGAAACTGAAGCTCACTTTGTTGACGCGAAGTTTTATGTAGAAGATGATATCCCTAATGAAGTTCTCCCAGTTGAAGTCCCGTCCATAAAAAGCAAGCAGGGTGAAAAGAAGCATGTTAAATTCATCACTAGAAAGGATATTCCTTCCCCAAAGGAAGATCCAGGATATGGGAATAACCAGTCTAGTGAATCTACTAGCAATTCAGAGAGAGCGGATGAAAGTTCCATGCCTTCCAATAACCCTCCATTCCTCCGTTATGTACCATTGTCACGCCGCAAGAATAGACAGTCACCATTCACGGAATGCCTTCAATCTACAATGGACATACGAAGACCTCCTACAAAACTCACAATGAAGGATGTAGCCATACTGAAAGAAAATCATGTAATGCCTTTAACTTCATCCACAAATCCTTTGCCCTCAAAGCCACTAAATGGATTCGTGAGGTCTTCACAAAGTCTGACAGAGCATGGTATTCTACCAAGTAAACGGACGAAAGAATGGTTTGACCCAAAGGCATATAGGCTATTAGCCAAAGCAAGCTATGATTTCTCAAAACAAAGTGGCCTAGGGAAACTAATTCCAGAAGCCACCGGAGAAAAGATGCACGGCCTTAGTAAAACGCAAGGGAAAATGTGACTTGAAGGGTATGAAATTCCTATCCCAAAGACCGGAATAGGTTATACTCCAGAACCACTGGCTCAAATATGGATCAATAAAAGAAGCAATGCTTCAAGTTCCAAATACATAACAGTAGAGGTTGATGAAAGTTCGAATCAAAGAAAAGATCACTCTTCATCACGCATCTCAGTATTCGATCGCATTAAGGCTGCATCGTCACGAATTACAGTATTCGACAGGTTGAATACGTCTTGTTTAACGCAAAGTCGGGACACTTTTGCGTGTGGATCGGTCTTTAATCGATTGGGGGCAACAAAAAGGCCCATTGATACTTGCTCTCAAAGCTCAATAAACTTTGAGCATCAAAAGGAGGAGAAAGCTAATGATAAGATACGTAGTAGTATTCCTTTAAGCATGAAACGTAACTTTATCTTGGATATCAGCACTGAAGGAGCTCTCAAAGTCAAAAGGCGAACGATTGTACACATAAGTCAGTCACTCGTCCACAATGAGCAAATTGAAGAAGTATCATCCTCGTTTCATATTACAGTAGAAGAAGATACACTGTCAGATGATGAAGCCACAAAGGATGAGGTCGATGAAGCTCCCCTAGCCTTGGAAGATGGAGTACAGGCTACAGTTGATGAACTTAAAGAGATCAATTTAGGAACTACTGAAGAACCTCGACCAACTTTCATCAGTGCCCTTCTCACTCCTACAGAAGAAGAAGGATACCTCCAGCTCTTGGTAGAATATAAAGATGTGTTTGCTTGGACTTACAAAGAAATGCCTGGGCTCAATCCAAGTATTGCTTTACACCATTTGGCAGTAAAGAAGGGCGTACACCCAGTAAAACAAGCTCAAAGACGCTTTCGGCCGGAGCTTATCCCTCAAATAGAAACTGAGGTCAATAAGCTAATTGAGGCAGGCTTCATTCGTGAAGTACAGTATCCGGAGTGGATCGCTAATATCGTCCCTGTCAAAAAGAAGAATGGACAATCCGGGTGTGCGTTGACTTCCGTGATTTGAACAATGCATGTCCCAAGGATGATTTTCCGTTGCCTATCACTGAGATCATGGTTGATGCCACTACTGTTCATGAAGCCTTATCTTTCATGGATGGCTTTTCTGGTTACAACCAAATTAGAATGAATCCTAAGGATGAAGAGTTCACAGCTTTTCGTACCCCTAAAGGTATTTACTGTTACAAAGTAATGCCTTTTGGATTAAAGAACACTGGTGCTACTTATCAACGAGCCATGCAAAAGATCTTTGATAATGTACTTCATAAGTACGTGGAGTGTTATGTCGATGATCTGGTGGTTAAAACAAAAAGGAGGGAAGACCATCTGGTAGATTTGCGATCCGTGTTCAACCGCTTAAGAAAGTATCAGCTTTAAATGAACCCTCGCAAATGTGCTTTCGGCGTAACATCTGGAAAATTTCTTGGTTTCATTGTGAGGCACCGCGGTATTGAAATTAACCAGTCCAAAATTGAAGCTATCTAGAAAATGCCAGAGCCTAAGAACCTGCGAGAACTTAGAGGCTTGCAAGGAAAACTAGCTTACATACGACGATTTATTTCAAACTTGGCAGGTCGATGTCAACCTTTCAATAGATTGATGGAGAAGGATGCACACTTTAAATGGGATGAGGCTTGTAGCAATGCTTTTGCGCGCATCAAAAGATACTTGTTTAATTCTCTAGTTTTAGGTGCTCCTATCCTTAGAAAGCCTTTGGTGTTGTGCATCGCGGCACAAGAAAGGTCTCTAGGTGCTCTTATGGCACAAGAAAATAAAGAAGGGGAAGAAAGAGCCCTTTATTATTTAAGTCGGACTCTCAATGGAGCTGAATTAAATTATTCTCTTATTGAAAAGATGTGCCTCGCTCTTTTCTTTGCCATAGACAAACTGGAGCACTACATGCAAGCACATACGGTCCGTTTGATAGCAAAGGTGGACCCGATTAAATATGTCCTCTCCAGGCCAGTGGTTTCGGGTCGCATAGCTCGATAGGCAGTCTTGCTGCAACAATACGACCTTACATATGTTCCGCAATAAGCTATCAAAGGACAAGTATTGGCAGATTTCTTAGCTGATCACCCAGTTCTATCTGATTGGGAGTTCTCTGATGATTTCCAGACGAAGATGTGTTTTACATTGAAGTAATGCCACCACGGATGATGTTTTTCGATGGGGCTGCACGTCAAGAAGGAGCGGGGGCAGGTGTAGTGTTTGTTTCTCCACAAAGAAAAATACTTCTATATTCGTTCTCATTAAGCGAACTTTGCTCTAACAATGTAGCCGAATATCAAGCATTGATCATTGGTCTACAAATGACCATTGAAATTGGCATATCGCAACTCGAGATCTTTGGGGATTCCAAATTAATTATCAACCAAATCTTGGAGCAGTATGATGTCAAGAAAGAGGACCTTGTCCCTTATTGCAAATATGCGAAGAAGTTGCTCGCAAATTTTGAGGCAATTACATTGGAGTATATACCGAGGAAGGAGAATAGACAGGCTGATGCTTTAGCTAATTTGGCTACCACCTTAGCATTATCCCAAGAAGAGACAGCCAAAGTTGCTGTTTCCCAAAGGTGGGTGGTGCCTTTCGTGGTTGAAGAAGAAGAAGAAGAAAAGCAAGCCAACGTCATTTCTGTATGCCTTGTCGAAAAGGAAGATTGGCAACAAACAATCATTGAGTACCTTCAACATGAAAGACTCCCGGATGATGTACGCCACAAGGCCGAAGTTCGGCGAAGGGCTGCTCGATTAATTTACTATAAAGAAACTCTCTTCCGCCGTTCATTTGATGGTTTGTTTCTCCGTTGCTTAGGAGAGGAAGAGGCTAAACAAGCCTTAGAAGAGGCTTATTCTGGAATATGCGGTGCACACCAATCAGGTCCTAAGTTACACTACAGGATCAAGCGAATAGGTTACTATTGGCCTACGATGGTGCAAGATTCCATGGAGTATGCTAAGAAGTGCAAAGCTTGTCAATATCATGCAAACTTCATCCATCAGCCACCAGAACCTCTACATCCAACTGTAGCTTCTTGGCCTTTTGATGCATGGGGACTTGACGCAATAGCACCATTACCAAAATCATCCGGTGGCCATTTGTACATCTTGGCTGCAACTGATTACTTCTCCAAATGGGCAGAAGCTGTGCCTCTTAGGGAAGTGAAGAAAGAAACGGTGGTCAATTTTATCCGAACTCACTTGATCTATCGGTATGGTGTCCCTCGATATATCATAACCGATAATAGCAAACCGTTTCAGAATAGGTTGATGACAGAGCTGTGCGAGAAATTTGCATTAAAACAGTACAATTCTTCTATGTACAATGCCCCAGCGAATGGATTAGCCGAAGCCTTTAACAAAACTCTTGGCAGTTTGTTAAAGAAAGTGGTATCCAAAACTAAGCGAGACTGGCATGAAAAAATTGGAGAAGCATTATGGGCGTATCGAACAACATTTCGAACGCCCACTCAAGCGACCCCATATTCTCTCGTTTATGGAGTAGAAGCTATCCTTCCCTTAGAACGCCAGATCCCATCACTACGGATTGCCATTCAAGAAGGGTTAACTAAAGAGGAAAATGCCAAGCTTAGATTACAAGAGCTAGAGGCACTGGATGAGAAAAGGCTCGAGGCCCAACAACGCCTTGAGTGCTATCAAGCTCGTTTGTCAAGCGCATTTAATAAAAGAGTTAAACCACGATCATTCCAAGTTGGTGACTTAGTCCTCGCCGTTTGAAGACCTATCATCATGACTCATCATACAGGCGGTAAGTTCACCTCAAAATGGGATGGACCTTATGTTGTACAAGAAGTCTACACTAATGGAGCTTACAAGTTGATTGATCAAGAGGGTGTAAGGATCGGCCCCATCAATGGGAAGTTCCTCAAACGCTTCTATGCTTGAAATCTAGAATGGCTCCTCGGTAAGACTTTAAACTACCTACTGTAGCACTACAAGGGTACATGATGTCTTCCCATTACCTTTGAAAGTATACAAATAAGGAGAAATTAATCCCACTCTATGTCACCATTTTGCGAGTGTGGCGTAGTGGCTAGATGCCCATGTCGCCCTTGAGGCCAAGGTCTCGGGTTCGATTAGAGGTGATACCCACTATTGCGCAATTGGTACCCATGAAATGTCGTGGGGTGTAGGGCGAGGATTACGCACGTGAGCCCTCCCTTTTTGTAAATAAAAAAAAAATCATCAAAACCATAAATAAATAAAAAATCGTCAAAAAAAAAAATTATTGAACTACGTAATGACTTGATCCCTCTCGAGGGTACATAGGCAACTTAGTATCTTTTTGCTAAGTTCAGTCACTCAAAAAAAAAAAAAAAGAGTTTCATTGTTAAAACATGAAAAGAAAGGAGCAGGGAATAAGTCTTCTTTATTGATTAAAGGAAAGTGGTACAAGGGAAAGCATGATGACACGTATGAAAGGAATTAAAATACAAAAGATTACGACATCTATTTTAAGTCTTTCAAACTAGAACGACTATCTTCCAGCAAGGTTCGTATCTTCTCTAAAGCCTCCATATCCTGGTCTTCAAGAACGGGAGCGGATTTGACTTCTTCAAGTTGTTCCTCCAAAGCTTGCACAACATCGTCTTGTTCAACTTGATGAGATTCGATCTGAGACAATGATTGTTCTAATTGGCCAAGCTCAGTTTGCAAGTTAGCCATCCTCAAAGTAACAGTATCAAGCTCAGTCTTCAAAGATGCCTTCTCATGAAATGCTTCAGCAAGGAGGAATTCAACTTCAGCCTCACGTTGAATTAAGACAGCAGGACTTGGTCATGTATTCAGAGATTCTTTCATCTTCAAGTAGTCTGCAACACCCTTGCAATATTTGTCAACATTTTCGCGCAAGTATTGAGGGTCCACTCCAAGAATTGCAATCTCACTATAAATTTCATGTGCTTCGGCTTGTGGGAGGATATTGTCTATAGAAAGATTCGAAAGTCTGTTTAAAAGAACATCTCCCAGCATAGAAGCTCCTGTCCTACACACAGAAGAAATATGCACCTTGGCATGAAATATAGAGGCTTTTGGAGGGTCGATTGGTTGCAAGGATGAGAGAGGTGTCATTTCTGTCTTAATTGAAAATTTGGATGACGTGCCAGCATCAGCAAACTTACGCCTCTTGAGATCCGAACTCTTCGTAGATGGCTTTGAGGTAGAAGACTGACTATGTGTAAGAAGATGTGCATGATTAGTAGAAGTCTCCGCATCAACAACTTTCATTGGATTCTTCAAATGTTTCCAACTGAGGTCGAAGTCGTCACACACCTCCTTTTCAAAAATTTCAATGGCATCCCTAACTGGTACAGCAAGCGAACCTTTGATGCTTTGACTTTGTGCAAACTTTGACAAGGATTGTGGAATGTCTGAGTCTTGAAGATCCCTCTTTCCCTTCTAAGGCTTGTTGGACGTTAGTGATTTAACAGAGGAGGCAATTTCAACTAGTGAATTTGTTCCTTTGGTAAAATTAGTTTTACATACTTCTTCCCACCATCGTTTGTAGCTATGTCTGACCCGGCTTCCAAAGTCTGACGCAAAAGTCAGAATGAGTACCTTGGAATTAGTGTTGCGGCAAGTGAAAAATTGGTACAGATCTTTTAATGAACCTGAATGAATTTCTTCCTTTAAGTCACTTGGAATGTCTTGATGAAATCCAAAGTGCCAACTGAATCTGTGGGGGCTATATGCTTCTACAATGTGTTGGTCTTCACATCGAAATGTCAAGTACCCTGAGCGAAGGCTCATAAAGTAGTCGAACCTCTGAATGGATAAACGATCATTGTCAACGAATGTTTGGTCATAGCTTTTATTAAAAGCAGCCCCGTGCCAAAAGAAGTCGGTGGCAGTTCGTATCTGCTTTCGTGCGGACAATTCACTAAATACAGAGGCAAAACCCACACCGGAGTATTTAGTCATCAAGGATGGGATAGTTTGGCATGAACGATGCGGTTGCTTCTGAAAAAATGACCCACCCAGGCGTAAACATAATGAATAGCAAAACTAGCTCCAGACTTGCTCAGAGTAGGAGAGGAAGAAATGGTGTTAAGCCCACGATAAATGCTAGCCAATACTGGGGGAGCAAGGCCAAATAAACGACCATTGGCCATAGAACTAGAAATCTTGAAAGTGCCGGGACGGATGCTATTCAGATCCTTGCTAGGAAAGACAAATATGCACAGCCAACAGGAAAGAAGTGCCGATAGGTAAGTCTCCTCCTTTAAGTCACCCTCAATTTGAAGATCTGCAAAGACCCCGTGTTCTTTATTAGACCATGGTCCAGGCTCGTTTATCTCGCCAAAGGGATTCTGACTCCACTTGGGAATGGTTGCCCGTCTTGCTGGTTTTCTGGGAGCTAGGTACTTGCTGTTTCCTCTGTACGAAAAAGTAATCCAGTCACGAACACTCACTTTCCCTTGCCTTTTCATCCAGTTTTGAAGGTGATGATACGCCATGAAAAGGTAGCGGCAGCTATGCGGTAGATAGGGTCGTCCTTCGTCATTGGTTCCATCTAGCTCTTGCGCATTGGGTACCACTTCATCATAAAATGCACCTGTGCAAGGAAGTCCGCCAAGAATGGAAAGATCCCATGGTGTGATAGAAATTTCCCCAACTGAGGTGTGGAGGGTATTGGTAGACGGACTCCAACACTCACACAACGCCTTCATGAGATTCTCATCATAATCATATGTGAATAGGGAGGCAAAGACAGCGTTGTAAAGGTGGACCGCATCAAGGAGGTGTTTACACCGATCAAGCACATCTTCTAGCCAATCCCAATAAAGAAAAAAAATAGGAAAACCCTCCATTTGTGCTAAAGGAAGAATCCCAATTGGCGTATTTTGCAATTATCTCTCGTCCCAAAGTGTTGTACGGCTTTGATTTGGCAACATTTTTGTGATGCGAAGCAAGAAGGGTAATTATCTCCAAATTAGAGCCGCCATCAGAGTGAACAACTTGTGATCATTTTGGCAAATTGAGAGGATAAGAGTTACGGCCCCATCTCTCTGAAAATCTTCCAATTATGGGCGGACGAACAATCAAAGTTGTAGCCTTTGTATCCTTGTCATCTTTCTCCTTACAAATAAATAAGGCTGGTTCTTGCCCAATCTTCGAATCCTTGAAAAAAAGCATCATGATTCCCTAAAAAAAAAAAAAATCAATCAAAAAGTGAAAAAAAAACGAATAAATAATTTTTAAAAAAAATCTCTACACTTGTATTATGTTACTTAGGAGATTATGCTTTGTATAACTTCATGCATGCCCCGCATGCTTTTATATAGAAAACTTCTGAGATAACAGACAAAAAAATAAGAAGATTTGGCAAGCCATTAAAATGCTGCCACCAAACAGATATTATTTAAAGTCAGATTTTGCAACTCAAAGAATGTCAAACACTGTTAGAACAGAGAAGACTAAGATGGCAACCAATCCAACAATGCCCGCCGTCTCCTCTTCTGAATTTCTAAATCCTCTGACAAGATGCCACAAAAATCCTCTGAGGACTTTAAACAAAGAAGAAGATAGTAACAAAGTCCAACAATGCTTGTTGGCTTCTCTTCCAAATTTCCAAATTCTCTGACAAGATGACCCAAAAATCAACCATTGAGAACACTAGAGGCACTCAGTGGTTACCATAAACCTACGTCCTGCCTGAGTTTCTACATGCTGTCAGAACGACCACCGCCAAAATAGACCAAGAGGATTACAGGTCCAACAATGCCAGCGGACTTCTTTTTTAAACTCGTGGGAATCCAGATCTCATTTCACAAAGCTGAATCCACCAAGTTCTCAAACCAACAAAAATCGGCAAAACCCAAAAATTTCAGGAGCAAACACTCTGCCATGCGCCTCCACGCGCCGCTAAAAGCTTCAGAGGACCGCGGCATATTCCTTCATATTCATACAAATCCAGACTTCATTTCAAAAAAGTGGCGTTACCACTTGATCCTGCGGCCACCGATCTACAAGACCTAAAAATTTCAAGCCTAAACGATGAACCACGCACTGCCACGCGCCACCAGAAGGTCTGGTAATCACAGCTTCAGATGCATGCGCTCCCACGCGCCGCTATATGAGACCACGCGCTCACACGCGTCGGCAACTCTCACGCACGTGCACACGCCACCCGTTGACACGCGCTCCAGCTCTATGACGTCACGGATGACGTCATCCTCCACGAACCGGTTCGACCCGGTTTGACCCGAAAAATCGACCTGGATCCGGACTGCTTGAAAAAAAAAAAAAGAAAAAAAAAAGAAGAAAATGCTTTGATAAGTTGGAACTTTGACTTTGACCAAAAAGTCAAAATTTTCAAAACGGGCTTGTCCCACTCAATTTTTCACGTACTTTCCAATTTTAGGGTCTGTTTCTTCAACCGAGACTCGAGAATTGCAAAAACAGTCAAATTTCTAAAAAGTTGACTTTTGCACAAATCTTGACCAAAAGTCAAAATTTTTGAGATGGACTTGTCCTACTCAATTTTTCACATACTTTCCAATTTTGGGGTCTGTTTCTTCAATCGAGACTCGAAAATCGCACAACAGTCCAATTTCTAAAAAGTTGACTTTTGCACAAAATCTTGACCAAAAGTCAAAATTTTTGAAATGGACCTATCTTGCTCGATTTTTCGCGTACGTTCCAATTTTGGGGTCTATTTATTCATTTAAGAATCCAAAATTGCTCAAATAGTGTGAGTCTACAACTGTTGACTTTGATGTAAAACTTTGACCAAAAATCAAGATGTTCGAGCAAAGCTTGTCTTATCAGGTTTTCACAAAGATTTTGATTTTGAAATCTGCATATTTGTTTTAGACTTAGAAACTATCAATCTGACCCACTTCTCCAAAGTACTAGCGGTGTCCAAAATTTAAGCTCTCAAGATCATAATTTGAGATCCATCCATTTGGTCTGGATTCCCTCAAAGATTATCCTTTAGACTTGATCAAGGCTCCCCTTTCAAAGAACAGCTGAACTCTCACAAGTATGTCTCAAAATTGAAATTACATTGGGTCACTACTTTAGCCTAATATTTTCGTCGGTGCCTACCAGTCTCCAACCTAACATTCTCATTCGGCGCCTACCGTTCTCATCCACCATTCTCACCAAAAGGTCTCGTCCGCCGTTCTTAACTATCCAACTGCCGTTCTTCATCTCTTTGCTATAAATAGAAGGGCCGGATTCACTAAAGCCCATCAAGAAAAAAAAAAAACATATACACTGAATCATGAAATGAAAATTTGCTTCTTTCAAATTTTCAAATCCTCATTCTCACAGCCAATTTTCACTATGGCTTCGTCATTCTCAATACCTAGCAACCAAAATCGCTTCATAATCAGTTTGAAATCAACCCCTTCATGGTTCAGTAGTAACCCTTCTCACAACATCATCACTGTTTTAGGATTCAAACAAATTTTGTTTCCTTACATAATGACTACGTTTGTTCATAAAATTACTCATAACAAGGTCTGCATCAACCTTCCATGCTTCCTTGGAATTGGTTGGCCAGGAAATCCAAGTCTAGCAGAGACACCTGTTCCTAAAATCAGGGCTTCCATAGTCTCTCTTCAACTGTTTGGCCTCCCATTAGAAGCAGTGGTTCGGAACAAACAGCAGCTTGGCTAGTTTCTAAAACCAGGATCACAAGTTAGCTCCATCTTTCATTTGTTGTGCTTTCCCAATAAAGTTGCATTAGGTGAAGGTGGTAAAAAGTGTTGGGGTATCCTACAAATTGTCTCCCATCCAACACTTATGATGACCTCCAAGGTACCAGCTCATCAGAAATTAGCCTTTGGTGTCGGCGAATGGTCGCCAAAGCCTCATTCCATGCTTCCTTGGAATTGGTTGGCCAGGAAATCCAAGTCCAGCAGAGACACCTGTTCCTAAAATCAGGGCTTCCGTAGTCTCTCTTCAACTGTTTGGTCTCCCATTAGAAGTAGTTGTTCGGACCAAACAGCAGCTTGGCTGGTTTCTAAAACCAGGATCACAAATTAGCTCTATCTTTCATTTGTTGTGCTTTCCCAACAAAGTTGTATTAGGTGAAGGTGGTAAAAAGTGTTGGGGTATCCTACAAATTGTCTCCCATCCAACACTTATGATGACCTCCAAGGTACCAGCTCATCAGAAATTAGCCTTTGGTGTCGGCGAATGTTCGCCAAAGCCTCATTCCATGTTTCCACCAACGCGGAGCCCAAAGGTCATCATTGTTGGTACCACAAAAAACACTTTCTGGAATTACGCCAACTTAAGATCAGCTTGAAGAATTTCAGAAAATATACTTCTGAAATTACTTCAACTTAATGTCCGTCAGTATGGTCCAGTCACACATGCGCATTCAACGACTTGCCGTCGGACCTCATTCAGCATGCAGCCAGTCCCACATCCGAAGGTGTACTTCCCAGAGACATCTACGCCAGAGAGTCCCCAACATGCAGGGTCAAGGCCATGGTGTCGTATGTTTCACCCGTTCACTTTGCTTCATCACCATCTTCTTCACCATCAACATCAACAAACCTAGAATCCCTTCTGAAATTACCTCAACTTAACCTGAGTGATGCAATAACACAAGCACATTCAACCACACTCCCACATGTTCTCTCTGTGATCCAAAGTATACCCTTCAGATATAACTTCACCAGAAGTTCTTAAAAATAAGAGGCTAGCTCCGAAGCTCTGCATGTTGTACCCAGCCAACATTCTCACCTCTTCTCCGTCTTCAACACCCTGTGATCGCCACCAACGATCCAAAATACTCTTCTGAAATTACTTTGACTTAACCTCTGCTGAGAAAGCTCGGTCATACGAGTACATTCAAATACTCGCAAACCCCTTCTCGGTCTCATCAAAGCCTTTCATATGGGTGGATCTACTCTTCTGCAATTACTTCATCCTGTTAAAAGCTCCACCACCTTCAACTATTTCACTAGAAGAGTCAAGTAAAAAAAATCCATTTTCTTTCAAGACTCATTCACTCACCACACTCCAAAACTGTGTGCATGAACGAGTCTCGAGGGGGCATTTGTAGAGAGGGAAAATTCCCGACCTATCACAAGCTGACACATCATACTACCAAGTCCACAAAATATAACCAATTACAAAGCACCACGTACTGCTGCTAGGTTTTGCCATCACTATTCAGATTCCAATAGAAATTTGCCAAGTGTCATTGAAATAAAGGCATGAAACTGCATCAGTATGCGTAAGCGATGACACAAGCAGCCCTGCACCTATAAGCGATGACACAAGCAATCCAGTACGTGTAAGCGATGACATAAGCAGATCAATCAGGCTATGACAAGTGTCACCAATCAGACTCCGCCACGTGTCGCTCACCCACCCCTAAACTCCTATAAATAGAAGCCTTCCTAAGACATTTGGGAGGATAGAAGAAAGAAGAGATCTTGAGTTCAAAAATCCAGAAGCTCTGCTGGAATCAAACCCCGAAGCCTCTAAGAATTTCAAGAACTTCAACCTCAAATACAGACAACATTCGAAACAAAGTCATCCAAACTACTTGCCTAAATCTCAAAATTCACTGGAATCAAGCTCAAAAGCCTCCAGGAACTTCAAGACACCATAAATCAAAGAAGTTCTACGGAATCAAGCCTCTAAAGCACCGAAGAACTTCCACCATAAACCTTCAAACACAAAGAACACGAAGAACACGAAGAACACACGAAGAACACGAAGATCAAAGAATTTCTAACAAGCTTATAGCCAGAGATTCGTTGTAATTCCGTTTCAAAGATCTTCGATCCATTCCTCAGCCAAATTGAATGATATCTTGTGTTCAAATCAAAATCACATTACCACAATTCCAATCAACAAATCTTTCAAGGAGATTGAATCAGAGGATCACTCTTTTGTAATTACAGAGAATTGTACCACATATTCATCAATACAAATTCGCATTTGTGAAACTATTTTACTTGTTTGATTTATTTCGAACTAAGAATTTAGTCATCTACAATGACATCTGTATGACCTTTTCATGGTGGTATACTTTCAGAAATGTACAAGGAACAATACTAAAAAGTGAAGCAATTGTGGATACAACCGCTAATCTAGTTGCTCATTTCTCTTCACGCGGGCCAAACTCCATTGTAGCAGATATTTTGAAGGTTAGGCATCGATTTTACCTGCTTAGCTCTCTTTCTCTCTCTGTTGTTGTTGTTGTTTTTTTTTTTTTTTTTTTTTTTTCTAACATTAACATTTCACTTCTTTGATGCCTACGTATATTTGATAAACATTGCAGCCAGATATAACTGCACCTGGAATAAATATTCTAGCAGCATTTTCCCTTGATACTTCACCTTCCCAGAGCAATGTGGATAAGAGATCAGCAAAATACAGTATATTGTCTGGAACCTCCATGTCTTGTCCACATGCAACTGGTGCTGCTGCTTATGTCAAAACATTTCATCCTAATTGGTCACCATCAGCCATCAAATCTGCTCTCATGACTATTGGTATATCACTTGCCGCATCTTCTCTTGTATAATTTCTTTGACAATCCTATGATTAATCTAACCATCTATGTTTTTCTTGTTCTTAAAGCCTGGCCAATGAATGCCACAAATGAAGTAGATGGCGAATTCGCTTTTGGGGCAAGCCATATCAATCCAGTGAAAGCATTAGAGCCTGGTCTGGTTTATGATGCCTCCATTGACGACTACATAATAATGCTCTGCAGCATTAACATTAGTTTTTTCAGTAGGTGCCCCAAGGACATCAGCGGATCTACAAAGGATCTCAATTATCCATCGATGCAAGCTCTCATCGAATCAAACAACAGTTTCACAGTCAAATTTCCTAGAATTGTAACAAATGTAGGCCCTGCTAACTCAACTTACGAGTCTAAAGTCATTAGAGATTCTTAGATTAAAGTTAGCGTGGAACCTAGCACTCTTTCCTTTGAGACATCCGGTGAGAAGAAGTCTTTTATTGTGACTGTGTCAGGGAAAGGATTACCAGCATCTAAAATGGCAACTGCATCTCTCGTGTGGTCAGATGGCACTCATAATGTGAGAAGCCCAATTGTTGTGTATACAACTTGATGCAATCTTGATTCTCAAAAAATTAATAATAATTAGGTTTTTTATCATGAAATTCATTCACAGTTCTTTTGCTTTTGTCTTTTCTAGAAAAATTAGCCTTTTCTTCATTAAGATTCCTCTTAAAAGGAGGAACATACACTTTAACATCTTTAGGATTAAGAGCAGATTCAAATTTGGGTTCAACAACAAACTTTAGATTAGACAATTTAGCTTTAGGCTCAACTAGATTATCTTCTAAGCCTTTGACCTTAACCTAGAGGGATCGATTTTCAATTTTAACCTCATCTACCAACTTGTTAGTCTCTATAAGATTAACTCATAAGTCCTCTTTGGCATGTTCAATTTTATTCAATTTTTCTTAGGACTTTCTAGAAATTTCTTTATATTTTTCAACTAACTTGTTGGATTCCTCAAGTGTAGCCTCAAATGTTATAGATTTCTTGGCACATTTTATAAACTTTTTATAAAGTTTATTATATGATTCTCGAAGGTCATCAAAATCACCTGAATCAATAAGATCATGCACATCAAGACAATTAGAAATTTCTATGACAGCATAGGTTAAGGATCACATTCTAGACAAATAGTCTTATCAGAGTGTACCTACTCTGATACCAATTGCTAGGGTTTTAGGCCTTAGTTGTCTCAGATTTTATCAAATATTAAACAAATAATTTATTAGGTTAATTATGCAATAAATCTAAACCAATTAAACATCAAATAAGCACAAATCACATGAACACCAAGAATAATAACTTTAGAAAACTTTTGAAATTGTAGTTTCAAAGTAAAAAATTTGGGAAGTATTTAACCTAAACAATTCTCAAGGCAACATTTCACTAATAAAATCAAAGTTTATACAGTATAATTAACCCTAAATCTACTTTTACCTCATGTAGTACTTACTAGGAGTGGCTACACATAGCTCTGAATCCACGAACTCCTCTACTGTGAAATTGCTGCACGTAAACTATCTAGTTTGTGGCTTTGAGATCTCCACTCAAAGGTTTAAATCAACAACTATGGTTGACTTGATGCAGCAACTTTACTTTATAGCTAGATATGTTGTTTGCAAAACGTCTCCAATTGTAGCTCCAAAAAGGTGTGGAAAATCTCCAGATCTATGTATAGAACACTGCCCTTTTGAATGTGTAAAAACGTGCATGGGTTTGTATTTATATATACTTAAGATCTATCAAAACCCTAAATCCAATGGCTGAGAAAGAAAGTGAGATTTCAGATCTACACGAATTTCGATCAGTAAAGATGTGCATCTCGATCGATTGAGATTCTTTTTTACACTTATCTTGTTTCAAATTTCTTGAGCCTTCAACTGTGCTAAACTGCATTTATCTTGTTTAACTAAATATTTCTAGATTAAACAACAAGAGAAACTAAGTTCTAAAGGTTATAATTTGGTAGGGTGGAAGAATTTGAACCTTAGATGGCAATTGTGTACACACAATGATGCAGTCTTTATTCTCAAATTAAAATAATAATAATAATATTGTTGGTTAAATGTTACAATGCAACATCTTGATTCAGAATTATTTTAGATTGCACTCTTCTATTCATTGTTGTGTACACAAAATTATTTTTGAACAGGGTTTATTTAATTTTCAAGAGTAATAAAAAAAACATGTTAAAATAGTAGTATTATCATGATGCATGATAAACTAATTAGAAATAGAGATTCTATTGGATTAAAGTAAATGAACACTAAATAAATTTTAATTGAATTATTTATGGTCTTCTATAAATTTGAAATTTTTTTACTAATACTTTCATAATGTTCTCGTGTTAGAGCAACCACACCAGATCAGCTAAAAATTTCATCTATTTTACACAAAAAACCTCCTTTTAAAATTTTACACATTCATTTTTACAAATCACCCACATCAGTTCATCTATCCTACTACCTCTATTAATTAAATAATAATTTTCTCACTTTTTTTAATTATATCTCTCAACTAACACGCGCGCGCCTACTGTTTATTTTTTTTGGTGATTCTTCTCTTCATTTCTGATTCATGTCTCTCTCTCTCTCCTTCTCTTCATTTCTCTTTCTCTCTCTCTCTCTACCCATCTTCCAACTCCGATCTCCGATCTCGCACCGCCGAGCCCAGCGGCGATCTCCGATCCACGCCGAGCCCAGCGCGATCTCCGATCCTCGCACCGCCGAGCCCAGCGCGATCTCCGATCCACGCCGAGCCCAGCGCGATCTCCGATCCTCGCACCGCCGAGCCCAGCGCGATCTCCGATCCACGCCGAGCCCAGCGGCGATCTCCGATCCACGCCGAGCCCAGCGCGATCTCCGATCCTCGCACCGCCGAGCCCAGTGCGATCTCCGATCCTCGCACCGCCGAGCCCAGCGGCGATCTCCGATCCACGCCGAGCCCAGCGCGATCTCCGATCCTCGCACCGCCGAGCCCAGCGGCGATCTCCGATCCACGCCGAGCCCAGCGCGATCTCCGATCCACGTCGAGCCCAGCGCGATCTCCGATCCTCGCACCGCCGAGCCCAGCGGCGATCTCCGATCCACGCCTAGCCCACCGCGATCTCCGATCCACGCCTAGCCCAGCCGTGATCTCCGATTCACGCACCACCGATCCCGCTCCGATCCGTCCGCCGACCAAAGTTTGTGTATCTGTGTGTTTTTTTTTTTGGGAGCAAATGTATGTCTGAGTTTGTTACTGAGGAGCTGTTCTGTGTTAATTTCTCTGTGTTGATATTGAGTTTGTTGAGGTCGTTGAGAACGGAGCAGAGAGAGAGGAAAAATGGAGCGAACGAAAATATTAAAATAATCTATACACAAGCTACAGTACTCGTGTATATTTACACGGTACTGTAGCTCGTTTAAGGGTTTCCACGTTTTTGCACTTTTATACACCCACTGATGTGGGTGATTTTTTACAAAAAATATGTAAAAGTTGTACTTTTTTTCATTTTACAAAATTTTAGCTGAAGAGATGTGGATGCTCTTATGATGATAAATAAAGGTTTTTGGTACATCATAGAATCTAGTGCACGGATTCCTAAGTCAATTCGTTATCATGGGCTGCACGTTGAAAACACTATGTAAGCAAATCTCAATTGATGGATTTCATTAAACCTCAATCGTTTTGAGCTACGGTCGAGGTAGTAGATTTAGCAAATCTTGTGCAATTTCTTGAACTATTTTCTTGTGTGTTCAATGTTAGTCTTCAAACACATTTTAAGGTGGTGTTTGGTAGAGTAGTTTAAGATGAGATTTTTGTAGTTTATTGAAATTTGCGTTGGTGAAAATGTGTGTGAAAATGTGTGTAAAGTTGTTTAAAATTTAAAAATGTGAGTTTGAAATTGTGTAACAAAACTCAAATACACCAAAATACGATTTTAAAATGTGGTTGCCAACACTAGATACAATTGACCCTAACAATCTCTCAAACCTCATTCAAGGTTTCAGCCAAGCAACAGAAGAGCCTCCGCCAACTAAGAAAATTTCTCTAAACAAAAATTTGGCCAAAGCAGGGACTTTTTTTCAAAGTAAAAGAATGCCCAGAGCAGTTGTTGATTAAGTTAAAGAAGAGTTATTAAGAAAGACTCAGTTTATTCACTACCAGCAAATTACAATTTACAAGTAGAACAACAATAGGATGCCAAGCAGTGTTTGGAGGGAAAAGCAATCCTTCCTCCAACCCCTTTTTCAGGTATGGGTCATTATTACACCAATCCATTTGAGACAAACCCATTGTTTTAGGATGGGCCTGACCCGTTTTGTCTTAAAAGAAAAAAATCACAGTTTGGGCTGGACCTAATGTGATTTCCTAAATCCAAATTTCTTTAATAGAAAAAACAACAAATATATCAATCAATTAATCAAACAAAGCAATCATGCTATTTCTTTTCATTATTCTAGGCTGTCCCTAAGCCAAGTATTAATTTATATTTATGTTAGGTCACATTTAATTAGTGTGATTAACTGTCAAAATTTTTATTTTCACACATTTAATCACATAGGGGAAGTAACCTAGATTTTTTAGTTTTAATCCGAACCTTTACAAGAAAGGAAAAATAGACCAATTCAAAGTTTCAAAATTGGATTGGGTTCAAGAGGAGGTTCGATGGTGATAACCTCAAAATTAATTTAATAATTAATTAAAATATGAATAAATGGAATGAAAATTATGAAATTGTAAAAAGGAAAAATCTTGATTAAAAAAATATCTAGGAAATTTAAATAATTATCATATTCTCACAACTTATATAAGAAAAAGAAAAAGAAAAAAAAGGCATACAAAACTAAAATTAAAATAAAAATTTGAAATATAAAACATAATAATGTAAAAAAATAGATAATTTCATACTTTTACATTCAATCATTTTGTTCATTAGGAAAAACCTTATCTGTTTTTTTTTTGTTTTTTTTTTTTTTGTGTGGAAATAAACTAAATTTTAGTTTTTTTTTTTATCACACTTTTAGCATAAAAGTTACCAAAAATTATATATATTTTTAAAATAAGCATTATGAGTACCATGCACTCTTGGCATGATGGTCACTCTACAAATATAAGTTCTTGGAAGGTTAAGGGGGGGGTGGGGGTGGGGGTGGGGGGAGGGAAGGGTTGGGATTTAAGTTCCTAAAAAAGAGTTTCGCACATATATACATTTAGATTATACTAGAGTGAGATTTCAATCTCAGATCAAAATAAACATCATGCAAATAAACTACTCAAAATAAGTTGTTGCCAAATGGACTACAAGTACATAAAGTCACAATGGATATATATGATTTAAACAATAATTGTGTTCATATATGTGTGTGTATATATATATATAATTTTTTTTTCCTTTTAAAGAGAAACAATTACTATAAAATGAAAATTTTAAAGTAAAAATATGAAAATTTATTTATTTTATTGGCATGTGTCATTTTTTTTTTCAAAAAACAAATCAATTGACTCATATTAGTTTTGAATATCTATACTATCTAAAAGATGATTCTCCTCTTTGGCTTGAACTTTTATGTGGTTCAATAATATCCCTATACCTTATGTTTAACAAGAAAAAAACTTAAGAACAACCCGGTAAAAATATATTTCCAACTCCACTTAAAATGCCTATAAAATAGGACACTCTCTTATTAATCCATGTCTTCAAAACAAACTTATCCTATTTTTTTTAAAGAAAATTATGACACTAGACTATAAAATAAAAAATAAAAAAAAGATCTCATCACATACTTAAAGCGCGTGTGATTATACTAGAAGAGTATAAGCAAATTTGACTAATTCAGTGGTTAACATGGAAGCAAATAAGTGGATCTTTTGTACAAGTGTACAACACGGAACATTTTAAGCTCTTTATGATTTGATCTCTTAGGGTCCGTCCGTTTGGAGTAAAAATAGAGAGGATGGAAAATATAGGGAGGAAAATAAGGTGAAAAATAGCATTTTCTACTGTTCGTTTGGGGAAGGAAAACAGGGAGGATGGAAAACTCAGGAGAAAATTTTCTCTCCGAGCCCACAATTATTTTCCTCCCAAATTGGGAGGAAAACGTGGGAGAGAAAAGTGCTACTTTTGCACTTGTTCAAAAAAGACCCCATCCCACCAACTCATTCATGACCACTGAACGTTCTCTCTCTCTCTTTTTTTTTTTTTTAAAAAAATTTTTTAAACGTTACTGAACGTTCTTCTTTTTTTTTTTTTTTTTTTTTCCAACCTTACCTAAACGTTCTTTTTTTTTCTTTAATGTGATCTAATCTAATTTTTACATTATAATAATATAAATATAAATATAAATTTATATATATGATGTGATAAATTTTATATTATGTAATGAGTACAAATAAATCTATTTCTTACATATTATATAACAAGGGTATAATAGTTAATTTATATAAATTACATTTTCCATCCTTCCATTTTTCTCTCCAACTGAACAAAAGAGTTTTCCATCCTCCCACTTTTCCACCCCTCCAACCGAACACATAAGAGGAAAAACTAAATATTTCATCCTCCCACTTTTCTATCCTCCCACTTTTCCAACCGATCGGACCCTTAAGGATGAGTTTTGAACATAGAACTGGGCGTCAAAGTCAATGTGAAGTGACTCTGGAACAAAATATCAAAACCAAAGTTAAAAAACAACAACGATAACAGTATAATAATTAAGTAATCAACAGATAGCATAATTGAAATATCATTGAGGAAGATAAAAGTGAACATGCAACAATGTCACATTTCTATCGGTGGATTTCACTATGGGGTGACAAAATTTCAATGTAACAGTGAAGTTTCTAGATGATTTTAAAAAAAAAAAAAAAAAAAAAAAATATATATATATATATATATATATATATATATATATTACTAACAAACCAATAAACCAAATACCATATACAAAAAACTATTTACTCACCTTTTCAAGGGAGAACTTGTAATAATGTCAGATCTTGCATTAAGACTAAATGTGATATTGCTTCATCAAGTCTGTTCATAAATATTCCGCTAAGTATTGAGTCTAGTTTCCCCTTCCCCTATTCCAAATAAAAAAAAAAGTCTGCTCATAAATCTCACATGTTGATCTTGAGTACATAAGGTTATTATTAGCAGTGGCTCATCAAACAAATTATATTTTATATTTGAATTGGTTTAGAACTTTAGATTGATTTGGTTGAGTTTTGGATAGATTTTTTGTTGTTTTATGTTTGTCTGAGTTTATCTATTTCTACTTGAGTAAAGATTTTTTTCCCTTAAATTTTACATTGATTTATAAATATGTTTCCAATTTGTAGACTCCATTATTTCATTACGCTTCCCTCTATTATTAGCAACTATAGATGGACCAAGATCTATTTCTAAAATCATATATGCTCGGTGTTCGACAAAAGGTCTCCAAGAGCAACTGGTGTTACATGGTATTTTTGCACCTATGTTAGTTTACAAGCCTATATAGGTGTTGGATAATAGTGTAGATGAATTGTCATAAACTATTTGGTAATGACCCACTAAGTTGGTATTTATGTTTATTTCTTTTTATTTCTGCCATATGATTTGCTCATTCCCACATCATTTGATTTTTGTTTGAATTGAGAATTCTTGGTTTTATGCTACATTCTAATGTAGAAATTTTCTTGCAATTAATATTTTTAAGATACTTTTTTTCAATTTGTGGCTAATTAATTTATAAATATTAAATTGATATAAATCATGTCAAATATCAAAACTCGTGCAAATGTCAAGAGAGTTACACTTGGTGCAATTTTGATAACTTACTTATTTTTTAGTAGTAGATTTACAGAAAATCTAAACTATCAAGAAACATTATTATCCATGTTATGATGTTGATATTATTAATTGCTTTCCACCTAAAATTGGTTAATTCCATGAAAAAAAAGAAAATTTGGTTAATTAATAGCATTTTTTTTCTCTCTCCTTATATTAATTAAATTTCCAGCAATGTTAACCAAGAGAGAAAGAAAATAAAAAGGGTAAAATCTGGGCAGCAGGAAGTTCAACATTTCTATTTTAAAGGAAATTCACCTCCCACAAATAAATTAATATCCCCAGATACACCTCCACCGACAATATTCGTGCCTTCACAATTAATTAGCTGTGACTGCCTTAAATTCTGCGATTTCCACTTGAGGATCTTAACTTCTACAATCTTTTTCCCTCTTTTTATAATGAATATTTCTTATAGGCTAATTTTACAATTTTGATTTAAGTTGGTTTTCAATTTTTAATTATGAAAAACTGTTAATAGTAATACTTCTTTTGAAACTAATTAGAACACATTATTCTATTGGACTAAAGCAACCTAACAAAAATTGAATAAATTCTGATTGACTACAGTTTGCCTTCTCTAAGCAATTTTTTCTTTAAGTACTCTTGATTCTTTTTTTTTTTTCATAAATAAATTCACAAATCTTATTTGACTGTAACAGGCTAATGGCAAACCAATGTGTACTTTGTCGTCATTAAAGCTCAAAATTCCTTGAATTCGATCCAGTTTGATAATAGCTTCCACAAGAATGATTTAGACATTTTTATTGTCATTGACACCTTAACAACTGTGAAAATTTATTATTATTATTATTATTATAGTGGGAGGGTAGAATCCGAACACAACATAGAGCTCGTGGGCCCAGTCTGAGGATGGTCAAAGGCCCATTCATGCATCAATCCAGACTTGACATGTGGACTAAGGTTTGAGGATGGAAAACAGATAGACCCATCGTCCGAGGAGTCCAAAGAACGAATGCACCCTTGGGAATGCCTCAATTGGCCACCTGCACCAAAAGGCAGAGCACCATGGAAAACATCAGAGACGTGCAAATAAAGAAGGGAGGAAATATCTAGAGAAGATAGCCATCACCTCCACATTCAATGCTCTGCACGAACTTAGTTGGCCGCATTTATGAGGAAAATACACCTGAACAGTAGTTTCACAACTCACAACACTCGCTACCACCTCCAACAAGGTCCTGATGGGACAAATATCTCAATTGCTACCCAGAGACGTACAAGTGGAGGGCTCAAATGCATTAGGAGGGACTATATAAAGGAAATGAATCCCTCCAAAAAGGGGGTAGGAACAATAGAACTTGAAAAAAAAGGGAAGAGAGTATCAACTTGAACCAAGATTTGAGAAAATAATATATGAACATTGCATCATTGGACTTGCCCGAGGAAGAGTTTTATACTTGTTTTGTGTTTCTTTTCATCGTATTAAGAGTCACGACGTCATTGATTTCCTACTTCGATCATACAAAGCATTATAGTTGACTTTGCAAGCTCATTTTCTTATAAATTAATTGTGTTGGGCTAGAAATACCCAGTACCACTATTCTAAGTGGGCCTAAGGGCTGTTTTTGAGCTCTTATTATTATTATTATTATTTTGACGCATAGACCTTAAGTTGCATTCTACAAGTTTTGATTTTCATACCTTAAAGTACACGACAATTCTTATGGTGATGATTTTCAAGTCACATGCTCATATATTTAGATCTTCATTGTGGGAAAGAATGATGATTAATGAAAATTAAATTCTTTTGGTGTTATCTTTAACGTGAGTTAAAAAGAAGTTATTCATTTTCATTTTTCAAGATATGTGAGCAGCACTTATGTGAATTATCTAGCAGCTGGGTATCTACTTTAAATGAATAGCTTCTTATTAATTAACTCACATTAAAGATAATACAAAAAGGGAATCTTATTGAGTTTAAGGGAAATGTAAGCAGCACGCATTGAGTTTTAGGTCCAGCTTAGGTCATGTCTAAGCAAATTGTGCAAAATAGAGACAATACCAGCTGTAATTTTTGCCAAACCAACTAGTGGGGAGTAGGCTTTGACTATTGGGAAGTACCATGTTGAGTCCCTGGTTGTATATTACTGCTGGATAGAGGATGAGGAGAAATGAGAAAAAGCTATTGATAAGGGAAATTATTTATAATTGGCTAGCAACTATAAAATCTGAATATTGAATAATTAGTTCATTGGAGCTGATTTTTTTCAAGGGCCTCTTAAAAATATTCTAAAGAATGGTCCCACTTGATGGATGGTCCAGGTTCATGCAATCTCCGCACCATTAAAAAAAAAAAAAAAAGAGTAGTGGAAAATTCCCTTTGCAGAATATAGAAGGTTGCACCTGGTAATTTTCACCTAGTTGAATTGTTAAAGATAGAAACAATTACATAAAGAATATAGAAGGTTGCACTTGGTATCATGCTCCACAGCCTTTGGAGAGGAAAATATGGAAGGGCCTCCATCTGTGGCCATTGATTTTTATGGAGCTTTAGAGTACTTGCATCAATTAGTGCCAAATAGAATTTAAAATAAACTATATACATATGCATTAACTACACGAGAAAAAAAAAAGAATTTAAAATACAAGAACATTACACAGAAAAAAAATACTAAAATACAAGAACATTAAAATGACAACTTAATCACTATACCAAAATAAGTATATTACATCAAGTTTTAATACATCAAAATTAGTATAGTTGTATTAGACATAATATTACATCTACAAATTAAAAGTCGTTACAATAGTAACTTAAAAGTGGTAAATTATTACATTAATAATAATTAGTTGCAATAACTTATAATTTTTTATTGCAATAGAGCCTTTAAAACTAAATTGCATTAAGAATTTTTTTTTCAATAAATTAAATTGAAGAAATCATTGTAATAACTTTATACTAATTATTTTGTATTCTATTACAATGAAAATTTCAAAGTGACAGCTTATTGCAACAAATATATCATTGCAGTAACTAAATATTAATTATTTTACAATCTATGGCAATGACAAACATGAGGCTATAATGAAGATAATATTACAATAATCTAATATCAATTATTTTATAATCTATTTCAATGAAAAATATGAAACAATTATCTATTATAATAATGATATCATTGCAATAACTTGACCCAAATTATTTTTGTCAATTATTTGCAATCTATTGTAATAAAATTCGTGAAATAATAGCATATTGCTATAAGATATTAGAAGCAGGAAATTTTTTATTACACGAAAAAATCTATTATTACATCAAAATTTTCATTAAAATATTTAATGTTTATTGCAACGATTGTTTTTATCACAAACCAATTACCTCAAATTTTATTGCAACACTTCGCATAAACTTTTGCAATGACTTTGATGTTATTGCAACAATTTTTTTCATTGTAGTAAATATTTTTTTTGTTGTAGTAACTATGTTCACCATTACGTACCTGCCACAGGAATATTATAACCCCCATGCCATGTTGCAGATGCTTTGCTCCATCTAGTGACATTCAAGCAAAATCTTGAGTTCAATAGGCATAAAAAAACATATATATATATATATATATATATATATATATATATATATATATATATATATAAATAAAAAGACTATTGATTGAATACTTTTTTTGACTAAAGAAGATAGAATTTATATTATTATAAAAAGTGAAAGTACAAGGGTATAGCAAAAGGGGTCTTGAGCCATTCAGGCCTACATGCCAGCCTGGGCTAGGACAAGGACAGGATAGCCCTGCCAAACAACTAATAAACTAATGGAGGAAAAAGCCATTATCACTAGTCACAATGGAAGTAGATTATGCTCGAGAAGCACAAAGTTCAAGTGAAGAAGAGGAAGTGCTTGAAAGAAGTGTTAAGAAGTTTAAGGATAGTAGTGGGGAGAAGGCTTTCACCCAACCATGCAGATAGGTTAGTTACAAAGACAGTCTATTAGGAGACATCCCAGGAGCACATGCACAGGCCTTCCATTTTGATAGAGAGAATGAGGAAGATGAGGTATCAGACATAGAGGTGGAGGATCTGCCTAAAGGAATGATTGAAGTATCACTCTCTAAAGAGACTAAAGCTCACATCAGAGCGCTTTGGTCCAAGGCATTGATAGTGAAAGTGTCTGGTAAGACAGTGGGCTTCAACTATCTCACTTTCAAGATCAATACCTTATGGAATCCTAGGACCAAGATGGACTCTGTGGATTTAGGGAAGCATTATTTTTTTATCAAGTTCAGTGATAAGGAAGATTATGACAAGGTGTTACGAGGAGGACCATGGTTCGTCGGCGAGCATTTCTTGGCCATCAAACCTTAGGAACTGTATTTCAAGGCATCAGAGGCTCATTTCTCCTTAGTGGCTGTGTAGTTGAGGTTCCCAGAATCACCCATCGAATTCTATAATGCCATAGTCCAGAAAAAAAATTGGCAACTCGATCGAACCTATTCTTAGGATCGATTCCTTTACGGCATTTGGCTTAAGGGGAAGCTACGCCAGGTTGTGTATCCAAGTGAATTTGGATAAACCATTGATTAATACAGTGAAAGTTGGAAGATTAAAACAAAAGGTGACGTATGAAGGAATAAGTTCCTTATGCTTCTGTTGTGGATGTCTAGGACACAAATAGGAAAGTTGCTGCTACCAAATTCAACCTAAGTTAAAGGAAGCTGAAAGTGAGCAAGCCATCACTAACCCCTCTAAGGAAAACCAAGAGGTGGTTACGTTAGAACCAAACTACGGTGCATGGATGATTGTAACAAGAAAGAAAAATTCAGTTTGAAATGGACAAGCTCGTGGGACTAGCCAACCACCTCATCAGGGGGTAAAACAACTAAGGGTAATATGGTCATTGCAGGAGAAGAAGTAGGGCCTAGTACCTCAGAGGAGCAGTTGATAAGGACCACACAACCTCCTTTTGTCAAATCAGGAGCCTTGAATTCGATGGAACAAGCTGAATCCAATGAAGATATTGATACTCATATGCAACCAAAGTCAAAAGCAACATTTGAGAATAGGATGGAAATTTGCTCAGCTCCCTCGAGAAGTGGGAAGCAAGGGATAGAAGCCTTAGTAGCCTAACTTCCAAAGCCTCATTGGGAAAGGAAATTGATAGGAACTAAGAATACAAACGATTTCAAAAGATTTAGCTCAGCTATAGGGAGCAAAACAGACACATTCCTTAGAGCAGCTGAAAGTTTGCCGAAGAAAGAAAATGAACCCAACCACTTAAACAACACCTAACATGACCAACTTAAGGTGGGTAGTGTGGTACAGGAACAAGGTGATAGTGTTATCAGATGAAACGATAACCTAAATAAGAGCAGCACCAACAGACACAATAGGTTGGTTCGAGGAGGACCCCAAGGCAACGTGGAAGCACTTGTTCCCGCAGCCATGCCGTCAAGCATCCAAATGGGAAATTTGCCTCTGGATCATCTAGCATAGGGACTAACTCCAAACACATGGTGGAAGTTTCTCACGGACTCACACCTAATAACAGAGTAGGAAGCAGAAGATTTGAACAAGCAAAGAAGGCCTTTAGTAGTGCCACACTTGGACGAATCGAGATGGTTGGTTCAGGAGAGGAAGGTCATTGACTTTAGGGGAACAGTGGCTTCACACATAGGGAACATGCCAATGATGAAGCTATTCCAGATTGTAGGCCTAGTCTAGAATTGTAACCTGCTAGTGTGTTGTAGGAAGGACATCCAAGGGATCTTGAAATACATGGTGGGATGGAAATTGAATTGGATGGCTTCAAGGGATCCTTTGAGGAGACTAGGATGGAGCATGGAGGCGGCTGCAATGAGGCCTAATCCAATTGAGGTTCCGGTTGAAGGGTTTGTCAAGATGAATATACTTCTCTGGAACTGTTGGGGAGCTTTGAATGCTTATTTCAAAAGAAGAATTTTTGAAATGGTAGTGAATCATCATCTAGCTATTATGGTGATTACAAAGACAAGGGTAGGGGAGATAAAGCTAAAGGAATTGTTGAAGGACTACCCTTTGATGGTTTCTTTGCCACTGACACTATAGGCTATGCGGGAGGATTATGGTTGCTCTGGATGAAGGAGAAGTTTGACATCTTCGTCCTAGCAGCTACGAAGCAAGAAATCCATGCCACAGTAAAGGTATGTACATCTAATTCTACTTGGTTAACTTCATCTGTATATGCTAGTCCTTGAATTTCTAAAAGGAGGATATTATGGCCTAACTTGTCTAAAGTAGCAAATTTACACGATCCTCCTTGGTTGTTGCTTGGAGACTTTAATGAAATTCTAAGTGGGGAAGACAAATTTGGGGGCAAAAATATCAATCTAAATAGAGCTATGAATTTAAAAAGTGTATTGATTCCTGCAATCTGTTGGATTTGGGGTTCTCGGGACCAAATTTCACTTGGTCCAATCAAAGACAAATTTCTAACCAGATTCTCGAAAGGTTAGACAAATGTTTTGCCAACCCATCTTGGCACATGCTACACTCTAAAGTCTTAGTTACTCATCTACCCAAGGTATTTTTAGATCACTACCCTGTCCTTATTGAACTAGCTAAACCCCCTGCCACCCGTAATAAGCCATCCATGTTTCAAACTATGTGGCTCTTACATCCGGAATTCCTCAGAATGGTCCAAAGTGCTTGGGATCAGTTCCAACCTCTCAACGCAGCTATTTCAGGTTTCACTCGAAAAGTCAATAAATGGAATATGGAGGTGTTTGTGAACCTCTTTGTAAGGAAAATGAGAGTTTTGGCAAGATTGAATGGGGCACAAAAGGCATTAGCAAACAATCCGAATGAATTCCTTATTCAACTTGAAAAGCAACTCATTAAGGAGTACTCTTTAATCATGTTACAAGAAGAGGAATTTTGGGCACTCAAAAAGCGGTTAAACTGGGCTGCCCACCTCCTTCTTCCATGTCTCCATGGTGGTTAAAAGACACAAAAATAGGATCAAATGCATCTGAAAGCTCGAAATTGTGTTAAAAACACAAGAGCTATTTAGACCCTAAATTAAAAAAAAAATACGGCTCGGTTGATTTTACTCTAACTTAAACTAAGTGCGGAATAAAGTAAATGCAAGTGAACAAACAAAACAACTACTTTAAGCCATATTCAATAAAGCACAATAGTAAAATGAAAGCAATAAGAGTACGGAAGAGAGAAGCAAACACAAGATAACACGCCGATGTGTTATCGAAGAGGAAATCGAAGAACTCGGCGAAAAACCTCTCCGTCGCCCTCCAAGCGGTAAATTGATCCACTAGACAATAAGTTGGGATACACGAATAACAAAAGACCCCCCAAGCCTAGTCTACCCAATGCACCTAAGCCCTCTAAGCTCCTACTCCAACAAGGCTTCTCGGAACCATGTCTTGTCTAGCTTTCCGAATCCTGCAATGCACTCGATTTTATCCGCCAAAGCTTGGCTTCTTCCAATACTTCCCAGCAGCACCAAAACTCATTGGACACTCAGTATGGGTGTGGTAAGTGTTTGGACTATCAACCTCTCAAGGATTTAGAAATGGAGACGTAAGAGTAGAGGAAAACCATAATGGATGGTGTGTAGAATTGTGGGTATGATAATCTCACACTCTCAAGGGTTAAGGCTAGGGTTTTCTCTTCTGAAAAGCTCTCTACTCAATATGTGGGTAATGATGGTATATATAGTGTGATTGAAAATGTAGTGGAGCAGATAGGACAAAATAACAGAACAAATTGTTTCGTGGGTGTCTCGCGTGAAGGCCTTACTCGCGTCTCACTCACGAAAACTAGCTATCACCATCTGTCATGACTCTTCACATTCCAGTTATGTGCAGGGCACATGCATCACTTCGTAGGATGCTTAGTCACGAGCTACTCGCGAGAGATCTTCTGTCTCCAAAAGCTTGAGTCTTCACACACACACTCTCTCTCTCTATCACATAACCTTTACAATAAAATTCCACATAAAGTACAGGGTATAAAAGATTGAACAAAATTACAATCAAATTTGGCACGAAATTAAAGCCAACATAAAATAGTTGTAAATCACAATTTTACAATCTCTCCCTTTGGCTATTACGTGACAAAACATCCTATAACAGACTCTAGACTTAACGTGAATTTGGGAACATAGGCAAAACTCACTCACACTTAATCTAGAAGCTGCGAAGCACTTGCATGAATACACCTGTATCTTGAAACACTCACACACAAACAAAACTTCCATTAAGCTTATGACAAGTTGAATACAAGGTACGTATATGAGCAAGTATGATGCGATCAAGGTAAATAACACGATATAATCAATGAAGCATAACTTGATCATACAAGAATAGTCATTACAGAATGACTACAATGATCATTTAACTAGTAAACGATCATCCAGACACACAATGCAATTACGTGCAAAGCAAGAATCAATTGCATGTCTAAAACGCTCAACCAATGCAAAATACCAAAATATTTGCATTAAGGATACACGATCCAACAAAGGCACAAGAGTGCAGTACTCAAGATAAGCTATAAGTATAGAAAAAAAAAAGCTACAAAGCAAAGAGATAAACACAAAGTATTGAAAATAAACTTAATTTAAATCAAAGTATTTAAAGCTTTAAAAGAAAGCAATGTAAAAGAAAGAGTTCTAGACTATGGCATAAGCAAATAAACTACTAAACCACAAAAAAATAAACCAAAAGTCTAAGCCTCTATGTATCTCCCCCTCAAAAAGTGCTACTCCCCCTCAAAAGTTTCTCCACCTTTTTGACCGAAATGGCCAAAGAAGCTAGAACTGATCGGATTCGTAGTCGTATCCATGAGCCATCGACATATCCTCGATCTGTGATGATAGGGCAGTGATTTGACCTTGGAGGTAAGCAAATTGCTCCGTGGTATATTGCACATGAGATTCAAGCATGCCATATATCTGATCCACCGTTGCTAGAAGGTGATCAAGACAATCGGATCGTCGTGTAGGTGCTGAGGAGGATGGCTGTGCTGAAGTCTCTGGGGCAAAAGTGAAGCGATCAATCTCATCATCTGTGTCACCACCTTCATCATGAACAGCAGCCCTCAGAATTTGAGGCGTGCCAGTCTTTGATCCCTTGATATGAGCTGTGCTTTGAGTCACTGTGTGACCACCAATAGGATAATCCATTTGAACCACAGTGAGGCTACTTGGAAGTTTAAGCCTTGTTTTTGCAATTAGGCCCATTATAAGTGAAGGAAATGGAAGAATTGTTCTGGAGTTTTGCTTCACAATGCTTTTCTTCAAAAGATGGAGGATGTGTCCATAAATATCAATCTCTTTGTGGGTGAAGAGGTCAAACAAGAAAATGGTCCTTGGCTTGGACAGTGTAGTCAAGTTGGTGACCGGGTATAAGTTGTTGATCGTCACATGACCAAGGGTTCTCATCTCTGGAGTGAATTCAATCGTGTTCATGGAGGTTCTCATAGAAGTACCGCTAAGTATCCTTATCATCTCCTCAGTAGATTTTAATCTTTCGTCATATTACATCGTGATCAGTTGAGATGGAGGACGAACTTCTAAAAACTCCTGAATGCTGTCCCTAGTGATGACAAATTCCTTGTGTCGTACCCAGCAGTTTATATGATCCTCTTCAACACTAGCATTGGAGAAAAACGCTTTGATGATCTCCGAGTACACTACTCCACTTGGATTCAGCAGTTTTGTCCATGTCTTGTCCTTGAACACTTTTGGTATGAAAGTGTTCGCAAGAGTTTCTAACTGCACAACTCTTTCCACGATGATAGTTGCTCATTTGTAGAAATCATTGTACTTTATGTCTGTTTCAATAGATTTGAAGTTGTCTGAATTTGTGCGAGCACGTTTGGAGGATGGTTTCTTAGCAGTATACTTGGTGGGAGACATCTGCAAAACAGATATAAAGCACAAAAAGAAAGAACAGAAACACAAAACAAACCACAAAACCTTGATTAGATTCAAGTTAGTCCAAAAACAAAAGTAAAAACAACTTAAACAGAGTAAAATAAACTCAAAACAACATGTTATAAGAAATAAAACATGTAATCATGAACGCAATGCAAAAAAAAAAAAGACTGTGCATGTGTGTGCATGTTCTGATGCATGTGGTGCATAGTGTATGCCTAGGTGATGCATGGCATGGCATTGTGAGGCACAAAATGGGAAAAGTGTGTAAAACACGCACCCAATGGTTAGAACATGTCACGCATGTCTAAACAAGGGTAAACCCAAATACTGGAACTCATTTGAGTCCAAGGTAGCATAAAAATGTCACTTGGACATTTTCTCAAACACCTAACATGCAACAGAGTTTAACATGAAAGAACAATGAATGAACACAAAGAAATCTGCCTAAATACATGCTTAGAATGCCACAAGGGGCCAACACAAACACAAACACAACAAATGGGACTCAGCCCAATCAAAGTTTTGAAGAAATTTTCACAAAAATTAGAATCCCTACCCATTTTTCGAAAATCCCCAATTTTTAAAAACCCTAAGTTAAAAACTGCAGAAATCTGAGACAAAAGTGAAAATGATGTTTAGATAAACATACCTTGAAGTGATTTTGCAGATTTTTTGCTTGAAAATGATGGGGTTTGAGTGAAAGAGAGTTTTGGGTTGAGAGGGGTTCGACAAACAATGTGAGGGAAAGTGAGTGATTCAAAAATATGTCACATCTGCTACTTAAAAACGGAAAACATGCGTTTTTCGCGGGTTAGAGAGTCGCGAGATTAGTCGCGAGACACATAGAAGCTTTTACGAGAAGTTTTTAGTAGTGACACAGTCGTGGGACACTCGCGAAAGTTTCTGTGTAAACTTGAAAAATTCCAGTTTTTGCCTAAAAACATTTCGCGAGTAGTGTTTAGTCACGAAATACTCGCGAGGCAGTAGCGAGACTATCTGGATGAAAATGTGACATTTTGATTTCCCTTAAGCACTTTTTGCAGGTAGCTCTAAGTTGTGAGATACTCGCGAAAATGCCTCTGAACCAGTTTTTGAATAAAAACACAAACATGCATTTTGAACAAAAACTTGAAACACGAAAGGATAAAATCACTTTAAAAAACAAATAAAATACTCAAAAATCTTTTTGGTTTTGATCAGCAAGCAATTGAGTATACACATCTCATTTGATCATGTACAATCACGCAAATGAAATAAGCATTCATTGAACAAAGTCTTGTGTGTTGTATGCGAGTATCAAATGTGGAATAGTCTTTAGTCTAGAGTGAAGCTTCAATGATCAATTCAATCAAGTCATACACAACTAGCACTAAGGCAAGAGGACTATCTCAATTATAGAAATGAACATATATGATCTCCCACAAGAATGATTACACAACTTTGAAACTTTTCATTTGGCTCCATTACAAAACATAACATATGATCATTTTTTTGAACAAAGTACATCTCATTTTGAGATCGATGCCTGAATTTTTGATATTTCAACTTTGTAAAAGAGTGAGCCTTTGGCTTTTTGAGGCACCATACATTTTAATACAAGTCGCTTTCCCTTTTTTCTTGTCAAATACTAGTATGTGTGACGGCTTTTGCGGCTCAATATCTCTTTTCGAAATTTGACATTTGATGAGCTCTTTAAGCAAAAACATAAAAACGTGGAAAAAGATATAGGCATAAGTCCATGCATGTATCAAGACCAACAAGACTATTGACTAATCATTCATGAAAAGCTTGAAGATCGATTTACAACAATCATATATAGATTTCAAGAATTGTCCCACAAAGATAGATGTGCATACAAAACAAGCTAAGCTCGTAATGCACTACTCCATTAGTATGAAAAAACTAGACCAAACTCACATGTGAAATATACAACACAAACGATCAAACTTTTTGAAGATTTTTCAATTTTTTATGAGTTTTTGAATTTTACAACACACAAATAAAAATGACACAAAAAGTAAGATCAATAAAAACAAATAACAAAAACAGCTAGCAAAATAAACATGCTACTAATCGAAAGCAATGACAAATGAAGATTTATCATGACATGATTCATGAACCTATGACCTTAAACATGAAAGAATTGAATCATGGACATATGAAATAAATCATGCATGGGTACCCTTTTTCACCCACACTTTTCGAGTGTTTTGGGTGAGAGCCTTGGACGGAGGTGCATGACCAACATAGCTTTCCAACCACGAAGTGAAGCTAACAAGGCATAGAGAGATGTTTTTCAGCATTTCCATGACATCTCCAATGAGATGTCCTTCATTTTCTCCCTGGGATTGAGTTCCCTTTGGTTTCTTCTTTGAACTTTCTTGGCCACGCATCGAATCAGCTTTCTTGAGTACATGTAGCTTGAAACAGTTGGGTCTTGTATGCCATTGAACGCCACAATGATGACACACATGCTTCACTTGAGGTCCCCTTTGATTTTTAGGAAATGACTTTCCTTTATCTTTTGGTCTTGCACGAAAGGTTCTTTTCTCAGCAGCAGGGATCTCAGTTTCAGGCATCACGTATTTGAGTTTCTTAACACTCTTGGCTGATACGAACTTTACTTCCTTCTTTGGTTCGCTGCTGGAGCTCCCTTCTCCGGTATAACCCAAACCGGTCTTGTCATGTGAAGATTTTTGTGATGACAACACATTGTCAAGTTTCTTGGTGGAGATACGCTCAACCTTAACATTGGTGTGGATTATTTCAAGCTCTAGAAACTTGATCTTAGAGTAAGCTTCAACTAGCTCTCCCTTGAGTACTTCTACTTCACATTTTGCTTCCTTGAGTTGCACAAGAGTACACTTATACTCTTCTTCAATTTTCTTCATCTTTCTCACAGAATGATTTGCAACCTTGGCATATTTTCCACAATCTTCTAGCAAAGAATCATATGCTTCTTGAAGATCGCTCTCTCATTCAGTTTGACATACATCTTTGTCTTCCGATTCTTCAACTTCCTCACCTTCTGAATGCTCACCAAGTTCATCCACCAAGTTGCTCAAATCATCCTTAGATTCCACGGAGGTAATTGCCATGAAAGTCCTATAATTCCTATCAATGTCACACTCTTCTTCCGAGTCTGAATTTGAGCTTTCAGAGTCGCTATGAGTAGTGGCAAACACCTTGCCCTTCCCTCTCAAGTAGTTGGGACATTCTTTCTTGATGTGTCCATGACTGTTGCATTCAAAGCACACAACTGCTTGGGGGTATTGAGAGTCCTTCCTATCTTTCTTCTTGAACTCTTTTCTACCACCTTTGGATGATGAGAACTTTCCTTTGCTAAAGGACTTCCCACTGTTCTTCATCTTTAGAAATTTCTGGAAGTTCTTTACAAAGAATGCTACTTCTTTCTCCACATCATCTTCTTCGGAAGATTCGTCCATCCTCTCATTGATGGTTTTGAGTACAAGAGATTTGCTTGGCTTGTGAGAAGGCAGTCCAAGTTCATATGTTTGGAGAGATCCAATTAGCTCTTGAATTTTAATCTCATCCAAATCTTTGCTTTCTTCTATAGCAGTAACCTTCGCACAATAACTCTCCGGTAAGGACCTCAATATCTTTCTCACTACCTTAACATCCCTCAATCTTTTCTTTGAGATTGAGCTTGGCAATCACAATTTCGTTGAGCTTCCCATAGAATGAATCAACTGACTCATCGTCACTCATCTTGAGCTCTTCAAATCGAGTGGTAAGCATTTAAAGTTTTGTGTCCTTGACCTTCTTGGTACCTTCGTAGGTAGTCTCAAGAATCGTCCAAGCTTCCTTAGCATTCTTCACATGTGATATCTTATGAAATTCATCAGTATACACACCACAAAAAATTGCATTAATTGCTTTGCTATTGGCATTTACCAACGCAAGAGTTGCTTTGTCCCATTTAGACTTGGCTGTTGTGGGTCTAACATACCCATTCTCAATGGAATCCCATACGGACTCATCTATAGAACAAAGAAATGCCCTCATATGAATTTTCCAAAAAGCATAGTTGCTCCCATCAAAGAATGGTGGAGCATTGAGAGATTGTGACCGATATATCACAAAAGGGGTCTTGGATCGCACTTAGGTGATGGAACCACAACAAGTACACCCACTCTGATACCAATTAAAAGCTCGAAATTGTGTTAAAAACACAAGAGCTGTTTAGACCCCAAATTAAAAAAAAAAAATACAGCTCGATTGATTTTATTCTAACTTAAACTAAATGTGGAATAGAGTAAATGCGAGCGAACAAACGAAATAACTACTCTAAGTCATATTCAATAAAGCACAGTAGTAAAATGAAAGTAATAAGAGTAAGAAAGAGAGATGCAAATACAAGATAACACGCCGATATGTTATCGAAGAGAAAACCGAAGAACTCGGCGAAAAACCTCTCCGCCGCTCTCCAAGCTGTAAATCGATCCACTAGACAATAAGTTGGGATACACGATGCATCTAAGCCCTCTAAGCTCCTACTCCAACAAGGATTCTCGGAACCATGTCTTGTCTAGCTTTTCGAATCCCGCAATACGCCCGATTGCATCCGCCAAAACTTGGCTTCTTCCAATGCTTCCCAGCAGCACCAAAACTCACTGGACACTCAGTATGGGTGTGGTAAGTGTTTGAACTATCAACCTCTCATGGATTTAGAAATGGAGAGGTAAGAGTAGAGGAAAACCACAATGGATGGTGTGTAGAATTGTGGGTATGACAATCTCACACTCTCAAGGGTTGAGGCTAGGGTTTTCTCTTCTGAAAAGCTCTCTACTCAATATGTGGGTAATGATGGTATATATAGTGTGATTGAAAATGTAGTGGAGCAGATAGGACAAAATAGCAAAATAGATTGTTTAGCGGGTGTCTCGCAGGAAGGCCTTACTCGCGCGACATTCGCGAAAACCAGCTGTCACCATCTGTCATGACTCTTCACATTCCAGTCATGTGCAGGGCACGTGCATCACTTCGCGGGATGCTTAGTCGCGAGCTACCCGCTAGAAATCTTCTGTCTCCAAAAGCTCGAGTCTTCACACACTCTCTCTCTCTATCACACAACCTTTACAATAAAATCCCACATAAAGTACAGGGTAAAAAAGATTGAACAAAATTACAATCAAATTTAGCACAGAATTAAAGCTAACATAAAATAGTTGTAAATAACAACTTTATAGCATCAAGGATGCTATGAGAGAATGGATATCTTATGAGAAAGAAATTAAAATCCTTATCCGCAATAGCTTCCTTAAACTTTTCTCAACAAAGCTATTGCAATCCTTTAGGACCTCAAGAGTGGCACAATTTTCTTGTGTTTACTTATTTGCCAAGGTGACCCGCTGTCTCTAGACCTTTTCATCTTGCGTATGGAATACTTAGGAAGCCTTATTGAAAGGGAGTGTATGGAAGGAAATTGGATCCTTGTCAAAGCAACCGGGGATAATATTGGAATAACCAATTTATTTTTTGCCGATGATCTTATGCTCTTTGCCAAAGCTAGTGAAGAAAATAGTGAAAGTATTAAGGAAGTATTAAACTATTTTTGTGTTGAATCGGGGCAGAAGGTAAGTGCAAAAAAGTCTCGGATCTACGTCTCTTAGAATGTATCCTTGAATCTTAAAGAAAATATCTGTGAAAATATCGGAATCCATGCCACCAACAACATTGGAAAATATTTAGGTTTTCCCCTCAAACACAAAAAAGTAGCAAGAAATCAATATAACTTTATTGCTGAGAGGGTAATAAGCAAACTCTCAGGTTGGAAATCAAAATTCCTATCCTTTACGGGCAGAACAGTTTTAGTGAAATTGGTCATGTCCGCTATGCCTAATTATGTGATGCAAGGAATGGCACTTCCTAACCACCTCTGTGAAAAACTTGATAAGATTAATAGGGATTTTCTTTGGGGAGCCTCTTTGCAATTAAAAAAGAAAATGCATTTGGTTGGATGGAACAAAATCATCAAACCAAAGGAGCAAGGTGGGCTGGGTATTCAAGCTTTGAAAGGAAAGAACCTTGCACTACTTGCAAAGCTCAACTGGAGGATGTATCAGGAGAAGGATGCCTTATGGGCGAAGGTCATTTTAAAAAAATTCTACTCTCAGTCGAGAAGGAACTCTAAAGATCCAAATAAGCTCCCGGAACTCTAAAGATCCAAATAAGCTCCCACGTTCAACAAACTGGAACGCTATCGAAGCGGGTTTTCCTATTTTCTCTGAAGGTGTCTGTTGGAATATGGGTAATGGATTGTCAATTAAATTCAGGATAGACAAGTGGATGAGAGGAGTTCTCCTAGGGAAGTAATTGAAGGACCTCTCAACATATCGGATAGCAACATGACAATGGCAGATACGATCCAAGGAAATGAATGGAACTGGGAGGCATTATCCTTTAAGCTTCCTACAGATTTTTTGGATAGAATTAAAGCCACTCCCACTTAGATGTTTAGGAGTAAGGAAGACACAATAAGATGGAAATTCTCACAGAAAGGAGAGTTCAATTTGGCTTTAGCTTACCTCTTAGCAATCTCGAATGATAATCAAAGCAACTTATTTCTAGGTGAATGGGTTTGGAAAATGGATACCTTGCTGAAAATATGCTCATTTCTATGGCTTTGTCACCACAACAGTGTTCTAATGAGAGAAATTATTGCTAGCAGAGGTATTGACTGCAAAACTATCTGCCCTCTCTGCAGAAACAGCAATGAATCTTTCCTTCATCTTCTTAGAGAATGCCCCTACGCTATGCAAATCTGGAGGAAGATTGGAATATTGGCTACAATGGAAGTGACCTCGGTCTGGACTTGTTTCAATGGCTGAGAGCTAACTATCAGAACAGTACAAATCTCCTCTCTAATGGCATACTATGGAAAACCTTGTTTACTTTCTCTGTTTGGGCACTCTGGAAACACAAAAATAGGGTAGTGTTTGAAAACACATTGCTAAACTCAGATCTGCACAATACTTGCATTAGATAGACTGTGGATTATTTTTTCTATGCAAGCAAATCTCTTCGAACCAAGAGGATGATGACAATGCAAGTTTAGTAGTTCAAACCCCGTGAGGGCTGGTATAAAGTATAAACTGAATACTGATGGTGCTTTGTTAGGAAATCCTAGGAAAGTAGGTGAACGGGGGCTAATCCGAAACCATAGGGGAACATGGATGAAAGTTTTCAGTTGCTGCATAGGCAATACCACTAGTGTTATGGTAGAATTCTGGGCTCTAAGGGATGGCTTGCAATTAGCATCTCAGATGGGGATCTCATGCCTAGAAGTTAAATTAGATGCAAGAACTGTTGTAAACCTTGTGTTATCTAACTCAATGCCCAATAGAGCTTATTCAACCCTCTTGAATAATTGTAGGTTCCTGCTCAACAGGTTCCAGCAAGTCAAGGTGACTCATATATTTCAAGAAGCGAATAGGTGCACAGATGCAATGGCAAGGAGAGGATGCTTACAACAAGAATGTTTTTTGTTATTTAATGATCCTCCTTTAGCTAATATATCATCTTTTGATGTATCTGATGCCAATGATATGTATTATGTTAGGTGCTATGCCAACTCTATGCCTTTCCTGGCTTCTTAGTTTATCAATGAATGGCCTTTTTAACCCAAAAAAAAAAGCCATTATCAATCGAATTCTTAGGATGCAAACTAACTTAAGTCACACATCTATTTATAAGAGAGAGATTGTGTGTAACACTTCCACCTGGTGTAGATTCCAATCCAAAGCCAATCTCTACCCCATAATAAATTTACTCATAATTCAATCTTGCATTGATTTGAAAAGGTTGACACAAATGTTACTAATTCTGTTCCGTTTCGGCCGGAATTTCTCGTACCGAACTGTAAACCGGAATGGAAACACCTTCTGTTCCACCTTGGATGAAATTCCGGCCAATTCCAGTCTGTTTCAGGCGTTTCGGTCTCTTTCGGGTAATTTCAGCCGGTATGAATTTTGGCTTCCTTTTCCCTTTCTGAACCTACCTATTTCATCTTTTTGCTGGGTCTAAACTCAAAGCCATACTATTTCTCCTTCAGCTAGGTCTAAACTCTAAACTCAAAGCCACTGTCTCTCCCTTAGATTTATATTTGTCTCTAAAAGTTTCTAGAAAAGAGATTAGCTCAAGCATTTCTTGAAGATAATTCTGCACATGTAGAGGCACTCTTTGGAGCTGACTATAATGGGAGAAGAGAGGGAGATAGAGACCAGTAGTCGACTACCACCAGGAAGAAGAGAGAGTCTAGACTGTTTAGAGAACTAAAGTCCTAAAAGCTAAAAAGAAGAAGGTAACTTCAAAGAAAATTTTGAATACATGGCTGGGATGAGATTTAGGAATATTGAGATTTTGTAGAGATAGGACTTAAGAGAAAAAGGAAGATAAGGGAATACGTAAGAAAGAGAAGACAGAGAAATACATAAGAGAATTGGTAGGTGGGGGCGGTTTTAGAGTGAAATGACTAAAGAGAGAATAATATATATATATGAGGAGGAGGAGGGGTAATACGCTGTTAAGTCTTGTTATGAATAATGATTTGTTATAAATCATTTTATGTAATGACTAAATACTTTGTATTATTTGATATTTATTTATTTGAATTGATAATTTTATGTTGTATAAGAATGTGTGTATATATATATATATATATATATTATTAATTTTTTAAAGAATTTTGAAACACCTTGAAATGGTACGTCAAAATAGGCCAGTACCAAAATATTCTGCTCCACTGGACAAACCAAAATGGGTTCTAAAATGGTATCCATAACATTGGTTGACACTCCTATTAAATTTGGACAATAGCATACATTCATTCGACAATAAAAAAAAAAGAAAAAGAAAAAAGGATTGAGTAGTGTTACAGACAATCAAATAATTAAGGGAAAGACATAATTAATGGCTTAGTTAAGACTCATATATCAAGCTAGTGAAGTACTGACTATGTTTATACCACTGTTTTAAAAACCGGACCGGACCGGCCAGTCTGACCGGTTCAACCGAAAAAACCGGTGCAGTCCGGTCCAGTTAAATGTCTCAAAACCGGTCAACAATCGGTCAATAACCGAAAATTTTGAAAAAAACGGTTTGATTCTCAGTTCGGTTTTTAAAACCATGGTTTATACCAATAAATATAATAATTATGGATTTCAGTTAGTTTAACAAGTAAATTCTCTTATTATTATTTTTTAAAACCCCATTCTACCACTACAAGAGTTATGCTTTTTTATAGTGGTACTTTGGGTTAAGTAATGCTTGAGTATCAATTATTTTTAAATACAAGTTCTACAAAATATTCTAAATTGTTTGGCACTATACTTTATTTACCAAAATTTTATTTTTTCAAAAAGACTAAGAAACTAGTTTTGGTAATGATGAAGTATCTATTTAATGATATAGGGATCAAAGATTTCCATTCAAGGAAAATTATTGTCGGATATACTTAAGATTTTTCCATGTGCAACCAATTCTTGATAAAAATTGAAAAACAAACCAAGTGCAATTCATCTATTGGTTCAAGTAAAACCTTGACCTAGCTATTTCAAAATACTTACAAAATTATCAAGAATCTTATAGTCTAACTAGTACATTCTAGTCTTTCTTACGCTAACCTTCAGATTCAAATCTACTCTCTCTAATTATTGAATTATAATAAAATATAAAAAGGAATCCACAAAATTGAAACACATAAAAATTCAGTAATTGATAATTTGATATCTTTTCTTTCATGCTTCTATAGTCGGTAAACTATTGCAAAATTTCATGAGATCCTGAGTAAATTACTTAAGATAAGAAAAATCAATCAGTAAAACTACTTTTTAGTTTCAAGTAATTAATATCTCCAATTTCAAAAAAACAAAAAAAATCATTTTTTCCTAGGACACTATAGATTTTTTGGGGTACGATTACCTTTTTAAAAAAGTAACTGTATTTATTATTTAAAAAAAAAAAAAAAAAAAACTAGATCAGAGAGAGATGTACTTGACTTTACTATTTTAAAAGAGTAAGTCTAATGTCATACATTTTGACATAATAAATGTCATAACTTGTCATGTGGCGAGTTGTGGTTAGTAGAGGGGTGATTGTAGGTCCATGTGAAGATATTCTTCCACCAACTACAACTCGTTATGTGGCGAGTTGTGGCATTTGTTGTACCAAAATGTGTGGCATCCAGACTTATTCATTTTAAAATGCGTAGACTTACCTAGCGGGAGGAAGGCCTCTTGGACCTTGAAGCTCAGACATCAATGTCCGTTTCATATTATTCTGGGCTATAGCCCATCCTACCAATGCAACCTAGGCATTCGAAAACTAACACGCAAATGCAACTAATTGTATTACCTAATCAAAGAATTATTTTTTAAAATAAGATAAAATTTCAACCTCTATCATCGGCTGGATAATCGATAATTTCGATAACTTAGAGCAACCACATCAGCTCTTGTATAAGTGTGTATAATAAAAAAAATGCTCAAATTTACACATTTTTTTTTTATCAAAAACAACCCACATCAGCTCATGCATAACTGTGTATATTTTAGAGGCTCCTTCAAATTGCTACAGTACCGTGTAAATTTACACGGATACTGTAGCTCAGTTATCCAATTTTTAAATAATTTTCCGTTCGCTCGTTTTTTTCTCTCTCTTCTCTCAGTTAACTGCTCATCCCCACGCACAAACAAATCCACACAGATACACTTGCTAAAAAAAAAAGAAAAAAAAGACAGATACACAAATACGGAGCTCGTGGATCGTGGATGGTGGATCGGAGCTCGGGACGGAGTGTTGATGGTGGATCAGAGCTCGGGACGGAGTGTTGATGGTGGATTGGAGTGTGGATCGTGGGTCGGAGCTCGGATCGAAGCTGTGGATGGTGGATCGGAGCTCGGATCGTAGTGTGGATGATGGATCAGAGTGTGGATCGTGGGTCGGAACTTGGATCGGAGTTGTGGATCGTGGATCTGTGGTGGATCGTCGGATCGGAGCTCATCACTGGTCACTGTGGTGGATCGTCGGATCGAAGCTCGTCGGAGCTGTGGTGGATCGTCGGATCGGAGCTCGTGGCTCGGAGCTGTGGTGGATCGTCGGATCGAAGCTCGTCGGAGCTGTGGTGGATTGTTGGTCGGAGCTCGTCGGAGCTGTGGTCTGGAAAATGGGTACAGAGAGAGAGACAGAGACAGAGAGAGAGAGAGCAATTTCAGATGGGAGAGAGAGAATGAGGCGGGTACGTATATAGGTAGTTAAAAGAGAAATAATAAAATATTTGATAAAGTTGATTATTTAATTAAAAGTTGGTTAAAATAGATGAACTGATATAGGTAGTGATAGTGTAAAATAAAAAAGGTAGATTTTTTGTGTAAAATAGAGGAAATTTTTAAAAGCGTAAATTTTATATAAGTATGAGTGCCAATGGTTTCAATTCTTTTTTTTAGGAAGGTTATTAAGAAACTTAAAAGAAATAATCCACGAAAAAAAAAATTAAATACATGAAGTTTTACAATTTACTTCTACGAGTTTTGGTATTTCAAAATTATTACATGATAATTTATTATTAGTTGTAATTATCTATTGTCAACGCGGGTAAATGTGACCATTTTATTTTGTTAAATTTGTATAACATTTTTATTTTTATGCAATTGTCATTATCTATTTGTCATTGTTTTTATAAAAATATTTTAAACTAAATGACAAAACTCAATCCATTGTCACTATATATTAATTATTGACCCACACAACCACACTCACTCATACATATATAATACACTAAGTATCTACTTAATCAATCAAATGCTTAAATAATTATTAACTTTACTATTTTTTTTTCTTGACTCATTAATGTTATAAAAAAAAAAGTTTTGATAATATAATAACAATACACACGCATGTAACAAACCTTTCCCCTCTTCCTATGTGTGTATGCGTGTGTGTTAAAATATGTCGTATTCTCAAAAGAAAAAAAAGTGGATTAATCCCACATTGGAAAATGAGGGTGATGTACACAATTAGTATTAGATACACACTTGCTCACATATATAATGTAAATATAATATAAAAAGAGACGCTCACAACTTATAAGCATTTACTTTTTACTTTTAGAGTTAAAAGTACCAAGATAGTCAAATAGATAAGAAAGATAGATAAGATTCATGAGCATTGGATTAGAGATCATATGAGAGAGAGAGGGAGAGATATGTGACCTGTGTTGTTGTTTAGTTTTGAGATTGGCTGATCTGTGTTATTGTTTGATTTTAGGCTGAACTAAGCGTGATCAAGGTGTGCAAAATATTTTTAAAGGTAAATTGAACTAATAAAAAATATATTATATATCTATCTATACTATTAATAACAGGACTTGTTTGCTTTTCAACATTTTGCGTATTAAAATACCTTCACATAAATTCTTAAACTCTTTAAAATACTCTTATCTTTTAGTTAAATAATTTTAAATTAAAAAAACACAAACTGGTTAAAAAGTAATTTACTATTTTTAAGTTTTAAGTTTTTTTTCTTTGTCTTCTCCATTTGACCTAAAATTTAGGACACTATCTCTATCTAATTTTTAAATATTATTTCACATTACCTTATCTCCTTTTTTTTTTTTTTTTTTAAAAATTACACACAGTTATTTATATATTATTTATATATCACTTTTAACCATTATGACACTAAACTAATAAAACAAATAAAAAAGTAGTATTATTGCATGCGCAAAGCACATGTAATAAATCTAGTATAATTTAATTTTTTTTACTATAAAGTTAGGGAGGTTTTGAACACTATGTGCCGCTGCCCCTGAGTATAAGATCAATACATTATTAGAGAAATATTGCATATATTAAGTACGTGAGATAATTATTATATTTGATGACGTAGTGGAAGTGTAAAGTTCTAAACCATGGAATGAATTGTTGACACCAGATTGCATCTTTCAAAATGCAATTATGCAAATATGGTCAGTCACAGTGCAACTTGTGATTATACAAATTGAATGCAACCTTGCACCTCAAATGTCTTCATCCACTCCTTTGAATGCATTGTTGTGTCATAATATGGCTAGAAACTAATCATAAAAATTGGCTATCCTAGGCAAGAATCTAAGAAAGATGTGGGCCATCTTTACTGGTCAATTAGATGCAGATATTTGTTCACTCTTCATAAAATTTCAATAATAATTCCCCTTCCCTTTCCTTTAAGGCCAAACTCAGTCTTCCAAAAAAATTTCAGTAATCATTAGCTAATTTACCCATCAATAAGATGGTAGTTGGTTTTTATCATTCCGTATAGTCATAATTATGTGATTTCCTTTTCACAATTATCACAGAAAATTTTCAGGTTTCATATATAGAGAAAGTAGCTTATGCTGGGAGAACTAGTCTACAAACTTAGAGGCTTCACTTTTGCTGAACAGCTATGCTTATCACTATCACTAACTGTTTGGTTTTGGAATGCTTTGAATCAAAGCAAAAGAATGATTAATGATGGATTACAGACTAAACCCACTGCTAAGTTGAAGCAATGTTTTTGCTTATTGCTTGACAAAGAGTTTACTGACTACTTGAATAGTTGGTGTAACTTCATGACTCACTATCATTGAAATCTCAACTATTAAAAAGGAAAAGAAAATATACTAGGAGAATAAATATCCAACTCTTACTTGTTGATTTGATTTGAACTGTCAAGATACAAAAGAAAAGTATTTGTCTCTAGGTGATAAATGAACAACATCAATCTCTCAAACCTAAATAAATAGATAACATTATCAATGATTTCCGAAAATTGTGATTAGTACAAGATATAGTAGTGAATGCCATAACTCAAGGCCATTTCCATGTTTTTTTTTTTTTTGGGAGAGAGAGAGAGTTTCAACCTATGATATTCGCTCCTGATGATAGCTTTTTATCATCAGATTAAGACACTAATCAGTTTTTGGTATAGGCGGAAATTGAACCCGAGATTTCTTATTCAACCATCAGAGACTTTACTAATTGAGCTAAGTGGAACCCACTTTTCTATTTTCCCTTTAAAGGTACCTTCTCCAAGATTTTCTCTCTTCAGGATTAGCGTCATCTCAAGATGGTCTATCTCCACTAATGCACCTAAAAGTGATAGTTAATCACAAACATAATAATAGTAATAAAGATAAAGATAATGATAACAATAATAATAATAACAATCATCATCATCATCCATCACGATTAGTTGATAGTTCCTTATTCAATATCCAGATATAGCCTTAGGATATACTCTTTTAAGTCTTTGTAAATAAATAATTGAATCTACGAATTTTGTTAATTTTCATCCTCTTCATCTTTTATTGAATGTAAAATTACACTCCTGACTTTGATTTTTATTTTTTGACAAAAACATTATACATGCTCAATCCAGATAATCTATAAGATAGCGGTTAAACCATACCTGTCTTCTTTTCTAAAAGGGATAATAGACTTATCAAAAAATAAAATAAAAGAGAGTTTGTTAATATAATTTGATGTGTGGCCAATGAAACTCATTTGGCCCAGGAAACCCAAAAGAAGAGACAGTGTCCTTTTAAATTTGCTACCAAAGGAAGGGTTGTCGGGAGGGAAACAATTAAATTAAATACTACAATAGAATTCCAAAGTTTATCTCCTTGAATCCTTGTAATTAGCTTATTCTTTTACCTCCACAATTATATATAAAGAAATATCACTAGGCAGTATACTACAACACAAAATTTAGGAATATTGAAGGTACTTTTAGAGCAAGATTTATGCCGAGGCAACAAACCCCATCCTAGATTTCTTGCTCAACTTGGTACCAAGAAATATAATGAGTGATGTTAACAATCCTAAAAATTTTACTGCATAAATCTTATAAATTAACATGTTACCAATCACAAAAAAGAAAAAAAGAAAAAGAAAAAAAGAAGAAGCAATTCTAACATTTAATTATCATATTGTTTATGTAACACTAACTGTATTCTTATCAAATCAGCTTCTAAGTTTTTTTTTGTAATAAAATCTGTAGTAATTTTAATATTTTCCAAATATAATTCTTTTATGACATAATCGGATGAGACAATTTTATAGAAACACAAACAATTAGTTTAAGAGATTTCGACATGTATCGTTGTTTTAGCTCAAAAAGGTAAGTAGGTCAAACATATAAATTGTACAATCAACTAAGGCTTTCTTCACCAATGAAAAGACATTGTAGGGATCAAAATACAAAAAAAGTAAATGAGTGACACAATTAATTTTAATTAATGGGAAATAAATTCACAATGGGAGAACTAGGAAGGAAACTGGATCATAAGACTAATATGAATGAAAAAGATAACAATGATCCTTATATCCTTTCTTTTGACCGATGAAGCTGGTTACAAATGAGGATTAACACTCAACACATTTCTATCTCTAATTTTTCTATCCCCCTCCAGTATGGGGGAAGGGTCCTATTCATACAAGTGAGTTCTCTCTCTCTCTCTCTCTCTCTGATTTATCGTGTGGTGGAAGGGAGGAGGAGAAGATACTTGTTCAATCAAAGGTCTCCTCCCTACTTCTAGGGAGTTAGTGAGTAGATAAGTGGAGAGCACTGTTCTGACAGATCATTCAATATCAAATGTGGCCCGATTGGTAGGTATAGTCATGTAATGAGGAGGTAAATATTGTTGGATTTAGGTGCTACATTCCTTGGTTCGTCCTTTGTACTTCTTCATTGGTTTTTAAGTGCTTCTCGCCTCCTCCACGGCCTGCCCATCTCCTTGGTTCTAGGTCAAGGATAAGATTGTCATCGGTCATATGTAGAGCGGTGATGAGGCTCCTTGGCAGGTTGGGTTTTGTTGGTCCTTTCATGGTCCTTTCATTCTCTCCTATGTTAGAGCATCCCCAATGAGGCTGCTAAATTGATTAATAAGTCAATTTAGCAACCAATTCCCTAAAACTGTTTCTAAAGCAAAGATGCTAAACTCAAAAAAATTTGAATTTGTACTACAGTTTGCTGCTAGAGATAGCAGTTCATTGTAGCTTAAACTATAAAAAAGAAAAAAAAAGTTTTTGAATATAAGGTGTTAAAAAAAATAGTATTTTAATGTGTTGATGATTGTAGTTATTGTTTATTGTGGTGAATATATTATTTTTTTGTATTTTTTATATTGTTTTAATGTGTTAAATGTTAAAATAAAATCTTTAATGTTGAATGTATTATAAAGTAGTGTATTAAAATAGATAAAGTAATATTTTGAATTGCTAAAATCTATATTTTTTAAGTAACCTTGCCGTGAATGATCTTAGTACCTATCTCATTCCGTCTATAGCTAACCTTGGGCTGGACCCAAGATCTTTTCCTTCCTTATTATGTTTTTATGGGCTTTGGCTCTGTGGCCTTTTGTATACTTCCCACTCCACCGCAAACACTATTCTGTTACAAAATTAGCTAATTATTAAAATAGTATGTTTACCAGCTAAGTCAATAAAAAAGCAATTATGCTTCGAACATATTATTGTTAATATTATTTTTGGCCAACAAGATAACTAATTAATTATACTACTTGTAAATTGGACTTGGATTAGGATTATGTTCTTTAACTGAAGTACAAGCTAGAAGAAGTCTTCTTCTACCATGATTATATTACCAATGCTAATAATTAATATGATAAAAATAAGAATCAAATGACACAGTGGGGCACATGACTTAATCAGATACCACCCAAGTAGATAAAGAATACAATATATATATATATATATATATATATATATATATATATATATATATATATATATATACACATCTCTGTTATTACATAGATGCATATAAAAATGGGTTCCATTAATGTGTGCCCTAAAATGCTGTCAATACTTTTTCAATTCCCAATAAAATATTTCTAAAAATGACTAATTATTGTGTGCCCTTAAGACACACATTAGCAAAATCTTATAAAATTTACTGATTTTATAATACTATATGACTGAGTTCAGTTCTTACATAGCCAATATCAAATAGCAGTACATGTTCTTGATATTTTATGAATCTAGATCGAAATCTGGGTCATATTCGCATTCCAAAAGAGTCTGTTTGTTAAACTTGACACTTCTATTAAAGAATCTTCAAATTTGATATATATTATATTTATGTTCTATCTTATACGTCTTAGTATATATGATACATCTTCATACTATAAAACCAACTTATGCAATGAAAAATTGGTTTAAGGATTATGGCAAACATGCAGAATTGCAGACATACACACCACTAAATATAATTTTAATACATTCTAATATATACTCACAATAAAATTTTAATAGATTCAATAAGGACCCGATCATTAGGCCATTCTTACTGTAGATCCTAAGTTTTAGGGTAGTAGCTGGAGTTGCATCATGAACTTCAAGATAAATAAGCTTTTCTTGGTTGACTCAATTAACAATAACATAACTGATATATAGTTAGACTGAAACAAGATCCATTGAGTTTCAGTGCCCAAAAAAAAAAGAAAAGGAATAACTAAAAAAAAAAACTGACTTATTTTTAAATTATTTACATTGTTAGTCAATCTTATATGCACCTTCCTTAAATATTATTCCGTTTTAGTGTTTAATTAATTTTTAATGGGATAATATATATAATTAGAGAAATGAAAGAAAGGTTAGCCCAGAATTGGTTAGTTTTAACTATAATAAGAGTTATAATTAGCTTATAATATTTATATTTTGTGTGGAAAAACAACTTGAACCAACCGACAAATAAGGAGAAGCATGGGTTTAGTTTTCTTGGCTTGGAATTGAAGGGATATGAATAGGTACGGCAGTTAGAACCACTCCCTTTTCCTTTCACTCACTTCCTCACACACTCTCTCTCTCTTTCATAAAACAAAACACAACACACACAAACACACATACAAACACACTATACGTACGGACCCCCTTTACTCTCTCACACTCACACTGAGCGTACGGACCTCCTCTAGTTGCTTTGACCGGCGGCGCCACCACCACAAAATAAGAAAAAGTCTTAGAAAAACTCTCTCACCCTCTCACCTTCCCTCCACTTGTCACACCACACTCTCTCTAGCTATAAGCTCTTCAAGAACACCCCATCTCTCTCTCTCATCCACAAATTAACCACAACCAATACTCCAACTAAAAACTAGGACTCAGACTCCCTTAATTTTCACCATACAACCCCTCAACAACTTCCACTACAAGAACAAACTCCACCCCTTTTCATCTCTTTCATTCTTATCCAACATTTTTTTTTTATCTCTTCCTTTCTTTCTTTCTTATACTCTCACGAATTTTTCTTCTTCTTTTCTTAATTGTTGTATGGCTTTGATTGTGGATCAACAATCAAACTTCAAACACTTTTGTAAAATTTGCAAGAAAGGTTTTGGTTGTGGAAGAGCACTCGGAGGGCACATGAGGGCACATGGAATAGGCGACGAGAGTATCCACATTGATGAGGAAGACCCAGCTAGTGATTGGGAAGACAAGCTTGGTGCCAATGTTCCTGCTAGCAACAAGCGCATGTATGCATTGAGAACCAACCCAAATCGGCTAAAGAGTTGTAGAGTTTGTGAAAATTGTGGTAAGGAGTTCTTGTCGTGGAAGTCTTTTCTTGAACATGGCAAATGTACCTCTGAAGATGCTGAGTCCTTAGTTTCATCCCCGGGCTCTGATGGTGACGATGGCAATGGAAGAAGAGGGTGTGGTTGGTCTAAAAGAAAAAGATCAATGAGAGCTAAAGTGGGCAATTTCAATAACTCCAATTGCCCTTCTAGCGAGGAAGAAGACCTTGCAAATTGCTTGATGATGTTATCAAACGCAAATGTTGATAACATGGTGGCTGAGGCTGAGGAGTCTTGTGCATCAGCTAGTAAAGAAGAAGAACGAAGAAACACCCCCATGAATTTCATTCCTCCAATTTCATATAAGGTTCCTCTAGATGACAACGATGACATCCTCAACATCAACATCATCAACGACGACGACAACAACAACAACAAGAACAAAGGGGTGGCTAAAGGTTTGTTTGAGTGCAAAGCATGCAAGAAAGTTTTCAATTCCCACCAAGCATTAGGTGGTCATAGAGCTAGTCACAAAAAGGTTAAAGGTTGTTACGCTGCACGTCTCGACCACATTGAAGATAGTCTAGCCGATGATGATGTGATCACACACGAAGAATTTTTCCCAACAAAATCGAACTCAGCCTTTCAACAACTCGATCATCAAGGTTCTAACACACCATTGGCATCGACATCCAAGAAAAAATCAAAGGTGCATGAATGTTCAATATGTCACCGTGTTTTCTCATCTGGGCAAGCACTAGGTGGACATAAGAGGTGCCATTGGATCACCTCCAATGGACCTGACTCTTCTGCACTATCTAAGTTTCATCAATTTCCAGATCAGTTGGAGCCAATTATTCAAAGGCCCAAGTTCGATAATTCATCAGAGTTGCTCGATCTCAAGCTCGACCTTAACCTTCCCGCACCAATTGATGATGTTACTGGAGTTCGACATGACCAAATTATTAACCCTACTAGCTTTGGAGTTTCTACAGATATTTTTTTACAGTCTTGGATAGCTGCAAAGGAAAATGAAGATAATAATCACCACCACCACCACCATCACCAACACTTCCAAAATGCCGACATTGACAACAACGATAACAATAGCATCATCATCATCAACAACAGCAACAACAACAACAACAACAACATGAATAACAACAACAGTAGTTGTTCAATGCAAAATGTGGAGGATGAAGCAGACAGTAAGGTGAAATTAGCTAAGCTAAGTGAGTTAAAGGACATGAACATGAGTGGAAGTTCCTCACCATGGTTGCAAGTGGGCATTGGTTCAACTACTGATGTGGCAGCTAACCCATAAAATTTTTTGAAAGCAAAGTGACCTTCATCTTCTCAGTAATTATTTCATTTCCTATTTTTTTTTAGTTTTTGTATTTAAGATTTAAGAAACTGTAAGTATATAAACTCAACAGGCCAGTAATTAATTTTTTGTTTTTTCCTGTTATTAATTTACTCTTTTCTCATTGTAAATTTTGGTGAGTCCACAGGAACTCACATTTATAACGCATACATTTATTATCAATAAATACAACTTTTATGATTCTTTTTCTTTTCTCTTCAACAACACTCTCATAGAGATTGGATGGAAAAAGGTGAACAGTTTTATCACTAGTGAGTAGTAACTAGTGAGCCCTCCCCACTAGAAAACCAGTTTATCTAATTTTTATTTTTTTTCTTAATAGAGACATGATGGAATTTGAAATCTATGAGCATTGTCATTGTTATTATCATGTCAAAATATCAATAAGCTTTTTTAATCTTGAGATTTGAATATCCAAATCCAAGTCCCTTAATATAGAATATGCAATTTTATCAGTCCAGCTAATTAGAATCTATTATTCATGACAAGAATTACGTAATTCAATCGTCATTCACTTCTTCTTTTTTAGTGAAAATATTTAGGGTTTAAATTCCCTGTTTCTATTATTAAAACCATCGAAATTTTAAAAATGGCATCCAAATTAGCATCTAGGATCTAATAGTAGTAGTATGCTAAGTGTAAAAGCTAAGGCAGGTAGTTAAGGCAGTTAAAACGTTGACTGACAAATAGTTAAGCTGAGCTGTGGATGTGCATAGAAGAAGCCGTGCTTGACACTTGTCGAGTGAAGCTAAGTTATCTACTCATGTTTCTCGCACAACCATGATTTGTTCTTGTATTAGTTCTTACCATTTGTTTTTTGCAGATTTGTTATTTCTTCGTACAAAACCTTAAGCACAAAAAGGTTGGCTAATCGTTGACCTAGTGAGAGATAAGAACGGTTTAACCGTACATGTACACAATAGTATGAGAGCAAGCTATAGCCAGCATTTTCTACGCTGTCCTTAGTCTCCATCTTGAAAAAAATTCTGTATGAGATTTTTTTCGGTTAATTTCCGTCATTTATATCGTATATTAAGGGCATGTTTTATACAGATGTTTTTTATAAATGAATTAATGGTTTTTGTGCACTAAATCTGTTAGGATGTGGACAATTAACGAATGCATACGCTTCGTGAAATATGATTCAAACAAAATTAATGAATAATAAAATTGTTATTGTACTTTATTTCTTGTATCAGATTTTTTTGGTTAGTCTTCACCATTTAAATCGTTGACAGGACATATTTTATACGAATGTATCTGAATTTTGTAACGATTTTTGAGTAGTTGTTTCATTTTTGGCTTATTTTGAGGGGTGTTTTTAATGTCCGGGAAATATAATTCAATTATAATTAATGAATAATCAAGTGGTTATTGTACTTCATTCTCAAAAAAAGCCAGCTCTTGTTTGCCAGTTTGTAATTTCTGTCATGTAAGTAGGGGGTAATAGTTTAGCCCACTCCCTTGCTAGAAGAGCCGTTTTAACTGCTGATATTGATGTGTGGTTAGAAAAACTACTACCAAATTTAGATGATGTTTTCCAGTTTGATTTGCTTTAATAAAAATGACTTACCCATTTCTCAACAAAAAAAAAAAAAGTGGTTATTGTACTTTATTTATTTGAACCATTCTATTTCGGATTCAAATAGAGAGACCCTAATATTCTAAGAACATGGGTGCAAGTTATTTGTGACTTTGTGTTCCTTAACACTTAAGAATTATGTAACAGATTCAAATTTTGTACTGAAAGCATGAGAACTCAAACAAATGTACAGTATTTTTTTTTTTTTATAGAGAAATGTACAGTAATTAGAAACCATTGATGAAGCAAAAGTATTATACGTCTAACTCTTTCTTTGGACCATTTAATTATTATTATTATTATTATTATTATTATTATTATTATTATAAATGCATGAATATATTAGATTGTCAATGTAATATATCTAGGATTTTTAGATGTCATGTAACACACAATATATATTGAGTAATGCTACAAGCACAAAGTATTTTACAATATCTTTACAAAATGCTAATGTGGCTAATCTCTTATTAGTTTTCATCTAAGCCAACCATTAATATCACTTATCTTAAATGCATGAATATATTAGATTGTCAATGTAATATATCTAGGAATTTTAGATGTCATGTAACACACAATATATATATTGAGTAATGCTATAGGCACAATTTATTTTACAACATTTTTACAAAATACTAATGTGGTCAACTTCTTATTGGTTTTCATCAAGGCCTACCATTAATATTACTATTTAATTTACTAATAATTATTCACCGTATCAGCAGTTTGTAACATTTTTGTAAAATAGTTTGTATCTTTAATATTATTTATATATATTTTTGTACGAAAACAAACTTGGTGTAACATTCACAATCTATATTGATAATACATATATATATATATATAATACAATAAAAAAAAATTATTGTTCACTTAGGTTATATTTGGTAACAATTTTTTTTTCTTTTACAAAAATTTTTTTTGAGAATATAAAGAAAAAACAATTTTCTTGTATTTTTAAAATCAAAAACATATTTGGTTAGTTGAAAAAAAGTTTTTTGAAGAAAATAATAGAAAATACTAAAATATGTTGTTATTAGGATTTGAACTCTAATGCTAACTCATTAAATGAGACAAATTTATTAAATCAAATACTTGTTTTTATTGACTTTTGAAAACTAGAAACTGAAAACAATCTTTTATATGTTTTCAATTTCCTTCACAAATTGAGTTTTGAGAATAGTTTTTGTTTTCTGTCCATTTTGAGTTGTCAAACAAGTTTTTTAATCTCAAAAATATAAAATTGTTTTTTAGATTAAAAAATAAGAGAAAAAACGGTTACCAAACATACCTTTAATAGTTAATATATTACTCTTATATAAGGATTGGTCTCACGAGGCCAAAATATGAGATCTATCTTTAAGTGTGAGAGATGTATAATAGTGTAGGTACATTGAAGTAATGGGCGATCACCAATTACTATTATTAGAGTTGTCCTTATAAATTTAGTTGTTATATATAACTCTAGTTTATTGATTGACCAAAACAGTTTTCTTTTGATTAGTTATCAAACTATTTAAATCCAATTAATTTATAGATTGGCTTTACAAAAATTCAAGGTCATTTTTAATATATAGATAAGCCAAATTAAAAGAGCCAATACTTAATAATTAAGAATCCTTTTGTTTTAAATTTAATTTATTTAAAAGACCATCTCATCTCATCTCAATCTGAAATTTTACTTTTCTATATATGCCAGTAGAATTTAGGGTTCATGCACCTCGTACCAACAAATTTAGTCTAGTTTTCTTTGCCCAAAAAAAAAAAATGTTGTTCATATCCTAAAAGGCAGCTTTCTTGGTAATTGTAATGAGCCCATCCTCCACCAGTGCAAAGAGAATTTAGGTATATATATATATATATATATAAAATAAAAGTACAAAGATAATTTATTACAATATAAAATGCTTTTTATACAAGCACTCATTTAAGGTTGAAATTATCTTTCTCCAAACAGTGTTTGACCAAAGTTATTCATCAGTTATGTTTTAATTAATTTTTTTTTAATAAAGTTTCACCAAACTCTGTCTGAAGAACATAAAAATAAATTTTCATAAAAACTTTTATGCTTATATATCTTATAGAAAATATGGAGTGTATAAGCTTATTCCATTATTCTTTAATTTTAGTTTTGTAAAATGGATCATCTTATTTTACAAAATAGTACGACGTGCATAATTAAGGAAAAATAATAATAATCTTACAAATGGTCAAAAAGTAAAAGAGCTCATGGTGATGATGATGATGATGAGATCAATCTCAGTATAGGTTGACAAATGACAATGCATAAACTACTTCAACTTTGCTTCGTATTGGATTAGCCAATGTGGGTGGCTCTTAACAATTTAAGACATTTAAATTTAATTTAGATTTGACCTTATGAAAGTCGGAGACAATATCATTATAAAATGAAAATGTAAAATTAATGAGCCAAATTGGAACCACAATCAATCCAGCTCAATTTAGGCAGAGGAGTAATTAATTTAAACTAAATTTAGAGCAATTTTCCACTATTTTAGTCAATTTTATTATTTTAGGTGATGCACTTAATGTCCACCCGGTATCGGTAAGTTCAAACCAATTAAAGGAAATAATACGAACCATCAAGCTCTGGATTCTTGAGAAAATATTAAAAAAACAAAAAAAAAACCAACTCAATTGGCACCGCTTAAGGTCCGTTTGGATATCGCTTATTTTGCTAAAAACTAAAAACACTGTAGCAAAATAATTTTTAAATATGTAAATAGTATCGGTCCGTGAATAGTGCACAAGACCCACTGGTGTGCACTGTCCACTGCTTATTTTGCTGGTGTGAACAGTGCACTGACAGACAAAGTCAAAAAGAAATGCGGGTCTCAATAAAAAAAAAAAAGGAAACCTGAAACGCAAAATGCACAATTTTCATCCGTATTCAAACGGATACTTAATGTGTTCAATGGAAATGTTTTAAGTTTAAATATCTCATCTCTCATTATAACTAACGAATTATCAAATAAATAAATAATATAAATAAGCCCTTAAGTAGGCAAAAAGCCTTTACTATGATAATTTCCTAATTTGAGTATGGTATTGTAAGCAATTAAAAAAGTATCTATTTAAATACTATCAATTTAAAAATGTATTTAATGTTATATTATTTAAAATGTTAAATGATGTGTTATTTTGTATATTCTTAAATGTGGATGAAAAAATTTTGTCATGAAATGGACTTGTAAGCTAGTTAATATATATATCTAGGACTAACTTAATCTTTTTCCAATTGACAGTACTATAATCTTAGGTTTAGTTTAGGGCTAACTTGGGGGGTTATCCTTCATATACATAAACTCTCTATATGTGATGAGTACAATTCAATATAATATAAAGACAATCACATCTTAATTTGCAAGCAAAAAAAACAAAAATGTCCCCAAAAAAAACCAATTTGCATAGAATATAAAAATTTTATAAAATAATATTCACGGGTAATATCGTTGACTTAGTTCGATTTGCAGCACACACTACTTAAAAGTTTGCTACTTTGCTTCCAATTCGCTAGTATCACCTTTTGTCAAAGACCATACGTTCTATATCTGTGCACCGACTAAACTCATCGAATGCTTTTTCACCGACTAAACTCAAATGCTTTGTAAAAGATAAGCCAACCAGTCTTAGCTATATGCCTATATGTAATATGTATCATCTTGGATATTTCAACTTTCATTCCTTGGGCGTTATCATTTTTTTTAGAGAGAGAGAGAGAGAAGAGTCAAAGGATTCTTAGTGCTTTACATATTCAAGAACATGCAAAGAAAATATCATGCACAGTTCTTATCTTCAAGTGGAATCTTCCTATATGATTTGCCTGCCATTAGAACTATGACTTTAGAACCATATGGACAAGTTTTCCACCTCACGTATAAAGTAAAAAACTTTAGGCATTTGGGTCCGTAGAGTAAGAACTTTAGGCTTTTGGATCTACCTCTGTTTCAGTAAATCCATGGAGGAGTACTTAAAAAGGTGTCATGCGCCTAAAGCTCAGTGCATGTTTCATGTTGGTACCAGACAATGAACATAATGGTTATAAGAAAGTACTTTTTTTGGTCATAATATTGAGATCATTTATTTTGTATTATATATGTAGATTTTGTAATCATTTTACTATTACCTAATTTATAAAAACATAGACTAAATTTGATTAAATTCATTAGCTGCTCCGCCGCGTTCTTTGAATAGGTTGGGACCATCTATCACGGTTATGTTAGGTTTGGCAGTTTGGAGACTCAATAAAGTTGGGTTAGCCAGTCAATGATTGGAAAATATAACGTAAACTTTTAGTATGGGTTTCAGCACTATCCTGCGTATACGGTTTCTTTTTTCTTTTCTCTTTTTTTATTTGAGAAATGTGTTTCGGCATTTTTAGTGGTTCTGTGCACTGTTTACAGAATCTATAAACCTCTTTTTTTATAAAAAATTTTATTAAAAATGGGTCTTACAACATTAGAGAGGTGCTACGTCCACAACATTTTTACAACATTTTCACAACAAATCATAGGTAGTTAGTTGTTATTGGTTCAAATTTGAACCTAACACCAAGATTACTTTTTTGCCCTAACAATAACAACCAATAACAACCAATAACAACCTGCCACTTAAGATTTGTTGTAAAAATGTTGTGAAAATATTGTGGACATATCATTTCTTTACGACACTATTCATATATTTAAAAATTATTTTGTTATAGTACTTTCAGCTTTTCGTTTTCAGCAAAATAAACGATATCCAAGTGAACCCTTAATCTAACTTTCTCACACTGGTAATCCTTACATAATCTGAGAGCAATGCTTTGGGCCGAGCTTTCACATAATGAGTGGGCTTCATACATGGGATCTACCGTTTATGTGAGAGCCCAAAGCACTGCTTTAGGGCCACATAAGTTTTTTTTTTTTTTCCCCTTTCACACTATGAATTTAGTGCCCTTAGAGCATCCACACTGAATGTGGCAAATGGCAAATGGAGCCCTTCTTTGCAATTTTTTTTACAATTCAACCCAAAGTTCCAGCTCCATTGAATGTTGTATTTTGCAACAATTGTAAAAAAATATACAATTGAGCTACATTACCATCTTAAATGTAAGATGGTACTGTAGCTAATGGGATTAAAAAAAAAAATTTAATTCTCTCTCTCTCTCCACTTTTACCCCGAAATTTCTCTTTCCTTTGTCATTTTTTCTCTTCTTTTCTCTCTCTCCTTTATCTCTTTCTCATCTGCTCTCTCACTGTTCAGACTCAAGACCCCGTGGGTTTGCTCCACGGTGGAATCGCATGGCTCCGATGGGTCGGCGTGACGGCTCCGATGCTTTGAATCGGAGCTCCGATGCTTTGAAGGTGTGGGTTGCGATCGGCGCGGTTTTTTTTTTTTTTGTTGTGGGTTGCGATTTTTTTGTTGTGGGTTGCGATCGGCGCAGGTTTCTTTGGAGGTGTGGGTTGCAATCGGCGTGTGGGTTAAGATTAGGAGTGGCAATTCGTGTTCGCGTGTCGGGTTCGTGTCGTGTCAAGTCATGAGTATTCGACTACATAGGTCAACACTAACCCGACATGTTTATTAAACGGGTCAAGATTCCTCAACCCTAACACGACCCATTTATTAAACGGGTCAGTCGTGTCGACCTGTTTATCAGATTTTATTAAAATAAAAAATAAAAATTAATGAAAAAACAAACAAATAAATATTTTTAATATAAAATTCAAAACTAACGAGTAACTGCATCACAAATAATCATTCAAAATTAAAGCATATCCTAATATCACAAATAATCAATCACAATATGTCAAAGAATATAAATCACAACAACTAAAAAGTTCATATACCTAGAGTTTGAAGGGTATATTGGTAAAATATCATTTAATTAAACGGGTCAGACGGGTCAAACGGGTTCTATATGTTCAACACTAACCCAACCCATTTATTAAACGGGTTAACCGTGTCAACCCGAATATGACACGAACCTGTTAAGCCTCAACCCATAACCTGCTAATTTCGTGTCATGTCGTGTCGGGTTCGCGGGTCGTGTCAAATTTTGCCACCCCTAGTTAAGATGGATGATAGAGGAGGAGTCTGGGTGTGCGATCGACGTGGGTTCCTTTGGAGGTGGTGGGTTTTTTTTTTTTTGTGGGTTGTGATTTTTTTCGTTGTGGGTTGCGATCGGCGCGAGTTTCTTTGGAGGTGTGGGTTGCGATCGGCGTGTGGGTTGAGATGGATGATAGAGGAGGAGTCTGGGTGTGCGATCGGCGTGGGTTCCTTTGGAAGTGGTGGGTTTTTTTTTTTTTTTTTTTTTTTTTTTTTTTTTTTTTTTTTTTTCAGTTTCGCCGATTGGATGATGGAGGAGTTGTGTGGAGGAGTTTGGTTGATATGGATGATGGAGGAGGAGTGGAAGATCGGCGTTTGTGGTGGCTGTGCCGTTGATCGGCGTGTTTTTTTTTTTTTTTTTTTCAAGTTTCGCCGATCTGGAGTTGTATGGAGAGTCTGAAAGAGAAGAGGTGAAAAGAAAAGATGAGGATAAAATTGGAAACAAAAAAAGGGAAAAAAATATTTTATTGTAAAGATATATTATTTTAATGTGTAGAATAGAAAAATAGAAGTTTTGATGCTGGAAAATTGTAAAATGGTATGGTATAATTGGTAAAGTAGTTTTTTAGATGGTAAAATAGGATAGAATTAGGAAAAATGGATGTGGATGCTCTTATGGGGTTGGGATACAACTATGACTCTCTACTTGTTTCCCTGTTTGCAAAACCCATGGGTAAGGATGCTATTATGGTTATATTAAATTGGGAATTCACTATGCCCCTGCTTACCTTTTTTTTTTTTTTTTTTTTTTTATCAGAAAGAAAAAAAAAAATCACAATACATGATATTGTTTCCACGTTGTAACACCATAGGTGGGATTCGCGGCCAGTAATTAACCACATATTTCTTTTCCCGTTGAAAAACTCCACTTCTAAAGTGAAAATAATGGCCATAACACGTTTTGGAAGATGGTCTAGCACTTGCTTGGTAAACTCCTACGCAATGAAATTAAAATAAAAATAATAAAAAAAAAACTGTTTTCACATTTTTTACAACAAATTAAGAAATTTTCAAATAATGAAAGCTTCTGGTAATTACTATGTCATTGAAAATAAGACTTGACTTTAGCATTATACATAGACATCCTACTTATCATGAGAGCCAAAACAATACAGCGTATACTCTACGATTACAATTCATAATTTTGTACATTAATTTTCCAGACAGCTGTTTATAATACCTCATGTAACATTTACCTTATAATTAGAAGAAAACCATTGATATATATATATATATATACATATTAATTTATTTATTTACACACACATATATATATTTCACATACTTCCAAATTCCAACCCCGGTATTTATTTGTCTTCGAAAATGGGTATAATAATATTCCATTTGTTTCAATCTAAAGTTCCTCATTATTATAAAAAATTAATTTTTTTTTTTAAATCTGTCAATTTGGGGAAAAAATGATTTAATGATTAATTGTCATAAAATGATTGTACACAATACAAACCATTTTTTCATCCAAGAAATCTTACGAGGTAGTAGACTAATTTGGTAATTAAAATTGTCGTGAATTTTTGTTATATCTCTAAGAAGAATACTTTATTTTTTGATTGACCTAAATAGCTAATTCAATTTTATGGTTTCATTGTCGAAAATATACCCTTTTAAGCTTCTTCCTAATAAATGGATTGTCCAAATTAAAATTAAAAAGCTAATAAAAATGTCAAAAATCTTATCCTTTGTCCTAAATGTCTAAATCTAAGCTCAGGTTTTATCATGTAATCAAAATGTATTGGCCTAAACATGATTGATTAAAACCATGGCCCCAAAACTCACTCATTTCTATGACTTTATCCTGGACCAGTTCGCAGAATTAAGACTATAAATGTCTTACATATAATAAGTATACATTGAATGTGGTATCCTTTTAATCACAAAGTACGAAAGTGGTTCTAACCCCTAAGCTTTTATTATTCTTCTGTGTGTGTGTGTGTGTGTGTGTGAGAGAGAGTGTGTGAGAGAGAGAGAGAGAGAGAGAGTCATACACCAAAACTTCATAAGATTATTTAAGAATTTTAATTAGTGAGAGTTCAGAAAATTTAGAAACAATGATACAAGATATAAATATAGGTTCTAATTAGCTCAACTGGTAATAAATTAATTGTCCAAATTAAAATTAAAAGCTAATAAAAATGTCAAAAATCTTATCCTTTGTCCTAAATGTCTAAATCTAAGCTCAGGTTTTTACATGTAATCAAAATGTATTGGCCTAAACATGATTGATTAAAACCATGGCCCCAAAACTCACTCATTTCTATGACTTTATCCTGGACCAGTTCGCAGAATTAAGACTATAAATGTCTTACATATAATAAGTATACATTGAATGTGGTATCCTTTTAATCACGAAGTGCGAAAGTGGTTCTAACCCCTAAGCTTTTATTATTCTTCTGTGTGTGTGCGCGCGCGCGCGTGAGAGAGAGAGAGAGAGAGAGAGAGAAACTGTCATACACCAAAACTTCATAAGATTATTTAAGAATTTTAATTAGTGAGAGTCCAGAAATTTAGAAACAATGATACAAGATATAAATATAGGTTCTAATTAGCTCAACTGGTAAAGTCTTTAATGGTTGAATAAGAAATTTGTAATTCAATCCCCGCCTATACTCCAAAAACCAATTGATGTCTTGATCTAATGATAAAGAGCTATCATCAGGAGCAGACGTCTTAGGTTGAAACAAGATATAAATGAAATGATACATACATATATATATATATATACATAAATTTTTGATAAACATATATTATATATACATACATATATGTATGGTATTATATATGAATGTATAGCTAAATTACAATATATAAGCTTTTTTTTTTTTTTTTAAGAATGTTAAGACATTCTAGAGATCGGAAGCATATAGTTGCCGTTCTTTTAGATGCATGGTTTCAGTTTTGCTATCTTTTGTTATAATGACAGCTGCCTGTGGCAAGCTTGCATTTTTCTCATTTAATTTTTCTTTTCCCTTCTTCATTTTTTTTAATAAAAAAAAGTACTTCATCCATAACATTTTTTCAATATTTTTACAACAATTTATAAGTTTTAAGTTGTTACTAATTCTAATTTAAATCCATTGTTAAAATTATTTTTTTGTCCACTAATAACAACCTGTCATTTAAAGTTTATTGTGAAAATATTACGGACATAACGTTTCTCATAAGAAAAACTTAATTTTCTTAAAAAATAAAAATAAAAATTGATAGTTACAACAAGTCAACAATGAAATTGGGGATTTGAATCTTAATTCCCCTATTAAAGAATAGTTTTATACCATTGAGCTACAAGATGTCTGACGAGAAGAGTGGGTGATACTCTTTTTAATTAACAGAAAAGCAGAAAGAAAATTAATAAAAAAGAAAAAGAAAAAGCGGAATACTCTTTAGAAACTCATGGATATACAGTAATAGTTTAATGCTTACACCCCCCCCCCCCCCCCCCCCAAAAAAAAAAGCTTACACGCCACCAGCAAACAAAACTGTTTATAAATAGTTTGGACCCAACCTAAAGAAAATAAAAAACTTGGCCGCACTTGTTTATACATTTATCAAATGAATCAAGTTTAATCATGTGTAGATTTGAGTATTAAACAAACCAAGTTCAAACATAAAAATACGTCCATGAATAATCTCGTGAGTATTACACCTAGTGGATATTACACTACCTAATAACTTATTATTGAATTCATATTTTAAAAATCGCATTGTGGATATGTTCTGAATATGCATGCTAATTTTCATGTCAATCAGATGTTATTTACCATTAGACCTATAAACTCATTTTTATGCATTATTTTAAACTACAAAAACATGAATCTAAACAATTGACTGATAGCATGACTATTGATTTTTGATCTCTTAAAATTTTGCAAGCATAAAGAATATACGAAGATAATGTAATTCAACAGTAGATTTGTCAAAAAATACAAGTGGTGTAACTTTAAGCAATGTTTTTTTAATTGGATGCATATAAATTTTGACAAATCCACCATTAGACTACATTATTTTCATACATTCTCTATGCTTGCAAAATTTCAAGGTGATCAAAGATTAATAGCCATGTCATAAATCAATTGTTTGAATTCAAGTTTTTATAATTTAAAAAAATACATAAAAGATGAGTTTATGGGTCGTGAGCTTAGCCGAGAGTGTTTGATTGTCTAAGGATGGATTAACGGTAATAACGATATCAAACTTACAGCCCTGGAAGCAAATGTAACAAGTGAGGTGAATGTGAAAAATTCGAGGAAGACTACCTCCTCGGTTGAGTACAGCAAGGATCAAGTGGTACGTCATGTTAACTAGACTGATATTCTAAAAGGTCTTGGAGATGAATATATGTGGAAAAAATGGGCACAGAGAGCAAAGGGGGTAAAGGAAAAGATCTTAGAGAAAGCTGCTACCACCGCATCCGCATTGAACGCTCAATGCCAAAATCTCTGGCCGCATTTATCAGGAAGTGATATCTGAATAGTAATTTAGAGCCTTACAGCTATGATCTGGGAACTTCCAAAAGTGGCAGATGGGACAAGTATCAAGGCGGGGCAATCTGAATCAGTGGAGAGGAAAAAGGGACTACAAGAGGAGAGAAGGTCCTGTAGAGAAAAGGGGGAGAAAAAATATTTGTAAAGAATCTTTAAAGTGAGAAGAAACATAAACATTCGGTTCTCGGCTTGAGTCCGAGGATAAATTTCATCTTATAAACTTGTTCATTTATATGGTTTTATGGTCTTGGGTCATTGTCATGACCGTTCAAACTCATTAGAATTAAGATTTCTAGCCCACACTCTACAAATTCATTGTATCGAGCTCTTTGGGCCTACGTTCTCCTTTTTGTTGGGCCTGGGCACTAAACCGTGGCCTTACAATTGGTGCCGTCTGTAGGGAATTTTGGATTTTCAAGGAGTCTAAAGTCTGTTCATGGCAAATTTTGGTCCACACCAAGTAGAGAGTAGGGGGTCTCAGCGTCAAGATGATGTTCACACTATTGCACAAGGTGGAGATCGGGAGGGAAGTGTACATACTACCCATACGAGCAGGAGTCAGTCACGAGGTGGAAGCAAAATCTCTCATAAAGAGAGGGCCAGGGCCATGCAGGTGGAGATTGACAGTTTGAAGAGAAAGTTATGTCACGAACGACGGAGGCGGATTCAATCCATCTCTGACTCTTCTTCTGGTGAGAATGAGAATGAGGGGGATAGCTATAGGCGAAGGTCAAGAACTCCCCCTAGTGAGTCTTACTCATATGAAGATGACGGTCACCATAATCGCAGGAATAGGAGTTCATCCACAAGGGGTTTAGGAACTAATGCTATGGATAAGGCTAAATCAAATTTCTAAGTCTCCCTTTACACGTAAGCCATTTCAACCAAAGGATGGCTGTGCACTCTAAAAATGAAACATTGATGTGCAAGGTTTTCCCATCCAGCTTAGGGCCTATTGCGATGAGATGGTTTAATGGACTGGGATCTGCATCCATTAATTCCTTTAAGGAACTGATTTGGGCATTTGGGTCTCGCTTCATTACATGTAGTAGAGACCCTCGACCTCTGGATTCTTTGTTGTCCATGGCCATGCGAGAGGGTGAAACTTTAAAAACATACACAAATAGATATTGGGAGATGTTCAATGAGATAGATGGGGACTTTGATGATGTGGCCATTAGAAGTGTGTGCTAACTTATGGACCGGATTGATAAATATAAACGGGTTGAGGAGGATCAGCAATTAGGTAAAGGAAAGGCGAAGGTGGTCTCTCAGGACAAGAGGGACTTCAGGTCGGACAAATACAATGACAATCGTCCTTGGCGAGATTTCAGCAGGCAGATTGGGGCTGGTATTATGCCATAGGTCATAAACACGGTATTCCAAGAGCCTGTCCATCAGATTTTGGAGGAAATCAAGCATGAACCATACTTCAAATGGCCTAACAAGATGAATGGAGACCCCACAAGATGCATTCAGAACCTTCATTGTTAGTACCACCAAGAGCGCGGACATACCACCGAGAACTGCAAGAATCTGTGGTATCATTTGGAGCAATTGGTTAAGGAGGGAAAGTTACAACAGTTCCTATATAGGCCCAATGGGCATGCTGGTTACGTAGGTTCAGGTACTCAAGGGAACACCTCTTCGAGGCCTCCATTAGGCACCATTAATGTCATCTTTGTAACCCCTAGAAAGGCGGATTTGTGCCCCTCCTGAGTAATGACTGTGGCTCGACCACTATTTGAGAACTCTAATCATGAGCTGAAGAGAGCAAAAGTTGCACTACAATTGGAACTGAGTTTCTCGAAGAAGGATAAGATTGGAATTATACAACCACATGATGATGCTCTGGTGGTCACACTTAGGATTGGGGGGGTATGATGTGGGTCAGTCTAGAGCTGGGTCATCAGTATCAGATGATCATGATTTATAGTAATTAAGGGAGCCAAGGTTATCAAAGGACCTATCGATGGAAACAAGGTGTGAAGCCTTTAGAGCAAGTTGCTATAGGTGATGATAAAGAAAAGTATTTTCAGATAGGCGCCCAGTTGCCTCCTCAAGAGAAGGAGGAATTGGTGAGGTTCCTTAAAGGAAACCTTGATGTCTTTGGTTGGGATGCTTACGAGGCCCTAGGGGTCGATCCGAGCTTCATTTGCCATCATTTAAATGTTAACCTCGCTGTGGTACCAAGGAAGCAGTTGCCTCGGCAATCGTCTAAAGAGTATTCTGATGCTGTTAAAGAAGAAGTAACTAAGCTCAAGAAAGCAGGAGCTATCAAGGAGGTATTTTATCTGATTGGTTGGCCAGTACTGTGGTAGTTAAGAAGAAGAATGGCAAATGGCGGGTCTGTGTAGACTTTACTAACTTGAATAAGGCGTGTCTTAAGGATTCTTTCCCTATGCCTCGCATTGATCAATTGGTGGATGCCACGGTTGGGCATCCTCAGATGAGTTTCCTAGATGCTTTTCAAGGCTATCACCAAATACGTTTGGCTTTGGATGATCAAGAAAAAACAGCTTTCTTCACCCCTACTGGAAATTATCATTATAAGGTAATGCCTTTTGGTTTGAAAAATGCAGGGGTCACCTACCAAAGGATGATGACTAGAATGTTTGAGTCACAGCTAGGGAACAATATTGAAGTTTACGTGATTATATGGTGGTGAAGAGTAAAATGGTGTCCGAGCATGTTAGGAATCTTGAAAACGTTTTCGAAAAGCTAAGGAAATATAAGTTGCGCTTAAATGCTTCCAAGTGCTCTTTTGGCATGGGATCTGGTAAATTTCTGGGCTTTATGGTCACACATCGTGGAATCGAAGTTAATCCTGATCAGGTTAAGGCTATAAACAATTTGCAACCACCTCATGATCCTAAGGAGGTTCAAAGGTTGACAGGAATGATGGCTGCTTTAAATTAGTTTATTTCTCGGTCTGCAGATAGATGTAGGCCTTTCTTCCAGCTATTAAATAAATGGAAATGATTTGAATGGACTGAGGAATGTGCTTTGGCTTTTCAACAGCTCAAAAAATATTTTTCTCAGCCACCTATTATGTCTATGCCAGAAGTGGATGAGGTACTGTTTTCTTATGTCGCTGTAGTTTCCCATGCTGTCAGCTTGGTGCTAATAAGGGTCGACAACGGTGTTCATAGACCGGTTTATTACGTAAGTAAATCGTTACACGAAGCTAAGATTTGCTATTTACCACTAGAAAAATCCATTCTGGCCATGGTGCACGCCACGCGAAAGCTTCTCCATTACTTCTAGCCTCACACAATTGTGGTTTTAACCCAACTCCCACTCAGGTCTCTTCTTAGGAGCGCTGATTATACGAGAAGGATTGCCAAGTGGGGAATAATCCTGAGGGCTTTTGATATAAAGTACATGCCACGCACCTCTGTGAAGGGTCAGGTTCTTGCTGATTTAGTGGCTGAACTTGCTAAACCCTCATTAGAAGAACATACGAAGAGGTCGGACATGGATGAAAAATCAGTTGGCATGATTTCTATGAAGGAGTCTTTGTCATGGAAGGTGTACGTGGATGGTGCAGCAAATCAACGAGAATCTGGAGTGGGGCTAGTCAGAATATCTCCAGATAAGATCGTCATAGAAAAAGTCTTTGAGAATGAGTTTTTCAGCCACGAATAATGAAGCCGAGTATAAAGCTTTGCTAATAGGGATGAGTATGGTTCGGAAAATGGGAGGTAATAATGTGGAGATGTTCTCAGATTCAAGGTTAATTGTAGGCCAGGTGGAAGAGGTGCTAGACGCAAGAGACTTAAGAATGCAGGAGTATTTAAGTCAGGTTAGAGAATTGCAATCAAATTTTGAATCTTTCACTTTGATGCAAATTTCCAGAAACAAGAACACACATGCCGACTCTTTAGCCACCTTGGCAACATCCTTGGCACAAAGTTTACCTCGGGTTATTCTAGTGGAAGACTTGTACACGCCTACAAAGATAAATGTAAACGTAGTCCGAATCCATCAGATCAAAGTAGGACCCAGCTGGATGGACCCTGTGGTGCTGTATCTTAAAGAGAATGTCTTACCTGAAGAGAAATCTGAGGCCGATAAGGTATGAAGGAAGGCTCCTCGGTTATGGTTATTCAAGGACCAAAAGTTGTACAACCGCTCTTTTTTTGGACCATATTTGCTGTGCATGCATCCTAAAGTAACAGAATTGCTGCTAGAAGAATTGCATGAGCGGATTTGTGGAAGTCATACAAGAGGAAGATCTTTGTCTCATAGAGCCCTTACTCAAGGATATTGGTGGCCTAATATGCAGAAGGAAGCACTGGAATATGTGAAGAAGTGTGACCAATGTCAGAGGTTTACTTCGAACATTCATCAACTAGGTAGAGTCCTTAATCCTCTATCTAGTCCTTGGCCTTTCACTCAGTGGGGCTTGGATATTGTGGAACCCTTCCCAAAGGTAGCAGGGAATAAGAGATTTTTGTTGGTCGGCACGGACTATTTCATTAAATGGGTTGAAGCCAAGCCATTATTAAACACCAAGGATCTGGATGCAAGGAGGTTTGTTTGGAAAAACATAGTTACCCGGTTCGAAATTCCTCATACCCTTATCATAGATAATGGTGTTCAATTTGATAGTAAAAACTTTAGAAGATATTGTTGCGATTTGGGTATTACAAACAGATATTCCACTCCAGCTTATCCACAAGGGAATGGACAGGCCGAAGCTGTTAATAAAGTAATATTCAATGGGCTTAATAAGAGGTTGGATGATACCAAGGGAAGATGGGTGGAAGAACTGCCACATGTTCTATGGACCTACAAGACTACATCTCGTAGGCCCACAGGAGAAACTCCTTTTTCAATGACCTATGGGGTCAAGGCGGTAATTCCTTTCGAGGCAGGTTTCCCAACACTGAAGACGAGCTCTTTTAATCGGAGCAGCAATGATGGATTATTAGAAAAAAGTTTGGACTTAGCGGAGGAGCGAAGGAAAAATGCGATGGTTCAACTAGCATACTATCAACACAAACTTAAACAGGGCTATGATTCATATGTGAAGCTAAGGCCACTGGCACCAGGAGATTTGGTGTTAAGGAAGGTTTTAGGGATTGCAAAAAATCCAGCCTAAGGAAAATTGGGACCAAACTGGAAAGGCGTATACCGTATCACTTCAGTAGCTGGAATAGGGTCTTATTGTCTGAAAGAGTTGGATGAAAAGGTTGTACCCCGCCATTGGAATGTAAATAACCTACGAAGGTATTATTATTAATGAGGTATTATTATTAATGAGGTATTATTATTAATGAGGTATTTTTTAATTCTAAATATAATCTACTACTTTATGAGTTACATTTGTTGTCTCTCTAAAGAATCAAACAGAACATTGGCTATACCTGGATCCACGAACCTCATATCTTGGGAACATCGATATCTCCCAATATCTCTAAGAGTCAAACAAAACCTCGACTATGCCTGACTCCTTGGACCACATACTTTGGGAAAATTGATATCTTTCTTTGTATCTCTAAAGAATCAAATAGAACCTTGGCTATGCCTGGATCCTCAGACCACATACCTTGGGAAAATTGATATCTTCCAATATCTCTAAGAGTTAAATAGAACCTCGGCTATGTCTGGCTCCTCAAACCACATACCTTGGGAAAATTGATATCTTTCATTGTATCTCTAAAGAATCAAACAGAACATTGGCTATGCTTGGATCCTCGGACCACATACCTTGGGAAAATTGATATCTTCCAATATCTCTAAGAGTTAAACAGAATCTCGGCTATGCCTAGCTCCTCGGACCACATACCTTAGGGAAATTGATATTTTTCATTGTATCTCTAAAGAATCAAACAAAACCTTGGCTATGCCTCGATCCTCGGACCACATACCTTGGGGAAATTGATATCTTTCATTGTATCTCTAAAGAATCAAACAGAACCTCGACTATGCCTGACTCCTCGGACCACGTACCTTAGGAAGATTTATATATGTCAACTTTTTATTTAAGTTGTCGGATGGATTTTTAATTATGCTTGATTCCCTGAGTTGTCTACGTCAGGTAATTTACCACCTTAAGCCATTTTTCTAAGTGTTAGTATTCATATCGATTATATTCTGTCTGTCTGACCACATATCTTGGGGACTCCTAGAAAAGTGATCTAAATAATTAGAAGTTCATGAACATCACTTAAAGCATTAGTGAACACAAGATATATATTGTTTTGATCTGTTCAATATCTGGAGACCTAGTTAAGTGCTGAGAAAGACAAGAATTACACAAAGGAAGCACACAAGCATAACTGCCCTAAATAAGGAAATTATATTTTCTTTCATTGATTTACTTCTCAAAAAAGGTCAACGTGCTTACAAAAATCTACTTGTATAGTTACAAGAGAAAGGATATAACAAAAAGGTTATAAAGAAAATTAAACTAATTACTAAGAAAATGAAATCCTAGGGTTTAAGCCTTAGATGTGGGGACAGGATCTTCTTTGGCTGGAGGAGGAGGGTCATTTTTCTTGCTTGCTTGGGAGGTGTTAGTGATATCCTTTGTGGGCTCGATATCTTTGGGTTTGGCCTCTGCCTCCTTCGCTTTGGTTGCCTCTTTGGCCTTAGCAGCTTCCTTGGTCTCTAAGGAAGGTTTGACTTCCTTACCTTTGCCTTTGTCCATCTCCACCCCATCCTTTTTGCTTTGATCGCCAGCCTGGCTTGGTTCTTTGGAAACCTCAGGGAAGGGAGGAGGGAGGTTTTGTGTAGCCTAGAGCTGCTCAGAAGACTCTGGGACGAGGGTAGAGGGAAGAGTAGAGGCAGGTGGGATTTTGCGAATATCAGGATGGTAGTGAATGTTCCCAGGCTACCTTAACTCTGAGGAAACAAGGACCCCTGCAAGGTCGAAGGCTTTTGCCCAAGTATCCTTGCAGTAATCTTTGCATACCTCAGCCAACTCTTCCGTTAGACGAATCTCAGTCTCTTTGACCCCTCGGTTGTATGTTGCCGTGAGGTCTCCACAGCTTCCTCGACTGCCCGAGCAACGACTTTGGCTTTTTCTAGCTCAGCTTTAAGGTCTAGAACTATTTTTTGCTGAGTGACGAGATCAATCTCTTCGAGATAGATTTGTTTGCATTAATCTTTGGCCTGCCTCTAAGCACTCGCTATGCCAGATTCAGCACTCTTCCGCGCTCTCTCCTTGGTGATCAATTTGTCAGCCAGCTCTTGTTTCTCTTGTTTAACTTCCTCCAAGGTTTTTATGGTTTGGGCATGGAATTGAACCTCAGCCTGGGTTTTCCTTCGAGCATCCTTAACCCATTCCTCAGCCATAAAAACTTCCTACGTAATCTGTATAGGAAGGACAGAAAGGTCTATAAAAAAATAGAGAATAAGAAAATAGAGTCTTAAAACTTACCAATCCAAGATCTCTCTTTAATGACATGAAAAGGTCTTGTGGCCTTACGTTCCTCAAAGCATACATGTCCTTCAGCAAGAGAAGGGGTTGCTTCAAGACCTCAACAAGGTAAGCCAAGTGCCCTTTTTGGAACTCTCTAATAGAAGAGTCCTGTGGGATGGCTTTACCATCCAATTCCAGTTGAGGAGCCTAGGCATGTTGCTGGAGTGCCTCGGCTACAGTCAGATTGTCCCTATGATCTGCGGGGGTGATCTGTTTATCTTTCGCCATCTTTTGTGGTTTAGCCCCCTTTTTAGGCACCCTCTCCCATTCCTCCTTCTCCTGCTATTTCCTTTTTTTTTCTTTTTTTTTTTTTCTTCTGGTTATCTACAGGTAGCAGATTGGTTTCGGTTGTGGTTGAGAGAGGGGGAAGGTCGGACGGTAAAGTTGGCAGAGGTTGAGTTTTTGGGGCCTCTTTGGAAGATGACCCTCTTGTCCTATCGGCCATTATATCCCTCAAGCCTTTCCTTAGATTTAAAGCCATCGACTCCTCCTCAGCTTCGCTATCTACTTCGGCAATTACCAGAGGGGGAAAACTAGTTATTGTCTTGTTGGGCTCACTCTCAGTGTCCGAGAGGTCAATAGGATTGATCTACTCCTCTTCTTCCTGTTCTAGTTGGAATTTATCTATTTCTTCTTTAAGTGACAATTAAGAGGAAGAAGACTCTTCCCTGGGAGTTGTTACTTCGGAGTGTCTAAGGGGAATTGCGGCTATTGAGCGTATGAAAATGATGACAGAGGGATCGTCAGGTAGGTCCCGTGAGGCGAGGAATCCTGATTTGGAGATGTCTATCCTTCTACGTCTATGGTCACCTGCGATGATCGTGTTACCAACATCTTGAAAGGTACTCAATCGGGGTTTAAAGCCCAGAATGAGATGGGCTGCCCTCAACTGTCTGTCTTCACTCACAAACACCTCGGATCTTAAAATTCTGTTAAGGTCCTGGATGTTGGAGAGACTCAAACAGGGTGCTACGTGTTGCTTATCTGCAAAAACATCCGAAAAGCCAAACATGGTTAGATCGATAATGATGACCACCCAAAAAGAAACTAAAGTATAATAAAAATGTGAATGATGAAATTAGAAGAACTAAACCCCATACTGAGGGACCTAATCCTATGGAGTCACACCTGGTGTTCCCTCCTCAACTGGACAGTGAGGACTGTCGTACCACTCCCTGGAGGCAATTAGGTAGTCGTCCTTCATGCCTTTGTTAGATTTGGGAAGACACGATATGAGCCCAACTATGTTAGACCTAGACTTGAGGTACCCCATGCCCTTAAGTTTGCGACACTCATACATATAGACAATGTTATGCCATGCGAGTCTCAAGCCCATTTGCTCATTGAGAGCGTCAACACAACCTAAAATTCTAAATACATTAGGTGCACATTGGTGCGGGCATAATCTATGGTTATACAAGTAATCTCGGGTTACATTCTCCATGGGAAGTGTCATTTTTCGTTCTAAAAATGCAATTATGGGAATGACAACTTCCACTTCTTCCCTATTAGAATATATTTGGTCTGGGGCACAGTACCTCAAACCCACTCCCTATGGAATGTGGTATTTAGCTCGGAAGCAGCCCTCCATACCGGCTGGAGTGTTTACTAAACATTTTAATTTACCCATTTGGATGAAATAAAAATGAAGATTTAGGAAAAATGGGTAAAATTAATAGGCGAGGAGAATGGCCGAGGAGAAAAAGAATTTTGGGGCGTGAAAACTTACGAAGGAAAGAACGGATGACGCTTCAGGGACTTCTTGGAAACCAAGAGAGAAAAGAATTCTTAAGGGCTGATTGATTTGCGAAGTGAGGAAAGACAAGAAAGTTACACCCTTCCAAACGTTTTATATGAAAGGTGTAATTATAGTGGAAATTATCCCACTAAAAGTTTTAAGGAAATATCTTGGCCATTAGATCTACATCCTATCGTTAAACGTGGAAGACAGAGCACCATCTGGAGCATTTAATGGGGGCGTCGTGGGCTTTGAAGCGACGGGAACAGTTTCCAAGGAGGGAAACGACATTCTCATGTGTGGAAATTTGGGGAGTGTGCAAATGCCCGTTGCGTTTGGTCAAAACTCCAATTTTATCCTTGGATGGGGAAGAAAAATGAAGTTTTGAGGGACTATTGTGGAGACAAAAGGCAATGATACGTTTTTTTTTTTTTGCTGTGGGCTTAGCCGAGAACGTTTGATTGTCCGAGAATGGATTAATGGTAATAATGATATCAAACTTATAGCCTTGGAAGCAAATACAACAGGTGAGGTGAATGTGAATAATCCGAGGAAGACTACCTCCTCGGCTGAGTATAGCAAGGATCAAGTGGTACGTCATGTTAACTAGAATGATATTCTAGAAGGTCTTGGAGATGAAGATATGCGGAAAAAAGGGGCACAGAGAACAAATGGGATAAAGAAAAAGATCTTAGAGAAAGCTGCTACCACTGCATCCACATTGAATGCTTTGTGCCAAAGTCTTTGGCCGTGTTTATGAGGAAGTGATACCTGAACAGTGATTTAAAGCCTTACAGCTATGATGTAGGGACTTCCAAAAGTGGCAGATGGGACAAGTATCAAGGCGGGGCAATCTGAATCAGTGGAGAGGAAAAATGGACTATAAGAGGAGAAGAGGTCATGTAGAGAAAAGGGGGAGAGAAAATATTTGCAAAGAATCTTTAAAGTGAGAAGAAATATAAACATTCAGTTCTCGGCTTGAGTCCGAGGATAAATTTCATCTTATAAACTTGTTCATTTATATGGTTTTGTGGTCTTAGGTCATTGCCATGACCATTCAAACTCATTAGAATCAAGATTTCTAGCCCACACTCTACAAATTCATTGTATCGGGCTCTTTGGGCCTACGTCCTCCTTTTTATTGGGCCTGGGCACTAAATCGTGGCCTTACATATATAATATCCAATTAATATGAAAATTGGCATAAATATTAAGAACATATAATTTAACGGTAAGATTTTCAAAATATGAATTCTATAACAAGTTATTATATGTGAATTCTAAGCAATATTACACCACCCAATATTTTTTAATTGGATGTGAATTTTGACAATTCCACTGTTAGATTACATTATCTTCATATATTCTTCATGCTTGCAAAATTTTAAGGTGAATAAAGATTAATAACCATGTCATTGATCAATTGTTTAATTCAAGTTTTTGTAGTTTAAAATAATGTATAAAAGATGAGTTTATGGATGGAATTGTAAATAACATTTGATTGACATGAAAATTAGCATGAATGTTAAGAACATATAAAATATGCAATTCAACGGTGAGATTTTCCAAATTTTGAATTCTATAACAAGTTATTGGGTGGTGTAACATTGTTTAGAGTTACAATAGGTGTAACTCAAACCCAACCCATATATATATATATATATATATATATATATATATATATATATATATATATATATATATATATTGAATTGTGTAAATTTTTAAACAAGTTCCTAAAATATCAAATTATTATTTTTAATTTATTGATGCTATAATTCTATAAATAATCCATTTTTGTAGTAGAAGTTATATATAATTTTTAACAATATAAGGTTAAAGAATCTAATTTTTCTCAGTTCATAAATGAAATCATTTATTTAATTAACTCAAATAATATAGTTTCATTTCTCAAAAAAAAAAAAGTTTCAATGTAAAAAATGCTAATCGTGGTATATATTATATATAAATCAATCAATTAAATATTTCTCAAAAAAAAAAAAGTCAAGTAATTAAGTAGTTCATACACAAGCTAAAGCTTATTCGACTTAAAAATAAATCAAGTTGAATATATAATTAAACTTGGCAATGATATCGAACTCAACTCGTATTCAAAATAAAGAGAAGTGAAACTTGCATGATTTTTTTTCTCTTTTTTTTTAATCTTCAATTATGGACTGAACCTTTAAGGCATTGTATATATAGCGACATACTCTTGGGCCAGTGATAGACGGCACGGCCCAGTGTTTTTTAGCATACTTGGTATAGTATATGTTGAGAAGGATATATAGCCTTTTATATATATAAGGAGAATTCAAAGGTAGAGAGATTTATTATTGAAATTTCTCTATTCGATTATATCATTGAAATTTGACATCTCTAACAATGGACATAGATAAATCTTATCTTGTTATATTGAAGTTTGATGTCTCTGTCTGAGTCACATATATTGGACATAGATAATCTTGTTGAACCACTTGGATCTTTATGTTCGGTGTGATTTTTGTTTTCCTTTTGTTTTGTATATATGATAACCTAACACAAAACAGTAGAGGAATCATTGGAACTTTTTTTTTTTCCTGGTATAAAAAAGATAAGAACAAAATTAGGTTATAGGGACAAAATCAGGATTTTGGCCTTTGGGGCCCAAATATGAGAGAAAAAAATTATCATTTAGGATGAGAATTGTGTAAATATTCAAGAATAAATAGTTAAACACATACATTAAAATTAAAACCAATATATATATATATATATATGCTATAATAAATGTTTCTTAACACAATTCAACTTATTAATACATGAAAACATATATTGACACTCTTTTAAATTCTAAAAATTATCTATGATTGATTTTGTACTAATTTCGAAGCAACTTCCTTAAACTTTAGAGTTAAAGACTACCATAAATTCTCTTATAGAAAAATAATTATGTTCTTGTATCTCAAAGTCTAAGCATTTTGTAGTAAAAAAACAACATTGTTAATAAAATATTCTTTTCAAAATTAATTCCAAAGATAAAGGTTAGGGACCACATATGGTAATTCAAGGATGAGTCTTTTTTTTTTTTTTTCTTATCTGAGATAAAAAAAAAAATCCTATTATAATATAATTTAAATGTATATATGTGAAGTTCTTTTCTGGAAATTTGAATTCCAACCCTTGTCCCTCCCTACTCCACAAGAAATTATATTTGTAAAGCAATTATTACGTTAAGAGTGCGCATTGGTAATTCATGGATGAGTTAACAACATTTCTTGAGACTATTGATGTATTCAATACAATTGTATAACTTGAGTATTTTAATTTATTAACCATTTTTTTAGGAGGGCCCCATAAGTGTGGGTTAGTTGGTCATCAGTTGACTCATTTCCTTCTCTTTTTTTTTAATTTATTCTTCTTCTTGTCTTTTTGGACTAATTTAATTCTTGAGAGGTGGGTTAATAAGTGTAACTCTTGGAAGTGTAAAATTTTAATTTAAATGCATATACTATTAAAAGAAAATAACAATAACAATAATTACTAAAAACAATTGTACTGTAGGTTGCTTTCCTTTCTCCTTGGTTATCCTTGGGGTTTGCTAGCTAGAGCTTCCATTGTCTTCGTGTTTGAGTCTAAATTGCAAAGAGAAGCAAAGAAAAGAAGAAAAGAAAAGAAATATGAATGGATTGCATTAAAAAATAAGTACCTCTAGAAGACATATATCTAATTTCCTGAAACTACCAATGAATATATCATTGTCCAGAAAGTTGGCACGGTTTGTCTCAACAATCTCCATATGTCGAGATGGGCAATCAAATTTGTATAAAGTTCCCTTTGTCCAAATATGGCTTGTTTTGGGAGATTTAAGAGAGAAACCCGCGAGCACTCTCTTAAGAAACATAACCTAACCTCAACCCTAGATAAAATTAATAAGTTAGCCGATGGGTAGCAATTAATAGCCATACCAAACCCTATTCAGTTAATAGACATTACACCGTAATATTACCTTATTATAATTTTACATTAATGTAATCTCAATACAAGAATATAACATGACATTGTTTAAGAAAGTGATGAGATATCACTGCACACCCTTAGTGCGCGATGGTCATTCCACAAGTATAAGTGCTTATGGGGTGTGGAATGTGGGGGGCAAGAGCTAGGATTCAAGTTTCTAGGAAGAAGATTTACACACATATACACTAAGATTAGGTTAGAGTAGAAATTTTATCTTAAAAAAAAAAAAAAAAAAAAAAGGAAGGAAGGTGATGAGATTAAGATGATGTAATATATTTTGTAATTTTAAATTATGATAATATTAGAAAAATTCAAATAAACCAAAAACCTTAATTCCACACCATTGTAATGTGTATCACATCAAGGGTACATCACAACAAACCAAACGCCCCCTAAGAGTCATGATCTTGGGTGGTATATAGAAACAATAAACCTAAAATCAAATGAACAATACGCATGAAAGTATCCAGGGTTGTATTTATATATGACAAACTGTATACTATAAACTCCAAAAGGAGGCCTTGAGATACGTGGGAAAGTTTTGCAGTATTTTAAAGGTTAATAAGAAAGGAAATAACACTACAATGGCAAAACCTGTTTCAAACTAAAAATGGTGTCTTCAATTCATAATTTCAATTGTTTTTCACTTGTGTATATAGATGTGTGTGAAAGTTGGTGTGTTTGATTAACACTACCCATACTACAAATATCTCTTCTTCTTCTTCTTTTTTAATACATACTGCAAATATCTCTATCCAGTAAGAGAAGAGTGCCATGAGTTTTTACTTTCAAACCACTTTAAAACTGGAGTCAAAATTTAATCTTGATTTATTTAATTACTAATTATCAAGAACTTTCTTCAAACAGAAATAAAAAAAACATTGACTTGTATACTTCCTTACAAATTTGAAAAAAAAAAAAAAAAAAAAAAAAAGAAGAAGAAGAAGAAGAAGAAGAACAGAAAACGAGAAGTCAAAAAGTCCTATAAAAAAAGCCTAATAAAAGAAGAGAAAAGTTAACTATATTCAAAAGGCATTGACTTATGGTCCATTTAGATACAGCTTATTTTGCTGAAAATTGAAAACAGTGTAGCAAAATCATTTTTAAATATGTAAATAGTGTCATGAGACTCATTTTTAATAAAAAAGTTGCTGAAAAGTAAGGTTTGTGGGTCCCGTGAACAGTGCACGGGACCCACTAGTGTGCATTGTCCACCACTTATTTTGCTGGTGTGAAGAGTGAACTCATAGAAAAGTAAAAAATCACGGCTCAAAAAAAAAAAAAAAAAAAAAACGCAGACACAAAATGTAGTTTTATTCAGATCCAAACGCTACCTTAGAAAACACTTTTAGGAACATTTTATAAGAAAAAAAAAAAACTGATTTTTTTGACATATTTTATATTTCTCATCAAAATTGTATCAAAATTTTCATAAAAATAATCTATTAATAAATATTCTAAAAAACAAAGTTTCTCTCCAAACTAGTTTAGAGAGAAATCCTTCAAACTTATCGTATATCTCTTTTTTTGGTGTAAATTTTGAAAATTTAATCGTTGAATTTCATGTTTCTTATATTCTTTACATACATATCAAATTTATTTCAAATCAGTTGTTATTTACTATTCAATCAATAAACTTATTTTTTTATATACAATTTTAGATTACAAAACTTGAAATTTTAACATTTGTTTGATAACATAACAATTGATCCTTAATCTTCTTGAAATTTTGTAAGCATAAATAATATAAAAAAAAACATGCAATCTAACGGTTAGATTTTTAAAATTAACACTCAATATAAAAAATATATAATAAATTTGAAAAATTTCTCTTCAAATTAGTTTGAAGAAAAATTTTATTCAACTCTAAAACACTCGGACCCATAAAAGAAAAATAAATGTATTAAGGTACATTCAAATATGCATCCCGTGTTCTTTCTTCAAAATGTTTGACTACATTTTTTTTTTTTTTTTTTCTGAAGAAAAAATGTTTGACTACTTAATTGGTCTTCGTGGTGTCATAGGTTACTTCAACTCTTGAATATGAACATTTATTGCGTCTCCTGCACGCTCATTGCACGAAATGGGCCATCCATTCTCCGTAATAAAAACCTTTTAGAAGTAATATTACAATTAATTTTATCTCTGAAAAATTTTTAATCTAAATCATTCATTTCTAGTGATAATTTTTTTATTATTAGATCAAAATTTCTGTTAATTTTTTGTGTATGTGAGAATTATATCTTAAATCTCTTATTCAATTATAAAAAATTTTACTTGTTGAGTTAACTGAAAGTCACTATTATAATTAGTTAATTATTATAAAATTTAAGACACATTTTATATACAGATATATTAACTTTTATGGCAAAATCTTCCCAAAAAAGAAAAAGTAATTTAGGATTTATTATAACATAATTATACTGTATCATCACTTTGTAAGATTTGGAAATGGGAGTTTCATTGCGTCATCAATCACAGGATTCAATTCTCAGAAAAACAAAAAACAAAACTGAACCAAGATTTTCTCTACATTTGAAAGACCCACATAAGAGTAGTCCAAAAAGCTCAACAAAAGGTCACGAGGTTTATAGCATTCCGTCAAAACACGCACAGACAAAACAAAAGGGTCTTCTCTTCTCCTTGAAGTATCATTGCCTGGAAAACCGGCACTAATTGTATTTGGCTATTTGCTAGGAAAAACCGGCCATACAAAACAAAACAATTATGACGAGTTATGGGGCCACAATGCAATGAGATTATGAGACCAAAGCAGCTAGCATAGCCAAAATGGAACCAGTTCCACCAGCTGATCACTTGACTCACTTGGGAAAAGGGTTCACAGGAAATTATAGGTTTTCAACAATAAAAAGAAACTCAGTTCCAATCTTTGTTTATATTGATTGAGGGGTGTTAGGTAACTAAGCAAGTGAGTTTGTAGTATAGTAGTAATCTAAGAAGCAAGTATGGGTAAGTGTACAGGCACAACACGTATGGTGACTCGATCAATTTCAAAAAAATTATAACATAAAACAGATATAACATAGATACGACACGGACACGACACCTTAAATAAAATATTCTTATTTCTTAGATAGTAATTAACCAAAGAAATAAGTACAATAACTCAGATATAACCCTGCAAAATTATAAGATCTGTACAAGCAACAAAAGACTATAGTCAGGTTGGGGACAATTAAAGAACACCAGCACCGAAACCAACCCAATATGACATGGAACAGTATTAATCTGAACACAGGTTTCTAGTACAGCAAAAATCAAAAATCATATTTGATCCATGGCCTCGTACGTCTCTCACATCCTATCTTAGCATCCTTATGCATCCAAAAATGTAGTCAACAAAAGCAGCTGAAATGGATTTCTAACTGTTCTATCGTACCTGTTGGTGTGGAAGAAAAGTAGGCATAGAAACATTAATTGTATGATGTTTAGGCAAAAAGAAAAGAGCATATATATGGAAATTATATATTTCTATATGTGAATACTAAAATGGTAGAAGCCTAAATTTATAGGAGCATAAATGATTGATTTTACAAATAAAACGAGTACTGTATAAGTAATGCTGACGGGCCTTAACCCAGCTTGACTTTTGGGTCAACAAGACTAAATATATTGTAGTAGCTTCCTCAAATTCATGTTGGGTTGACGGAGACCAACTTGAATTTGGAATTTTGGATACAAGAGATCACCAAAGTGTTTTGGTGAAGGAGGTATGGTAAAGATATCAGTTAACTGATATATGAAGTTAAAGAGGGTAAGATACCAGTTTTCTTTTCTTTTTCTAAAAAGAAAAGGGTAATAAATACATTATCGGTTTCTATTAAAAAAAAAACATGATCTATAATGCTCCTATAAATATAAAGAATACTTTTTTCTCAAAAAAGAAAGAATATATACGTGGACAAATGGACATTTGTCCCTAATTTACAAACTATGTATAGCAAAATATCCCTTGTAAGGACAAGATTTGGTTCTTAAGCCCAAGAGTTAATAGGATTAAGGCCCAAAGAGCCCAATACAATGAATTTGTAAAGAATGGGCCGAAAACTAGGCTCGAGTAGAATGAACAATGTTCAATATGGACTAAAGATGATATGAAAACAGAGAAAACTAAACTTTTTGCAAAAGAATCCTTCCTCGGCCAAGTCCGAAGTGAACGATTCTTGAATATATATCTTTTAGACTTGATTACAATTTCAGCTCTTGTTGCTATAATATTTTTTCTACAGATTCTTAGATAGATCCCCTTGTAAAAGGCTTCTTTCTCCCTTATATTATCTTCCTCTTTTCATCTCCACCCTCCACATGTAGGTCAAATTGTTGGTTTTGATCCTTGTCCCATCAGCACATTCTTGAAGTCTCTAGAAGTAGCTGTAAGGCTGAATATCACTGTTCAAGTATCACTTCTACATTAATGCGGTCAGAGAATTAGCTGCAAAGCATTCAATGCGGTGGTATCAACTTTCTCTTAGATATTTCTTAGCTTCCCTTTTTCCTATGCATTCATGATGTTTATCCTTATCAATAGAATCCTCCAGAGTGTTGCTTTTGATGGCAGACCACACCTTCTGACCTCTGCTTTTATTAGCCGAGGATGCATCCCTCCTTAGACTACCTTCCCAAATTCTTATAGTCATAACCTTTTCGTAACCCACTGATTCCTACCCCTTCACCAACGTCTACTTGTCCTCGGACTACTAAGCGTACTCGGACAAGGCTCGCAGCTCACTACACATTTCTCGGCCTTTTATTCCTACAATAGCCCCTTAAAATACCCTTCTTTTGCTCCTCGACAAAAAGGAATTTTGATATTACAAAATTAATTCTGCTCTTCCTTTACATCATTTTTGTCTGTGTAGGTGTCATTTCAACTACCTAAAAGTATGTTCCTGGCGTTTCGGCATCCGAGACGCGCCTGCAATTAATTTCTGCGGCTCCATGTTTTCCACGTTCTATGGTACGATGGAGATCCAACGGTTGGGGATTTTACGAGAACTTGAGCGAGAGTTTTCTCTCTCATATATATATATATATATATATATATATATATATATATATATCTATAGATATATATATTGCTTAGAAACTTCATCTACCTCACTTTTTGCTCTCTCAAAACTCAATAGCTAGATTGAGTAACCTTTCTTCTCTCCCATAAGTTGTCTCTAGTAGTTTTTCTCTCTTTCTTCTCTTCGGTCCCTTTTGTATTTCTTTTTATTTAGATCTCTCTCTTCCTCAGCCCGTCTAATTTCACCTAGTCTCCTTAGTTCCTCTAACTTTCTTTCATATGGGGACATTCGCTTACCTAGTAGAAACCCTAGAGGGTATAGAGAGCCCGTAATGAGAAAATGGGCTTGAACCTCACCCATCATGACATCAATTGGATTTACAACCTTCACCATTTAAAAGAGCAGGGGTACTGCCTAAAGACTAGGGTTCTTGAGGTCAAGCTTATTTTGTGCTTCCCTGAGTCCAACAAAGGCATGAACAAGAATTTTCTAATTGTATCAGGAGAGTGGCACGATGGCCTTCACTGTCTAACGAGAGATGGGGCACTAGGTGGGGTTCCTAGGTCTAGGTTATTGCTCTAATAACTTCCCTTTACTCACCAATATCCTCTGCGCTTATTTCTTTTATTTATACTTGTAATCTAAATTTCCTTTCATTTGTATTGTCTTCTTAACAGTGTTTTTCTGCTTTTTTTTTTATGGTTTTACAGATATGTACGCTGCTGTTCTGAACCTAAACCTTGTCAACCAGCTAGACTTGGACAAAATACTCAAGGCCAAGGTCTTTGTTTACGAGGATGGACAACTAAGAGCAGCTCATCTCATCCTCGGTTACAATCCGCTATTGTCTAGCTTTCAGGCGCTTAAGTGCATGATCAGGGCCAAAGACAAGCGTCTGCACCTAATCAACATTGTTGTTCCAGGCTGCCTCAACCCAGGCCTTGCTTCAGAAGGTGTACAAGAGATAACCCTGCCATTCCAATACCCAACTGAGGAAGCCACCCCTTCCCAACCTACTATCAATGAAGAGGAAGAGGAAGAGATAGTCGAAGTCTCAGATTCCGAAGACAACTTCGAAGTCTTCAACCAACCTCCATCCCCAGAAATCCTAATTAGTGACCTCTGCCACCTTTCTCCTGTGCAAATAAATCACACCCAGGAAAACCCAACTATTCTAGATGCCATGGTACTCTAGCGCAAGACCAGATCAAGCCTTCGGGACCTAATGTAGTCCCAAGCAGGAGGCAATGTGCTAAAGAAGACCACCCAGGCCAAGCCTCCCACCCTTCCGTCCACTCAATCTCTCCGACCTGACCATGCTGACCACAAGAGAAAAAGGGATTCAAAAGGCAAGGAGGTGGTGGAAGGAGGAAAAGGCCCTTCTTCCAAGGAGGTCGAGCCCCAAAAAGGGGCCAAATAGGCCAGGGTAATGCAGACCATGGTGGACAAGAGAAGTGATTCTCAAGTCGGGGTTCCGGCCTGGACTTCTACCGTAATATTGGATGGAACTCCCTTACCTGCCGATGCCTCTATCAAGGACTTCCAACAATGGAGGGCCGGATATGTGACCAACGCCGTGGAACAGGCTCTACTATTGCCTGGGGACATGGCCGACCTGAGGTCACTAAGGAAACATGAAGTGTTCCTCAGCTTGAAGAGGGACATCGCCTTGGTAAGTCCACTAATTAGCTCTTTCATACTCAAAATCGTATATTTTTTTAAAACACTGTACTTTTCTCTTGGAAAGGCTGTTCAAGCTGCCTATAGAGCCAAGGAGTTGGTGAACAACTCCCACAGGCAAATGAAGGATGAAGAAGCCAAGTGTATTACCGCAGTGGATGCCTTCAAGGTGGTGGACAAGAAAATTCAGAAGCTAAATACCCAACTCACTGGGGCTGATCGAGGAAGGAAGAGCACTGAAGCCGCTCTATTAGGGGCGGAGAAGCAAGTAAAGACTCAATGCAAGCAACTTTGCTAGGCTGAGGATGAGTTGGTTGCATCCAAGGAACATGTAAAGGTCCTGAAGAAAAAGCTAGAAGAGGCAAAGAAAGCCGTGGACAAAGCTGATGAGGTGGGAGTGGCAGAGACCAAGGAAGCCCTCAAGGCTGAGGTTTCGGAGGTGTGTAGGTTCGACTGCCTCCAAGTGTGGAATGAGGCCCTCAACCAAGCTAGGGTTGAGGCCTCCTCTGCCCTTAGGAGAGCAGAGAGTGTATACTACCCTCTTGCCACTCGTGCCTTAAGCTCGTCGGGCTCCAAGGCTGACACTACCTCCAAAGAGGCAGATACCAGCAAGGACAGCCCGGCCAAGGCCCTTCCCTTTTCTGACAATCCTTCCCAAAAGGCAAAGTAGCCTGGGGTTGCTAAAAAGGAAGCAGACACAACTAAGGGAGTGACCCCTGATGCCACCCAGCCTCCAGGTGCCCTCAAGGATCCCTTCAAGGAGAAAGAGGCCCCCTGCAACATGGAAATTGTCCTAACTACTCTTCCTGTGCGTGCCAAGAAGGACCTCAAGGGTAAAGGCCCAACATCCTCAACAGCTGCCCCTATCCAATCCGCCAAGGCCCCAGCAAAAGACAAGCTTATACTAAAAATCAAGTAGTTCTTATAATAGTTTTTCTTTTCTTTTCTTTTTTTCTTTTTTTCTTTTTTTTTGTAATTGTTATTTTTTTTTTTCCAGAATTTGTAATCAATTTTCCTTTTTAAAGGCTTAGCTTAATGATAATTATAAACTTTTCTTTTACGCTTGTTATATTTATGCGAATCCTAACATAGTTTCTACATTATTTTACACTTAATCAATATGGGAATGAGATCTAGCGTCATTTAATTATCTGCATAAGTGATAGCGCGGTTGTTACATCCCACATAATCAACAACGGAACAGGCTAAACATTCCAAGTTTACAATCTTAACAAAGTATATCATTAATTTCAAAAATATATCTTAAGCGTAATTAACTCAAAGGATCCTGTATATCACTGGACTTTCTATTAATCTCAGAGAGTGGTGGAGTATCTATCCAAATAGGGTTCCACATAACCTTTCACTTAATAGTAGATTTAAGGAGTTGTAGATGACAATTAGCTCATGAACTAATCGTGGACATATTTGCAAATGCTTTAAATGATGCTCAGGTGTACCCTTTCAATTAAGTTACCATAATGAGGATATTGGTTATCCACTATAGTCAGGCTAGTTACTAATCTACCCAAGGCATGTGGTCCAAGGGACTTGACATGGCCGAATTCTGTTTAACACTTAGTTAGATGCTTGGCAGTGCTAATTTACCCAAGATAGGTGGTCTGAGGAACCAGACATAACCAAGGTTTTGTTTAACACTTAAACAAATAATGGGGAGTATTAATTTACCCCCAAGGTATATGGTCTGAGGAGCCAAGCATGACCAAGATTCTGTTTAATACTTAGATAGATAATGAAAAATATTAATTTACCCAAGGTATGTAGTCTAAGGAGCCAGGAATGACCAAAGTTCTGTTTAATACTTAGATAATGAAGAGTATTAATTTACCTAAGGTATGTGGTCTAAGGAGCCAGGCATGACCAACGTTATTTTTAATACTTAGATAGATAATGAAAAGTATTAATTTACCCAAGATATATGGTCCGAGGAGTCAGGCATGACTAAGATTTTGTTTAATACTTAGATAGATAATGAAGAGTATTAATTTACCCAAGGTATGTGGTCTGAGGAGCCAGACATGTCCAAGATTTTGTTTAATACTTAAACAAATAGTGAAGATAGCATATAATATCAAAATAAAAACATGGCAGAGCTGCCTTTCATTAATAATAGTACATTCGCAGGTTATTTATATTCCAAGGACGTGGTATAATATTTTCTTCTAAATCCTCTAGGAAATAAGCACCTATAACAGCTACTGAAGAAATACAGTATGACCCTTCCCAATTGGGCCCAAACTTTCCCCATGCTGGGTTCTTTGCAGTACCCACAACTTTTCTTAATACTATGTCTCCAGGTGCTAATGGTCTCAATCTTACACTTGAGTCATACCTCTGTTTGAGCTTCTATTGATAATATGCTAACTGAACCATGGCGTTTTCTCTCTGCTCTTCAATCAGATTTAAGCTCATCTCTAATAGGTCATCATTGTAATTTGGAGTGAACAAGCTTGTCCTCAGCGTTGGGAATCCAATTTCTAGAGGAATCACAGCCTTGGCTCTATAAGTCATTGAAAAGGGTGTTTTCCCTATTGACCTATGAGGGGTAGTCCGATATGTCCAGAGTACATGTGGCAGCTCGTCTACCCATTTACCTTTTGCATCATCCAACCTCTTCTTGAGCCCACTTATTGTGAATTTATAGATAGCCTTGGCCTGTCCGTTTTCCTAAGAATAAACTGAAGTTGAATATCTGTTCTTAATATCCATTTTACAACAATACGTCTTAAAAGCCTTGCTATCAAACTAAAGCCCATTGTCCGAGATGGGGGTGTGAGGAACCCCAAACTGAATGACAATATTTTTCCACACAAACATCTTAGCATCCACATCTCTTATGTTTGCCAGTGACTTAGCTTCAACCCATTTAGTGAAGTAATCAGTGTTGATCAAAAGTCATCTCCTATTCCCTACTGCCTTAGGGAAGGGCCCTACAATATCTAATCCCCACTGAGCAAAGGACTAGGGATTGAACACAGGATTGAGGACACCCCTTGGCTGATGAATGTTTTGAGCAAATCTATGGCATGTGTCACACTTCTTCACATACTCTTGTGCTTCCTTTTGCATACCTGGCCACTAATACCCTTGAGTGAAGGCCTTGTGAGACAATGATCTGCCCCCAGTATGACTTCCACAAATCCCTTCATATAGCTCTTCTAGGAGGGGCTCGACTACCTTAGGGTGGATACATAGCAAATATGGTCCAAAAAAAGAGCATTTGTACAATTTTTGGCCCTCGGACAACCAAAAACGAGGAGCTTGTCTCTGCACTTTATCAACCTCCCATTTCTCCTCGAGCAAGATGTAATTCTCTAGGAACATAACTATGGGATCCATCCAACTAGGTCACACTCTAACTTGATGAATCTGCGCCCTCTCCCTTCTTATCTTGGCAGGCTTGCACAAATCCTCAACTAGGATGACCCGAGGTAAACTCTGCACCGAGGAGGTTGCAAGCGTGGCAAGAGAATCAGCATGAGTATTTCTGCTTCTAGGAATTCCCTGTAAGGTGAAAGACTCAAACCCTGATTGCAAATGTCTGACCTGACTTAAATACTCTTGCATCCTCAGATCTCTGGCTTCCGATTCTCCCTTTACCTGTTCAACAACCAGCCTTAAATCTGAAAACACTTCCACTGTCTTTCCTCCCATTTTCTGGACCATAGTCATCCCCACCAACAAAGCTTCATATTCAGCCTCGTTGTTCGTGGCCAAGAAACTCAACTTTAAGGATTTCTCAATAATAATCCATTTAAGAGATACCACAACTAGCCCCACCCCAGATCCTCTTTGATTAGCAGCGCCATCAACATACACCCTCCAAGATAGAGGTTCTTGTAAGAAAACCATTCCAACTAATTTTCCATCCATGTTTTGCTTTCCTCCCACCTCTTCCAAAGGAGATTCAGCAAACTCAGCCATCAAATCTGCAAGGACCTGACCCTTAATAGAGGTACGAGGCATATATTTGATGTCAAAGGCCCCCAAAATCGTCCCTCATTTGGCAATTCTTCCTATATAATAAGCTTTTCCAAGTAGTAATTGATGAGGAAGTTGGGTTAAAACCACGATTGTATGAGCTTGGAAGTAATGAGGGAGTTTACATGTAGCATACACCACTACCAATATGACATTTTCCAATGGTAGGTAATGAACCTCTGCTTCATGTAAGGACTTGCTCATATAATAGACCGGCCTCTCCCCATTATGAACTCGTATATGTACCAAGTTTACTACATGGGGAGTTACAACAATGTAAGCAAATAGAACCTCATCCTCCTCGGGCCTGCACATAATGGGTGACTGAGAAAGGTATTCCTTTTGCTGCTAGAAGGCTAAGACAAACTCCTCAGTCCATTCAAACTCCTTCCACCTATTCAACAACTGGAAGAAAGGTCTGCACCTGTCTAGTGACCGAGAGATGAATCGATTCAAGGCAGCAGTCATTCCCATTAATTTCGAGACTTCCTTAGGATTTTGAGAATGCTGCAAACTGTTAATTGCCTTAACCAACACCAAAAGAGCACTTAGAAGCATTAAAGCATAGCTCATGTTTCCTCAATATTTCAAAGATATTTCCGAGGTCAGCAACATGCTCGAATTCTACCTTACTCTTCACCACCATTTCATCTATATAAATCTCAATATTTTTTCCTAGTCATGGCTCGAACATCCTAGTCATCATCCTCTGATAAGTGGACCGTGCATTCTTTAAACCAAAGGGCATCACCTTGTAGTGGTAATTTCCAATAGGAGTAACGAAGATTGTCTTCTCCTGACCATCCAAAGCTAATGGTATCTGATGGTAGCCCTAGAAGGCATCTAAGAAATTCATCCGAGGATGGCCTACAGTTGCATCCACTAGCTGACATATTCGAGGCATGGGGAAGGGATCATTAGGGAAAACTTTTGTTCAAATTTGTGAAATCTACACATACTCATCACTTCCTATTTTTCTTCTTCACCACCACGGTATTGGCCAACCACTCAGGGTAGAACACCTCCTTAATAGCCCCAGCTCGCTTAAGCTTGATTACCTCCTTTTTTACAGCCTGAGAATGCTCTTTAGATGAGCGCCGAGGTGGTTGCTTTTTGGGAACGACAGTTGGATTGACATTTAAATGATGGCAAATAAAATTGGATCCACCCCAAGAGCTTCATAAGCACTCCATGCAAACACATCAATATTCTTTTTGAGAAACACTATAAGCTCCTTCTTCTCCTGAAGAGGCAATTGAGCTCCAACCTGGAAAAACTTATTTGTATCATCACCTATAACAATTTTTTCTAATTCCTCACACTTTGCCCCTTCCATCGCTACATCCGAAGATAACACTTATATTTTTAATTGCTATAAACCCCACTCAGCGAGGGCCGAAGACTTACCTTCAACTTGATGCCTATTTGCTGCTGCCAAGGACTGCCTAGCCATAGACTGGCTCTTGACCAACTCCTCAACCCGGTTCCCAGAAGGGTACTTCACCTTCAAATGCAGGGTGGAAGAAACAGCCCCTCATGGCATGAAGTCAGGGTCTTGCCACAATGGCGGCGTAAGGGGAGTAAGCATTTACTACAATGAAGTCCACCTCAACCACTTCTGAACCTGCTTGTACTGATAGTCTAATCTAGCCCATTGGAATAACGACTTTCCCATCAAAACCCACCAAAGGTGAATTATAACAAGCCAAGTCCTTAGGCTCCAACTTTAGTCCCTTATATAAATCAGGGTACATGATTTCTACACCGCTATCTTGGTCCACCAACACCCTCTTCACATCATAGCCCCCTATCCTAAGAGTGACCACCAGGGCATCATCGTATGGCTGCACGATTCCAACCTTATCTTCATCAAAACAACTCAATGTTGTTTTGACCTTTACTTTAATCCTTTTCGGCCCAAGGGACGGTTCCCCTACGTGTGGCTGAGCTATGAACATTACCCTAGGGGTGGGAACCAGTCCTTCTCAGAGTGGTAAGAATAACGTTGATTGTGCCCAGAGGTGGCCTTGAAGAAGCATCCCTCTAAACTCTTGACCTTGTCTAGCCTCTTTGCCCATTGGGGTAATACAGAAATTGCTTTAACTTTCAACTTTAGACCAACTGCTCTAGGTGATTCCATAAAGTCCTGTGGTCTTCTGTGGTATGCCCTCGCTCTTAGTGATATTTGCAATGAATGCTTTGGTTGCGCTTCGTGGGATCCCTTCCATCTTATTTGGTCATTGAAAGTATGGTTCATTCTTAATTTTTTCTAAGATTTGATGCACTAGCTCTCGAAATACTGTATTAACCACTTGAGTAGTAGTAGATCCAAATTGCCTAACAAAGTCCTGCTGAGGACAATTATTATTGTACTTGTCCGACCTGAAATCCCTTCTTTCCTAAAGGACCATCTTAGCCTTGCCTTTCCCTAGTTGTTGGTCCTCCTCAACCCGCTTATACTTGTCAATGCGGTCCATGAGTTGATGCACACTTTTAACAGGTTTCCCAATCAAAGATTTCCTCAAACCATGCTCGGCAGGCAGGCCAACCTTGATTGTCCTTATAGCCACGTCATCAAAATTCTCGTCTATTTTATTAAACATCTCCCAGTATCTGTCAGAATACGTCTTCAGGGTTTTCTCCTCTCACATAGTCATAGACAACAGAGAGTCTAAAGGCCGAGAAACTCTACTACAAGTTACAAAATGAGAACCAAAGGCTCTTGTAAGCTCTTTAAAGGAGGCAACAGAGCCTTCCTCCAAACCATTGAACCATCTCATCGCCACGGGTCCTAAACTGGATGGGAACACCTTGCACATCAAGGTTTCATTCTTCGAATGAATAGCCATCCTCTGGTTAAAGTGGCTCACATGCTCCACAGGGTCTGTTCTGCCATTATACATGGTGAACGTTGGCTGAGTAAACCATCGAGGAAGCTTTCCTCTCTCAATCCTTCAGGTAAAAGGTGACTTAGAAATCTGATTCAGAGCCTTGCTTATAGCATCGTTGCCCAAGCCCTTGTGAGATGGACTTTTCCCTCTCCGCCTATAATGGCGCTCCTCGTCACACTAAAAATACTCACCGAGGGGAGTCTTTGACCTGGGCTGGTAGCAATTATCAATATTACTGCCAAAAGAATGGTTAGAACTTGAGGGAGTTCCCCTACATCACTCGAGGCGTAACCTCCTTCATAACCAGTCATTTTCCAGCTACATGCTTCTAGTATTTTCCTCATGAGAGATATGACTCCCACTTCGAGATCGGCTCCTACCAGTGTGTGTGGTGTGCGCACTAACCTCCCGGTCCCTTCTCCGCTCAAGATTAACAAAATGATCTTGACGTTAGGACCCAACGGACTCTTCTCGGTTTGGCCCCGAGCTCACCATAACTGAATGTTGATCTCACCAAAGCTCAAGTATTTCCCATAGACGGCACTAATTGTAAGGACAAGATTTGGTTCCTAAGCCCAAGAGTTAATAGGATTAAGGCCCAAAGAGCCCAATACAATGAATTTGTAGAGAATGGGCCGAAAACTAGGCAATAGTAGAATGAACAATGTTCAATATGGACTAAAGATGATATGAAAATAGAGAAAAGTAAGCTTTTTGCAAAAGCATCCTTCCTCGGCCAAGTCTGAGGTGAACGGTTCATGAATATATATCTTTTAGACTTGATTACAATTTCAACTCTCGTTGCTACAATATTTTTTCTACAGATTCTTAGATAGATCCCCTTGTAAAAGGCTTCTTTCTCTCTTATATTATCTTCCTCTTTTCATCTCCACCCTCTACGTGTAGGTCAAGTTGTTGGCTTTGATCCTTATCCTATCAGCACCTTCTTGAAGTCTCTAGGAGTAGTTGTAAGGCTAAATATTACTGTTCAGGTATCACTTCCACATTAATGCATCCAAAAAGTTAGTTACAGAGCATTCAATGTGATGGTAGCAGCCTTTTCTTAAATATTTCTTAGCTTTCATTTGTCTTATGCTTTCATGATGTTTATCCTTATCAGTAGAATCCTCTGGAGTGTTGCTCTTGATGGCAAGCCACACATTTTGACCTCTGCTTTGATTAGCTGAGGAGGCATTCCTCCTCAGACTACCCTCCTAGATTTTTATAGTCATAACCTTTTCGTAACCCACTGATTCCTACCCCTTCACCAACGTCTACTTGTCCTCGGACTACTAAGCGTCCTCGAACAAGGCCCACGGCCCACTACACATTTCTGGGCCTTTTATCCCTACATCCCTGTTTTGAAATTATTTAACAAAATGTCCATGTTTTTTAAACCTGATTTTAACAAAATCGAGTTATGTGTAAAATTCGATATCCTCAAAATCGAGTTATATGTATATTTTAAAGTGGAACTCGACATTAGCAATGTCAAGTTTCACTAAAATTTTCAAAAAAAATTTAAGTGGCAAATATGCATAGAACTTAACATTACTAATGTCGAGTTTCACCTGTAAGTCTATAACTCGATTATGCTAAAATCGAGTTTAAAAAATATGGACATTTTGCTAAATAGTTTCAAAATAAAAACATTTTGCTGCATAGTTTGTAAATTAAGAGCAAATACCCATTTTTCCATATATATGGATTTATTTCGATTTTTTTAAGAAGGGTTTTATTTATTTTTATTTTTTTGTGAATTTAACTATAGTGTTATTTATTTTTAAGAAAAAAATGTATTTTAAATGACTGGATGTGAATGCACTAAAACTTAAATTATCATGAATAATATCGAACTGTTAATTCACTAAGAAAATTAATTTAGAAACGAACAACGGCAAAGGAGAAAAGAGACACAAAGAACAAAGATTATCTAGCATTTGTACCTTGTTATCTCTATGATTAGTTTAATTAGCCTTAGCATTAAGAGTTGCGTAGCATTTAGTTTAATCAATTTAATTGACAGATCGATCGAGGATTCTCATCAAAGCTTGTATTGTTCGAAATTCTTTGACGCAAGTACATTTTCATTGCTGCAAGTGTGTGAATTCCCTTACTTAATATTTTATAGATTTTGGCTAAAGTACAAAACTTACTCTTTAATAAGTTTCACTAGAATTCGTTTCAATTTTTTAACTTTGCTCTTGTTTATTTCAGTCATATAAGTTTCAAGTTTATTTGATAAAGGTCCTTACGTCAACTTCCGTTAAATTTTTTTTAATAAAAAAATGCAGAAAATATTTTTCAATCATCAACTGAAATTTTTTAATTTAAAATTTTGGACAATTAACTGCAATATTTAACAAAAGTTAATGGAGATGTTTAATTGAATTAATTTGAAATTTAGAAGATTGAAATTAATGAAAATAAAGTTAAAAGACTGAAATAATAAATTTTGATGAAACATAAAGGTTGAATTTTGCATTTTAACCTAGATTTTTTTTTTTTTTTTGGTTGCGTTAAGAGGCAATTGCAATGATATACGTACTTTAAATTAATTATAGATCATAGAGATGATTTTTTATCAGAATGCACGATTGTACCTTAAGATATTGCAAAATATAGCCCCACTAGGCCTGAATCAGTACATGCTTGTATTTTTCTAATCATACTTAAAAGTTTGTTGTTCTCACCTATAAACTATAAAAAAAACCACACTGACTTGTCTCCGACGATGTTGAATCCGAAGCACACTTGTACCGAAATACATACTTTTGTCATAGATCACCATGCACACAGGCAAATTTGAAGAGAGAGAAAGAGAGAGATTTGTCATTCTTATCCTCATCACCATGCATAGACAAATGAGAGAGAGAGAGAGAGAGAGTAAGGGGAGCTCAAAACGTAGGAATGAGACTGTCCCTTAATTTTGAAGATACCAACTAATTAAGCCAACATTTATGATTTATGTGTTATCTATTTTGTTTGCTTTCCTTTTCTTGCTAAATCTCGATCATCTCTCACTTATAAAACTAGCACTTATGCTCACATGATTTAAAGATCACACGGTAATACCAAAGCCAAATTAAGACAATTATCAATCAAATATTAATTAAGAGGGTAGTTGGGGTCAATTCATGCTTTCATCAGGACTTTAGAGTTAATGAATGAGGGTTGGATGATTTGTGGACAAAGGAAGAGTAAAGTAAAATAACAATGAAATTATAGAAAGAGCATCAAATTTAATTACATTAGCAACACGTAATCAAGGCCAACATGTACATGATGGAACTTGCAAAATATCAAGAGAGGCAAAGTCCACTCAACCCATGACATGGAGGAAAAGTTAGGGGCACTCTTATTTTGTTTGGAAAAAGGATTAACTAGAAGCAAAAATAAATAAATAAACAAAACAAAACAAAGTATGCGGCATATCTGATTACATTATTATTTTAGGAAAAAAAATTGTTTACTTTGTCTAATATTGTCATGTAAACTTTTGAAATTTGATATTTTTCCATGACAATAATTTAATATAATATATATTAGTTGTTAGACTAAAGTGCAAACTAGTAAAACTTCACCCCTAAAATTTGAGAACGTTTAGATTTTACACCGTAAAGTTTCAAATTTGAATTTTACTCTTTAAAGTTATATTATGTTTGCATCAACGCCCCTCCGTTCATATTTTCCATTAAGTGCTGCATTAGTTTGCCCTCGCATGTTTAGTTTATTTAATAAAATGATGTCACATCATTTTTATTAATTATGCAACGTCATTTTTAATTATTTAAAGTTTTTTTAATGCTACAAAAATGTTGTGGCATTATTTTATTGGACAAAAATGTTGTAGCAAGTTTATACAGCACTTACAGAAATATGGACTATGGGTTTGCTAATGCAAATAGAATATAACCTAATGGGGTAAAATCTAAATTATGAAATTTCAGAATTTAAAATTCAAACACTCCCAAGATTTAAGGGTGTAATTTGCACTTTAGCCTAGTTTCTAATTTGAGGTATACATAGTAGTTTAAGATAGAGGCAAATAGTGGGGGAGTGAAAGGTGAAATTTGAATCACAAACATAAGATACTACAAAAGATAGCGTTGCCATCATTGCAACCTAACACTATACAAATCTGATTAAATTATGTTTTTCTCTAAAAAAAACTAATTATATTATGCGTAAAATCTTTTATGAAAATTCTCTAATCTGACTTTTATTCAATGAGATTATTTTTAATTCAATTGGTATTATATATAAATAATTGTTTGTTGAACTTTTCGGTGCATCACACAAGTTAACAACTAGTTTAAATTAATCATTAAATAAAAAATGTACATTCCTATTAAAATTATATGTGTTTTCATGTCTATTAAAAATGACTCTTTTTCCTCATAATATAATCAAAATGATGTACTCTAATCAATATTATGTGTCTTATGACTATTTTGATTTTCTTAGCAAAATCATAAAATAATCAAAATGATATACTCTAATCAACATTGTAATAATACAATTATATAATGAAAATAAATTCTTAGGCTGAAAAGGCTTGAGCATCTATATATGTTGGCAACATTAATATTTACATAGCAAAATCATAAAGATTTCTTTTCTGTTTTGTTACTACCATAACCTGACTTATGATATTTTCCTTTCCATTTTTTTTTATTATAAATTCACTAATTACGATAATTTTCTGTAGATGAAAATCAATTACTAAAATTTCCCAGAAATTTAAAAATTTATTCCAATTAATTAATACTCTATTACTGAAATTCATAAGAGATTTTAATATAAATTTATTTATTTATTTTACACTCTTTTATTAATTTAACATTTGCATTGCATAGATATAAATATAATATTATAAAAATAATAATATTTTAAACTAGGAAAGCTTTTGAGAATCCTTAAAATACATATTCAATTTAAGTAAGATGATCATGACTCAGAATTTAAAAATAGAAATTTTATGTTGATAATACCATATTAAACTTACAAGAGGATAAACCGAAAACAAACCTCTCTCTCTCTCTCTCAAATAATAATAATAATAATAATAATAATAATAATAATAATAATAATTATTATTATTATTATTATTATTATTATTATTATTATTATTATAATTATAATAAAAAAAATCGTGTAGGGGAAGGATCAAGTGGAGTTTTCAAGGAGATGCCTTTCTTGTCAATAGTAAAGCTTAATCAGTGTAATACATACACCTAAAAAAATACCACCTTGCTTGATGGTAAAGCCTGATTGTTGTAAAGACTATAGATGGTTGGAGACTCTTCTTTTTTTTTTTTTTCATTTTTAATAGGTAGATGGTAGAGAAGGGAGGCGTGATTCAAACCAAAGGTATGAGACACTACAAAGAATATCGTTACCAATGGATTATCAATTTTAACCTCAGGGTTGGAGAATTTGCAAGTAGTCAATAAAACTTTTAAGTACTTAGGCAATCAAATGGATATTTAGCTTCAATTAAAGGAAATTTTTTGAAAAATAAATTAGCTGAAAAAGAAACAAAAAACTAATAGTATAATATAAAAATTTATATTAATTGATATATGTTAGATCTCACACTCATAGTTGCCGAAATGTGAATCATATTGTGAATCTTTTTTTTTTTTTTTTTTGCATTGTAAAATATATTATATAATATGATCTATCGTAATTAGTAAGATATGTACAAACATTTTCTAATATTTTTTTTTTATGTTAAACATTTTCTAATATTCATAATATCTATATAATATGTTTTTATTATAAAATTGGAATATATTCTACTGAAGACTAATATATTCATAATTTATGCAATAATACTAAAATAAACTAACTGAATAAAACAAATGAAAATCTTATATAAAATCCGGCCACATTTAAATTTGTCAAACTCAAAAAGTGATAATACATGCTACAAGGCAAAATAATACTTTTTTATTTTCTCGTTATATTCATCATATTGTCTAATCAACTTCATCTCCACATACCAAGCCAATGTTACAAAATCATACCATCTTTTTATTATCCATTTTCTTCTTCATTGTCTCCAACATATACATACTATTCTTTTATGACTTTTTTTTTCTATAATTTTTTATTGGCATTCAAGTTTCTTGAACCTAAAGCAACAAAATAAATAATATACATATATATATATATATATATATATATATATATTATTTATAGTTTCATTTAGTGCTCTCTTTTCTAGAGAGAGAGAGAGAGAGAGTTAAGTAAAATTGTACAAGCATAAAAATCCTCATATCTTTGTATCGTGTGATTTATACTAGACATTTATTTATCAATGATTTATGAGTATAGTCAATGCACACCTATGATACAATACTTTTTCTTGTTTTAATTTCGTTTGATATATATCATGTATTGTACAATGCTAATAACTATCCTCATGTCATCTAGATAATTTCTTTAGAAAATATCGCTTAGATTTATTGTAAAGCTCATATTAATGTACAAAACTTAATTAGTAATCCATCTCTTACATGTAACAATATTTACTCAATAAAATAACGTACAAATAAAAAAAATTATAAAAAAAAACAGTGTTTATAATATGTATGTATGTATACATACATACATACTCATTGATCCAAGCTGCCACGTCATCAACCTTATCTAAAGCTAAGTTTTAAAGAGAAATTACTTCCCGTCAAGTCAACTTAGCTTTAGATAAAGTTGTTGACATGGTAGCTCGGATCAATGAGGTGTTAGCTTGGGCAAAGCACCCAAAAAACTTGCAAAATTCACCAAGGTCAAATTCCATGTATATGGGAAGTGCTCTATGTCCTCTTATCACTTCACTTCGATTTTGTGCTAAATCAAAGGGAAGACATTGGGTTAGATGAAATCACCATAATCTATAGTAATTCATGCTCCAACAGTCATACAAATATTACCCATCACCAACCCTAAGAGGTATAAAATATAATAGTAACTGTAGAGAGGGAAAATTCCCGACCTATCACAAGCTGACACATCATACTACCAAGTTCACAAAATACAGCCAATTACAAGGCGCCACGTACTGCTGCTAGGTTTTGCCATCACTATTCAGAAACCAATAGAAATTTGCCAAGTGTCATTGAAATAAAGGCATGAAACTGCATCAGCAGGTGTAAGCAATGACACAAGCAGCTCCGCACATGTAAGCGATGACACAGGCAGCCTCGCACGTGTAAGCAGTGACACAAGCACTCAGCACATGTAAGCGATGACACAAGCAGCCTCGCACGTGTAAGCAGTGACACAGGCACTCAGCACGTGTAAGCGATGACATAAGCGGACCAATCAAACTCCGCCACGTGTCGCTCACCTACCCCTAAACTCCTATAAATAGAAGCCTTCCTAAGACATTTAGGAGGACACACAGAACAGAGACAGGACGGAGACAGAAGGAAGAAGGTATCTTGAGTTCAGAAATCCAGAAGCTCTGCCGGAATCAAACACCGAAGCCTCCAAGAACTTCAAGAACTTCAACCTCGAATACAAACAACATTCGAAGCAAAATCATCCAAACTACTCGTCCAGATCTCAAAGTCCACTGGAATCAAGCTCAAAAGCCTCCAGAAACCTCAACAAACCACAAATTGGTGAAGCTCTACGGATTCAAGCCTCCAAAGCCCCGAAGAACTTCCACCACAAATCTTCAAATACGAAGAACAATCGAAGAGGAATCATCCAAATCATATTCCTAAATCTCAAAGTTCACTGGAATCAAGCTCAAAAGCCTCCAGAAATCTCAACAAACCATAAATCAACGAAGCTCTACGGAATCAAGCCTCTAAAGCACCGAAGAACTTCCACCACAAACCTTCAAACACGAAGAACACACAAAGAACACGAAGAATACACGAAGAACACGAAGAACACACGAAGAACACGAAGAACAAAGAATTTCTAACAAGCTCATAGCCAGAGATTCATTGTGATTCCGTTTCAAAGATCTTCGATCCATTCCTCAGCCAAATTGAAGAATATCAAAATCACATTACCACAATTCCAATCAATAAATCTTTCAAGGAGATCGAATCAGAGGATCACTCTTTTGTAATTACAGAGAATTGTACCACACATTTATCAATACAAATTCGTATTTGTGAAACTATTTTACTTGTTTGATTTATTTCGAACTAAGAAATTTAGTCGTCTACAAATTCTGGCACGCCCGGTGGGACATCTCTGCCTCTCATCTCATTCTCCTTCAAAGAAAAAAATCTTCATCATCTTGCTACCAACTTCAATGGCCTCTAGCAAGAACATTCAAGCTTCAACAATAGCTACTTCAATTAAACTTGGTACGGCTACCACCAACAACATTGCATTGGAGCAATCAATTGCAGCCAACCTAAAGCTCACAATAAGCCTCAATCTCAATCAACCAAGGAAGCCAAGGTCCAGACAATCATCTCCTTAGACCCTCTTAAAAGAAACAAGGTCATCAACAAGGACATCTCCATCTTGGAACACCTCAAGTATGGGGGCAAATCCCCTTCTTCCTCCACAAGAAGCTGGTCGCACGATTCCTCTCTCATCAAAGGGAACCCAAAAGATGAGATTTCACATGCTCACTTCAATTCACTTCCTTCTCCATCATCTGTGGAAGTTGTGTCAGGCCATGATGACTAACACCTCTACCATGGAAGAAAAGATGGCTGAAATGGAACAAAGGGTCGTCCTTCTCACAAAAGCACTTGAAGATAAGGACCTCCAAATTGCAACTTTAATGAACAAACTCGAAGTACAAGATCTTGGTGAATCAAGCCATGGTCATAAATTCGCATCTGCAAAGGATGATGAAGGGAAAGAAATTGAAAACACTCCCCGACAAGAACAATCCACCTCAATGGCCTCGATATCTGTCCAACAACTGCAGGACATGATAACGAACACCATACGAGCACAATATGGAGGTTCTTCCACACATTCTCTCATGTATTCAAAACCTTATACGAAGCGCATTGACAATATGAGAATGCCAAATGGATATCAACCCCCCAAGTTCTTGCAATTCGATGGCAAAGGAAACCCTAAGCAACACATTGCTCACTTTGTAGAAACTGTGAGAACGCAGGACTCGAGAGGCCTCTTTGTAAAGCGGTTGTTCGTTCACCGAAAGGAAACGCCTTTGATTGGTATACGTACTTGGAACCTGAGTCGATTGATAGTTGGGATCAGATTGGAAAGGGAGTTCCTTAACCGGTTTTACAAGACACGCGCCGCACGGTAAGCATGATGGAGCTTACCAATACTAAGCAAGTGGAAAGATGAACCCGTTGTCGACTACATCGGCCGGTGGCGTTGTTTGAGTTTAGATTTTAAGGATAGACTGTATTAAATATATTCTTTAGAAAAGTGCATCCAAGGCATGAAATTGGGACTTCTGTACATCCTACAACGGGTAAAAAACCCAACATTCGAATAATTGGCAAATCGTGCGCACGACATGGAATTGAGTATTTCTTGCCATGAAAATATGAAACCTCCCATACCCGAGGAAAGCGTAAAGGAAGTAAAGATGAATGACGGGAATGCAAAAGGCAATCTCAAAGACCCAATAACCGTTAACACTACCATAGTTAGGGTTCCAAGGAGAGGAGCAAAGACAAATGAAAAACAACTTGGAGGATGGCAAAAGAACGAAGTGCGTCGTCTGACCTTTAAGGAACGTGAGCAAAAATCATATCCGTTCCCCAATGAAGATGTGCCAAACATCTTAGAACAACTATTGCAATTACAGCTGGTTGAATTGCCAGAATGCAAGCGACCAGAAGACATAGGGAAAGTTGATGACCCTAACTATTGCAAATATCATCGCATCATTGGCCACCCAATTCAAAAATGCTTCGTCTTCAAAGAACAAATTATGAAGCTTGCCAAAGAAAACAAGATTGATCTAGACCTTGATGAAGTTGTCGGGTCAAACCATGTGACCATTGCTTGTGATGTACTTCCAACTCTCTGGCAGGGGGCAAACACTAATAAGGCTTACAAATTGATGGATCAGGAGGGTGTAAGGATCGGCCCCATCAATAGGAAGTTCCTCAAACGCTTCTATGCTTGAAAATCAAGAATTGCTCCTCGGTAAGAGTTTAAACTACCCACTGCAGCACTACAAGGGTACATGATGTTTTCCCATTACCTTTGAAAGTGCACAAATAAGGAGAAATTAATCCCACTCTATGTCACCACTTGTGAGTGTGGCGTAGTGGTTGGATGTCCATGTCACCCTTGAGGCCAAGGTCTCGGGTTCGATTAGAGATGATACCCACTATTGCACAATTGGTACCCATGAAATGCCGTGGGGTGTAGGGCAAGGATTACACACGTGAGCCCTCCATTTTTGTAAAAAAACAAAAAACAAAAAAAGAAACAAAAAAAAAAAAAACAACAACAAAAAAAAAAAAAAAAAAAAAAAAAACAAAGCAAAAGAAAAAAAAAACAAAACAAAACAAAAAAAAAACAAAACAAAACAAAAAAAAATCATCAAAAACAAAACAAAAGAAAAAAAATCATCAAAAACAAAGCAAAAGAAAAACAAAAAAAAATTTTTGTTGAACTACGTAAATGACTTGATCCCTCTCCAGGGTACGTAGGCAGCTTAGTACTTTTCGCTAAGTTCAGTCACATAAAAAGAAGAAGGATTGTCAGTCTAGCTTGAAGAGTTTGTCCAAAGGTCGTCAACATGCTTTCAAGAACCCTTTGATTGGCAAGGCGTCGCTTAAGATCAATCAATTGCTCACTATATGATGTTCAAAGATCATTGTGGTAGAAAGTGATAGCTGCAAAGAATTGGTGTTACGTAGCTTTCCTTGAAATAATGATAACTTGATTCTCGGTTGTGGAGTAAAATAAAATCTTCAACCTCTGTTGCAAGGAATGGAGTCTGCATGGCATTGCTCATCTCTTGTGGACATATTCTCACGTCTCTGAAGTATACTTTGCATCATTTATCTCCTGGGGGCATCTTTTTTGTACCTTTCAAGTCTAGGCTATATTGTCTCTCTTCTAGGATGCGTCACTTCACAACTTCTAAATTTGAACCACATCATCTCCCTTCTGAGTGGTGTTGTTTCACATCATGTCTCTAAAATCTGGACAATGTCACCTTCCTCCAACATTTGAAGTTGATGTTGCATCATCGCTCCTCTAAGGGCATGTTCGTGCAATGTCAAAATCATGGCGGCATTCTTCTCACATCTTCAAGGTTTTATTGGCATCTCTTTGCATCCTCAAAGTCTTGATGGGAGCTTCTTGAAACTTCAAACTTCATTATAAAGGCCAATATTAGTATAGCTTCTATGCAAATGGAGTGTTGACACGATTTCATGGCAAAGATGAATGTTGGCATAGCTTCTGTGCAAATGAAGTGTTGACGTAGCTTCATGGCAAAAATGAATGTTGGCATAGCTTCTGTGCAAATGAAGTGTTGACGTAGCTTCATGGCAAAGATGAATGTTGGCATAGCTTCTGTGCAAATGGAGTGTTGACGTAGCTTCATGGCAAAAATGAATGTTGGCATAGCTTCTGTGCAAATGGAGTGTTGACGTAGCTTCATGGCAAAGATGAATGTTGGCATAGCTTCTGTGCAAATGAAGTGTTGACGTAGCTTCATGGCAAAAATGAATGTTGGCATAGCTTCTGTGCAAATGGGGTGTTGACATAGTTTCATGGCAAAAATGAATGTTGGCATGGCTTCTGTGCAAATGGAGTGTTGACACGACTGCATGACAAAAATGGATGTCGGCACGACTTCAATATAGATGAACTATTGGCCCAGCTTCGATGCAAATGAAGTGTTGACGTAGCTTCATGGCAAAGATGAATGTTAGCATGACTTCTGTGCAAATGAAGTGTTGACGTAGCTTTATGGGCGATAGCATTATTGTCTAGCTGAATATCCTTATGGAAACGTCGTTGCAAAGACGAATATCACTAAAAGATTGTTGATGCAAGAAAAGAATGTAACAACATGAAGGCATACGTTCTTGCAACGTTGCTATCAATGAAATACAAAGTCACCAAATGAAGGCGAACACTTCTATGAGAACGTCAACGTGAAGTTTGATATCAAAACCCAAAGATCAAGGAAACTGAGCTGCAAAACAAAAACAAGCAACAACAAAAAAAGCAAAGTCAGAAGAAAATCTCATTGCATGGCTAAACAAAGGATAAAAGAAAAAAAAAAAAAAAAAATCTTAAAAGCTGGAGAAGAAGACTGAAGGCTGGTTCTTGCATCCTTGAAATAAAGCATCATGATTCCCTGAAAAAAAAAAAAAAAAAAAAAAATCAATGAAAATTTTAATAATAATAACAAATAAATAATGAATTTAAAAAAATAATAATAATAAAAAAAAAAATGAAATGAAATCTCTACACTTTTATTCAAAAGATTACACTTTGAATAAATGTATGCATGCCCGTAGGGCTTTATATAGAAAATTTCTGGGATAAACAGACAAGAAAAAGGAGGAGAAGTAACAAAGTTCAACAAATCAAAAGCTTCCCTTCCAGAATTTTCAAATCTCCTGTCAGGGCGGCCACCATAATGTCTTCATCCTGTCAGAGCAGCCACCATAATGTCTTCATCCTGTCAGGGAGGCCACCAGAATTCCTGCATCCTGTCAGGGCGGCCACCACAAAATAAGACCAGAGAAAAAGAAAGCCATAAGTCCAACAAAGACCCACGACTTTCTCGTCCAAGTTTGTGAAAATCCAGACCTTATTTCACAAATCTGACACCACAGGAGTCTTCTACAGCCTTCGATCCGCCAAACCTGAAAGTTACGCGGTGCCCGAGATACCCGGCCACGCGCCACCACGCGCCGCCACAAATTCTCAGTGACCCGCGGGTTTCTCATTCAAAACTGTGCAAATCTATGCACAATTTCACAAAACCGACCATATAGCAGTCTTATACGGCCTTATAACTGCAATATGTGAAAATTTCAAGCCCAAACGATAAGCCACGCGCCTCCACGCGCCGCCAGAAGGTTCGGCTATCCCAGCGTCAGTTGCACGCGCTTCCACGCGCCGCTGGATAATTTCACACGCTCCCACGCGCCGGCACTCCCTCACGCGCTTGCACGCGCTCCTCGTCGATGACGTCACGGATGACGTCATCCTCCTGGCCGGTTCAATCCGCTTAGACCCGGTTCAACCCGGAAAATCCGACCCGGATCCGGACCGCCTGAAAAAAAAAAAAAAAAAAAAACTTTGACAAATTAAGACTTTGACCAAAAAAAAAAAAAAAGTCAAAATTTTCAAAATGGACCTGTCCCACGCAATTTTTCACGTACTTTCCAATTTTTTGGGGCCGTTTCTTCAACCGAAGCTAAAATTGCACAACAATATCCAATTTCTAAAAAAATTGACTTTTGCACAAATTTTGACCAAAAGTCAAAATTTTTAAGATTGACCTGTCTGGCTCAATTTTTTGTGTACTTTCCAATTTTGGAGTCTGTTTCTTCAACCGAGATTCGAAAATTGCACAACAGTCCAATTTCTAAAAAATTTGACTTTTGCACAAATTTTGACCAAAAGTCAAAATTTTTAAGATTGACCTGTCTTGCTCAATTTTTCGTGTGCTTTCCAATTTTTGGTTCTATTTATTCATTTGAGAATCCAAAAATTGCTCAAATAGTGTGATTCTACAGCTATTGGCTTTGATGTAAACTCTGACCGAAAATCAAGATGTTCAAGCAAAACTTGTCCTATTAAGTTTTCGCAAAGATTTTAATTTTGAAATCTAGGTATTTGTTTTGGACTTAGAGACTACATCCGCTTCTCCAAAGTACTAGCGGTATCCAAAATTTAAGCTCTCAAGATCATAATTTGAGATCCATCCATTTGGTCCGGATTCCCTCAAAATTATCCTCCGTACTCGATCAAGGCTCTTTCAAAAACGGACGAACTCTCACAAGTATGTCTCGAATTGAAATTACATCGGGTCACCGCTTCAACCTATTATTTTCGTCTCGGTGCCTACCGTCTCCAACCCTAACGTTCCCATTCGGCGCCCACCATTCTCATCCACCGTTCCCATTCGGCGTCTACCATTCTCATCCACCGTTCCGACCGAGAAGTCTCATCCGCCATTCTTAACTACCCAAACTCTACCCTTCTTCATCTATTCGCTATAAATAGAAGGGCCGGATTCGCTAAGTCCATCAAGAAAAAAAAAACACATACACTGAGTTATGAAATGAAAATTTGCTTCTTTCAAATTTTCAAATCCTCCTTCTCACGGCCGAGTTCTCACTATGGTCTCGTCATTCTCAATACCGAGCAACCAAGATCACTTCATGATCAGTTTGAAATCAACCCCTTCATGGTTCAGTAGCAACCATTCTCACAACATCATCATTGTTTTAGGATTCAAACAAATTTTGTTTCCTCACATAATGACCACGTTTGTTCATAGAGTTATTCATAACAAGGTCGGCATCGTTGTTCCATGCTTTCTTGGATTTGGTTCACCAGAAATCCAAGTCCGCCAGAAGACACCCGTTCCTAAGACCGGGGCTTCCGTAGTCTCTCTTCAACCTGTTTGGTCTCCCAATAGAAGCGGTGGTTCGGAACAAACAGCAGCATGGCTGGTTTCTAAAACCAGGATCACAAGTTAGTTCCATCTTTCATTTGTTATGCTTTCCCAATAAAGTTGCATCAAGTGAAGATGGTAAGAAGTGTTGGGGTATCCTACAAATTGTCTCCCATCCAACGCTTGTGATGACCTCCAGAGTACCAGCTCATCAGAAATTAGCCTTTGGCGTAGGTGAAGGGTTACCAAAGCCTCATCCCATGTTTCCGCCATCATGGGGTCCAAAGGTCATCATTGCTGGTACCACAAAACACACTTTCTGGAATTACTCCAACTTAAGATCAGCTTGAAGAATTTCAGAAAATATACTTCTGAAATTACTTCAACTTAATGTCCGTCAGTATGGTCCAGTCACACAGGCGCATTCAACGACTTGCTGACGAACATCATTCAGCATGCAGCCAGTCCCACATCCGAAGGTGTACGTCCCAGAGACATCTACTCCAGAGAATCCCCAACATGCAGGGTCAGAGCCATGATGTCATATATCCCACCCATCCACTTGGCTTCATCACCATCTTTTTCACCATCAACAACAACAATCCCAAAATACTCTTCCGAAATTACCTCAACTTAACCTGAGTGATGCAATAACACATGCGCATTCAACCACACTCCCACATGTTCTCTCTGTGATCCGAAGTATACCCTTCAGCTATAACTTCACCAGAAATCCTTAAAAATAAGAGGCTAGCTCCAGAGCTCTGCATGCTGTATGCCAACATTCTCACCTCTTCTCCATCTTCAACACCCTGTGATCGCCACCAACAATCCAAAATACTCTTCTGAAATTACCTCAGCTTAACATCTACCGAAATGTTTCAATCTTGCAAGTACATCCAACTTCTTGCAAATAACTTTCAGCCCCACCAACCCACTCCAAGTACCATTGAATACTCTTTCCGAAATTACTTTGACTTAACCTTTGCTCTCGAAAGCTCGGTCACACGAGTACATTCAAATACGGGCGGACCCTTCGGTCTCATCAAAACCTTTCATATGGGTGGGTCTACTCTTCTGCAATTACTTCATCGCTAAAAGCTCCACCACCTTCAGCTATTTCACTAGAAAAGTCAAGTATAAAAAGGAATCCACTTTCTTTCAAGACTCATTCATTCACCACACTCTAAAACCGTGTGCATGAACGAGTCTCGAGGGGGCATTTGTAGAGAGGGAAAATTCCCGACCTATCACAAGCTGACACATCATACTACCAAGTCCACAAAATACAACCAATTACAAGGCGCCACGTACTGCTGCTAGGTTTTGCCATCACTATTCGAACTCCAATAGAAATTTGCTAAGTGTCATTGAAATAAAGGCATGAAACTGCATCAGTGTAAGCAATGACACAAGCAAATTCGCACATGTAAGCGATGACACAGCAGCCTCGCACGTGTAAGCAGTGACACAAGCACTCAAAGCACATGTAAGCGATGACACAGCAGCCTCGCACGTGTAAGCAGTGACACGCACTCGACGTGTAAGCGATGACATAAGCGGACCAATCAAACTCGCCACGTGTCGCTCACCTACCCCTAAACTCCTATAAATAGAAGCCTTCCTAAGACATTTAGGAGGACACACATGCAATCGCAGACAGGGATCGGAGACGAAGGAAGAAGGTATTCGAGTTCAGAAATCCGAAGCTCTGCCGAATCAAACACCGAAGCCTCCAAGAACTTCAAGAACTTCAACCTCGAATACAAACAACATTCGAAGCAAAATCATCCAAACTACTCGTCCGAGATCTCAAAGTCCACTTTGGAATCAAGCTCAAAAGCTTCCGAAACCTCAACAAACCACAAATTGGTGAAGCTCTACGGATTCAAGCCTCCAAAGCCCCGAAGAACTTCCACCACAAATCTTCAAATACGAAGAACAATCGAAGAGGAATCATCCAAATCATATTCCTAAATCTCAAAGTTCAACGGAATCAAGCTCAAAAGCCTCCAGAAATCTCAACAAACCATAAATCAACGAAGCTCTACGGAATCAAGCCTCTAAAGCACCGAAGAACTTCCACCACAAACCTTCAAACACGAAGAACACACAAAGAACACGAAGAATACACGAAGAACACGAAGAACACACGAAGAACACGAAGAACAAAGAATTTCTAACAAGCTCATAGCCAGAGATTCATTGTGATTCCGTTTCAAAGATCTTCGATCCATTCCTCAGCCAAATTGAAGAATATCAAACACACATAACCACAATTCCAATCAATAAATCTTTCAAGGAGATCGAATCAGAGGATCACTCTTTTGTAATTACAGAGAATTGTACCACACATTTATCAATACAAATTCGTATTTGTGAAACTATTTTACTTGTTTGATTTATTTCGAACTAAGAAATTTAGTCGTCTACAGTAACCTTCATAGACCTTCTACTTCGCTCTCTGATAGTCTGATATGATGCTATAATTTAAGTGTTAGTGGATTTTCCCCATGGGTGCTCTAGCAAGGTTCTTGGTATTCTTCGTAAGTATCTATGAATTGAGAGTCGTACCCTTGATCAAAATGTATCATCACATTTGATTTTTAATGGAGAAAAAAGAGCAAGTGGCAAAATTACAATGATTTTCGCTTCAACTAAAGGATATCAACCCTCTACCCTGCCAAAAAAAAAAAAAGAAGAAGAAGAAGAAGAAGAAATCAAATATATATTCATTTTATCATTCAACCTCACATGAACACATGATCAAGTGAAATATGGTACCTTAATTAGGCTAATTGTCTAGCTACAAAGCCTATCCGGGATAATAGGAATACACCATTCTATAAACCTAATGCCATACAAACTCTGCAAGTGCTACAATAAATCAATAAAGGAGTTTAATACTTTGTACTTAACCTATCAAATGAGCCAATAAGTGTTATTGTTGTTTTAATTTAAGCGTAATGGCATTTAAGAAAGAGAGCGATCTTGAAGTTTAATTTTTAATGGGTGTTAACTGTTAACCACAATGATAAAGTTCATTACTACTCAAAAGCCTTATAAATAGATTGGTACTTCTTAGTGTGTCCAACCCAGACATCCAAAGTTCAAATTCTTCTCTCCCTATTATCATAATTATTAAATTTTCAAAAAAAAAAAAAAAAAAAAAACTCAGTGACTAAAAAATTACACATGTTCTAAGACTTTCAGTTTATTATTATTATTATTATTTGCTTCCAACAAATGAGAAGAAGAGAAATTTAAACTTAGGTTCTCTTCAATCTTCTATGGGAGAACTAGGCAATGGCATGAAGCCATAGTGCTCTTAATTAAAATCCTATTCAACTTAAGAGAATTGGAGATTATCCATTTGTTATGGTCAAGATTTTGGTTTTTGTATCTAAAGGTGTAAATGGTATTACAATTTCAAATTTTAAACGAGGTAGTACTTTGTACACTTTAATATTTATACCGTTTAATTTGGATCATGAAATGAGCAAAAGACACTTGGTTTGTAAAACTTTAAGTTTTTTTTTTTAGTGATTGTAAGACTTTAATTAGTTAATTAGTAAATCTCATTGATTTTATATTTTACCCTAACAGATATAGACACAAAGTGAGTTTCTTCTAATATTATACACAATATCCCCTAAATATATTGATGGACAGCCTGATTCTTGCAGGATCTGCAACTTTCTTTGGTATTTTTTCTTGATTATTTACATCAAAGTGGGTTTGAATCAACCATTTGCTTGAGAAAAAAAAACACTTATTAGTTTATTTGCTAAAAGTTAACAAGAGTACAATTGTACTTATAATTAACGAGACTAAAAAATTGTACATAAGCTAATAAGGTAACAGAAAAGAAAAAAAAAAAACTAGTCCAAACGCACACTAAAGTTTTCTTTCGTTATAACTTATGATAAACGGGTCCACTCCAAATTCCTCTCAGATGTGCAACACGTGGTATTTACTTGATTTTTAAATGTCTCGTATCTTACACCCGGCTTTAAAAGATTATAAATTCCTTTAAGATTAAAAAAGAACTTGTAATAAAGAAATGAAAGGGGGGGGGGGGGGGAAGAGAGAGAAGAAGACACAAAGCAAAGTGAAGACCAATTAGATATTTAGATGCTGTTGTTGATATGGCACTCTCAACAAAATGTAGTGGTTAGAGGTATAGTCTAAGAGATGTGTAATTTATTAACCCACATGGACTTTGCTCATTTAGAAGAATCAAATAGGGGTTGGGAGGGTAAGGAAGCACTATAGGACTATAGGACTGGGTCTACCAGCCCCTAACAAAACGGCATTTACTTCCCCATTAGAATAGAAAACTCCATTCTCAAAGGGAAGAGGTTAGTTTCTCACTCATTTCCCACCCTTCATTTCCTTCTCACATTTCAACCAAAGATCCAAAATTAAAGGGGACAAAAAAAACAAATAATAGTAATAACCCCAAATTAAGCAAATTGCAAAAAAAAAAAAAAAAATTCCAATTTAATTACAATTTTAGTAACTTAATTTACTAATTATCACTACAAAAAACTTGTAGATAAAAATTTAAAATATATATATATATATATATTAAGGACATGCCGGCATGCTAAAGCTACCAACACTGACAGTTGGCTGTAATATCACCGGCATAAAGGTAACAGAATCTGTGAAATAAATAAATAAACAAAAAAGAAAAACTGCTTCAGGTTTTATTGATGTGAATTTTTTTTTTTTTTTTAATATAAAAGTAACTGTACCCAAAGTGTACTGTTTACAAAACTATTGGCTTGAAGATGCCAGGTGGACAATAAGGGTAACGTGCACTGATGTAATTGGGAAATGATTGCGTGTTATTAATGCCAAAGTCACAGTGCTGTGAGGTTAGCTCAAGTGGGGTCGTTTCTTTGATATACATACCCATTTGTGGGGTTTTCATTCTGCTTCGTCGTTACAACAAACCCAGCAGTTTCTTGACTTGTTTATTCTGGTACCCTTATGAAATTTCCTAAAATACCCTTGTTAAAATTTCACAAGTATATATTTACAAATGAATAAGAATCTGTTTGATAGTGTGGTTCAAATCTACATTTTCAATTTTTAAACAACTTTAGACACATTTTCACTTAAACATATTTCAAAAAATTACAAATAACATTATTCAAACTCTTCTACCAAACGAGCCCTAAATATTTATCATTACATTTACTTACCCCAAATCTTTTACTACATTTAAACACTAAAACTAAATAAAATAAAAAGATTAAGAAAAAAATTTGGAAAACCCATTTGTTTCTAGAGCACAAACATGCTAAAGTATGCATTTTGATTGGTTTATTTGTCAATTTATTACCGATTATTTTGTTTACTAAAAGTAACTAGAAAATACAGTTGTATTTAGAAAAAAATTGAACACGAACAAGTTATTAAATAATTTGGGATAAAGTTGAAACCAAAGTACTTAATTTTGATTCATTTGATGAATGTGGGAGGAAGGGTAATTTGGGAAATTAGAAAAAAAAGATTGAAAAATAAAAATGAGAGAGAAAGAGATGGGATTGGGAATAAATACCAGAAACGGGCAAGGCCCGCATGTTACATGTCTTTCATTTCTCTCTTTCATGCATTAATCTTTAAATTAATTGAAATATTTTTTTTATAATAATTTTTTTTTTTTTTGCCGTTTTAATGAAAAAGATCACTCCCAAACGAGAAGAAAATCCAATTTTTGATTTTTCCTTTTTATTTTTTTTATTTTTAGTTTGGAATTAATTTTTTTGTATCTTTGTATATATCACTTGGTGGAGGAATGCTTGTCACCTACTCCTTTTTAAGTTTCTACTCTCTCTCTCTCACACACACACAAAAATAAAAAGAGAGAGAGGCAGAGAGAGTTTTCAGTTTTCACAAGACAAGCTTTTCAGAGAGACAAATAGGTCTAAGATGATATAAACTCTCTATTCTTGCTCTGTTTTCTTGCTCTGTTTTTTTGGGGTTTTGGGCTTTGTTTTTTGTTTGTTAGAAACACATATGGAGAAGCACAAGTGTAAACTATGCTTGAGGAGCTTCTCTAATGGTAGAGCTTTGGGGGGTCACATGAGGTCTCACATGTTGAATCTTCCAATTGTTCAAAAGCCAGAATCACCACCACCACCACCACCACTACTACCACCACCACCGCCACTACAACCACAACCACAACAGCCACCACAAAACCAACTCAGTGGGACTCTGTCAGCTTCTTTTTCATCTTCATCTTCTTCGGAAGATGATGATGCTGATGCTGATGCTGATGATGATGATGATGAGAAGGGTATCTATGGGCTAAGAGAGAACCCAAAGAGAAGCATTCGTTTGGTAGATCCTGAATTCGTTGATGGTGGGTCTGTGGTTCTTCCAGACAGAGAGAGCGAGACAGAGTCTT